>NC_047535.1:2975000-3605000 GCF_012275295.1 Melopsittacus undulatus | reverse complement strand
AATGAAGATTGTAGCTATAGATTTGGGGGGAAAATGCTATGAAGATAAAATGGGTCAAGGCTAAAGCATGAGGTAGAGGACTGCAATCAAAAGACATGAGGTCACTTTTCAGAGATTTGTAGCCTCTATAACACAAAGGCATGAGATGTTCTAGGGTAAATACTGCAGCCCATGGAATTTCACCTGGTTATTTCTGTCTTGAGCCCTGTAGAAGACCAGTGCCTGCAAGTTGATTCTATTCCACCATCTTAACATCCATGGCATATTTGCACCTGCACTCACTATCTACAGGGATTGCATTACTTTTGTTCCCTCCACAATGCCTTAGTGGAATTAATTTCCCTGCTTTCACAACAACAGCTTGGATGTGACCAAAGATGCATTTGCAATTAACACATTTTTTTCTGTTTTTATGGAACCTGTTTGCTTAGAACTGGCTCTTAACTATAACTACTTTAGTTGCAATATAATATAATGTAATATAAAGTTGTAATGTAATGTAAGATATTAGCTGAATAAAGTATCAGAGGAAATTTGCTACAACAAGACATAACTAGTTTGAAAATAACTTGTGACAGAAACTAATCCAACAGAGTGTAATCTGAAGCTTCTATTTCTAGCAGATTTTCTTCCATACCTTTTGGTTTAACATATATCCTTGAACTAATGTATAAGTGAGAATAACTCTATGTCTAGTTAGGACTGGTTGTCTTTAGCACCAAATTGTGATGCAAAATCATGTAGAAGATGCTCTTAGTTTTCACCTGGGTGAAACTGGCTCTGCTGATGTTAGGCAAAACTCAGACCAATTTACAGTGGGGCCAGATTTCACATGGGATAATTTTAGCAAGGAGAATTGGAAAAGATTGAGAATCAGTCATGTGGAGTTGACAGTCAGATGTTTTCTGCTCACAGCTATCAGACTGAGTTCGTGCTTGAAGATGTAAAAGCAAGAGAACACTGTTTACAAATGGACTCATGACTGCCATGTATTTCACACACACTCTACTATGTTACCTTTCTCTCCTTACACCCTTCTAAAACTCTCCACCATACCCCTGCAATACTGAGATATGGTGGAGATATGGAGTCAAAATAATCAGGTGAATCTTGACTTTTGGGAACAGGTTGTGCCACACCCAAGCATAGAAGGGGATTTTTTTGTAGGAAAAAAGTACAAGGAATCTAGTAGAATAATACAGCTGCTGATGTCGAAAGTAGGACTCCAAGACTAACATTCCTGTCTGATTGCCTTTATAAACAGTGCTCAGTAATTTTCCAGTACAGTAGTCATTCTGCTAACAGACTTGCCAACTTTCACTCACACAGGTTTCTTTTTAATGTGGTGATTATCATTTTGACAGCTTGGCTTTTTGTAATTTCCCACCAATTATAAGATGAGCCATAGGACAATGTTTTATAATTTACATGCACCTTTGGAAGACCTTTTAAATGGAAGACATTGTATTCTCCCTCCTCCCTATCCTAAATGAAGCAGATCACTCACTTCCACAGGACTCAGTGTGGCGTGAGTAGATGTTCTTCTTGCTGGCAGCTCCATCACTACTCTAAGGCACAGAGTATCAGCACCCTCAGAGGCCTTTGGCAGTGAGTTACCCCTACCCTGATCCATGGCTGTTGTACCTCTGATAGTGCAACTGGTGTCCAGCTCCATTTCTTGCCTTTCAAATAAAGCGGTGTCTTTCCCTCAGCTGACACCACAGGATGCAAACAGGGTAAAAAACATTACAGCAGGCAGTAGTAGGAATGAATTTCACAATTACATATTTTGCTAGATTATCCTGCTAATCCTTCTTTGTGGTAGAGACTGCGCTTGGCCTGAAGAGCCTCAAAACAGAGGCACAGATCACTTAACATTTTAAAACAAGGCAATGTTCAAAGAGAAGGCTGTTGAGTCAAACATTATAATGGGGAAAAATGTGATGTAAGTCAGCCTGGGTGTTTACAGCAAAGCTAAGAAACCTGTCTCATGACTCCATGTGAAAACTAATGCCAAATTGACTTCTGCTCTAGCAAGTCATCTTGAATTACTTGATGTAAATGCACTCCTCATTCTATTCTCTGTTCCCAAGCCTTCTTTTATTCTCTGGAAGACTGCTTCATTGAGTTGAGTTCCTGGATTTGCTTGAAAAGACATTTTTGTCTTTCAGTAGCTAACTACTGGTTGCTGTACTTGAGGACCTTCCTACAACCTAGAATGCATGTGATTTTGTCTCCTAGTGGATGGTGATGACCAGATCTGCCCAAACAGGACATCAGCTCCCCACTCACAAAGGTGCCAAGAAGTCTCCCAGGCTTTCTGGTCTATAGCATTTGGCTTCTCCTCCTGCAAGACCTACCGGAGACTTGGAGCTGCCGACCAGGATGGCTCCCTGAAGAGCAGCCACCAGGGCGCAGCATTGGCCGCTGGCTCCGCCGCCTGCAGCCACCGTGTCTTGCGCAGGGTCCAGCCCGGTCCTGGCAAATTCATTAAGCTCAAGCTGATTCTAGAGATCCCAACTCCAGTTTTGGGAAATACTTCAAAATGAGCTCTTACGTGGTGCCTCCTTGGATCAGAGGGTGCTAACATTACTATTTATGCCAGATTTCCAGGCTAAAATGATTTGAAACCTTCCTCATGGCTGTTCCTTCTTTTTTTCTTTCATGTAAGCAAAACTCAAAGCACACCAAAGATGTTTCTTAGCACAAGGCACAGATAAGGTTTTGAACTCGTTGCTATTGAACCTTATAGATGATAAACATTTGTACAAGTCCCAGAAGAGTCTGACTGGATTAATGAAAGAACATACCCATTTGGAAGCATTGAATGTCTCACTCCCTTCAGTTAACAGCACTCCCAGTACGTCCCTCCAGTTTAGTACAGTTTCCATACAGCCCTGCAAGTAATTTGCTAACATTCTCAACGAGTTTTCCACCATCCTCTCCCCCCAAATTTCTACTATTTGCAAGACTTTTCACCTCACAAAATAAATCCAAAACTGTTCTGCTCCCCATCTACCTGTGATGAAAACACAACTCAATGTGGTGCAAACAGAATGATGAAGACTGCTTTCTGTACTCATGGACAGAAACAGAGCTGTCACACATATATGGGAGAGTCTAAAGGGAGAGGTGGACTCTCAGACAGCAAGAGTCATATAGATAAGCACCACAAGCTAAAATCAGACCAGCAATCAAAGTAATGGACACCAGCAACCATGGCACACTGAAGCACTATGCTTTGAGTGGTCACTAGCCTTTTGGGCAGGTTGGTGAGGTGCTGAGCCAGCTGAGGCCTTGGATGGCTCTGGTAACTGGCATCATTTTTGACCCAGTGGGTATCATTGGAGTACATGAGCCCTTGGAAAGCACAGTGCTGGATTCCAGTCCACACATGGAGAAGTGAAAGGGGAATAGAAGAAGAAAAACAAAGAGGAAAGAAAGAAAAGAAAGAGAAGAAAAGAAAGAAAGAAAGAGAAGAAAAGAAAGAAAGAAAGAAAGAAAGAAAGAAAGAAAGAAAGAAAGAAAGAAAGAAAGAAAGAAAGAAAGAAAGAAAGAAAGAAAGAAAGAAAGAAAGAAAGAAAGAAAGAAAGAAAGAAAGAAAGAAAGAAAGAAAGAAAGAAAGAAAGAAAGAAGAAAGAAAGAAAGAAAGAAAGAAGAAAGAAAGAAAGAAAGAAAGAAGAAAGAAAGAAAGAAAGAAAGAAAGAAAGAAAGAAAGAAAGAAAGAAAGAAAGAAAGAAAGAAGGAAAGTGATCCATGGAACCACAGAACTGACCTCAGCAGCATGCCAGATTTTGGAGCAGATTTAAATGGAAACAATAATCAAAGACATCGTGGTAAATGGATGCAGCATAGGTTTCCTCCAGGCAAAACTCACTGGCTGCATTCTGTGATTAAGATAACTGCTTTTCCAGACAAAGGAAACGTGGTAGATTTAATCTATTTGGTTATCAGTAACAACCTCCTTTTGTTTATTTAAGTTGGAGGAATTGGTGATATGCTGGGAAACATGGATATCGATGTGTAATTTCTATGGTAGGTGAGAGCTGGCTTCAGTGTCATGCTGCAGAGGAGTATCAGGTCTGAAGGGAATCTAGGTTAGTTACCAGTGGGCTTCCTGAAAGATCTGTCTTGCATTTGATCTAATTTAGTATGTTCATTAATGACCTTGGCACAAAAAGAAGGAAAAATAGGGAAAATGCTGACAATACAAAGTCTATACAACAGAGGATTAGGAGTCATCCAGGAAGAACTGAATAACCTTGAGTGCTGCAATAACAGAGATAGGATGAAAATTAATAGCATACTGTGCAAGGTTGTGTGCTTAGGGACTAATAACAAGCATTTCTGTGTTAAAGTAGGATTCCCATGTTGAAACAAATGAGGAGGAAAACATCTAGAATGACTGTAAGCCACAAATATGATGCAGTCATGAAAAAGGCAAAGCATATATCAGGAGAGTTACTGCCAACGAAGGCAGGAGATTATGAGTGCAAGGGTTAGACTGGAGCGAGACTGGGATTCTCCAAACAATTCTGATCACCTGCACACTAAAATGATGAACTTAATTGGAGCACCATGAGAGAAGGTGACCAAGGGAATGAAAAATTTGTGTAGTCTCTGATCCAATAAGGAGTTAAGGACAGGTAATGGATTTAGCCTAGCAAGATGATGGAAGGAGGAGATACAATGGTTTGCTGTATCACATGGCACTCAGCCCAAGGCAAAGAGCTAGGGGGAGAACACTGTATAAGCAAAGGAACAGAGCTGATGCAAGAACAAATGGCTGAAAAATTACAGTGAAAAACTAAGGCTGGAAATAAAAGATCTTGACCCACATGAACACGAGGTCACAGCAGAGCCTTCCAGTGAGGGAAAGAGACTGGAGCTATATCGGTTTCTACATGCTGCTGGTATGCAAGTTAGCAGGAAACTAACCCTTGGACTCAGGAGATACTTTCGAGTCCCAAACAGTGAAAGTAAGGGCTCAGGTCTCCTGTGGTTTTCTGTAGATGAAGGAAGGGATTTCTGGCTTTTATGCTGCTGTTAAGCATCTGTGTAGGAACACCACATATTCAGCAGGTCCCTGAAAGAACTCAACCTCTATTAAAATCTATTACAGCAAAAAGAAGGAAAATTAAGAGTGTTTGCATACAGGCCATTACAAGTCGAACAGTTGGGAAATTTCATGTGGTTTTGGTTCTTTTCCTGCATTAGAGGGGAGCAGTTTCATATTCATAGACTCAACCATGCATGTTGAAGTGTGTGGCCACTGGCCGACCTATGTTTTCAGTAATAACAGCTGATGTGATCTGTGATTTCTGAGTCTTGTGCCAACATGAGTGCTGGGTTTGCCTATATATTTGGGTTGGTGTTCAGTGTGCTGGAAACAACCCATACGCACCGCATGCAAGAATCCAGATTCCATCTGGTTACAGCAGGGTTTTGTAAAAAATATCTAAAGAGCTAGGCAAAGGATTAGAATAAAGAGGTGCTAATAGGGTGCAGTTGGGACAGGAAAGGAAGCTGTAAAGAATTTAATGGAAAAAGAGGGTCAAGGAACATAAAAAATAAAATAGGAAGAAAAAGAGGCATTTTTTTAAAAGGTGAAAGAGTAACAATAATAAAGAATGAAAGATTCTTTTCTTTTTGCCAGTTTCAACAAAACCCTTAAGAAAATTCTCTTCTCTGACGTTTAATTTTAAAACATGTCAGTGTATCCAAACCTTTTTTCAATCCTGCTTTGTGTTTTTCAGGTGCTAGCTTGCAGTTGCAGAGTTCTAATCTGCTCCTTGGCTTCATGAAGCTACTGTCCCCTGCCCCACATTATTTGGCTCTCCCAAGAGGTGGCTGAAGTTCAAAGGGATATATAATTTGCAAAGCACTTTGGGATCGTGCTGGAAGAAAGACACTGTTATTAATATCATAACCTCTTTTTCTCCAGTTCACTTTACATCTATAATGTGGGTTATTAGTTTTTATTTTTATGATAATCTCAACAGAAATAGCCTCCTCCTTTTCCTCCATTTATACAACGTGATCTCACCCCATCCCAAAGAGTTTACAATCCAGATTATACACTGATGGAGAGAGGAAGCAAAGGGACAGGGTGGGATAGTGAATTAAAGTCTCACAGCACATCCACAAGCGAAACGAGAGACTGTGTCCTATGACCCAGGTGGCCATAAGACCCTTCTCTAGAGATAAATACTCTTCAGTTTTCAGTAAAAATGTAAATGTAGTTCAAACTTTACAAGACAGAACAGGTTTACTGCAGAAAGGAAAGCACTGTTCCTCCTCCTGAATTCAGGTAAAGGGCTTAGGTCTGAGTGGAAACGGGAAAGGACCTGATTGTAACAAGACACCACAATAATTTTACTCGAAACCCTAAAACAAATTCAGGGTTCATAAAATAAGCACTGACATGGTGAAAGAGAATGGTTTCTTTAAGATGTTCTTGGTCAGAGAATATGCTAAGCATGCATTTCTAATATCTGGGTGGGCAAACGCAAGTGGAAATTTAAATTCTACAGAGGCACAGAGAATGTGCTTCTGAAAATGTTTCCACTTAAAAGCATGTTAAGTGTGAAAGTGTAGTCTACACGGAGGGAGTGAGGGAGTGTGGCCTATCAGATCATCAGCAAGGATTCTGTGGCCTTTCCGGGTACTAAGCACGTTTGGTGCTTGCTGTCAGTGCTCTGAAAGAAAAGAACCAGTAAGAGTGTCACTATGCCAGTGTGAACTGCTCCCAGGGAAATCTGGGCTATAAATCGCCTGGTAACTCCGTACAGAAGAAGAGATACCTTGGAATAACATTAAGGGCTGGGCCTGAAATCCCAAAGGAACACAATTGAGATATAGTAACAGAGTATCCCTTTCTCAGGAGGTTTTGTGGGATTTAACATAACCCACTGGAGAGGCAGCAATGTCATGCTGAAAACGCAGCGAGGAGGAGACTTAATCAAGGGCTTAGGGTCAAAGCGATCCCATAGAGAAACAGCACCATGGATCTTAGGGCTCTATCAGATCTGATGGCCAAGACCATCTCCATGGTCTCCAAGACTTTGTTGCTCTCATCTAGCAGAGGCAGAAGCTGCAACCTTCCTCCAGAGCTTTAGAGGTTGCTTTTTTTACCTCTACCACTTGGAACCCCTCCATATACATGCCTGGGCTCACACCAGTCTCCTCTAATGGCTTAACATAAGGTCTGTAAGAAATACAGGGCAGAGTAGAAACAAAAGCAGATGCTCCTTGTTTCTGTCTTTCTTAAAGAATGATATGCCAGAAATCCCAGCATCACTGAATTTAGGAAACTTCCTCATGGAAATGACAGTTGTTTCTTTGAAGTCACTGGGAGTTTGGTGCTCACACACCTAGAAGCACATGGGGTATCTCATCATACCTTTCAGTACCACTGAAAGCAGTATGGCCACAATATTGTACAGCAGCAATAACAGGCAATGCAGACAGAAAATCAAGCCTGAAACAGCCTTATTGATGGATGACCTGACACTGGATTTCCCTGCTTCAAGGCACTGTAATCAGAGAGCAGGTCTGCAGGTCTAATTAGAAGGAAGTGTGCTGTTTCTCATTGTCCCTATTGTTTCTGCCAGGAGGATTAGCTTTGAAAGTACATTTCCCTGGCTTGTGTGATTATACAAGGTGCAACAGCCAGCAGGTTGTTTCGAACATGCTTTTTTAGATGTTGTTGAGCTTTGTCCTAAATTGATTTTATGTTCTAACTACTATTAAAAGTGAAGCCTCTACAATACTCCACAATGCTAAACATTACTGTGAAACAAGAGTAAACTGAACAGTTTAATTTGCCTTCCTGTGTTTTGTCATTTTGGTCAGAAATGTCTTGTTTTATACAACACAGATCAAAATCAATTCAGCTGCAAGTGCTTGTGGAAGGAAAAAGAGAGTTTTTATTGGGTTTTAGCACTTATTATTAGCTCTTTATTTGCTCCTATTGATGCAGAAAAGCACTCTTACTGAGCAAAGCATTTAAAATGTGTTTCAGCCTAACTTCTTCACTTCAGCAAGATTCAGGTATGTTTCCAAAACCATGCAGGTCTTGCTAAACACTATACAAACTTCACATGAAGAAGAGACACTGGTCAACTAGAAACTTCTAGTCTGAACTATGCTAATACAGACCAGGCAGGCAGCACAGCAGGTGAGTTAAAGCAGCTTAAGGCTGTCAGTTGTTTGCAAGTGTTTTTGTGGCACTGTTTGACAATTCATCAGACCCTGTTCTGCACTGAATAATAAAGAAGGTTAGATATCCAGTCACTGCTCTCCTGTCTAACTTTATACTGCAGGTTGCTCTGTCACCCAAAAGGCAGCCAAGGGGAAAAGCGAGCCATTCCTAAACAATGCACGAAGGCAGCCTGCATGGAATCTGGCCTTACTGGACACAAACTAAATGGACTCTGAGGTAATGAAAGTCTGACCTGCTCAACAAAAGGAAATGAATATTACAGCTGGTTACTGTGGCTAACAATGTGTCCCAATACTTGTAGATATTTTCACCACATTCACCAGATGGAGGCTTTGGAAACGGGTGATTTGTAAAGGAAAAGGATACTGGGATTTATTATTGTTTAACTCCTTACCGTGACTGGCAGGGGTGTGTGTTACATTTCCTGACCTGGGGCTCGGGGCGATTCACTCGCTGGCAATCACTGTCATTCACAAGTGTCATGGTCTTGTTAATGATTCGAGTACAGGATACAATGGTTTTCCTTTCACCTATAAGTCAAGTAAAAAACAGCTCTGAAAAAGGAAACCAGTGGCTCAGAACAAAATCAGGTCAAGTCAATAACCAAAATGCAGAGGCTAGAAGCTCCCTACTACCTCTGCAAGATTTAATCTACACAGATCTACCAACTCTGCAAGCAATCCCATTTCCCACTTCTGTCTTAACTTTGTACTGTTCTGATTTTTACTTTATTTCTATTTCTTTTCAGAAAAAGCTACAAATCGTTCCCCAGTAATTGAGAAATTGGCTGCTTCAGAGCAACAACAGGTTGGGCTTTCTTATTCAAGCATATAATATGGAAACACCTTGAAAACAATTTGCTTTAATTTCTGGTTCCTCCTCCACAGATAGCTGTGCCCTGTAATCACCTAGGACAGATGTACCAGCCATGTAAGCTGAAACCACACAACCATCCACCCCTTAGTGACTGATGATGACAGGACAGCTGCCTCTTGCTGCTCTTCACTCAGGAAGAGTCAGGTTGAAAAGGAGTGACCGGGGTTCAAGAATGATAAATTGGGTTTGTTTCCATTTCCCAAAGTGGTGAAATTAAGCTACCGGAATAAATAATTTCTTAACCTCCAGATATACTGCTTTAAAAACCCTGAAGTATCTCAGGAGTATTCAGCATTTCTCACATAAATTCTGTGTATCAGGAGTTTCATCAAGACACAGCACTGTGGCCCTCAGGGTTCAGCCTTCCACTGTGTGACAATCACTACATGTGACAAGGAAAATATCATAGATGCTCTTTCTAACCCTGAGTCTGCATCAAATGAATTTTATTCATGATCTGCAGCATCTCACGGACAAAATGTAAGAGATAATTGCCATCCAAGCTACTACTGGGGGGTGCTGATTTGATTCAAATAGGTGGCAGGCTTGCAGCACAAGTCAAAAGAGCTCCAGATTTCCCACTCACTCACGTGAGGATTTAATACTCCATCCCTGGTGGTGTTCAAGGCCAGGTTGGACAGAGGCTTGGGTGCCATGGTTTTGTGGGAGGTGTCCCTGCCCATGGCAGGGGGGTTGGAACTGGATGATCTTAAGGGCCTTTCCAACCCTAACGATTCTGTGATTCTGTAATGGCTCTAAGAAATTAGTTTTCATAAATGCATAAAAGTGTCCATTCTAAAATGAGTTCTATTTAACAGAAAAAATAGATCCAGAATTTCAGTACACTGAAGGCAGTGAGCCTGCAAATGTGAAGATGAGCACTCTTTGCTTCTGTCATATAATATGATAAATAACTGGGTCTGTTGGTGAAGAAAGACTGGCCAGAATGCATGGCAATCATCCATTTTCCTCAGGGAAAAACCTACTCCTTCCAGCACTGAAACTCCAAAGGACAGTGGCTGACAAAACAGTCTCTGGTTTCACAGGCATCAATTCCCCCCAGGGTTTCAGCAAATCTGCCTCAGCACATCCTGGGGATCATCTGCAAGGTGTGATTTGCAGTGTGCTCACGTCCACCTCACACTAAGAGCATCTGATGCAATCTGCAGTTGTCACAGCAGCGCTGCCCCAGTTCCATCCCTGGGGAAGGAAGTGTCTTTCAGTGAACAAGCCTGAACACCTGTGGAAACTCTGCTCCAAGAATGTGACTGAGACTTGAGATATGGGGCTGCACACGGTGCCTTGAGCTATCCATGGAGCACTAATCCAGGTGCAACTCCAGCCTACGGTAACGAGCCGACAAAGCAGTGTCCCTGCCAAAACACTGAGTGAAAATTAGCTGTGGGGATGTGGATGAGAGCTGGGAGAGCTGGTGAGAATGAGCTCTCTTTTGAGTTCATTATGGCAACATCCATACCCATGGCTGGTTTCCTTCATACTTTGGCAACACTGTCCTTCTGCAGGCACCTCTCTAATGGCTGGTGACTGTAAACCCTGTCCAGCAAGTCCCACCAAGCTTCCAAAGAGCCTTACCTCCTCCACACTGCACACTGCATCCTTCCCATCCACTGTGTGTCCAGATGTACAAGGAATCCTGTTGCTTTTCTGGCTCGCTTCTGTTTTCAGCAGTATAGTTTACAGGAATGGTGTATTCGTAATGAATTCCATAATTCTGGTCATGAAATAACAGCACCTGGTTCGGCAGGAAAAGAAAGGCTGTTACAACACACTGCGCACTGGGAAAGCCAACACACCGCAGAGACAGTACTGCTGGGAATGCTGTCTCAGGACAATGTTCTAAACTATAAGTACCTTGTGAAAGGCAACCAAATCTTTATCTAGAAACCTGAAATCAGTGATATTGGTAAAACAGGGCATCTGCAGGAGCAACGACTGCTTGTGGTTTGTGAATATTTAAACCACTCCTGGGAATGTCTAAACCTGGAATTTTGCATAGCTTTGTTTAAGCCTCAAATGTGATCAGCAGGCCACTGTCCGTAGTTTGAAGGTAGAAATGTTTATTAACCCATCTGAAAGAACAAGTTGATCCTTCTCAAAGCAAAACTAACTCATGAAAAAGAAGTCATGCCTGTTGAGCAACATGGCCTTCAGAGTGTGACTGTTCCTGCTGACAAGCTGACAAGATTTTACTGCTTCAGAAACCTGAAGATGACAAGGAAGAGCCATTCCATAGAGCTGCTGGCAACATATATATTCTCATACCCTGCACATTGCTAGAGGAAGGTGAAACTTGCTTCCAGCAGCAGGCTGATTATTTCCCGTGGAGTCACATGTGATGTCTCTAGTGTCACCACCCAAAAATTCACTATTAACAGACATAAGAACTAAGACAAATGCTCATTTATTCACCACAGGCAGATGACAGTTCTGATCCTGTTTTGATTTACATCTTGGGCTTCATTGGCTCTCACTTTCACTGGCTTGAGTCAGAAGTGACTAGAAGATACTCAAGTGGCATACGAGGTCCAGAGAATCTGAGTTACCACACTCTTAACAAACGCCACAGAAGTACTACCGTAATGCTAATGGTGTGGCTTTGGACATATTACCCCATAATCTCAGCAGCATCAGACAGGTGAATATTGCTGGCTCTTGTCACCTACTGAAATAGGAGCAGCATCTTACCAAGTAAGATATTTCAAGTAGAGCTATCATAGGTGAAGCAAGCAGCTGCCCAGTTAACAAAAGCAAATCTGCAAATGCTGTTTTCTCCCAGCAATTACTGTTTCCCATTCAGAGCTGCAGAAATCACTCCTGTTTTACCAATCATCTCACTAAAGCTGTCATTTAACCAAAACAATTAACTGAAAGGCATCCATCTCACAGCCACTGACATCCTGGAGGTCTGCGCTGTGAACACTGTGGGACTACACAAACTCATCTCCCATGAGTTGCTCTGCACAGTGCATAACTCTGAAGAGAAAAGCATCTTCCAGACAATGACATGATTTTGCTTCAGCCACAGAGGCAGCCTAACTAATAGCACTGAATACCAAGGGTGAAACTAGGCAGTCATCATTACAATTTCAAAGATGAATGGTTATTTTTTAAACACCATTTGAAATGCCAGCCCAAGTCCTGCTCTGGCTTTCTTTAAGTGCATGAGATACAAACAGCTTGTTCTACAGAACTGATCAGTCAGCCTTGACTAAAGCTTCTTTATGCCCTGTGAGTGTTTGGTTGTCCTCTACTGCTGAGGGGAGGCCTAGCACAGGCCTAGTTACACAAACATTCATTTCTCCAAGAAATACACTTACAGCAACACACTTGGAGAAATGCCTCAAGTATTAAAAGCCAGGTCCTAAAAAGAAATCCTTATTATCTCAATATGGGTGCAAGACTAGTGTCTAAAAGGCCCATCTGAAACCAATTTCATGCAATTTTGTAGCCATATATAATTGGGGTGTGTATGTATGTGTGTATAATTGGTTTCAAATGCAGGTCACAATGGACTGACTGAAGCTTCTGGCTCTTTGTCAGTCCAGTGTATTCCACCACTGTTTGAACAACAGTTTTCTATTTAGAGGTAACTGGTAACCATGCTGCAGTTCTTGTGTTGAAAGAATGAAACCCACCACCCTGTATCAAGGAAAAGATTAATATCTGATCTGAAGAAAAGACTTCACATGTGCTTTGTTTATGACTGGCAGTGATTTTAGCCACATGCTTTTTTAACTGTCTGGTAACTTTTACTTTCCTCTCTTTTAATCATTTTGGGAAGGGAGGTGGGTGCTGAAAATGCTAGTCTATACCTGGAAAGGATACTCATGGAGAACCTGATAATCACTACTTTCCTATGTTAGCTACTTACTCCTTAATGAGGGGGAAATGAGTATTTCTTTAAAAACAAAGCTTTGCTGATGCTGAAGTTCACAAAATGCTGCTACTAGATTTTACTGCAGTACACCTCAACCATGTATCACCCTGAAAGGTTCCAAGAGCTGGCAAAGGAACCCTGCACAGCATCTTCACAAACGGTACCTGTGCAACTCCTCTTTCTTACATGAGGTTAGGAAGACCTTGGCAGTACAAGATACTTTGTCAGAGTCCTGGTTTCAGGAGGCAAGACTTGTGTTAAGGCCAAAGTCAAGTAGAAGCTGATTTTGCTGCTGATGAAGAAGGCAGACCTTGAATTACATGGCTAAGTCAGGAAGGTGCTGGTGTGCCCAAAACTGCACCTCTGACTAGCTCAGTAGTAACCTCTTTGAATGCAGCTTTAAACTGGTCTGTACATGAACCTGATAAACTCATTCATCTGTCTTGAGAAAGCAAAGACAAAACACCTCATGTTCCTATGCAGCATATTTTGACACATAGTGCTGACAAAGTGGAGTGTTATTATTTTTTATGTCTGTGTGAAAAGTTTGAACAACTTTTGAGCTTTTCAAATTGCTTCATGAAATGTTGCACAACAAACACCAGCAAGCCCCAAAATTCAGGTGAGGAAAGGGCAGGACTCCTGCTTTATAGCAGTTCTTATGGATAGCCTTCAGAGAGCAAATACAGCAAAATGTCACAGGCAAAAGAAAGAACACACAGAAAAATGTAGTTGGATTAAAAAATCAAGGGTAAAAAACACAGGAAACAATGCATACATTAAAATACTCTAAGCAAAACTTGATATAGGAACTAGAAAGCTTTCTGCAGATTTTCAGCTAATAACACATGCATGAGACATGTCTTACAACTGTGTTACAGATAGAACATTAAGGTTGTCACCAACATTAAGGGACAGGCCCATGAGTCACCCCATCACCCATTAGTGTCAGGACTGGGACTACAAGTCTTTTCACCCCTGTGGACTTCTCGCTCATGTTTTCATATAGCAGCCATATGACTACTTATAAAATGACATGCCTGGTTAACAGAAGAACTATGTTGAGCATTAGGAAAAAGCTTTCAAGAACACCTTAAAATACATAAAACTGAAAAAACAATATAAAGGAAACAAATAACTAAGTCACTACAGATGGTTAAAGTCACATTTATCATCTTTACATGCCAAATCTGCATCTCTTTCAGTTGGAGGAACAGTGTATTTAAATACACAACACATTCTGTTATAAGCTGAGAAGATATTCAGCAAATATCCTTTCATGTGTGAACAGGTATGTCCATGAACTAAAGAAGGTCCCTGGAAAACTACATTCTCTGGAATGGGCTTGTCACATTGTCTGCGACACATTAAAGGAACATCCTGTGCTGGACATGACCTTACTGGAACACTGTATAGAGACAGCATCATTTACTTTCATGCAGTAGCTGGGTTTCTCCAGCCCTTGCAATGCTGCAGAAGAGTACAGACAGAGGCACTGGAGCAAAAAAACTAATGAGGAAGCAAACAATGAAAACTGAACTTTTAGCTAGGATAGAAACCCTTCACGTTGCATCACTTAAGAAACACAAACAAAGGATATAAAGTTACCATCAAGTGCAGTGGTATTTTAGTTGGTCCTTTGGCAGAGATTTTCTCCCACAGACCCCTTCGCACGTACCGGACAGTAGTGCCTGCGATCTGAAACTCACCAGGAAGCTCAATTTTCCAGTCGCTGTTAATGGATCTCTTACTGGAATCTTTTAAAGCTGAAATGAATCAAACACCAGGGGATGAAATGTAAGTGAATTTGTAATTACGATACAGACAGAACCTGTCTCAGCCCACCTGAAAAATACTGAGAATAAAAGATACTTGGAGTAACATGTCCTTTCCTCCAGCATAACCTATTGCAGCAGGATCATTGATATCTTTCAAACACTGGAAGACACCTCCAACCATAAGGACATCACATTACCATTGACTCATCTGTGCATGCTGATTTAGGGATTTATGTGTTTTCTGTGTCAGAACGGAAGCAGAGTTATCCAGATGCTGGTGTGATGCACTGGAGGAAAGTCCCAGGCCCCTCTATGGAAATCCATGCACTGTGATCAAATTTGCTCTGACATCAGACAGATAGAATAGCTCAAGTGTTACTGGGCTTCTTTAATTCAAGGCTGTGTCTTTTAGCTAAGCCATTAACAAGATGTTTTCTTAACCTCCAGCATTTCATGCCTATTTTATTCTCTGCAGTAAAGAACACAACCTTGGTTTTCACTTAACTGAATGTGTTGCAAGAAGATAAGAGGAGCTAATTTAAAGCCTTTTCAAGATAATATAAAAATCTCCCATTGTCATCTCTTTGGATCAAGTCCCCATAGCCCCCAAATCCTCATATTTGTACTAATGCTATATGTAACTGCCTAACACACTTAACAGACAAGGAACTGGACTTCTTGTCAGGTGCATAACACAGCTGACTTAACAGTTGGGTCTAATTTACCATGGGAGTGTTTGTAAAAGTTTTGGGCTATTCTACATAAACTTGCCTTTTATTCTAGTTGGCCATGTCTAACACCTTTTATATGAAGGTTTCCTCAAGAAATGAGAGGCCAGCTCACCTCTTCCTCAAATGAGGTTTGAGAGGAAGGAAATCCCTGTTAGCTTTCTCTTTAGGGGTTTTCCTGAAAAGCTGTTCTATTTGGCTCAACAGGACAAGTACCTGGCTCCACAGATCCCAGAGGTTCTGCTGCAGGCAAGAGAAGGTACCTGAAGTGATTCCAGCACAGGGCACCATCTCACAGTGGAAACCTATTTTTAGCCTATTCCATGTACAATGCACAGACATGCCCCAGGCACCTGGAAATCTCTATGCTGTTAAAACAGTCCCTAGCATATTTTATGGCCCAGGTCAACTTGAATCCTGCCAAAAAAACTCCTAGCATGAGTCAGAATCCAGAACTATCAAGGATCTCTTCTCAGTAAGCAGTATGCAGACAGCCCCCTTCACTGGGGGCTGAGAGCTCATACACAAGATGCTCCATGACCACTGGCCTCAGCGCCCAGGAATACTGTAGGGCACATTCAATTTATCAACTGAACATCATTTGTAGTATCTAACCTCAGGGGAAGTCTGGAGCAGGTGGAGCTCCATCCAATGTCCTCTGCATCCCAACCTATTCTATGATTCTATGATCTGTGTGTGCCTTTCTGAGGGTCTGCATCCTGGGGAGTTACTGGAGAAAGGTGGAAAATCTTTCTGTCATACTGCAAATAACCTTCCTGACAGCTCTCATGGCTCCATCAGAGGATCCAAAATCAGGGTGAAGGGAAACTGCACGTATGGTTCCCCATGGAGGAGTGGGATGTATGTGGGGGAATGGTTTTCTGAGGGAAGTTCTCTGGCACATAGACAAGGGGCATGATGATGTTCTGGTATTTGCATGCTACCACAATATAACTCTGTCTGTGGCTTACTTCTCTTCCTGCTTTGTTCCTCCACCTACAAAGTACCCTCTGCAAACTCCAGACAAAATCCTGAAGTAGGATTGCTTTCCTCTGCCAGAGCCTCATGGTTTCCAGGCAGATCAAAGCAGCCATCACACTGGCCTTGAGGAGCTGTGAACATGACTAATCAAAGCTGTGGATGAGATAAAACTATCTCCATGCAGTATGGCTGACGAGTAAAGATAGCATGGCACACACTCAAAACAGTGTATAAGAACTTGAATGACTAAATCTATGCTTTGGTTCCAGTTCATCATCAAAGGAAGACAGCTCACTGATGAAAAAGAAAATGTTTAATCTTTGTGGACCTCTCTTCTGGGTAAGGTTTGATTTTGATTGCTGGAGGCACTGCTCCTTTAGTGACTGAGGAGACAGAGAGTTGGAAACAGCTCCTTGAGGACTGCAGGGATTGCACTGGCAACTCAGCAAACTGTTTGGGCCAAAGTATTTTTGCCACTGTTTGTCTTCATTGCACACAGGTGCCCCATCAGCAGGGATCAATGCTGCAGCTGTAAAACCTTCATGTCTCTTAGACAGAGTATTGCACTTTCTCCAGTAGCTACTGTGACACACAGAGAATAAGCAAAGCATGCAACAAAGAACACTTGCCCAACCTCCCTGAGAGCTCAGTGGCCAGAACTTGTCTGACTGTGCTGGAAAAGCGCAAATGGGAAAGCTTTTATAAGCCCTTTTTTGCCAAGCAGCCTTCACTGATTTAAGCTGGTACCCACAGGATTCACTCTGCCTTGGACAGCCAGCTGCAGTTCTCCTAGCACCCTGCACCTCAAACAGGGTAGGGAAGCACAGCTCTTTCTGTTCCCCCCACTGTGGGTACATTTAGGTAGTAGAATCCACTGTTACAGCTCTAACATGTTTCTGGCTCAAAGTTGTACAGTAGAAGAAGCAAAAGGAACCCCAGCAACAACCCATAACTTCTTTTTTTCTTGTTGGCTGGAAGACAGGAACTGACCAATCTGCCTCTAAACCTGGCAGCTACTCAGATCTTTATTTCCACCTTGGGTCCCTCCAGCTTACTTCCCAGCCTGTGGACACAAACTGCAGAGGCATTTCCTGTTCAAGGTGGTTTTTAAGCATTAAAGCCAGCCAAGGCAGCCAGCGTGGGTTGCCTGTAGGTGGAGGGAAATTCTTCAGGCACTGCTCCCAGCACATGGAATAATGATTCCAAATTACGCTGGGCTCATTTCCAAAGTGTGGTACCTGGTTCTGAGTGGAAACAGGACCTGACTGGACTCAACTTTGTCAGTGTAATTGAAATAGAAAATCCTTCCATATTCAGACCTAGATTTACAATGCATTATGAGGCCTATCAGAGTGATTGGAGTTTGTTTTCTTGGTCATCTTTTTCATCCTATTGGAACACTTCTGTTGATATTTTTCAGCTTAGGTTAGCAAGACACTGGGTATCTTTTCTTCGTGTCCAATGTCCCTTGAAAGAGAACTCCGAAAAGCTTAAAGGTGTTCTCCTGGCTCCTGAGCATTTCCCAAAATGCTAAAAGCTTTAAAATAGCCACATTTTTATCTATCTTTATGACATGCACACAGGGCTAAGTCCTGCTCTCAAATACACACAGTCTTAATCTTCAGTGGGGAAATACCTGCTTTGGTAAAGGTTGTGTGGTCACAACGAAAGGCAGTTGCTAGCTCCATGTAGCACTCGCAGTGCAGTAGCTACCTGCCAAGCCCAAGCCCTGGACAAATACCCTGTGCATATCCCACCAAGAGAAACAAAAAGGCTGCTTCCAGAAGGCAGAGTGTTTGCAAAACCCAAGGAAACACTGCTTCTCATTGTTCCACCAGTGCTTTGCTATGTCAAACATCTTACATGTAGGCGTATTCCTCTCCCAGCAAGTTGGCTGCAGCAACAGTGGAAGTACTAGTAGTAGTGATACATGCTTCCTACCAAGAAGTGGCACAAATGCCAATGCTTTTGACCTAAAGGCAGCTGAATGACATAATTTGCCCTCTTTTTTCCCCTCTGATGATTTGCTCTCTGTTTTCCCCCTGAATCTGGAATGAAAGGCAGAGAACCAAACCATCTTTCCCAGTGATCTTGCCAACCATGGTAGCATCTCAAGACAGAAAACAAATAGCACTAGACCTGAAATCCTAAGGCACAATCACTATGTAAATACTCTCAGCACCATTCTATATCCCAGGACTGGATATTAACATCTCTGTTGGCTACACACATGGAGGATTATGAGCAACAGACATAGAAATCAGAAATCAAGGGTCCTAGTCTAACTCTGCTACTTATTCCCTGCATATCCATGAGCAAGTTGCAACACCTCCATTTCCTCTTCTGCAAAACAGAGAGCAACTAGCTTCTTATTCCTCCCCATTCTTATCACAGGCTTGATATATCTCTGGAAGCAATTCAATTTTTCAGAGTGCTTTCCTAGCCTAAAACCTCAAGGCTTTGGATAAATAAAGTCTTTGCTCTGAGAAGCTCACTTTGAGAGAACCAGAACATGCACAAGTGAAAGCAACATCTAATACTTCCTAGACTAAGGGACAGCTGGAACATGCATCTGCTCCAACCACTGCAATGAGAATATCAACACATGCAAGGGCTGAAACACTGTTTGATATGGAAGGACAAAAATAATGCGTTCATACGTTCACCAACAGCAAGAACAGCTGAGGTTTGACAACGCAGGGACCCATAAGCTGCAGAAGTTTACTGAGCAAAGGAGGAAGTTTGGGATTTTCTCTTATCATCTTGTTTTTCCACATAGCATAAAGAACTTAAGAGACAGAATACACCCAGTTATGTGTGGCCGTGAAGCTCTGAGTGTGCAAAGGATGTTTCAATGTGCTGGGTGTTCTTTTGAGCCTTGGACAGTTTTCCTTCAACTCCCTCCTCTGCCACAGCATCCTGCCTGAATGCAAGGCAATGGGGCATCAGCATTCCTGTGACTCGGTCTCCCTAGAAGTAGATTGAAGCTAAAGCCCTTCATCTAATGCACTGTAATGGCAAAAAAAGAAACACCCCTAACACTGGAGAGAAGAGGCAGATCACCAGACTGACAGACATGTGTTGTAACTGACTGGTTGCATTTTACAAATGCCCTTTGAACCTTTAATCTAAGTGCTGAGTAACTGGACAACAAATTTGCAGACAGACTCTGCCCTGCAACAGCTTCACATACAAATATGACCCATCACCCATGTCTAAAACTTTGTTTCCAACAGGGAAAATAGGAAGCCTGCTTCCCTCAAAAGGAACACAGAAGTAGATACTAGAAGAGGATTAAACAAGTTGTTTGGCCTGAGAAAATCTGGACAAGTGGACTAGTGGCTGCAGCTAGCCCATCTCAGAGTGCAGGATCAGGTCTTGGGTGAAAACCTGCCAGGTCAAGTGAAAACCTGCCACTGCAGGAAATTGTACAGGAGACCTCATGGTTAGGTTATTGAGGGACATCAGCTGCTCTGTCCTGCCTCTGCTTCAGTCTGAGCTGGGCACCTTCCTATCTGTATCTCTGTCATTCCCTTCTCTGAATCCACTGTTCTCTTTCCCACTCCCTCCCAAAGTTGTGTGCTCCTGGCAGTTATGTCCAACCCACTGCCAAGTTCTGTGGGGGAACTCTTCTGTCTACATAGAAGTACTCTCTGGTCCTTCCAAGTTGTACAGGGCCTGTAAATGTCACACTATCACATCATGAAACCAAGCCATGAAAGCAGAGAGAGATTGCAGCAAGAATGAAATCAACAGCCACTTCCTGGCAACAACAAATGTATCATCTTACAGGTCACTTCACAAAGGGTCATTTTGACAGAAAACAGAGCTGAGTTTTGAAGGAAAACATTTGGGTTTTTTGTCTTTTTACCCAGAAAGCTGTGAGCAGGTTTATCCTCAACCACTCTGATCCGCCGGGCACCTGCAGGGATCACAGCTGCTTCGATGTAACCTATGGCAACAAAAGAGCAGATGGATGAGAACACGCCACAGGCAGCCAGAGGCATCAATCACTCAGTATCTCACCATGAAAAAACAACTCCAGCCCAAGTTGGGGAATGGGTGGGAAACACTTCAAATGAGATCCCTGCGTTGGCAGCCAAGTTTCACTGCTGTGACATGCATGGTTATGACTAACATTTCAGTCTGAGAAGAGAGAGAGAAATGCACGTGTGCTGCTTAATTGTGACTTGAGGCTTGGGCTTAATTAGATTTGCTCCCTTTGAATCACCCTGGCTCTCCTGCAGTACTGACAGAGATGCATGAGGACTGTTCCTGAGCTGATGCAAAGTGTCACGGTCAGGAGCAATGCTGCACAGCACAGAACAGACATCTAGGTTCTGAAATGAAGTTTCCAACAAATACTCTTGCTTTCCCAGAAAAAACCCTGCTTGGGGATATGACTGATATCTGAAAGGACTCATTTCCACAAAACATTTTGATGATGCTAAAACTAAACAGCAGGAATTAGTGGGACAAATGGGGGAAAAGGAGTTTTCACACTTCAGCTTTCTGTACAGAAATTCTGGAGGATATAAATGGTAATGGTCTCCAAGCATCAGGATGCTAAAGCAGAATTCCACAGCTTAGATTTGATGCAACAACAGAGCTGAAAGTTCCTTAAGGGTTAGGGTTAGTTCCTTAAGGACTGTGCACCAGTGCCTCTAAACACTGCCAGCAGATGCACATGGCACATGAGAGCATCCCAGCACCTGACCTGTAGGAAAAGTTTCAACAGCATCCCATCATATTTTTATAGAATCCTCTTGGGTTTTATCTTTCTGAAACTCTCAGCCTTTTCCTGCTTCCCTCAACCACCAGCAATGTCATGCTATTATACCATTTTTGACTAACAGAATAACAGTAAGAATAATTAGGAGCTATAAGGAAACGCAGCCTATTTTCCCTCTTCATGGAGCCATGTGGAGTTACAGACTTGTTCCATGGAGTGGAAGTGGTGCCTTTAAATTAGGAAGCTGAGGAACATTATAGCCCATTTCAAAGGTCTGAGAGCCAGGCAGAGTTTTTCCACTGGCTTCACTGAGCTCTGAATCAGGCCCCTGTGAATGACACTAATCTCATCACAACCATTACTTGATTCCTTCTAATTGGCCACCCAGTTTACTTTGCAGTATATAACCTGGCATCTCTTTTAGGTTATTGCTCTCCTCTTTCTTTAGATTTTAAGTAGCTTATCCTCTATGTACCCTCATCCCTCTTTTTGCTTTAAAGGCTCTGTGAAACTGTTTTGTGTCAGCCTTGCCTTTATGGAAATGGTGGGCAATCTAGAGCAATAGGTTGTAGAAATGCTGTCATGAAGAACAGTGACCCCTCTTGTACTCAGCCATGTTTTTACCTGATCACTGTATCTGAATGACACATTCCTCCTTACTTCTCTTTTACTCAGGATATTTCAGAAACAGAAAGAGGGACAGCAGAGCTGCAAACCATGACTGTACAGAAGTGAGAGCAGCAGCTCTCCTATTTGCTCTTACAGAGTGGGGAAAATCATTACTTCCAGGGTAAATTTTCTTAAAGCCAATACTGAAACTTGTTATGCAATCAAAGCAGGAGTTGGATTTTATTCTAGGTATTGACAGGAGTTGTTTTTTCATCAGCTGAGATACCAAATTACAATCAAATCAGTGTTTCAGAAGTCAAACATCGTCACTGCACCCCATGCATCTCTAAACCCAACTGATAGTTATCACCAGACAGGAGCACCCAGCAAAGATGTGATTAATGACAGTCCATCATGGAGAAACAGGCCCTGTGACACACCTGAACACCCTGTTAGGAAGCCAGTTTAAAACATGCCCAAGTTTCAGGTAATGTAATGTACCTACTGGGGAAATATTTACTTATTTAGTTTTTAAATCACATGCCAGATACAAATGACCAGAGTTGAATCATGCAGGGGTTGGATACAAAGTTCTGTTGAATTTAGTGGAAAGTCAGTCACTAACTTCAGTGAGCTTTGGATCCGTCCCCTGCCCTAGCAGCAGCCAGGAGTGTGTCACACTGCTTTAGAGGTGAGCAAACTGTGGAGCTGTACTCGAGGTTCAGCTAGTGCCATAAATACACTCTCATTTCATCACTGTGCCATGAGAGAAACACCACGTGGAAAAGTTGACTTTTATGTCACTATTTACAATAGTAAATAGCACAGTGTAAGCTATTAATAGAGTATTAGTTCTGGAGAGTGTTTAGTTTGGATTTACACCAGATTTTTCTCCTCATGTAATTTCTAATCCTGATTAATGGCTTGGGGGGGGGGGGAGGGTTGAATTCACAGCTCCTGAATAAGGAGAAACATACTGTGCTAACTCACTGAGATCCTGTGGCACAAACTCCACTGCTGACCTTCACTCTTCTGTTAGCGAACTGCAAACCACTTTGCAGTTGTATGGATCTGACCTGTCCTGTCAGAGATGCAGAATTCTTGGGCATGTCCCACTGGGAACATCCTGACACTCTAATTTGTTATTTCCAGCAATATTTTGCGAGTTAGTGGTCAAATCCCATTGCAAACAGACTAGGTATCATCCATGCAAATTTGCCACAGGTACAAACTCAGATCACCACCACTGCTCCGGTCTGGTCCTTAGAGCTAGTGTGAGGTTCCTAGTCACAGAATATTCCTGATCTTTGAGATAACTGCACCAGAAAACACCTCCATTGTTTTCCAGGCACATTTTATTCAGCAAACTGTAACTGCAGATTGCCAGAAAGATTATCAAGTGTCAGCCAGTGTGAGACCAAACAAGTCTCAGAGTTGGCCCTGAGTCAAGGACTCTCAAAGATCTGTTGGGTCTTACGATAATTGTCTGCAGTGCAGGGGGTTGCAAGGTTGGGATTAAAGTTCTGCTTTAAATGAGGAACTGGCTAAAGACTGATGAGATTTGGCAACTATCAGGCAGTATTTCTAGTAATTTCACCCATAAATCAGACTGTTAAGATGAAGCTTTGAAAGTACAACAGGAGAACTTCATTATTTGATAATTTATAGTGGTGTATGTAGTATACTCCACCTTGGGAACAGTTACTTTGGCACGCACCAATCTTTCTGGATAATCTGCATTACATCAGTGTCTCAGGAATGCAAGACTGTGATTGAAGCAAATCCTAGATACAAATTATTTGGTGTAACTCGTATTAGGAGAGACACCAGAACAAAGAGGTGGCTTTGTCATCAAGGAGATTAATATGTGAACAGTGGCTACTGTATCTTCATTTAAATGCTGGAGAGATTTGCAGGAGAAAAGTAGCTCACACAGGAAAATCCATTGTTAGCCATTGTTATTCCCAGACAGAACAGAAAGTTTAGTGTGAACTTTAGAATGTCACTGATCTACTACAAAACCCTTCTCCTGGTTCACATTGCAGTGAAAGATGGACTCTGAGGTGAAGGAAAAATTATCCCATGGCTGAAAGTACTGATCTCTGGGCATTGTACCTTCACATCTTATCTCTGTACATACAGGAAAATTAGGTGTGAGAAAACTTATCCTGTTATCAAACTTCCCGAAAGTGCTTTGAACAAAGATCTCAGGGTAGAAGCCAAGGAAAACAGGCTGCTCTGCCTACCTGCTGGTCATGGCCAGCACAGCTTCCATACTACATTAGGGATGATAAGTGCCAGCTGGGCATCTCAGTTTCCATGACACTTCCCAGCTCGCACCTTTGGCTTACTGCTAGTTGTTGCAGTGAGGTGGAAATATGTCCAGAGGTAACTAAATGTCCATTTTCTGAATAGACGATTCTCACTTGTGATTAGCTTGAGGGTAATTCCTCCATTGGCACCTGCCCACTTCCAGCCATGGGATAGCTCATTTGGAAGAAAATCATTTCACTGGAGAGCCATGGATAGATTTCAAAGTCTCCTACTATTGCTGTGAAGTTGGTTGCTGGGGTTTCTAACTTGCATATTGTGCTTAAACCTTCATAAGAGATCCCAGAGTTAGCCCTAGGGCTCTACTTTCTCATTATTTAGATATACACCCTATTGACAAAAAAAGGTTTCTTGTGTTGGTTAAAGATACTCCTAACCAGAACCGCAGCTCTAGTGTTCAAATATTCTTTCTTCTTCTTAAAATAAGTCCTGGACAAGTAGTGTACACAATAAAACACCTGCATTTTCACTATCTTAAAAAGAAAAATTGCTAGAAATATACACTCTTCTCCAAATTATACTTACAACAACTGACATATCTCACCTTATTATGTTCTGCCATTAAAAAAACCCACATACCTGTCTGTGATCCTTCTCTTAGATCACAGGTAAAGGGCAGCCATGAAAACCTTGATATGGCTGAGAAAAATCAAGAGAGACAGATACAGACTTCATTCTCAGTACAGGTCTCCGAGCATTACAGGCACAGCTTTGGGGTCTGGGCAGAAGGCAGCAGTGATAAATCAGCTACCCAAGAGACACAAGCCAAAGAGTTGTCTTTATTTCTAGGTCTCCTGTACAGTGGCAGGGAGACAGATGGACTTCAGAACAAGTCTGTGCTTGGTTTTGAGAAACAACTTTGTGGAAATAGGTACAGGGCATGCAGCCAGTCAAAAGTGAACCTCAGTCTAAACAGTGCATTCATTGGCCTACTGAAACCAGCTGCAAACAAGCGTATGTGATGTTCAACATCACAGATAAAGGCTTTTGCCCTCCTCCTCAAAAGAGAAATGGAACCCATTTCTGGTTGGATAACTGTGGCTCGCAGGTGGCAAAATGTGAACTTCTGGATCTCTCTATGAGACACTTTGAATGTTCCACCATCACGCCCCACCAGGGTGGCAGAATCTCATCCCTGACATTAAGGTTGTTAAAAAAAAGAAATAGATCTGGTTCTTTTTACCTGGTTAATAAAAATTTGGCTTTCTTTCATGCAGGCAGGTTTTCTAAAAGGAAAGTATCTGTACTTGATATCTTTGACTAACCAAGCTAAATAGTAAAAGGACTTGAAGTTTATCCATGACTTTTGATACCAACCTCCCCAACTAAACCAACCAAAAGAAGACAGAACCAACACCAAAGGATGTTACCAACACCCACTGACACTGCAAACAGCATTCAAGTATCTTACACGAGAAACACTTGGGAACAGCCTTTGCCTTTGCCATCACACATGTGGAAACCTTCTTACAATGACTATTGGTTACTAAGAAACAGAAAGGAGTTGGCATGAATTAAGTTCAGTTAATAGGGCTTGGTAACATCATTTGCAATCACAGAGGACATGTAGCAGGGACCAATCCTGTAGTCCACAGAGTCCCATGTGCAGAGCAGCTGAGCATCTGGCCCAAAGGTTGCAGCTGCAATCCCCAAAACAAACACCACTCCAAAACAATCAATGTCTCCATGTTTGAAGTCTATTCTCTTCTGAAACAATAAATCAACATGCTTGACTCAGTGTGCTGGCCTGGACTTGGATCCCAGCAAGTTTGTGGGGATCTGCCACTGACCTGTGAAAAGATTCACACATCCAAACACTGAATCTGTTACTGGAGTCATCTTGTGTACTCTCCTTTGCTCCAACTTCTGTCAGATTGTTGCACATATTTGCTTACATGTCAATGTAAAGAAAACAGGCCAATTTCTCTCTTGAGTAACCTCATGTTTGTTTGTGATACTTCAGACCCAAGCCTGGAGCTTTGCCTGCTGCATGAGATTCAGTATGTTAACCCAAGGACCTGATCCTGCAGAACAGCAGTGCCTGAACAGAAACTGATGGGAGTAAGTCACAATGCCCAAATGTTTGCAGAATCAAGGATAAGAATCATAAGTGAAACCAACCAAAATCTGTTTTCAGTGTCTAACATCAAAGAAATCCAAAAGCAGAAACACATGAACAGTGAATAATTAAAAGACTCTCAATAATCTTTCCATTTTAGATGGTGATTAAAAGAGCATAATTTAAAAGAATATAAAGCAAAGATGATTTTCAACCTGGAAGAAGAATGTTTGACATTTGTGGATGTTACTTTTTAAAAGCTATTATCATACATAATTTAATTCCCTTTAAAATTAATAAATCAAAATATCTAATGCATGTTTATGAGATTATAACTGTAGACACAAGCATCTTATAGATTATGTCAGATGGGTAAAGGTGGAAACATTGTACTGACAAAGCAACAGTTGTAGAGTTTTTTTGTGTTTCTGAGATGATCAGCAAAGAATAAGGACTAATAAATGCTTGCCCACTGACGATGATTCAGCCAGCCATCTCTTCTTAGCTTGCAGGGCACTGGAGGTGAAAGCCTCCTGTAGTGTCCTGGCAGCCAGACAACCAGTTAAGGCTGAAAGTGTCCTGTTCCTACAGCCTTGTGTAGCTACCACCCTCCAGTAGTCTGCCTAGCTGGAAGTGGGTGCAACCTACTGGCAGTGACCCAGAAATCTCTTACTTATCTGCACAAGATGTTCTGTAGTCTCATAGGAAAAGATAAGAGAGAGATACTCTTCAGGAGAAATTAAGAAGTTCGTGAACAGCTAGAAAATCAACTGCAGAAATTGAGGGATTTTCAATGGAAATGAGAAACTTTTCTACCATTTGCATCAAAGGCAAATGCCTTCACATAAGCAGGTGGAAAATTGGTGGAAAGAATTAAAGACAATAATGCAGGAAACCATTCAGCAGGTAGGCCTAGCAATGCAACATCACAAATGTGCTTCAGAAAGATGTGGTGCAGGTGGGAAATCCTACCTCCATCTCAGAGGAGGTGACAGATAAAGCTGGCTCCAAAGATGAGGAGAAGCAGGGTACAGAGGAAGAGATCAATGAATAAAATCAGAGGCTAAGACTTTAATGCTGAGACCTTGATTAAAGGAAGCTGCTGAGTACTCGTGTGGCTTTAGCAACTAAACAGAACTGAATCGTGTGCTTAAAGGGAATCTTTATGTGCTTTGCTGAACTCAGCCCCAGAGCAGCACATATTGAATCTATTTCTCCAAAGAGAAATGGCAATTCTGTATTCACTGAAGGGGAAATAATTTTTTCTGGACAATTCCTTCCTCTTGGAGCAGCTTGCAAGTCCTGAATCTGGCTTTCCCTCCCTTTGCCTGATTAGGATGTGTGATAACAGGTTTCTCAGAAGGGCAATACAACAACTCTGGAACAAAGACTAATTGAGACATCAAGCTGTACATACATTAATGTTTAACAAGAGAGGGGAAAGTCTTAACTCTGGCCGGAAGCTCTTGTATCCTATGTGGATATTATTGCTGGCAGGGAATCAGTGAAAATATTCAGAGGGGAGAGCTCTATCATTTAGCTGAGATATCCTGATTATAACATGAATCATCTACAACATGCAGCATGCATCATTCTGAGTTCTCAAAGAGCTCAATGATGGTGCTGAAATCAGACTACCCTCCCACTGAAAAAGACACTGTAATTTTGTCTCTTATTTAAAATCAACAGCACTGGTGGCATTCAAAATGAGAAACACCTTCATTCTGAATTTCAGACAGAGGCAATGGCTGGTATCTGGGCAACTGGATAAGAAGCAGAGAGAGTATCACATTGGAACTGAGTGGGGGTTTGGTTTGTGTTTGCTATGTGTTTACTAGGGCAGATGAATCCAATGCTATCCAAGAAGAAGAGCTATTACTACCACTCTTTAACTCTCCTCAAGCAGTTGAGAAAGCCTCCACTCCACTAAAATGCTGCTGAGGGTTACTCACCCATCCCCTTGGTGTGGTTGAAGTCGCCTTTCACCACTTTACAGGTTTTGCCATCACCACTGCAGATTCCACAGCGATCCTCTTTGGCAGCTGAGCCAATGATTCCATCGCAGCCAATTTTCTAATGACAACAACCAGAGGTCCCCATTATTTTATTTGCAAGGTTAAAGTATTTCGATACATTGAGATCAAGACTAAGAGATAGGCATCTGACTGAAAACCTGAGTGGGAAGAGAACAGTGGGTGTTAGGGGAGCACTCATTTGGAATGGTGTTGAGTTGGTTATTCAACAACCCCCTTCCTTAACAATGAAAGCATGAACTTTGCTACAGAAGATTTAACTGAAGAGTTTCACAAACACTAGTTATTCCAGATACCATCATAGATTTCATACTAACCCACTCTAACTTCCTTCAAGCACAGCATGTTAAAATAATGTTTCATGTTTCTATATCAATTTCCATCTGAGGAGCTCAGAGACATTCCAGAAAAATGGACCTCTACAGTGATACTCAGTTTAGAGAAAAATATGTGCTCTTTAAGTGAAGATTAACCCAACTAACCAGAATCCGGGTCATAGCCTTTCATCATACAAAACCTAAGTGCTGTTAGAAGTTCCAGTGTGCTGCTCACTGAATGAGCTCTGCTTCTGATCAGGATCTGAACAGGGAGTGTAACATTCAGTTCTGATGACACTTCTGCAATACCTGAAGAAAGATCTCACGAATCAGATAGTTCAAGATGCCTGCAATGCACTGTAGCTCAATGGAAGCAAGTCAGGTTCATATTTGGCCAATCTGTACCATAAAGTTGCTAAAACAATCATGACATTTTCTATATGCTTGCACTGTGTTAAGCTTAGACATTCAATTGAGAAAGAAAACCCCAAACAAGAATTCCACCTAAAGCTTCATTTTACACAGTATTTTCATCATTTTCTACACCTACCTAAACTCTTTCCAACTAAAATCTAAAGCTTTGCTACCACAGATGGGTATTACTAGGACAGTCACAGTATTGTCCCCATAGCTACAGAGACTGCCATGGTAATCTTCCTTATTCCCCAACCATGTACAGATTATGATGGTGAACATTACACATTTGCATATCTTGAGGTGGATAAGATTTCTTTTCATTTACTATGTTTTCTGTCCATATAAGACCCTGGAAATAATCAGCAATTTACTCTAAAAACATAAATTTCTACTGAAATAAGAGTTGTCATTATGCAAGTTATTAGGAGAGATTCTACTATTAAAAATAAGATACAGATTTACTCTCTGCAGACAAACAGTTTCTTGGCACATGAGTTAGCATGACTGTCACTAATAATATTCGAATAAGGCTGTTGGGTCTCATCCTTCTCTTGCCTTCTTAAAATGAAGCCAGAGGAAAGTTGGAGGGAACTGAGGGAACAATCAAAACAACAAACATTTTGAGAAATAGGGTAAGCAGAGAAATATTAGGAGAACTTGGGCTGTTTATCTGAGACTGTCTGCATGCAAGCAATGCAATTTGGACCTGAACTCAAACGTTCCTCAGTTTCAGAAGACACTGGCCACTGCTTAAGTCCAGATGTATTACAGGGATCAAAGACTGCCAGTATTCAGACGTGTTCTGATGCAGCACTCATCTGGGTAAATCATTACAGACAGACCCATGCTGAGAAAGGATGATCCTCTTAAACGTATACAAGGGAAATGCTGCTCATTAACTAGAATAGCATGTAAGCTGGTGGGCAAGAGCTACGGGAAAAAAACCTGTATAAATGGGAGTTAAAGGAAGGTATGAAAACGACCACAGAGTTTCTGGCAGTTGCAATTCTCAAGTCTAAACTTCACACCCATGTCCAACAAATAATTTTGGGCTATTGAATGTGATTCTGCCCCCAAAACAGAAGGATGTCCCAGCAGTAATCCTTCCAGGAAAATAAATATAATTTATTAATGGGGTTGTTGAAAAGCAGCTGGAAATATATGCCTGCCTGCCACCCTGCTGAGATACTGGAAAAGCTGCATTTAATTTAAGACTCTAGTGCTATCTTTTATTGTCCTGCATTGTTATTAGCACTATGTGAGCACACAAATGAATAAAAGGAATATAATGAGTGTTGAACCACACTTATTCCCAGTGCTACATGAGGAGTCTGTAGGGCTGTAATGGAGGCAGGCTAAGAATGGGGAGTTAGCGACCACATGCTTCGCATTTACGCTGTAGTCTCCCAGATAATGTAAACCAGTGCAAGGCAGCAAAGCCTCTGAAAGAGTGAATCCCCCCTCTTCTGACACTGGGGTTCAAGACAAACCATTTTCTTCCGTTTCGCAAGTCATTGACACACTTTGACTTGAAGGACCCTCTCTGAAAGCATGGAAAGTGCACCCACTGAATCCACAAATACACCTCCCAATGCAGCCTTCTTTTTGATGGCACCATCCCTCCATTCACACAGCAGACTTTGCCTTCAATCCAGCCCCCATCAGATTTGGGCCAGGAAATGGCTTCTTAAAAAAGAAAATCTTTAAGAGAATAAATCAGTTTTCCTTGTTGCCTTTCAGATGATAATTGGTGTGTTCTTGCTATTTTATGCAGAAAAAAATACCTTAGAAGCACCTTATTCTCGCCTACATAAATATTAGAGCCCATTTCTCCTTCCCCAGGCCTTCCAATCATTTACAAACTAAAAGTATACTTAATAACAGTATGTAATGAAAACAGCTTTTGTCAAGATTGACAGTGGATTCCAAAAGCTGCAAAGTCATTTATAAACACATTACAGTGATCATCAGTCACTCAGATCCTTCGAAAACTCCCTGCATCAGAAATACTGCCACATTTAAGTGCAAAGGGGAAGACACAGGACTGGAAGGGTGTGGAAGATGATCCATTAAGGAGTGAGCAGGGCATTCGGAGCTCATCTGTGTTCAGCAGGAAGATTTAAGAGTCCAAAGCCAGCCTGATGTAAGCACCACCTTTTCAGCCCTGTTCTTAGACTCTTGGAGCTTCCCTGTACAACCCAGCATGGACTTGAACAGTGATATCCATAACTTTGGCAAAGGAACTGATGTTGACACCACTCAGGTGTTCCACCTCCTACCTGTACTAGCCGTTGAGAGCCTGTAGTGCTGCAGTACTGCTATTAACACCATCAACTGGACAAAGAGGAAGCAGATTTTAACCAAAGCCAGTTCCTTGCCCATTTTAAGCCATCAGAGTGCTGGCAAGAAACTTAAAGATGGCCTTTTGGGGCTTCAAGTCCTTAGCATTGACTGTCACAATTATATCTACAGGTTTCTTACTAAACTTCAACCCAGGCAGGCTCCTATGCTGACACCATGTTTTGGAACTATCCATTGACCTTGAAATTGGCAGGTAACTGCACATTTGCTGAGCCAAAGGCCTGAAATTAATTCTCTCTAAACTGATATCTCAATCCACCCATCCTTCCCTCCTCCTTTCTTCCCATCTTTGTAATTAAACATCTGAATATACTGCTTGTTGGGTGGTATTTCCAGCTTCAGTCATTGCTGGCTCCAGCATAGGAAAACTCCTCTTCTGAATACACATCATTTGGATTCTTCTGTGTGAACTCTTTTCTGTAGTGCTTGGGTATTTTTAATGGTATTTTTATTTGTCTTTTCAATGGCTGTGCAAGAACTCAATTGATACAGGCTGCGTGAGTATGTTTTGCTACATAAACACAATTCTTTTTGTTATATACACCCACCCCGTGTAAGAAATGACATTGTAGGCTCACAAACTGTAATGCTTCCCATATGCTGAGCTAACTAGCTGTCTCAATGGATCAAATATAAATATTGATGCAACATATGCCATTTTACAAATTAATCATGTATGGAGCATGCTGGTTATGACAGATTCATCTACACTGCCAATTCTTTGTCCATAATATCCAGTGTCCATTGATACCTCCAGGGATGGACCACATGAAACAAGAATGTACATATGTGAGCAACTGACATTCACATCTGAGGGCAAATGAATTCTTATTTCTTTGCTTTACACATGACTTGTGAAGCCCTTGTGGGGGATTCTGGGTGCTGTCAGGATTTGAACAGGAGGGTGAGCCTAGATCCCTAATCAAGTAGTTCATCTCCATGTTACTCCTATTTTTGTTCCACCACAAATTCTGTGTGATGGATTGGAGTCCATGTAGAAGTTAGTTCAGCAAATATCCTCCTGTCATTTCCTGAGCCTTCAGATTTTATCTGAATCAGAGTAGCTCTGCTGGAACAGGAGACACCGGTTGGCTTAAATTAGCATTATCTGATCTGCATTAGATACGCAATTACACTTGCCCAGTGACTTTGTGTTTAGATCCCTTAGCAGCTCATGGGGATGCTAGAAACAATTATTCTTGATAACCACTTTTTCACATTTAGAGCTCGAAGGTTATGTGTCAGAACCCCTCTGTTCTGGCAGCAAAGCAGCCTATATGAGTGAACATGCAAATAATAAAAAGCTTTTTCCCATCACAGGAACTCCTTTGCTTCTGTTCTCTGATCACTTTCTGTAGCTACCCCTTTCTGATCCCTCCAAACCAACTTCATCTGACCTAATCCTACCATGCCCTGGTTTGTACAAATATCAACGGGCTGCAGATAACAAGGGGTTTTATACCAATACCCATTCTTTAAAAGAGACATCTATCATGTCAGTTCTGGATTTGAAAATAATCTGTATTTATCAGTATATGATATATTTGTATATACCTGTATGTATCTCCCTTCTGATCAAGTCTTATTCTTGGCTGCTCCAGCCACAAGCAAAATATAAAGCCTCCAGAGTAGATAATACAATTACTTGGCTATTACATCCTTTCTGTGGGTTACCATAGAAGAAAAACAGGGAGAACCAGCATGATTTTGTTTTTCAAATCCCACTGTAAAGTACACTAGAAAAACAGTAAGATACCAACAGTGCCTTGTTTTTGTCACTGAGCCCCACCAAAAGCCCTGATTTTCTTTCTAGGCCTCAGATTACATTGCTGAGAACAGAAACTGGGAAAACCAAAAAGGCATTTATACAACAGGTTTCTGCAGTTCAAACAATCCTTCTGGTCTGTGGGCACATACACTAAATAATTTATCAAGGCACAGTGTGAAGCCAAGTTGTTGTATGGAGACAAGCTACCCAGTCTGGAACATCTTGTATCACAGTTTGTAATGCAGGAATATGAACAATACATGGAAAACACTCAAGTGAGGAAGCAAAGCCAGAAGTGCATGCATCAATCAAATGCAAGAAGTGGGTACTGAGTATGTAGGAAATTGCTAGCCAGCATCAGTTCCAGTAGACAACTGCAATATATCCTCTGCCGCTCCTGGCCCTCTCCTGACACTTTGCCTATCCCATGTGGAAAATTGCTCTGGAAATGTGTCCATTTTCAAGTTTGTGCTCCCCTTTCCTACTGTATGACAATCATTTTTATCAGAAAGCTGTTCTATAGTATCTCTGTTGTGCCAGGACAGCCTAAAAAGTGGCTTGTCATCACAGAATGTTCTGTGGATTCACCAGCAAGTTAAAAGTAGACGTGACATGACAAAACATTAATGAGAAAACTGTAGTTAGAGCCAGAACAACTTCACCTCTTAAATTGTTAAATCACAGCAAAGACTGCCCTTGATCTCTAGCCCAGTTCTGCTATGCAGGAGGTCTCTGTTTTCAAAGAGACCTTAGATTACACACTCAAGTATAATCTGTAGTCCCCACTGGAAAGTTTTTGTGCTATCATGAGCCTCAGACTAATCCTCCTTTGAGAAAAGCCAGCACAAAGTCATGTGCGTCACAGCAGTCAGCTGAGCAGCTTGTCTTCTCCCCACACGACTGCTGTGTGACATCTGACACCTTTTTGGCTCTACTTCTGCCAGTTTTATATTAACATCAGCAGCACAGAGTGAAGAACTATAAGAGGTTCTAAAGCACACTGCTTCCACCAATCTTGACTCATGAAACATACACCAGAGTCTTAAGGAGGAACAAAACTCTCAGGGAATCCTCTCTCTGAAAGCCACTTGTCACTTGAAGAGAAATGTGGGAAGATAAAAGCAATCTGAGCTTCAGGTTGCACTGCCCTATTCCATCTTCATCATGACTTCAATGCCCATGCTAGAGAAAGCAAACTGTGTGAGCAGGCAAGAGGGAGGCTGCCAAGAAGAGATGAGCATTCATCCTCCTCCTCCTCATATCCATCAGACTGATCTTCTCCAGCCTGCTACAGATCTTGTGTCTCTGAAAAGTCTCAGGAGAAAAGAAATTATCCATGCTAGAAGACTATGTGCATTTTGAGAAGTTCAAAGACCTGTGTACACACTGAACAAGGCATGTACTTTGCTTAGAAGATGGTAAGGATAAGTGCATTTGGCATTACTTTTGAGGCTTCCCTTCTCAAAGCCTCCCTCTTCTTGCAAGTTTTTCTTTGCCATGTTCTTCTACATGGATTCATCACGTAACAGTGATGCATGAGTTCCATTTAGGAGCATCTACTGCTGAAGGGAAAAGAGCTATTACATTTCCTGGCCTAGATGTTCACAGGCAATGGTTACTGCTAATTTGTCTGTTACACTGGCAACGTGTCATTCCTGCCTTTGAGAGCCTTTAACTAGAAGGATTACACAGGAAAATAAATAACTATAATACCACCCTCTGATTTCAGCACTTATTCTCTTTTTCAGGCCCCCTGCAATGCTTATAGCCAGGCTTTGTCTGTACTGGGTAAGAGTAATTAAAGAAATATGTTGATTAAATTGGTTTAATAAGCAGGGAGTTAGATGAGTATCTGTGGTAAATGGGGTACACAGTCACATATGGCAACTCTCAGCTCTATATAAGGCAGGAGAGGATTATAAATGAGTTCACAAGGCTTTCAAATCTGCTCGGCTTGAATTGATCATTTTGCATTTTCTCTCAGCCAGATGCAAATAGACTGAATGTTCTGCAGCTGTCATCACTTCTCTGCACAGTTAAAGGCAGTTGCCCCCGACTTAGAGTGCAATTTGCTTTTCATGATGTACCTCCAAAGCTCTGTGCTCATAAAGGTTTTCATTTGGAAGGGAGCTGGCTACTGCTCCTCACTGGAAGAAGAAAACATACATTGCCATAATGTGTGATTTACCATTCGTGGCTGATCTGAATGTTTGGAGCAGTGAAGCTGCCAGACCAGTGTAATGGTCAATGGCACACAGCTGGAGGTGCACAGCTGGCCTTACTATAAAGGTTAGTAATGGATTTTTTTTGAGGCTTTTTTTCAGATACAGCTGAAAATAGGGGAAATTAAGTAACTTGGGATGCACAATGAACCTGGCTCTGTGCAATGCTCTTTGTATTAAAGAGCATCTAATAAATCAAACTCGTGTTGGCTACCCAGCAACTCGCTGTTGAGATCCTTCATCTGAATAAATTAGATTGAATTAGAAATGCCTCTTCAGCGGCATTTGGCAGGGAGCAGTGGGAAGCGTGTCCTGCAGCAGTGCAAAACTCAATCCAAGCAAAGGTTTTTCACTTATGTTGTCACACTGCTCTTCGTAAAGTTGCATTATGCCCCCAAAGGCTCTTTTATACCAAGGTGAACATTGTGTTCGTCTATCTCCCTGTCTAAAAGGCTCAAAGCAACCAGAATTGGTAGTTTATCACTGCTCACAGAAATCAGAGATAGTGCCAAATTTAGTGTGCCTTCTGCCCCAGGGCAAGCTAGCATATCTCCAGTGAAGTCAGTGAAAGTAAAGGGTGATGCTAGAAAGCTGTTCTGGTGGTTAATATTGAAAAGAGGAACTCCTAGCACAGGATACAAATCTAGATGAGGATAAACTTAAAGGAAGAAATGCCAGGAAGAATCCAGCACTGGCAAGGCTGCAGTAGCCAACTCAACTGTCTTTCACATAACTAACATGTGTGAAGCAAACTTTGAACACATTACATGAGTAGGAGAGAGAAAACCCACTGTCTGCCTTGTCATAGCGTCCGGGAAAACTAACTTGAATCCAACTGCAGCACACTTCTAGAAGCACCCATTCCAAATGACTTCCTGTAATTTATGATCCTTAAATAAACATTTTCTTCTCTCCCTTCCCTTGTCCAAACCTTGTATTTCCAGTTAATATAGGTACATACAACCCCACTATGTTTTCAAGAGATCAGAAATACCAGTTCTAAGAGATGGCTTCCCTAAGCGTTCGATGTCCTGTGCTACAAACTGTCTCACTGCCCAGCAAAGAGTTGCATTAAAAAGATCTCCCACACCTAATTTTGGTTCCATATGCAATTTGGCTAGAGAGAAATAATCATCATTGGAATGGTTAAAGGCCTTCACACCTTCACTCCAGGAAAAGGGAATCAAACCCAAAGACTCTTGAACAGAGTCTACTTCATTTCCATTCTTGACTTGTCTGACCAAAGATAGAAAGAAGCAATGTTCAGGGTTTGGCCAGTCCATCCAGGGACAACCAAGGGGACACTGATTGTCCCATTGCAGTACAGCAGAAGGAAGCCTACCCTGCGTTCTCTCTGATTTGCCTTTTGTGTGACCCAAGCAAGACAATGCAGAAGAGAGACAAAAGCAAACTGGCTTGGGTTGTGGTGTGGGCTGCAGGATCTGCTCCTTTGAACCTATATTCTGTGTTGCACAGAAGTTTAAAACTTACTTTGTGGGAAGAAGGGAACCTTTTTCTTGCTGCAAGGGAAGCAGGCCTTTCAAACACTTCTGATGGGCCCCTACAGTAACTCACCTTGGCATTATATAGTAATATGGTCAACAAAAAACACACAGGGGAAGCTACTGGCTCCTGCAGCTGCAGCATCTAAGGAGCAACTGGTATTCAAAAGCTTCCTCTATTTCCTAGGCAGGAAGCAGGTAAACCTAAAATGCATCATGAGGCTGGCAATGTAACACTTGTAACAAGCTAGTGACAATCTGCAATCTAGGGTTGCCCTCTCACCGCAGAGACAGCCTCCCAGCCACCCACATGGATGCCTGTTTTTCTAGGATGTACACAGCTGCCCCAGACTACCCTTAACACTAGACATAAAACAAGAGGAAGTTACTCCACCTGGCACTTGCCATGTACACAGAGGTCAGTCTCGTACGGCCCACATGGAGTACCATCGAGGACTCTGTCTGTCACCAGCACAGGGGAATCCTTCCCCAAGGGAGAGCAGAAGAGCTCACATGGCTTATCTGGAAAAAGAAATACAAAAGCAAATGCCTTTAGAACAGCACAGACAAGTGTTTGAGAGGATGGTGATGCAATCTGTGTGAATGGATTTGGAAAGGTATCTGTCCTTTGAAGGAACATAAGCCTTTCAATTTAGGCCTGTCATTTCAGCACTTTAAAATCTCAGTATTCATCAGTAGAGAAAAGCTACATTTTTCATCCATGTTAATGGCAATCATTGTATTACATATTTAGACCTCACTTTGGAAAAGTTACTATCATGTTTAGCTAGAGAAGGAGTTAAGTAAAAAAAGCTTTTTCAAAGACTTATATTATTAACCAGTAGGATACAGCAGATGTCAGGGTTTGCTGAGTGCATTTGCCATACATTTAAGTAGCAGATATTTAGTCAAATATAATGGTTTTCCTTTGGAACTGACTCTGCTACTCACAGACTTCATCCAAGTAAGAACCTATAGACACTCAAATGGAAACATGTTTTGTTCTGCATAGCCAAGTACCTCCACTCATCACACATAAGAGAGTATTGCCAATACATTGAACTAAGTGGCATAGGCCTTTTCTAAGTTTCCAATGCAATCAAAAAACCTGCAATCAGGATGTGAAGCTGAGCTGTACTCAGCCTGTTTTGCTTGACACAGGAATTACATGCATAGCCCGTGGATGTTCAAACTCCTGCCTTGTGTCTGATGCAAAGCAAATATGCAGAGGCTGGATTTTGACTTCACTTGCAGACTGAACAGAGTAGTTCTGAAATTAGTCAGGGAAGTAGCTCTGCATTGTGCATTCAGACAGCAAAACTATTTGGGGGGGGGAGCAGAGGGGAATAGCAAGCAAAACCAGCCTGTCTCCTGGGGCATCTGAAGGAATTGTGCTCTTGCGGGGTCTGCTATGGGAACTGAAATGATCTCTGTATGATTGTCCTGGCGTCAGACCTAACTTGTCAGTGCTAGCACAGGAAAGGGATTATCCCATGTCTGGTCTTCTGGTATCAGTCCCAACACCACCCTCCTCTGTTCAAGCATGTCTTTAAGATGACCAAATGAAACAAGCCTTGTCTGTTTTTCAGCAGAGTGCAGCAAAATATGTTTGTTCCTGCAGAAAGAACATTATTACAATCTTTTTTCAGATCCCCCCAACATTTGATGGAATAGTAGGTGAAGAGCAAGATCTAGCAAAGGAAGCATTAAAGGAATGTAGGTAGGATAGGCATTCATCCTAAAATACCCAGAATTGACACACACCGAAATATCCCAGGGAATCCTTTTTTTCTCAGTTCCAAATTAACTTAAACACCCATTCCCAAATACCTGCCTGTTCAGACTAGGGATGAAGTCAAGGCACTTCTCCCCCAACATTACAAAAAGAGGAGCAAAGAACTAACAGCTCTGTATCTTCAGTTAAGAAGGCTAAAAGAACAGCAAGGCAGCACCAGAACAACTAATTGTAGAAAGTCTTTCAGTTGTAGCTAAGGGGAACATATTGTAGTCTCCTCACCAGCAAATGGGAGTCTTGCAGATAAAATCAAGATGGGCTGAGAAGCTGCAGAGAAACAACAACAAGAAAGTACAGAAAAAGCTTACCATCAACAATGACAGCTGTCAGGAGACTTTTCTTCTTGTTGGTGTATCTGTCATGGGCCTGGCACTGTTGGTCCCTGAAGCTTGGCACACCCTTAGGGCAGGGTAAGTTCTCACACACAGTGTGCTCCACGCTGGCTCCCCGGCAGTTCTTCCCTCCTGGCCCTGGGCTATTGTAGGAAAACCAAACCAGAGTCAGCAGGAACAGCACAGACTCCCACAGGAATACCTTTACCTCATTTTCTCTGCCCAAGGCAACTTGTGAAATGGTAGGAAGGATCCTTACTCTCAGATATTCCCCATTGGAGGGCAAATCCTGCTCTCAGGGGCTCTGACTGAAAATCATTCAAGCTCCATTCTGGATCTATAATTGGCTTATCACAACACATGCCCTGGAGTACTTCAGAAGCAGGTTCTTTTGTAGTATGCCATACAGATCAACAATAGGAGCTGCCTACAGATACACTTCAGGTAAGAGGTACTCCAAAATCCTGTTCACCTGTGGGCACTAAGCAGCCTTCCTGAAAGACAGAAAGTGCTGAATGGTCTGTATTCTGGTCATGAACAGAGGGGTGTGACTAATTCTGCACTGCTCACCTGAGTTTCTTTGACTTCAGCAGCAATTCATTCCTATCCTAACCTATTTTCAGATTGAGCAAGCAAATGACCAAGGAAAAGCAGACAGAATATGTGCACGTGTGTATGTGCCAGCAGTTTCAGAACAGGACTTGAAGTAAGGCACTCCCAAACTTTGGGTTCTGTCATAACATCAATCCTAAACTCTAACTTTTCCTGCAACTTGAGGCAACTGCCTGGAGGCACTAAGGTGACATTCATGTGCCCCGGATCACACCAAATACCCAAGGCAGAGGCAGGGAACCTTTGATGTTTTGCTTTTCTCTTCCTACCAACTGCTTTCACCTTGCTCAAAACACTCTTAACAACAGACACACAGCAAACATCTCTACAGCACACGTCCTCTGAGGTTCTGTCTTCAGCAGTTTGAAATGAAAACAGCATATAAGAAGCTGTAACCTGTACTGTAACAAATCTGTGCAGGCAGATAATCTCCATCCAGGAAAACCATGCCATTTTACACATTTGGTTTTAAACATGCAGGAAAGGCAACTAATCCAACACTGGGATTAAGCACCTGCAAAATCTATTTACTCCTATTTGTGATTCCCCAGAGAAGAAGAAAACCTCAAGCTCTCAAGAATAGCCTGTGTTTTGCTTGCAGAATAAACCAAACCAAGCACAAACAAAAACCCCAAGTAAACAGAAGACTTGGCCATCCTAACAGATAATTTCTTCACCTACTTTTTGATACTCTCCAGAAGTTGTCACACTTAACTGACCTCTGAAATCATATTTCAGTATTACAGGTCTCTTGGCACATTTAAACAGGATACTGAGGGTTTTCATCATGCAACATGAATGAAAACAGTGTCAGTCACACTCTCTGGTCTCTCACAAATGGTTACCCAGCTCTTGTTCACACATCTTTCTTTCCTCCTTCATTCCATTTATGTGGCTTCATCATTGTGTCCCTTCCACCTTTCCAAATGCTGAGGCCAAGACTTTGGGTAGCATCTCTATCAGATTCTGCAAAAGAACCTGAAGGGACAAACCAATGTCATCCCAGATCCCAAGCCCTGTATAACATGGGCTCTAGCACTGCGTGGGATTTCCAATAAATTCAATCCCACCCTGACACATGCCTGAAACAGTGACTGTGTGAGATCTCCTGGTAGACAACTCCACAGCCTAGCTTTCACTGTATTTATGCCAAGAGAATCCACCCACCAATGCAGCTGAAGAAATCAAAGCCCATTTCTACTACTGTGACCCCTTCACATGACAAGAGGGGACTGGAGAAGGGGTGGAGATCTCATCCTGCTCCTCTTTTTAAGCCAGTGTTTTTTCTCTTCATTCCCACTGTACAATAGCCCAAAGCCTAGACAAGAACACAAAGCAGTACAACACCAAAGTCTGCACGTGCAGACTGGCTCACGACACACTGCCTTACAACCATTTGGAGGCAATGCAAGCAAATACTGAGAGGAAAAACCAAATCAAACAGTGAAGCAACTGGTTTAAAAATACTGATAGTCCCACAGGCTCACAAGTCAGCTGGCAGGAGCAGAGATTCCAGTTAGAAAAGAAAAAAACAAAAAGCCAGAGACCAAATATATATGAAATAAAAGATAAATCCCTTAGCCAATATTTTTGGACAGTGAATAAACCAGCTGCAGAAATGGGCTGATGCCAGGAATCTGAAGTGAAAGAAGATCACGTGTGTAACCCCAGCCAAGAATGTATATGAGCAAGAGAATTTTAAAATCAGTGTGCAATCTTGGAGGGAGCATTTCCTGTAATTTAAGGAACGATGATGAATGGATTTAGGTTTGGTCAGCACTGTGGTTAAAGAGACTTCGTGTAGCTGACAGCAAAGAAACCAGCTCAGCCCCCTTGTGCAGGAAAACGAGCTGGTAAAAATCAAGCCTGGACACTGCAGACATGCAATTGCCATTCAGTGTTATTTAAGGAGAGAAATAAACAAATATATCCCCTTCACATGAATACAGCTCAGCAGACATCCATCATATAGGCATGTCTTCAAAGTGACTATGTTGCTAGCCAGGATTTCAGTCCCTATTTAAAAAGAAAAGTTTCCTGTGCTTTGTCTGTGGAGAAAAACCTTAACATATGAATAAAGTTAGAGATACACAACTTGGAGGGCTGCTTTCAAGATTGTGAGCACCCTTACTCACTGAGAAGTTGGAATGTACACAAACAGGGGTGGGCAGTTAAATGGCCACCACGGTAAACCTCTTCAGGCCTCCCATAAGAAAAGAGTTCCAGATGTGCCTCAACTGACCTGGGGGATGAAGGATGGCACATGGCAAAAAACACTTTTATTCTTTCCTGCATCAGAATAAAGTCCAAGCCCAAGCAAAGAGCATAGGCTTATCTGTGGCCACTGTGCAGGAACTAAACAGCATCCACTGGACTCTGTGTGCAGGAAACTTTCCTTTTCCTATGCAGCACATCCCAAATAACAGCGTATCTTGAAGTGCTTTATCAACTTAGCTATATGAAATGAAGACCACTGTCAGCCACTCCATTGCTTCTCAAGCCTAGAGCCAATATTCCCTATAGGATATATTTGTTCAGTTCAGTTGATGGATCCAGACCAACCCCTCCTTGTTCACCACAGTGCTGGAGAGGAAACACAGCATTGCTTTTTCTGCCAAGCTGCCCATTTTTAGTTCAACTGTATCCATGTATGAAACATTCCAAAGGGCCACCTCCAATGGTAACCCTTCAACAGAACCACCTTCACTCCAAGTCACTTCAGGATTTTGACCTGATCCTTGCTGCTTGTGAACAAGAAACCTCTCATATCATCTGCACAGCTCTGCTGCCAATTTCCTCCCTCTACTCATGCAGCAAGGATTGTCTAAGCACTACCTGCAAAATGCAATCAGCACCAAGTGAAGACTTACGGGGGATTGTCGCATTTCCGCTGTCTGAACCGCACTCCTGTGCCACAGGTCCGGCTGCACATGCTCCACTGACTCCACATGCTCCAGTCTCCATCAACATGCTCAGGGATGGGAGTTTTGCTGACACATTCCCCAGCTCGGCACCACTGAAATGCAATCGTGTTAGCAGCACAGGCTGGAAAGAAGCCCTCATCTTGCAAACATTCCTGCACAGGTAGACTTAAAAGGATGCCTGAGAGATTACAAGCTGATGTTTTGTTTCTGGAGATTCAAGGTTTCAGTGAGACTGAGGTGAGTGGAGGAGAAAAGGAGGAGGTGAAACAGAAATTCAAGTGTCACTCTCAAGGAACCCCTGAAGAGAATTCTGTCATTAAAAAAATAAATCACAGATTTGAGCCCCTTGCTTTATAAAGCAGATAATTATCTCAGTGCTAAGTCTTAAAAACTACACTTTATAGCAACTGAGTCCAAGACTGAGTCCAAGAACTTATACCCCAAAGCAATGTGTTCATCAGCACAATTCCCAGTATGTTCAAAATAATTGAGGGATTTTGGACCTAACGCGGCTAAAGCCCCAAACAACCTTTGATTCTAATAGGTTGTGCTGGCTCCTGACCAAGCAGCAAACTTGGCCTGTTCTCCTGCTCTGTCCAGGATATGATACAGTAAGCACTGCTAAGCAGTCTTATGAAATAATCACCAGGACTCCTGTTGCTAGAAAAACACATAGCTAAAAATCTTTTGTCTCCATTTCCTTGTCATGCTTTCCAGGAGCCAACTTTTCTCACCATTGTCTATTTGCAAGCAAAGAAAAGGTCTCTAATCTTTGATTTTGGCAACAAACTGCTTAATTTTACACTTTCTTATCTCCCCAAACACACAACATACAAAAACCACCAGAATCCAAACGCAGTAAGGAGGTGGCTGGCAGTTACCAACCAGTCCAGTTCCTTTGTAGCCTACCAAGTTATCAGTTGCACTAGGAGAATCAACCACATACATTAATGATCCACATACCACCTAGCACAGCCCATCTCAACAATGGTGAAGGGGAGGCAGCAGCTGAGCCTCAATAAATCCCACCCTTATGGCACTGAAGCCAGTTACTGGAATGGTGATTTTCACTTACAGTGATCGTGCTTACAGTGAAAAAAACACCTCACTCATGAAACACCACTGGCAGCAGTGCCCTGATGTGACATGAGTGAGCTACTACCTAACAGGACTCACAGGGTGCTCTTTGCACTTGGAGTGAGGCCTGGGGTTTTCCTGACGTGATTGTAGAATGCCTGGACCACAAGAACTTGACTACTGAGCTCTCCAGAGGCTACTGAAATACACGTAACATAAAATCAGAAAGACTTAACCCAAGCCAGCTGTTAATTGAACAGTTTCTGTAACAGAATCAGTATAAAATATGGGTTTAAAGTAACTACCTAACATCTTGGAAACATTATTCCACAGACAATGCTGGAAAACACAAACTGGCTGCTAGTGAGCATTTTGATTACCTTGTCTGCACCACATTCTGTGCCATCCAGAGGGGGGTCCAACTTTGTTTTACAGGATGTATCTCCTTCCACCAGGCACCAGAGCCCAGCACACATCAAATGCTGTAATCACAAAGCAATGAGGTACAGTTATTACTTTTGGAGATGTCAGCTATCATTATGGGATACACTTCAAAGCTCAGGCAGTCTTTCTTAAGTGAATCCAGAGGCATCTAGTTGGTTTGGGAGCAATTATTTTTTAAGTATAGATTGGCATTAAGTGGCAGGGCTGGTAACATAAAAGAGATTAATGGATTCCATTGATAGGAATAAAACATACCCGGAACAGAAAGTGGATTATTTAAATAGATTCCTTTTCACAAGAATAAATCTGGTCCATTAAAAAAAGAATCCTATATAGGAGGCCAAGATGGGTGCTTTCGAAATAAGCCACATGCTTAGATGTCTGAGCTGCTTCATTACCTGTGTGTTTAAAAATGATACCCCAGTAACACAGTCAGCTTTACTAGACTTGATGGTAACTGCAATCAGCCAGCAATGCCTCTTGGGAGGAGAAAAGCGTAAGGTGGAATGAGAAAGAGGAAAGGGTTTCATGGTGCGCCATGCAGCAGAGGAGGGGCGAAGTTAGTAAAGGTTTGGTAGTGAGAAGTAGCTGCTAGAGATCAGTGTGCTAGAGAAGGTGAAAAGTGAGGTGTGAAGGCAAGAGTGGCAGGAGGCAGAGCACATCTCGCTGCCAGACTTGAAACACATTCTGGGTATCATTACTCAACATTGCTGCTGCGCTCGGCCCACATGTGCTGCAGGGATATTAATGCTGACCACACTTGCATGATCTGTCAGATCAATAGCTTCTTGAGAAAAAGAACCAGGAAAAGCAGCTTTTACATCATTAACATTTTGCCCAGCATCCACCAAGCTTTGCAGCCCATGAAAGTGGATGATTTCAATACAGTGCTGCAGATCCGAGCACCCAGTAAAGGCGAAAAGAAGAGTTACGTTTCTTTCTACTATTGTTCACGTTTGAGTGTAATGGTAAAAAGATGAGGAGCTGACTCTCGTGCCAGCTGGTCTTGTCAAGATTTATTGCACCTCATTAAATAGTTGAGTCAACACACTTCAACCTTATGGCTCTTTCACAATGTAATGTAAGAGACCGTGGGTGCCTGTGTGTTTTGTGTACATGCATGTTGGTATGTCTATATAAAATAGATCTGTATGACAGAGGGTGCAGACAAAATAAATCCCGATACCACAAGTGATGATGTAGAACATACTGAAACAAAATAGTGATCACAGCAGTATCTGCATCCTGCTTTATTTCCATGTATTTTTCTTTTGCACTATTTAAACCAAAAGAACACTCACAAAAGCTAGAAGCAGAGAACACAACTCAGCAACATCTGTATTAACCACAACACAGAAAGCTATCATCAAACAAAAACAACAGCAAATACACCAGGGAAGCCTACATCAATGAATTTTCAAGGCATTTCCCTGAACTAATAGAGCATATGGGAAAATATCAGACTTCAGTCATTTTGACTAAATGGCTGTGACTAATTAGTGGTTTACCCACAGCTCTGAAAGCACTTCAGCACCAACTAGCTGTGAGGACATTACACACAGTTTTACAGATAGGTACACTGAGGCAGAAGAATGAAGAGTTCACAGCTTGCTGAGAAAGAAATTATTCCACACTGTAAGTACCAGATTCTCCAAACCTCACCATCCCTGGAGAGGACTAAAACCAAGAATTCCATCCAGTAACTGTCCATCAGCCTTACAGAAAGAATGATAATCCGGGAAGAAACTATATAAACTAGAAAAGCTTTCCCTCAAAATGCCAAATTTGCAGCTCTGAGAGGATGCTTGTTTTCCTAGTTGTCAAGCACCCTTGCATCTGGTTTAACTCACTGGGATCTACAGGTGATGGGCTATTCTTTATATTAAGACAAGACATATGACTAATTAAAAAGAGTTCAAACCCAACGAAGACCTGTCAAAGCATGTCACAGACTTAAGTGGACGGTACCTACAGGATAGAACTAAATGCAGTTTATGAACATAATAGACTTGCTAAACTCTAGCAGCTTCCTCGCCATCACAAATAAGTGTAAGATGCTACTGTTAAGCCAGATTCAGGAACTGACAATCTGGACTCCCTTTTTCCCCTTGGTGACTGTGGCCAGTGATCTTGTGAAAGCACTACCAGCAAAGCTTCCTTTCAAACTGTGCATAGGGAACACCGAGATGTAAAATGAAGGGAAGTCTCAGAGGTGAAGGGTGCAGATATAAAGCATTTCCATTTTTCTAGGCTTCAGCCCTCTCTTACACATAACCACAAAGGTTCAGAGCAGAATGTGACAAGAAACCCTCCAGTATGATCTCTTGAATGACCCAGACACAAGTTTTGCCCCATGGTTCCAGAGGAAAGCCTCTGTTCTGCTTTCTGTCCAAAAGACATCCTGGCTGAAGATGTAACAGAATTCACAACATCCCTAAAGAAGTTGTTCTAGACATATACAGGCACCACTGCTAAATATCTGCACATTATTCAAGGCCAGTTTTTGTTAAGCTTGGATCATAAATGGCATGTAAATTAGGGTTAAATTCTCCTCTTTGATGTACAACTGGGAGGAGGAAGGGGGAGTGGTGGAAACAAAGTTTACTTTCTATTAAACTTAAAACAGAAGCAGCTTATTGTACGACTTTGGTTGCCAACCAGAATTCCCCCATAGCCCACAAGACGGAGGCAGTGACAAAGGCAGACAATATGCCCAGGTATGAGCCATGGCCTGGGGGAAGCAATGGGCACAGAAAAGCTCAAACAGGTGATTCTGCACCAGCAGGTCTGCAGAGCTGAGCCCAGCCTATGGGTACAGTGGGTAAAAATACATACATGTGTATGTATGTGTATATGTATATAGGTGTATGTGTGTCTATATATACATACACACACGCAGAGACATACATTAATAGGGAGACAAATAAAGGAAAAATCTCTCTCAGCAACACCAACCTTTCTGCAATTTCCCATCTTTGAGGTATGGAAAACATAGTATTTTAATAGTATCCCTGTGTTTGATTCAGAATACTAAATGCAAAGCATATTTCAGGAAACAGTTACAGAAAAATCTGGTAACTGTGCTTGAGCTCTGTGTTCTGGTGCCATACCACTACAAAGTTCAAACACTCGTTAGTGCAGTCCCTGCATTTAATACAGCATTCAGATACCCCAGCAAAGATTAAACCATCAGCTTTGGTATTGTATGTTCCCAAGATGCTTTATCATGTTAATAGCTCATTTCAAAAGAGATCATATATCTTTCTCAGCTACAACAGAAACCCAAACAAAAATCCCCATTAAACAGCCCTATAGCTAACCAGTTGCAGTGACTGACTTTTAAATAGTTAAATAGCCAGCTTTGTGGGGAAATATCAAAGTGAGAAGTGGCAGGACTTGAAAGGAAGTTGCTTCTATATGAGTTCAGAGCTTACACTGACATAGAAGAAGCCATTAAAAAAGCTGTATTACTGCTAATTGTAAACTCAGCAACCAGCTTTTAGATGGCAGAGCTCTGCCTGCAAAGTCTTCCCTACAACATTCAGAAAGTGCCTGTTAGGATTTTCCAATGATATTTTTCACTGGAAATAATATTGATTTGTTGAAACTGTCTGTGGGGAAAGGTCATCTTTGGATCAGCTCCCAGATGGAAGTATTTCCAACAGCAAAATAAAACCTAAACAAAGTGAGCTGATTGTTGAAAAGTGATATTTCCATAAAAATTTAAATGCACCCCTTTATTTTTAATTGCAATCCTTGTTCAACAGAGCCCTGAAGGGATTTATACAGATAGGAAATAGAATTGAAAAAATGAAATAAAAATGGGAATTTTTATAAAGGTGCAAATTTTAGACTCTCAGAAGCTCCTGGAAGATAGGAAAACTTCTCTGCACTGCTGTGAGACACCAGTCCTGAGAGAGAAAACAGTCTGGAAACAACCAAGGCAGGAGAGATCTGCTCAGCAGGTGGATGATGATTCCGATTACAGGGATTATAATGGCATCTATCTGAGAAAGGGGCCCTACTGTGCCAGGTGTTTTCTCTGCAACCTAAACACACTGCTGGGAGCTTGGAGATAAAGGGAGCTTTATGCTGCTGTTATAGGTGGGAAGATGAGGAACAGAAAGGGATTAAATGTCTTGCTGAGAGTCTGCTGGGAGACAAGTTAAAATGCTGCTCAGAGCTCTGCAGTCCTCTGCTCAGTGTCACAGCCGCAGGCTCACACTGCCTGCTCCAGCTGAACTGCAGGGTGAAAGCAGAAACAACTCCTGGGATGCTCGCAGGAGTATCCCACCTTTCACAGCTTTTCATACCTTTCTCATACTAATACCATGCCACATGTGGGCCAGCCCAGACCCTCAGCATGGGAAGCACTGTGACCACTGACATGCAGCTCTAGGGAGGTAATCTATTTTGGGTTCTTTAACTCAGTGCTGCAGCTGGAAATGAAGGGAAGCCAGAATTAATTCAGCCAGCTCTTTGCCCACAGGCAGTAAGTGTAGTCTGCTAGTTTCTAGGATAGTTATTGCATCACCACTGTTACTAAAATCAGCGTGATTCTGCCCAATGACCTCATATGGTAGCAGTGAGTAGAAAAGGCTCACAATACTTTCCCATCTCAAAGCCTCAGATTATTACCTACAAAGGGGAGCTTCCAAATCTCCAAATCATAAAAGGAATGCAATGAATTAGGATGTCCTTCCCATCAGGGAACAACTCCATGGAAGCTTGTTTGCTCCTTACATGTTCATTGTCTCACCTTGGATCCATCCAAAAAAAGAAACACTTATTTCTCTTGAGAATGAATTTGTTCCTGCTGCCCACTGGAAAGAGGAACCTCTTCTTTCTAGCAGCAGAATTGAACCACTATGAAACAATTTTGCTGTCAAAATGAGGGGATTATGAAGAAGGACTTGGAAAGAGTAAATATCCTTAAAGAAGAGGAGCAAGAGACTACATAACACACAGGCATGCTTATAAATAGACTGGCTTTCAATGAAGTATCAGATCTCTTTCATATTGCCAAGCTTTTGGCTTGGCATATAGCTAAACCAGGAGAGAAAACATGATTATAAGCAGAATCCTAATTAACACCTATTAAGTACAATAAGCACACAATTTACACTTGCTTTTCTGTTCAAAACACTATGAATATGTTCTTGAAGCTTCACACCATGCCTCTGAGGAGGAATTCTTTACAAAAGGTGAGAAAAACAATGTCCTCAATTTCTATATTGTCACTGTCTTTAATTTGGGATACATAAACAACTGATGATGCACAATGGGTCACAAGGGATGTGAGCACCATTGTTCACACTGCTGTTAGATGGAGCTTCTTGCTTTCTGTCTTGAAAACCAGATGAAAAGTGCTCAAGATTGGAATCCTGCAAAACCTGGAAGGCACTTTTGGAAAGCAGCCATGTGCTGCCCCAGGCAAGGTAACTGAAGCTTGGATACAATGCACCTGTGGCCAGTTGCTGCCCTTTCTCTAGAGATGACATTCCAATGAACAAGTAGGAGGTCCAACAGCGCAAGTATTTATCTGTCCAGGTGACAGACCTGCCCCAAAAGTCAAGGGAAGGCTTAAGAAAGAATCATGAGAACTATCCTGGAGTAGTCAGGCAACGATTGATATCCACTAATACCTCATTTTAACAAAAGTGAGCAAGAATCCCACAAATGGATCTGATGAACTTAAAGGTCTATTCCAATCTAAATGATTCTGTGGTTCTAAATGCATAATGTGCAATTCTATTCATTAATGTCAAACAAGAATGGATCTCTGCTGTTAGACTGAAAGCACCTTAGCCCTATTATAAAAATAATCCTATAATCTTCTTGCATAAATCTAGAAAGCATTTCTTAAAAAGCATTTCTCTCTTTTCACTACTTGGTGATCACCTTGTTTCTTCAGAACATACAGAAACACATGTGCCCATTCCGCTTTTTAGATGAATAGGACCAACAACCCGCCTGCTTGGAGCGAACAAACAGATTTAGAGCTGCTACCCTTTATGTAAGTTTTTTCATCAATGTAACTCCAATCTCAATGAACGGCCATATAGCATTGGCTTATATAGTATTGGCCACAATCTCAATGAATGGCCTCTTCATGGATGCTTGTGTGAGTGGAAAGTCACCAACATCAGACACAAGAAAGATTGTTTTAAGTCTTGAGGAAATGGCCCTTGACAGTTGAAGAGCTCTTCAGGAAACAGTCCCTGGGAGTTAACTGCTTTCCTTGAAGAACAGTACAAAAACCTCAACAGTCATTTCCGACATTTGTGCATGTTCTGTATCAGAGAAAACAAAACAACCTGAACCCAGCAAACATGAAGGGTGTCACGCTAGGTTTGGTTCTCTGCGCTAGGTGGTTTGATATGCATGACTCCAATTACCAACACAGGGATCCCATATGAAACATACCCTTTTATATATATATATGAAGTGATATCAAGAGCTTTACTAATCTACAATTAGAAGACTGTTTCTCCTTGGTATTTCAGGGAGAAAGATGACATGTGTCAGCATCCAAAACAGTAAATTACCATGACATGCCACTCATCATAGACAGGTTTGAATCTGTAAGGTCTGACTGAAATGAACTGGTTACAACCCTCAGACAAGCAGCCTTTCTAACAGCAGCTGAAAGGCAAAGAATTAGAAAACTCTTGAGCTCTCATGCTTTGACAATGTTAGAAAAGCAAAACCAGCCTATTCAGGAGCTGCCCAAAATGCACTTACAGACAGGAAGATGAGCCCTGACCTCTCTAGAGCAGATGCAGCAGAGATTTTTTGCCAAGTGTGCCGTGGTATCCCCTAGTAAAACTGCTCCTAGGGCTCTATCAATGGGTCTGTGGGGTAAAGGGTAAGAGACAGAGAAAGGAAAAGTTCTTTTTTTGAGAGGGGCTTGGCCAACTGCAACCTCTTCACCCGTTCCTGAGAGGAACTGGAATTCATTACTTTTATACTGGAGTTGTGCAATGTAGTGTCTGGAAATGGTTCCAATCTGAGTGAGATACAAGAAATCAGTATTTTGAGAAGTGAAGAGTGGTTTGGGATGCCTGACTGGGCAACCTTTCAAAGCTGGTAGAAGCTCAGGGCTTCTGGAAAACCACAGTTTCCCCAAGACTCAGAATCAGATGTTAAAACAGGGACATATTCATACCCATTACCTAGTTTGACCATTTAGGCCATGACTGAGCCTCCTGAACATGGCAAACTAAATGCCTTCTCCACTGCCTAAAGTGTTACTTCGCAAAGCACCAGTTCTATTTCAGTTTTTGCATGTACCTGGAATTAAAGTAATTGGCAAAATGAAGAGATTGGAAAGACTGCATTCATTAATGGAGACCACAAATTAATTTTATGGCAAAGCAGCCTATGCTAAACACTAATCCTTTCAGTGCCTTTAGGGCATTCATGAAACTAGCTCCTTTGGGTCAATGATTCAGAGACACACAATTCAAGCAGATAAAGATAAGCTTTACCCACTTCCTTACCAACACACAATTCTTTCTCATTGTATGTGCTCTTCAGCTTTGCTGAGCCCAGTTTTCAGCATCTTAAACAAGAGAACACAACTGTACATGTTATGTCAACTAAAGAAATCATGTGACCATTTTTACGTGGTCAAACTGGAAGAAGTAGACATGTAGTACAAAGCACTGGAACAGAGTCATTCTTTTGAATTGAACATCAGAAATGTTGTACTTTGACTTCCTGCCAATTTCTACCTCAGTATGGTTACAAGAGCCACAGCTAAACAACTATGTCCCAAGCACAGCAGCTATATTATCATCTTGCACATGCCATGTATTAAGTGCTGCTCTGAGGTTCATACTAGATGTACCCCACCAAGAAAAACTTGTGAGTTTGCAGTATTATGCTGTAATCTAGCTCAGGAGAAGATATCTCCCCATTGGGGCTGTTCAGCCTGGAGAAGGCTGCATGGAGACCTCATAGCAGCCTTCCAGTATCTGAAGGGGGCCTACAGGGATGCTGGAGAGGGACTATTCATTAGGGACTGTAGTGATAGGACAAGGGGTAACGGGTTGAAACTTAAACAGCAGAGGTTTAGATTGGATATAAGGAAGAAATTCTTTACTGTTAGGGTGGTGAGGTACTGGAATGGGTTGCCCAGGGAGGTGGTGAATGCTCCATCCCTGGCAGTGTTCAAGACCAGGCTGGATGAAGCCTTGGGTGATATGGTTTAGTGTGAGGTGTCCCTGCCCATGGCAGGGGGGTTGGAACTAGATGATCTTAAGGTCCTTTCCAACCCTAACTATTCTAACTATTCTATGATTCTATGATGAAGCAGGGCAAGAGCTTCAGGCAGGCTTCATAATCACTCCCATCTAATACTGTGTTTGCAACTTAGAGCCTAAAATTCTGACCTTGCACTTTGCAACATCCGTCTCATATTGTCCACATTGAGAGCAATGTTCACTCAGAAATTCCACTGAACTCCTCAGGCCTTTAACACCTGATTGTAAGACATGGAAAGCATTGATTTTTTTAAACAAGAAGCAGTGCTATCCATTAAAAAGAAAACAACAAAAACCTGGGAAATTACGGAATGAAATCACGGATCGTGTTTCTTGGCCATGGGAAAAGAGAAGAAAGGGACAGTAAAATAAATCTGGATATGTACACACACTGCTCAGATGTGGTTGTGCAGATTATGGGAGTTTTCTCTTGAAGTGTTTTGCAGATGGGAAGTTCCCAGCAGGCCAATGGGAGAGGTCTGAATGCCCTTCAAGCTTGTTAGACACTATTTTCAGGCTGATACTCAATCGCATTTTGGCTAATTTCGTTAAGTTCAAACTTCAGCTGTAGATGCCACATCACAAGGCTACACTAATTCCTCCTCCCTCCTCTTGTGTCTTAATGAGAAATGTAAGATTGCCAGGCTCAAGTGCTTGATTCTCAATAGGCACTCTGTATGATTTTTAAGAGTTTATGATGTTTGTATTCTTAAATTTCCACATTGTATTTTCATAATTGTATTTTGGTTCCTTTCTCTCTTTTTAGTTTGCTTTCAACCACTGCACCAGAATGTGTTTTGACCATCTTCCAAATTGAAACACGCACAAAAATTTCTGAAGCATTCCAATAATTGTAAACTGGGCTGTGCTGCCCAGGCAGGAACTCTGCTTCTCTCTTTCTTTCTTTCTCTCTCTGAAACAAAAAGTATTTCCACTGAAAATAAAGGGAAAAATGTCTTTTTGCAACATACAGAAGCAGTGAAATAGGACACTTTGGTTTCATATGAAACAGGCAACGTGAAAATAGTCTGAATTTTAACAACCTACATTAGGAAGGCTATAAAATATAGGGTGGCAATTAACTAAATTGTTACCTTTACTGCTGAAAAAGAAAAACTTCTTATTTGATTTTAGAATTGCCAGGCTGCTATCCTGCAAGCCTTAAGAAAGCCAAACCCATCCTCTTCCAGATTTATTATTATTATAGTTACACAGAACCTAACATGTGCAATGGAAAATTATGGAGACAAAGTCCCTGTTTGTACAGAAAATGACAATGCAGCCTATTATTTTCAGGATAAATCAGCTCTCAATCTAATGACTATGTTCTTGTAAATATTCTATAGGTTACTAAATAATAGGGCTTCCTATCATCGTCTGGCTCTCGCAAATGACCCTGTAAAGAAAAAGCAGACAGAGGCCCATTGATTCCCAGGCATGGAGTCCATGAGTCCACTCCGCCAGTCTCTATGCAAGATCAACACCACAGAGAGACCCACAATTGCTTAATTATATTCCCACCCATACATCAAATACGAAAACTGAAGGGATATGTAAAATCCACTTGATTATTATAATTGTTGCTCTTCCTTTACTTTGTTTTTTGCTTCCTCTCCTTTTCCATTTTAGCCCATAAATCTGATCAGTCTCCTTAGGTTTACAATAAGCTCTGCCTTCCTGTTCAGTGTTGCTGCTCTGGAGCTTGGAGATACCTACACTTGTTAAAAAACAGCTTGAGCTTAAGAAAAAACAGTAGAGCCAGTTATAGCTGTGTTGATTTCTCTAAACCCAGTGTCATATCAAAACTCACACTCCCAGTTACATCCAAGTTGAAAGTGTCCCTTCTTCAGAAGAAAATCTCTTTGTAAAATAGTCATCTATCTCCACATGCCATTCTAACCTAAGCACAGCTTTGACTCAAAATGATCCTGAAGGATAATGGTTATGTAAAAACCCGCAAAATTGTGTTAATAATAAATAAGCCAAAAGTCATATAAAGCAAAAGCCAAACACTGGATACAAGAGACAGAAATCACATTTTTTCCATAAATATAATTTCAGTGCAAAAGCCTCCATTCGTAGGCATGCCAGTCTGAAAAATAACCCCAGAGTTGTGATTAAACACACGGCATATTTTCATGTGAGGTTATGGACAATATGTTTTGACACAGCTCTGGTGGAGAAACTCCGCTCTGTGAGAGACTCAGCATAAACCATCTGTGCTGTTCCTCTCACTGACAGCACTGCTCAGTGAAGGGGACAGCAAAGAGTTAAAACCTGCTCTCTGCAGAAGCTTTCATCACTTGAGTGGGATTGAGGCTTTTTGCTTCCTTTTGCTTAGGGGTCAATTGAATTCACAATACTTGATTCATAGTACAGTATGGAACTGAAAAACTGAGGTCAGACAGGTTGAATTTCCCATTGTTTGCACATCCTAGGATGGTAGCCCTGGACTCACATCAGCCAACATCCAGCAAGCAGAATCCCAGATGATCTCTGTTCCTGGGCACAGTGATAATATCTAGTGGTCTAGAGGATGGTGTCTCTGCCCATGGCACTGGGGGAGAACTGGATGAGCTATAAGGTCCCTTCCAGCCTTTGAGTGAGATGATCTCATTTGAGAATTGCCCAACTTCTATTTTCTCATTGAGCTCCTCAGATCAAAACTAATTCTTCCACGGAGCCATGAAAACATTTACTTTCATGATTATAAGCAAGGACTCATCCATCTACTACTCAGGTATCTCAAACCACTAAAATCCAGTAGAGCACACACCAAAACGGACCTGCATTCCCTTAAGGGGCTGGCAGGAAATCTTGCCATTTATTGCTCACACGCTATCATAGTTGAAATGGTGCTTTTCAAATACATAGAATTTGATTTCTCCCTGCACAAGTGTCCAGCCTAAAAGCCTGATTCCACAGCTCCTTAAAAAGGTGACATACACCATGAAATGTTACCTAACATTGATGTTCCATTACCAGATCCTAAATTATATATCCTGGAGGTCACAGACTACAATAACGGGTTATGATTAAGGTGATTATATCATATACTCATTCTGGTAATTTGGGTCTTTTGTCAATTTTTCTATATTAAAATGAAGATGCAGTGTCCAAGCAAATGAAAAAGGAACGTCAAAAGGTATCACAGATGTAAAGCTGAGCCTATCTTGTCTGTTTCCATTTTTGTTCTGCACATTTGGAACAGAACAGCTGCAGGATAAGCTGGTTTTGGCAAACTTCTGATTCCAAGAGCTACTATTTGGTACTAGGCATCTGAGCTATCCTTAAAAACAAACATGGAAGAAGAATTTGGGAGATGCAAACTGAAATATGGAGATAAGGCTGAATATTTATGGATTACCTATCTAGTTGGCCCAGTGTCTGAGGTGCAAACACTGCCAAGCATTTAGGCACCTGACTCTCTGTGAAGGCAAAGGAGATTACACTCCTTGAAAGATCTGGGCTTTGATGCCTTTAAGGGAAAGAACTTACTGCACAGAAAGTTTCTGCAGTTCCTCAAAACTGTCCAAATTTTGGATTCATTTAATCTCTGAAATTTACCCTAGAACCAACTTTGTTGGCATTTTTCAATACAGGTCCTTTAGTTTTCCTGATACAGTGAAGCAGCTCAGCTATCTCCAACGCAATGCTATAATGTAACTCTTTTATTACATCAGAAAATAGGCCGTAGACACATGTAATCATAAAAAGATTGAACATGCTCATTTCCTGAAGTTTATTCCCTTTTTGTAACAAATATTTACTGTCAAATGTTTATTACTTTTACATTTGGATTTTTTTAATACTTTATTGAATTAAAAATACCACACTACCATTGGCTAAAAGAGGAGACAGCTCTATTTGCCAATAATTTCTACAGCTAATGCCAGTGACTAGTGCCAATTTTTTTCTGGTTCATATTTTTGTAGACAGCTTTGAGACTTACGATACAATCATTCTGCAGATGGGGCATGAGAAACACAAAGGTGAAAAGAACACAAACCTCAAAGGTTTATAAGCTAAAGCTGATCATTTCCTCTAAAGAATTTCCTTCCATCGCCTTCAAAGGACAAGGCAGAGGATCATAACAGGATGCAAATATTTACTTAAATGAAGATCCAAAGCTTCCCAATGTTAAAACTTACGCATATCTGTAACAGAAAAGTACTTTGAAATTAGGGATTGCAAACTGGGCTTAATCTGCTGAATTTCTACCAGGAGCTTCATTAGAAAGCACTAAAGTCCTCACATAATATGCTTTTCTCTGGGAGACATTAAAGGAAGGATTGAGGAAAAGATGTCGAGTAAGAAAAGACTGGTGAAGAATCTTGGGAGACACAAACACCTGCTGTCTGTATCTCATAGAGAAGAACAGTGCTTGTTGGCTTGTTAACCTGGCAAGCAACTTGTCCCTGAAGCAATTTCAGACTGGACATGCAGTTTCTGCATGAGAAATGCTGACCACCTACCAGTGGGCTGACATTCTCATTAGGCACTGGGCTATCCAGAAACAGAATGTTTTTTATCACACCAACGGAAATAGCAAATACCTCTTCCAACAGCAGGCAAGCTGGGTGACACCCACACAAGTGGAAGAACTTGAGTCATCCTGGGTAGACCTGGGGTTTTCTTTACAGACCTATATTCTAATACTTTGCTTCCAGTACAGTAGTCCTGGTGGTCTGCATTTTCTTGATGGAGCTGGAAAATACGACCTACCCAGATTCTTTTCTTATTGTTTTATATTAGCTAGTTTCCAAATCCAAAGTAAATAAAACAGCAAATGCGAAACTAAGAGCATGTTCCCAGGACTTGCATGTGTTCAAAAGTTTTAGTAATTTGGCACTCAGAAACCTCAGCTATCACTGATTACTCTTTTCTTTGTTACAACGGATTTAAGATCCCAAGATTGTTCAGAATGGGAATAAGGGACAACTAAAAATACAAATGGCTAATTAATGACAGCAAGAAACCCAGCTGCTTGATGCCTGTCCATAGAGGACAGAATGCTGCCAGCTGACAGGACAACAGGGCTTCGTGACTTTCTTCTGGATATTTCTAAGGCCACACTAGAAGCATTGCTCCAGTGGGATGCAGACACACTCTGTCAGAATGAAGACATCTAATTATGTGCAAGCCCTGAGGAAAAGTTGAGCTGTCTAAATTCCAGATGAAAGTCAGACAGCCTCAACTCAAATATGACCTACTTCTAGAGACACCAAAGATCAGTGTTTCCATTTTGCCTACCAAAGATGAGATATAAGCCATGTTGCACCCAAATCCTGACTAAATATCATGTTGCTTAAAACACACATAGGAAAGGGCCTAATTCTGTACAAATCTCTAAATGGCCTCATCAAACAAGTAGTCATTAATATTTCACGGCACAGAGTTATGAGTCAGCTCCTAAGAACATGGTAGCAGTCTGAATGGGAGGTCTACTGAAAGACCTAGACAGTCTGAGCTGACTCTGCAGAAGTAGGCAAGCATGCTTGTGAGAAGAGACTTTCACCTCAGCTGACCTTCCAACAGAATAATCTCTGCCGAGTACTGCAGCAAAACAGTGTCAGAAGGGAACAAACACAGTTATTTTGGGTCTACTCCTGGAGATAAACAAGACCAGTGCAGGGAAATGAAGAGCACTGCATATAAGAATGTGCTGTTGACATGAAAGTCAATGGGAGTTTGACCATTGATTGTGTATCAGCAGTGCTGAACATGGTAAAAATCCCATGCAATACTTCAGAGGGAAGTACACACTTCTTTTCCTCCTCAGTGCTTGATAGCTTTGTTTCCACTTCCCACCTTGTTTCCAGGTACATCCCATGAGCTCTTACCTCCATATTCTTACAGAATGTAGCATTGGTCCCAAACAGTATCTGGCACTGTTCATCAGCACTGTAGTGCATCCCTGGCAGCTTGTGAGGGAGCCGTACTGCGTACCGGCTGCGGGGGTCTGTCACCAGCAGGCAGGTGCTCACCTTGGACCTGTGGAGTGTAAGAATTGAATATGCCTTTAAGAGAAACAAACTCTGAGCTGGAGTGTTAGATCACTCCTGGAGAGAAGCCGATATCCTCTCTTTGAGAGGGAATCTGATGACCTTGTGTAAAACAGTGGTGATTTTTCCCAGTATGTATCTGGAAGCCTTCTGAATCATAAAAAATTATGGATAGAAAGGTCCTTGGGAACTCAATCATGGCCCCAGGCCTCGAGCAGGATTGACTATTTTCACAGCTTTTTGAACTGTTTGTCTAAACTGTTCCTAAACATCTGATGGAGACTCAATTCTGCCCTCAGGGTACCTAGTCCAAAGCATCACGAGCCTTACAACAGCTAGAAAGTCTTCTATCATGTCTCAGCTGAATCCTTCTAGCTGAATTTTAAGCCCTTATTTTCTTATCCATCACTGATACAAAGGAGAGATTTTTCCCTTTGCCTTCACAACAATCTTTTATAAAGTGGAATATCACTTTGTCACTTCCCCTTTTATCAGGGACCAGAGCAAGTTGAAATGCAATTTCTTTTTCAACTTCATGCTTTTAATCTAATATTAGATATCCCATTTTCTCTCATTATTTTCCTTTCTCCCCCACCTCTAATCCCCAGAGTGGGGAATTTTTCCATGCTGAACCCATTCCTAGCAACAAAAGCATTGGCCACTGTGCTAGACACTCTCAGAAAGCTGCACTGTAGGTTTAAGACTGCAGTTACAGAGTTCAGACAATTCAAGTGCTTGCTATAGTACATGAGAGTTAACAAGCAACAGAGTAGAAATCCTTCCTGAACTATTGAATATGACGAACTGAAATATGGATGCAGGGGGAAAGAAGTTTATAGTCAACTGTTTAAGACCAACAATCACTGAGGAGTGAGAAAACACATCAGAATTACCTCCAGGCAAAGTAAAGTTCCTATAAAATAAAAACTATTTAATAACAAGAATGACAGTAAAAGCCACAGCTCAAAGCTGGCAGCATCCTTCAGCAGAGATTTTTCCAGGCCACCTATGTACAGATTTCTGTCACTGTAAACATGAAGGGCATTTTTTGTAAAACGAAGGTGATTTGGGTTGGTTTTAATATTTTTATCAGTACATTGACAATTGCACATGATTATTGTGCCTCTCTGCCAACCTCAGTTTCAAAGGGGCTACGGTAATGGAGACAGATTCAAACTTGCACTCCCTAATGTCACAAACACACTTTTTTAAAGGAAAATTGTTTAGACTTTCACTTTCAAATAATACATTGGAATCTTTTCTGAGAGGAATTTGGGTAATCAGCACATCCCTTACTTTAGGAAGTTTTCGAGGTCATCGCGGCTGCATGAAGACCAGGAAAGATCGCTTGGGTTCCTGCCCTTCACCCATTCTCCAGACATAATGTGGGACCTCCCTGCGCAGGGCTGGTGATCATCATCATGGCTCATTCCCATGCTGTTTGATTAAAACAAAACAAGACAAAAAAAAACCTATGAAGCTCTGACGTGGGTTTCTCATTTCCCATTGGATTTAGTAATGACACTGTTCATTAACAAGTCAAAATCAGGCTGCACATACAACACAGAATCATTCACCTACTGCTCTGGGAAGCCACTGCATGAATAAACCATGGGTTCCTTTATATTATCCTTTGTCTTAATTTCACAAAACTTTCAGTATTTGTGTGTTTGAAACTTTTAAGTGTGCTTCTTATGGACTTTCCTACCAGAAAATGTGACTACCTGAGGGATCGTGAGAAGTGAACCTGGAGAAGTGATGTAGCACAGCCAAGGGATATCTGCTAAAACAGCAGAGTTAGTACTTACTGAACATTTTGGATTGCTTTCCCAAACCTAAGAGATATGGTCTCTATAATCACACTGAGAGAATGGTCAGTGAATTAGCATTAGGAAGTATTGGAGAGATTAGTATTTGTTGTTGTGTCAGGGTGGATTTGGAAAAACTACTGTCAGGAAAAGCACTTCTCTAAATGTGGAGTATTGTAGTCTCTCTTTCATCTAACTTTGAAGTTAAATGAGAACTTGAGCCTTCTTTAAGCAGTGGGTTGGATCAGATGACCTCCAGTGGCCCTTCCAACGCAAATTAATCTATGAATCTATAATAGCAATGCTCAGAGAGGAGCCTTAGGCAGAATCAAGCCCCTATTTCTGCCAGCACTGCCCAAACAAGCACCAAGATTGCCACATCCCAGTCTCAGCAAAACCAGAATGTGACCTACTCAGCAAAACAAACCATCTAAACAAAAGCAGAGTGTGTAGTATAGACATACAAGGAGGATTTCAGACACATTCAGTGAGGACTTCAAAAAGTATTCAGACATAGAAAAGTATTACTTTAACCTCCATCCAACTCCCACTCAGGACCCTTCCATCATTAGTGGAGCCTCTACCCTTTGGCTTCTACAGTAAATCACTGCCCAGAATAAATCTCTGTTGCCACTGGTGGAAGTTGAGACTCTTCTGCTGGAGGTAAGCCTTTGTGGACAACCTTCATGGTGGCAAAGAAAGGATAAATGTGATCGCCTGCTACACCAGTGACGTGTCAGAAGTCCTGACTGGCAGTCCTACACTCAGCTATACCGTGCTGCCCAGCAGCAAAAGTGAGTTAAAGGGTTTTCATCCTACTTGGAAATGATCATTAAAGCAATTTTTAAAGATCATACAGAGTAACATCATTTTGAAATGTTGACATTCTTCCTTTGATTCCAACAAGGAATGGGAAACGGCTTTCAGACAAAAAGTGCCAGTGTCCCTTTCTAGCAAAATAACAGTCACCAATTCGGGGCTGAAAACACACATTAAGAAGAGCTTAGTAGAACTCCAGCTGGCTGGACTGAGCAAGCCAGGAGCAGTCCCTTTAAATCTGGTTGGACTCTTTAATCAATGCTATTTCTCTACAAATCAGAAGGTCCTGTTTGCTTTCAGACTATGCTCTTGGCTTTGCTTCTCTTCAGTTGTGGGACTCAACTGTTCAAAGCCTGAACACCACATACATTTCTAGTTGCAATGAACCAAAACCAGCTTCAGCAGTTTGATAATTATGGCTTAGATTAAACCACCATCTAAGCTATTTTTAGCTTAAAGTGAAGATTACATGGTGGAGTCTATTATTTTAGGTTTATCTCCAGGGACATTATTATTTCTAGCAAAACTACATTTAACATAATTTTCAGACTCAGAAGTTCATAGTTACTCCTGGTTTTAAACCTTTGTGGGTTTCGAACACAGCAGAAACATTAACATCAAGCACATTTTGTTTGATGCACACAGTAATAATTTAACAGGCTATTAGTAACTCTAACTTCAAAACAGTGCAGAGTGAAATTCCTGCTCCACTGAAGTGAATGGGAGTTTTGCCATTGACTTCAATGGATCCTAGATTTCACTCCAAATATTTTACCCATGTTGTTCTTACACAGAGAGAAAACTCTTCACATGTTAGGAAGAAAGTTCCAGCAGTATTCCTCCAATGCAAATAAGCCCTTGTATTCCTAAAAGTCAGGAAAGGAAGAGCTAAGCACCACGAAGCAAGGTATGGAAGCTTGCTGGAAATCTTGCAGAGGAAAGCTTGCCCAAAAATGCCAGCTGAGAAGGTTTGTGGGCATGCAGCAATCGTGTTAACTCCTCTAACGGAAAAGGGGCAGGTTTCCAAGGTTTCTTTTAGCTCGCCTGCCTTTGGGCTGCCACAATGCTGAGACTCAAAGTTGGGTCCTTCAGTTTTCTACTGTCAGGGCTTCTGTGGGATGGGACTTGGCAGCCCTCCTGTTGTGGGAGCTTCCTGAACTGCCTCCTGGTTGGCACCTCAGCTGTCCCAATTGAAAAGGGTGAAAATAAAGCATTTTCCTGACTTCCCAAGTGTTTTAGCCTCCCTGATTTTATCTCTTCCACAAAAGACTAATGTTTGGTCTAGAGCTGTTAATTAAGGAATGCCTCAGCTTTCTGATTAACTTCTTTTATTCCTTGTTAAATTTGTTGAAAGGGGGAATTTTTAGTTGGCAAACAATGCAGGCAATAGTTACTGACCAGTACATTCCTGCCCTTAACTTCATTTCCACCCTGACTTCATGAAAGATGTCTGCCTAGGACAAATGCTGAGGCTAACACTGATTACTCAGCTCTGATTTTGCAGGGGTGTTTGAGGCAGACAGAATGTATTCTTTACAAAGACTGGGTGAGAACTCATATCTCAGAGCTATTTACAGGCTTCTCTGAAATCGGTTCAATTCTTACAGGTGTGGCAATCGACACCTTTCTGAGTCATTCCTGATTCTTAGCAGAAATCCTTTCAAAAGTCATAAGCAGAAAGGAATTGAGCCTGAGCTATTGATATAAAGCAAAGGAGCTCTGCTAAGTCCAAAGCACCATGCCAGTTTATTTTAACTTGGGATCTGGCCTCAAGGTACACAGGCAACCTCTACTGGCCTCTCTGTGATGAGTTTCTGGTAGAATGAAACCAGCAACACCTTTGGAGCCTGTTTTAATTGGCAGTGCAGAACTTTTCCCAGCATCTACTTTACCTCACAATGACTCACTTGAGGAAAGGATTAAATGACCTGCAGGACTAAGGCATACCCCTAGCATGCTAACACATTCTTTTCTGAAGTTCAAGGGTCTCCAGCTACATCAAAGGGATCAGTTTTTTGAAAACACATAGTAAATGTAATGCCATGCTGATTCTTTTCACTAATGAATAGTCCCCTTCCTTTTAACAGAAACAAATCAGACAGAGCATTATGTGTTTGTAATAAACAGCAGTGCAGGCACTGATTCAATACTCTGCATTTTCTTTGTGATCTTCTAATCTTACCTGCTATTCAGAAGCTCACATGGAATTAGAAGCAGATAATCAGTCTCTTGAAATATTCTGCCTTGGAAAGTTCTTACATGACCAGATCTTGGACAAAAAAGCTGATAAGAATGGCTCTTAGATCAGAAGTAGGAAAGTCAAAATGACATTACATTGCCCTGCAAACTCACTGTCTTCTGTGCCTTTTGAGTCATAACTGTCCCTTTTACCAGACACAGCAAACACATGCTGTATGTTATCCTTCACACTACAAAACCAGCAGAGCCAGTAGAGATGGGCACAGCCACTAGCTCCTCAGGGTAAATATCAGCCTTCGGTTTATCACACTCTCCTTCTGAAGACAATGAGATTCCACAAAGGCAAGCAAGAACAGTGTAGACTGTCAGTTCTTCAACTCCTTTCACTCTGTGTTTATTCAAAGAACAATGGGACTCGGGTTTCACACTCCAGCTTCTTTTCTAGTATAAATAATGCAGTGGTTATCAGTCAAAGACTAAGGCATCACCAAAGGAGTTCTACAGTGTATTTATTGATTTACTGTTGCTCATCATCTGTGAGTCCAGAAACAAGCTGACTGACCAGTTTGAGTTCTGACTGTGAACACAACCACAGCAAGGCAAATGTGATCAGGAGTCAGAGGGAGGCAGCAACAACAAATCTCTTTGATGCTGCTTTTTGTAAAATGATGTTTTCAAGTCGCATTGCTATGAATCAAAGCTATCATACAGGCTCTCAAAGCTCTGGCCTCTTTGAAGGCAGTGCTTTTTTTTCAGGACACTATTCTCTGTCAGAGGCCATGCAGCAATCAGAACTGGGTCAGGATGCCAGAATTACACTCTGGGCCTGAGCTGGCCAATTTCTTGTGTAACCCTTTTAGCTTAATGCAATTAACAGCCATTTGCTCTCCCACAGCAATGCTAAATAAATGCACTTGCTTTGTTCATTTCGGTCATTAGCGGAGCTTCTCCTCTAGACAGTTAATGTAACCAAGCTGCTCTGTTTACCCTTGGTGCATTTTCCAATGTTTCCTGTTATTCTTTCAAAGCCTGAGCCAAAGCTCACCAAAGCCTGTGGAAAGCCTCCTACCTCCGTGGATGCACTGCATGCTGCACCTCCGAGTTCTTAAGGTCATGTATACAAATATTCATCAGAACCATGATGACTCTCCATAGGTTTCCTATTAAAAGCCCCAAATCCCAGTTAAAGGATAACACCAAAGAGCTGGGGGAAACTGGTTTAGGAGATGCTTTGAATTTTTTCAACAGCTGTAACTCTGTGGCTGTAACAAACCACTTGAGAAACCCCCAAGATTATTATTATCATTTATCTCAAGTATTGTGAAGTTGGGGCAAAGGCAAGTTTGATAGAAAATACCATCAGCAGAAGAGCTTTTCTTCAGATAAAGGCAGAAAGAGGGTAACAAGAGAGAGAAGTATAAGGCAAGCTTGAAAAACACACACAGAGAAGTGGAAATACCGTGAGCTTCTACAGTCCCTCTGTTTCAAATAAGCACTTTAGCTGGCTGTGAAAGCCAGACATTAAAAAGGAGGAGCTTCTTGGAGCCACTTGCCCTGCAGACCAACATGGCCTCAAAGAGTTGAACAAAGGGCCTGCTACAGCAATGTCCTAAATACAAAGGGGAACAGGAGAAGGCAGTGATATCTCTTGCTCAAAGTGAAAAGTTCAGTGGGGCCACTGAGGTTTCTACATTCTTGGCTGCTCTTTGTTGGAAAGCACACTTTCTGTACCTGTGTTTTCCTGCAGATGTTCTCTAAAAGGCTCTGTTTCTGCAAGGCAGCAGTGAACTGCACATCACAGCTGGGTAGGTCACTACTGACCTTCCCAAAAGAGCATATGACAGAAGTCATTCCCAGTGACCCAACTTGCCATGATTTACCGAGAGGATACCTGCAGAGCCAGGACTAAGCACTTAGAACTGTAGAATCATAGAATGGTTAGGGCTGGAAAGGAACTTAAGATCATTTAGTTTCAAGCCCCCTGCCATGGACAAGATTTCTCTCTAAACCCTACCAAAATAATGCAGAATAATGCAGAATAATGCAAAGGGAGGGCAGACTGGACAACATCTTCACATAGTGTGAGAGGGAAGGCAGAAGGAGAGCTGTAATTTGACTGCTTTGGCATTTCAGTGTGGGCAAGATGACAGTACCCTATGGAAAGGCTGCTATTTAGACATGCTGTGGGCACCAATGCTATCTGTTTCTCTATGAAGGTATAACTGAAGGACAAAATTCTTCTCCCTCCACACTTCCTATCAGGTATCAATGAATGGTTGAGAAGGGAGTCCTGACTGTAGAGTCCATCCAATCTCACCCACAAAGGGATATGCTGGTATGGAAGGAGGTTATACAGGGCACATGGCTAACAGCTGAGGACATTAAACATAGCCATTAAATTCAAATCAATATAGGTCATTATGCAGAGAATGTACGTCAACAGTTCTCAGCAGCTACTACTTGGGCTGGATTTAAACCAGCAAGTTAGAAGTGGGAGAGAGTATAGCACATAATCCAGGCTGTGAGCTGGCCAGTCCCAAAGTGAGTTCAATGTCAGGAATTTTTATTAACGTTTGAAATTGAAGCTGCATCACTGGAAAGGTGCCTACTTCTGAACTGGTTCAACATGTTTAACATTTCAATAGAAAATGCTGATATCTTGGAAGTTATGAGGTTTCCAACCAGTTGGGAATAAAGGCACAACCGAGGCAGAAGTGAAATGGGGTTGCTGGAATTATATAGGAGCTGCAATGCAAAGTGAGGATGGGAAGTTTAAGAGTGATCTCGGAAGGTGATGCAAAGCAAGCAAAGAAAGGCAGAGACAGCCAAAGGGGTCAGGAGAGGGGCCAAGTGAGGCTTGGATGGAGGGCAAACTAACAAATGCTGGGGAAATGCTGAGCTGGGGAGGAGGCAACAAAACAGCTTGTATAACCTTCTTACAAAACCAACTGTCACTAAGCCTGCTAGCTTAATGGAAAACAGGCTTTTTCACCTTGTGCTTCTCAAACATGTAAACACAGTCACGTAAGTACAACTTGACTATTACAAAAGCTGTCAGGAGGTTCTTTGGGAAGCTGTGATTAAGAGGGGGAAATGACCAATGGTCATTGCGTACATCATGTTATCTAGAAGAGGGGTATTCAGGATGGCTGCTGGGCTATTGGGTTTGGGTTTTTAATCAGGAGAGACAATATTTAAAGGGAGCCATGACTACTGGACTCTTGTTTTCACAACCAAGTTTATGTCACTCTCCAATAATGAAGTAACCAGAGATTTTATATGGTTATCTACTCATCAAACAGCCAAGAAGTCAACAACAGCGAGTGAGAACACACGAACGCCTATGTTGAATAACAGTGTGGAAAGCTGTGGTTTATTCAGCTGCATGACAGATCCAGCCCTTTATGATATGGTCTTCATTTAAAAAGAATTAGTTCTTTTGCCATGGGATCTGAAAGGCAGCAAGTATGAGCTTGTGCTGCAGGGGACAGAGAGCAACACATGAGAGGCTGACATGGCAGGAATAGGTAGTGGGGCTTTTACTCGCTCCAATATTTCATCTAAAAGCTTTTCTGCCCATGTGGTCCTAGGGAACTGTGACTGAGTTGGCCAAACCCCACTGACACCAACAACAGTCATAGAACCACACAATGGTTTGGGGGTTGCAAGGGACCTTAAAGATCATCTAGTTCCAAGCCACCTGAAACGGGCAGTACGGCTTGATTGAAGTTAGACCAAGGCCAACCCAACAGGAGCAGAAGCTCAGCACACTTAGAATAATTTTGCTGTCTTTTGTGTTGATCAGAGTCATGGTGATTCCCATTCCAGCCTTCCTTTTGGGGCCCTATGGGCCTTAACAGCACACAGTGTGTAGAGATGTATCACAAACCACTCATTGTAAACCATGCATAAGCAATTTCTATACTGGAAATCATTTCTCTCAGGCTGTCAATGAAGAAACACTGGCTACTTGCGATCACAGATGAGCTGTGACCCTAAAGCAAGAATAAAGTCATTTAAGGACCAAAGGTAACATCCCTATGAAAATGTATGCATTGAGCTGTTTCCTTGCCCTCCAATGTTTAATCCGCTTCTTGGACATGAAAAATGCTGTCTCCCTCACTTGCTTTAGTTTGGCTTCAGAAAACTGCAAGTGTTGTGGAAGGAGGACAGTAACTAGGAATGAAACAGTGATGGGCAGAGAAAGACTGCTCACTTTTCTGGTGAGCAGAGGCTGCTGTGTTCCATCTGTAGCTCCTTATATGCAAAAAGCACCCTGGTGCATTGCAGAAGTAACATGCTGAAGGGTAACAAGCTGTTTGCTTTCAGCACTGCCTGAAGTGGGTGAGAATGAGACCTCAGAAAATGTGACATGCATTTCCTCAGAAGATGAAAAAGGAATATAAATTGCAGGGTGGAAAAAAGACAAACCCCTGGGATAGCTGGGTGGGATTTCCCACCCACCAGGGAAGAGAGACAAAAGCTCAGTAAGAAGGGCTGACGGGTCTGTCACTCACTGTTAGCAACCTAAAGGGATGCTCTTGCATGCAATCCACAGTGCACTTTGCCAAAGCTCTTGTGGAACCAGTGAAGTCTCCAGTCAAGTACATTAATGACAGCAGATCAAACCTGAATGAAGAGATGCAACACAAGACACCCTTAAAGGAAACACAGGAGACACTGGAGCATATTTGCCAACTACGTGCAACCCAAGTAACCACAAATGTCCCCCACTCTACCCCAGCAGGAAGCCACCCACTGCTGAGCGCTGTGGGAAGCAGGGCAGCCTGGGAATGCACTGTAGGAGTCAGGAATGCTGGCTGCCTTCCCCACATGGGGAGATGAATTCTCCATTCCTGGAGGTGGGAACGAGGAGATGGCCAACATCAAAAGACAAAGAGGTGCGAAGTAAGTGTAATATATATAAATTCTACCAGCATCACTTCTTCTGAAGTCCCCAGACAAGCCAGTGGATACATGTTTTATGGCTCCCAGAGCAGCACAAGCCCTTTTCACAGAAAGAAGTATTTTTCAGCTTCTTTCTTGGTCTATGTTGCCAAGCACTGTGGGCTTGCAGGTTCAGTGCAAGAAGAAATCCACCCTATGTGACCCTCTTACACTGATTCACCAGGGTGGCAGGTGACTGTGGAGGACAGTAACAAACCTGTCTAGGAAAAAAGCAGCACAGGAAATGAATGATCCAAATCTATTAGTTGCAGTTATAATCTCTCAATGGATCAGCCTAAGAAGTTCAGCTGAAGGCGTTTGCTCTAAGGACACAGCCTTTACAGTCACTTCCGTCACTCAGGAGTGCTCCCCATCCTTATGGAAATGTTGTTTCCGGTAATGCTCCTCCCATGTACCAGCTCCCCAAACTCTTGGGATTTTTCATAATGGTGCAGCTGGGAAAATAATTTATAATCCCAGAACCATCTGGCCTTGGCTGTTCATAAATGGTTTTAAAAGCTCAGCATGCTATCTCACTTAGTCTCACTCATTTGATCAGCAGGGAGAGACTTGATATCAACAAGGCATATTTCAAATTATGGCTTGGTATCAAAGCAATTTTGAAATGATATGTTCAGACCAGTACTGAATGGGAATGCTTTGGGTAGTGGGTGTGCCTGGTTGCCTACAGACCTCAAGGCTAATGAAGCCAAGTTCGCTTTCAAACTGTCCAAGAATGCCACATAAAGGAAGCAAAAAGCAACTTGAAAAGAGATACTCTTGCTTTGGGTAACTTTGGCTTGAACATGTTCATGTGAAGACAGATTACAAGGAAACAAAAAAGTCGATTATCTTCCTCTGTAGAGGGTCTTCATCTGATAAGAGGTGCAGCACATGTCGTTTAACCAATGACAGCTTTCTGGAGACCACATAGGAGTTTTCCTCATGATTCTGTTCATTATATCGGAGGTGCTGCTGCAATGATGAGTTTGGCAAACCTGGTGTAAGGCTATTTCAGCAAACACCATCCAAATTTCAGGAAGAGCTGCAGATATGCACTGTAGTACTTAGGGTCTAACAAGATAACACAAATACGTTTTACTAAACAAGTAAGTTGGTTTTTTATCTCAAATGGAGAGAAGCCTCGGGATATCTGCATCAGTATTGAAAAGGTGTCAGATGAACTAATGGAGAAAGAGCAGAATGGAGCTGTGCTTTTCCTTTGAAGGAAAGATACTTTTCCTAAGTATAAAGACTCCCTAAGCTAAGAAGCAAACCCTTTCCTAGGGAGCACCACTTTATGCTGTCTAGTATTAATGTGTATAATTAAAATCGATATTTTCAATGTCACATCAGGAACCTGCCCCTTCATTAGCTGCCTCCAGAGTGATGCTGGTGAATAGCAGGAAGGGAGCCCAGCTGGCAGCAGGTGGAACACACAGGAAGGCTCTGGAAGGCACCTACCAGAGGGTGGACATCAGAAATTCTGGAAAGGTCAAACTGTCCCCTTTGTGGATAAGATCTGGCCCACAAAGTGAGTGTCTCAGGGGACTTTGGAGCAGAGAAATAAGATATAGTAAAAAAATCTCATTTTTAAGGCTTAACCCCCGAAGCTCATTAAAGCCCAACAGGAAGGAAACTTCTCAAGCAAGTGAGAACAAACCATTATGAGCAGATTTCTTTCACTTTAATTAGTTTTACCTAAAGAACAAAGGCAGAAAACTGAGAAAACCATGGATTATTCTTCTCTTTTTTGGAAACTGGGGTTCAAATACAGACACAGATGACAAAACTCCCTACTGGGTTGGATCCAGCAACGGAAAGAGGCCCAGCATCTGATGTAGGGATCAGTGAGAACAAAGAAGGCTGTTTCTTTTGTTTGTCTAGTAAACTCTTTTTGCTGAAGTTTACACCCCAGCACAACTCTTGGCGAAGAGGCAGCTAACCTTGTTCCGCTGCAGTGCAGCCTTCCATGGACATAATGGTAAAGAGAACCACATTTTTAGAGGTAACAGCATTTCCATTGGCATTGCTGCTGCTGCTGGGTTATTACCAAAGGCTTGTCCAAGTGACAGTCTGGGATTTATCACTTTCCTCAGCTCTGCAGTCATTTTCACCTGGAACCTGTTGAACTCAGCAGGCCAGGCACACAGCATGGGTTACAGGCTATTGGAACCCAACTGCTAGCAGAAAAGTAAATATTGCAGTGAGATTGCTGCTCTTGTATAAAAACAAATGGTTATTTGGTAAATGACACTTGCAAACCTAATATTTCCTGTGTTTGGTGTGTACTGCAGAGCTTGCACAATGGGGACTTGTACTGTCCCTGTGTTTTGGGTCATTGGTTGCACAAGGCTGTTGCCAGCAAAGCCAGTGAAGTATGAAACCAGAACGCCTGTAGCAGGAAGCACATGCAAGATCTGCCAAATCATTACAGCCCAGCTATTTAACATGGCCTTGGCTTACTCAGCAGAATAAGCCTTCAGAAAGAAAGACACAGCTGGCAAAGCCACGAAGCTATTGATGAAATGAAAATTGTGCTGTCTGGGAGTTCCTAAACGACTGTCGCTTGCCTGTTTGGTGCAGTTTTATTTTGTTAAGTAAAGCTGTACAAGATGCTCAAAAACAAAGAAATTAGAAGGATTGCAAGAGAATGTTGCCTCACTAGGGATTACATAGACATCCTTCACAAAGCCAGAGTCAAACCATAGAAGCCCTTGCCCAGAACCACACTAATGTCTGTCACAGGATTCCAGAAGGCAGTGGGAGGTGGACATTCCCACGCCCAGTTCCAATGTGGTTATATCCCAATACAGTAAATAAACTATCAGACAAGGAAGACACAAGGGTGGGAAAAGATACATATGATAGAAGGAAGGCTCCCCACCACCATGACAGGATTAGCAGGTTCAGCACCAGTAAATATCTTCCAGTTTTACATCAAACTAAAAAAACCAACCCAAACCAGGCCTATTATCCAGAGTCTGGCACATGACACTATTCAAACCTCTCTGTTTCTCCTTCCCCATCTTCTTTTTCTCTGAGTGATTTCTGTATGTGATTTTCTTCATGCAATTTTTCCCTATCCTAAGTCATTGCAAAACCAACTTGCCCAGATAAGGTTAAAACATATTTCTCGGTTCAAATTAACTTACCCAGGTATCATGGACTGTGTCACGTTGGGAAACACCTTCTGTTTAGTGGTGCTCCATCTTCCTCAGGTCAGACCACCCATGGTTGCATAAGGCTACACTGATTTTTTTAGTTGACATATGTTTAGCTCTGTATCTGTCTCTGATCTCTGCTTCCTTTTGACTAATTTAGAGCACAGTTTTCAGAATGCTATTATCAAGCTACTTAGGTACATAATAATTCTTTTTGGTCTAAACCAGACCTCTCAGTGTGTTAAGCAAGGGTGGAAGAAGCATGTGCTGGAACCTTAGGTTATACCTAGTCCTCTCTCAAAACCAGAATATGCTGTTTAATAGTTGCTTTGACCAGATCATACCATTCTGATGCACAAGCATGTATGATGAAATAGGCAGTGTTGCATTATGCCTTTTTGGAGTTGTACAGAAAAGGGCTGTGAAAATGTGCTTGCAATTATCTGTGGAAGAAGAATGAAACCTGGGAGGAGGGGAGAAAGAAAAGGGAGCCTGGGAACAGAGACATTCCACAACAGATTTACAACACAAATGGCAGAAAATAAAATTAGCAACTCCAGGGTGGGGTACAGACCCTTGCCAGCAGCTTTGGCCAGCCCCAGGGTATGTCTACATGGCAGCCAGTCCCTCCCAGTAATCCCGAGACTGCAATATACTGGCACAGCAACATACTCTTGTGAGATTTAGCTTGGAGAGTGCTGGCATGAGTAGAACGTAGCTGGGGTAGTAATCTGAATCAAGCTACCCAGCTACTCAGGAAGTCATGGTGCAGCAACACAGTGCTAGTACCTGAGCTTGCTAGAGTAAAACTTGCATGGGATTGCCTCTTGGCTCCAGTCACCCTTGGATCCAACTGACCTTGATTTTCAGCCCCCTACAAATGCAGACATGTGAGTTCCAACACATTGTCTTTTACAGCATGGTCAAAGCAGCCACACAGAGTTTTACTAAGGCACAGAGGGACCACAAGGCAGAATCAATACCCAGACTGTCAGCAGTGCGATTGGAGAGGCTTATCCAGTGACAAGAAAAATCCTGTCAGCCACAGGCTGCATCCCCAAGCCACCACATAAATGGATACTACCCTACAGGCCCACAAGATAGGCACCTCTTTGCAAGGTCTCTCTCTAGTAAAACATTAGTGCACTGGAGTGAAAAAGGTGCCTGTGGGCATGTGTTAAGCTGGAGTCTTTAACTACATGCTGAAATACTACCCTGTGCATAGAAGTTTAGTCTCATTTGCAGGACAGAGAAGCTGGAGTTAAACTTGAAGCTGTCCAGAGAACCCTTAAACTGAGACTTCGGTGCTCCTACGTGTTTGATTCTGCAGCTTTAGTAATGTTGGTTTTAATGCCTTTTGGGAGGTAAGAAGTGATACAGGGACAGACTGTTTCCTGCCAATTAATTGCTGTACTTTTGCAAGAGCAACGAAGAAAAACATTCCACAGAAATTCAGGTCAGGCAGAACCTGCCTGATAAATGTGGGACTCACTCGTGCCTCTGCTCTACCTCAAACAGCAGTTGCAAGGTCTGCCTTCTTTTCTGTAACTGATCCTGCTGTCAGCACCGTCACACTCAGGGATCCTACTGGTCGCTTTGCCCATGATTCTGAAAACAGCTCCTTACAAATGCTATGGTGAAAGCCTTGTGTTTGCCATCGTTACGATGCAGATGGTCAAAAGAGCAACACAGAACAGAAAGGAAGCTCAGATGGGATCCCCTTTGGAAAAATAGGGTTAATGTTTAAAATCAGGACAGAAACTACACTCAGCTGCACGCATCAGTGGAGCTGTGTGTTCAAGGCTGAACTGTGGGGAGCTGCTCTAAAAGAGGTAGGGAGACTTGTTGGGGTTTTTCTTTGAAAACAGCTTCTCAGTTCCCACATCCTGCACCTCAATGTTATAATCCCAGAGACCGTAATGAAAGAGTTTGTAGCAAAGGTCCCTCCATTTTCATATGCTCAGGTCCGTGTCCATTTACTATGGTGGTCCTCAGCTTCCATGTGAAACTTTGGATTTTTCAAATGCATTATTTGAGCAGATCCCTGTAAGCTGCAGGGCAGAGAAAAAGGGACTTTGGTTCAGTTTTTAGGAATTAACCTTGTATGCCCGCACTACACTGGCCTGGCTCTGCCAGTGTATGTTGTCACAGGACTCATTCTGCACCTTTTGGATCTGCTTAAGGCAGCCTTCAATATTTTTACATTCTGCCTCACAACTATTTGTATGACAAACTCTCTGCTGGGTGCTGCACTAGACTGGTTCAGGGAGGTAAGTTTATTCACAAGTCTATTAGCATAAGTATCAGGCCACAAAGGGAACATCCAGAGAGTGCTTTTCCCTTACCTGCAACACACCACAAAGGCCATACTTAATTATGCAGCAATTATTTATGTACTCTAAAGTAATTTTAGCCAAGCTACGTCTATCAAGATTTAACATCTAAAGCAAATGATTACACTGGACAGAAACCTGCTGGTTCTAAACCCTTCTCTTGTCTGATTCCAGCTCCAGAGCTATTTGGTTTGTGCACTGTAGGCTTTTAACCTTTGGACTCGTTTTTGTCCTCATCTGTTTCAGCTTCAAGTCTGAGGCCATGCGGTTTCATGATTGTTGGCAGCAGACTGCATCTTGCTTATTGTCAGTTGAATTTGATTCACTTTCTTCAGGGCATCTGACACGGGGTGGCTTCCAGCCATACCACCTCCAGCTATTCTCTCCCCATCCAGGCAGTGCCAGGTTCCGCTAGCTCATGAATGGGAATCTTCCCCTCCTCACCCAAGCCTGCCCCCATCCCACAACAGGAAAGCTGAGGCTGTTGAAAGAAACAGGAATGGCAACAAAGCTAGCATTGTTGTTCTGAAAAAACACTCACTGGCTGCAGCCCACCCGCTTCATTTAGGGGGTAACGGATATAAGGCTGAATCCCACGTTTTGTTTAAAACACTTATGTGCCTTTTTCTTTGGAGAATGACTTGAAAATGGTAACAATGTCACTGCTGTAGGCAAAAAGAGAAGCCAGGGAGGGGGAAATGGCACTATTTTCCTCAAAGTCACAGTTGTTCAGGGTGGTCTTTAGGGTATAAATCTCAGTCCAATTTCACACTGGTGCAGTTCATAGAGGAAGAGGGATGCACCATTCAAGACCCCACTGGCAACAGTAGGGCATTTTCAAGCTGTGATGGAGTGATGGAGTTGCCTTGCTAGTCTGAGTAAAGGTAAGAGTTAGAAGGAGGTCAGCATGTTCAGCTGTTTATAATATGAAGACCTTGGATTTACACATTTTAAGACCTCATGGACCACTGTGATCTCTGTGCCTTCCCTTTTGCACAAGTCAGAGCCCAGTACTGCACCAGTAACCCCTAGATATAAACCAACTAACTGTGGTTACATCAAAGTGCATTTAAATGACATCCACTATTGACCATGCTGAATGAAGAAATGAGGATTGCTGAGGGTCCTGTCTTGTATGGTAAGAAGTTTATGATTTGCATCCTCATCACATATTAAGTGTCCTCTATTCTGCCTGTTACCTTTTTGTAACAGCAAAATACTTCTCTTGGACTTCCTGTGGGAAAAGTGGCATCTAAATACAAGTGGATGCTCCCTTTGTGTCCATGGACCAAAATTATCACTCCAGATTTGAAGATACAAATACAAAAGATAAAAGTTATATCATTCACCCCCTCATCAAGCTACAACAACTCTATAGGTTAAACCTAAAGATGAACTTTTATAGGAGCTAGAAGCACCACCCTAATGGGCTTATTTCATGATGTCTCCATGTTTTCACAGTGCAGCTGCCCTCAATAGTGTTTCTTGCAGTGAGTCCAAATGACATTCGTGGCAGATTAGGAATCTGACACACCAATTCGTAATCCATTCACTTTTTCCAAAGCCTACATCACAAACTATCTGTGGATGCCAAGCTGGGCTTGTGATCTCCACAGACATTTGTTAGTCTTAGGGCAAGAAGTAATAAATCTCAGCTTTTCTGCACTCATCGGGAAATCAGCCTTCAATAATGCTCACAATTATGGGTCTCCAAAATGCATATTTTTGCCCATATGGATGTAAGTTTCGGTTAGATTTTTTACCTTTTAATTAAGAAACTTGTGTCTAGTTTTCCTTGGGTTTCATTTTTAAACCTGCAGCTCATGTCAACTTCATCTCTATCTCTGCAATGGGTTTCCTTACATTTCACTTAAAAAATACCAGTTTGCATGTGAAGTCTGCAAAGTCTTGCACAAGACAGGCTGAAACAGGAGTGCTCAGAGCATCCTGTTGTGCTTCAAAACCAGAAGAGTAAGGAGTGGGCTGACACCTGGAAAGATCAATGAAAAGATTTCTGCTGACTTTAAGGCCAGAAGGGCACCAGTATATTGTCTAGATGTTGAATTATAGTAACTAGGCCACTGGCGGAGGGCAGTATAGAGGGATGATTTCAATGCTCAGGTTGAGTGCTGAGTGAGAAATGGTATTTTTTCTCCCATTTCTGCTTATGAGGCAGCTCTGTTAGAAAATGCAGCCTCCTTTGTCATTTGCCCTCCTTCACCTGCAGTCTTCATTTAAGCACTCCAACTTTCCCCACAATGGGATCTATGACTTTCCTGAAGCAGAAGATTCTCTGCACTATAGCACATTCACTGTCTAAATTCTCCAGGGGACTGAACTCAAGCCACCCTCTGTCACCTCCTTGAGACATCTCATACCCACCTTGTGAAACAGTTTTTCAAGATGGAAGAAAGAAACCAGCAGAGAAAAGACACCATGGTCTTACCACCAAAACTGCACTAAGAAAATGGAGTTTGCTATTTTCTGCACAGATGGAGAGCTGTATCCAAGAGCATTCCATCCCCTATTTATGCTGTGGATTTCTTGCAAGACAGTATTAGAAGGAAACTTGACAACTCTCCTGAGAAACTTGGCAAACACCAGGCCAGGCCAGGCTCTCTCTTTTACGCAGCTGCATTTTCTGCAGCTCAAGTGTTTTTCCCCTCTTGCTGTTTGCCCATCCAAAGATGAGTGCTGAATTTCCCTTAACATTACCCATAGGTTAATTTGTTATTAAGTTTAGGCTCAGTTTAACATCTTGGCATGCAATTTAAATAAAACCAAAACCAAATGTCCTTCATTTCTACTGAAACCACCCTCAGGTTGGCTCAGATGCCTTTGGTGTCACTGAAGGGTGAACAGGAGATTCATTTTTGTCTTGTTATTTTTGGTAGTAACCTAAACATCCTCTGTGTAACTTTGAAACACATTGCCATGAAATAATTATTTGTCATGGAATGAGATTGGCCAGAATCTGAACACAATACATTAGCCCTGACTTCGCTGTCAAATACTTGTTACTGTAGGAAAGGAAGATACAACAGACACATCAAGTGTAGGCATCCAAAAGGGTGCAGCCAAAACTTAAGCACAAACTCTTACTAAAGGAACAATGGTGGGATTTCTCACCTTCCATCCACAGATACTAAAGGAAGGAGTACTAGAAAATCTAGCCCTTGCCCTGTATAAATTTGTTCCTGGTCTGATTCTACACCTTCCACAGGCTAACTGTGACACAATGCAACCAAACTGATGTCAATGGAAAGGGAAAAAAGCTCATAAGTATTATTACACTTAGCCTGGAAAGCAGTGCATGTGGATGCTGACCCCTGAGTTAACCCATTAACTGCACTAAGATGATGATGGAGAGGACTCTTTAAGTCAGTTTTGTTTTCTTTCATGCAGGGGATATTTACAGCTTGAAGAAATTGTCAAAGTCACCTGCAGAAAGTAACTGGTCATCTCATTCTGCAAATCTCTGCCTGGCTAGGAACTGTCATGCTCTTTGCTGGTTCAAAGTCAGTGTTCAAAGTGTGTTAGTTTTATGATTTCTTTCTGTTGATCAAAAAATACTGCTTAAGCGCATTTCCAACATGCTGACACTCACAATTTCATCCACAGTAGATTACTTCACATGCAAAGCTGAAACCATTACCAAAGTATTTAACTATTAAAACCCTTGACATGGACATCCAAACTTCAGAGGAAACTTAGCAAGTTCAAAAACGTTGATGTTGTATTTGTGGATCTATTCTACAGTGTAAACAAAAGCAGGATTTGTCTCTAGCTACCATAGATCATTAAGAATGAAGCCGTTTTGTGCTCAAAATCAAAACATAGAATGGAAAACAGGGAAAGATCAAATAGAAAGATTCATGTATGCTGAAATGAATATTTGCATAAGACTCCTAAAATTTAGCTATTTATCAATCTGCAAGATTCATGAAATAATAAACATGCCACACTCATAATTTCACTTGTAAGGCCTTAAAAAGAAGTATGCTACAGTGGCACAAGCAAAGAAAGAAATAGGAGGACAAGTTCTTACTTGTGCCCAAGTTCATGTGCAATTGTAAAAGCCAGATTGAGACCGTTGTCTTCAGCAAGAACGCACTTTCTCTTGGCACTGCAGACACCTCCTAGGTATGCAATTCCTGCAACAGAAACACAGAGGATGTTCCCATCAGAATGAGTGAAACAGCTCATTCACGCACATTCAGCGGTAATGATACAAAATGATACAAAATACAACCAACATAAAACATATTAGAGCAGTTTGTACACAAAATCATCTGAGTGTTTTTTCATCATCCTATTGAAAAATCAGTCTAGGATTTTGTCAGATAGGAAACAAGTGAAACACAAGAGTAAATAGATTTTGCTGTCTCAAAAATATATTTCACTGAATAAAACATTCATCTATTTCTTCACACCCCATACTATAGTGTTAGAAGATGGAGTGAAGTAGCCTCAACAAGCATTTAAATGGAGGAGTTCTGGTTTTCAGAATGAAGTTGAAGAAAGTTAACAACAAAAGCAGAGACTTTCTGAAGGATCTTACATTTCCCCTTATTTTCATACTTGGAGAAAGCAAGAGTGGCAGAGCTGGAAAAGCTGGAAAGCTCCTGGTGGTGAGTCACTGAGCCAATGGAGGTGGCAGGAGTCTCCTATGACTTAATGGAATTTCAGAATTGATCCCTTGGACAACTGCACAGTACTGTCTAAGCCTGTTTGTGTGGGCACCACAAGTGGTTGTAGGCTGAAGTCAAAAAGGAATCCAGAAGTTATGGCATGAAACTTCAGCTATGGAAAAGCAATAGTCCTCATTTGCCCTTCCTGCATCCAGACAACAAAGTGCAGTTGTACTTGGAAATGTTGCGATGGCATCACAGGCCACACACACGACAATTTCCTGATGCGATTTGGTTTCATCTGCCACCTAGAAACCACAGTTAAGCCTTTGGGAGTCATGCACAAAGGTTAAAAGACAGAGATTAAGGATGGCTCTATTTGTATAAGCTCTCCATAGTTACATGAGCACCTCTCTTACACTTTAAGGGTGCCTATAAAACAAGATTTCCAGACAGCACACAATACCCTAAGATCGAGTTCATCCTTCTGGTAACTTTCATAAAGTGAGGCCAAGGTGATGCTTGCTGTCACCTGCAGATAGGAGGGGGCAATATTCCCATGACTGGGAGATGTGGTGTAGCGGAAGTCTAGAGTTCTGTCAAGATGTTGAAAGAGGTTAAATATCAATTAAAATTTCAAATACATGACTTCAAATAGTGATTCTTCTGAAGTCTTTCTTCAGTGGTTCTAATCCCCACTGAAACTCACTGGCAATAACACTGCTCTGTGCCAAAAGCCTCATTTTTCAAAGGTGGAAAACTAATGATTGAGATTTTGTACAACCGTCAGTGGCTGAAAAAGAAGTGACTGTGGCTCACGCACAGTCACCTTATATTTATTAGTTATTTTCAATGCTTAGTGTGGATCCTGTGTGGCCATTATAATATTTGCAGTGACCAATTTAAAAATATAGACATCTAAAATCAGTTTATTATTACAATTACCAAAGACTCCTGTGGGGCCCAGGGATCAGACAACAGAGGAACAGAAATGGCCTGGGCAGGGAAACTCAGAATCCTAAAGGGCAGAAAGCAGAAAGCCTTGCAGTGCATGAAATGAGCTCCTGAAGAAGTCTAGCTCATGCACTGCTGAGTGCTTATTAATCAGAGTCATTCTGGAGCAGCCAGCCAGTTATAACAATGGTTAGAACAGTTTAAGCCTGAAAAAGCTCACCTCAAAAATGGGTTTGAAAAAATATATATATTTTCTATTAAAATATTTCTTTAAGACTATGATTTTCTTTTGGACCAATAATTTTACCATTACTTTTTTCATTAGAACATAAATAGCAAATGTGCTCTTGATCTGCAAACATAATGCAGTTCTTTGGTAAAACTATCTGAACCATTAAGATAAATACAACTTTTTGTAATCCAATACAATGATTCATATACTTTATATTCAGATACACCTTTAACTGACAGTGATTGTAGTTCAGTGCCTGGGTAGCTGCATTAATATGATTAATTTTGTTGTGGGGATGAATGGAAACTGCTGTTTGCATCTTAAAATTCCAGATTTTTATCTGAGCCTTTCAAGTCTGCAGAACTGGAATAGAATCTTCAGGAACTCAGACAGGTTTGGGAAAACCCTGGCATGATGTGGGTCTGCCAGGCTGGGAATAATGTAAGAGGAACTTCTCTCATTTGGTAATTTTGCTTCTGGCCCTGTCTGGGCGACAGGTGTGTGAAAATGAAAAATGAGGAAGAAAGTTGAACTTTTTGAAAGCTTTTTAGATTGTTTGGTTTTCAAACATCCCACACTTCCTTGCATGAGCAATTACACAGACAGGGTCTTTCTTTAGGGTAAAACAAGTCCTTATCTTTCCAGATACACTACCTGCTGCCAGCAATTCCCACAAATAGACTTTGAATATCAAAAAAGATGAAGCAGGTGCATCAGCGGCAGAGGGACAGGAAAGCCAATTACTATTTTTACTATTATCAAGGGTGAGGGTTTTTCCCTTTCTCTCTTGACAAATTGTGTAGTTACGGCCCATAACTTCTGTGCTTGGACACCCAGAGCTCTCTGCACTTCCACAGCAAACCTCAGCCCACAGGCAACTGTGGAAACTCCCATTTATCCAAAAAGTTGTCATACATAAACAGTTCGCAGCTGCTGGCCTCAGCTAATGAGCCCTCCACAGCAATATCTCTAAGGGGAATGATTACATTCATCCTACCAGCTCAGTTAGGCATTTGGATATTACATACTTGCCACTGTGATAGCCAAAGCTGGAAAAAGACAAACTCTGGTGCGTGGGTTTACATTTTATCCTATTCAAAACACCCAGGGCTTCCTTCTGATGGCTGTGGAATATTCACTCAGCAAGTGGTTTGTCCAGGTACTCCAGCTTTCAACTCTCTAATGTCTTGTTTTCATTGCACTCCTAATACTTTAATCTCTTCTTTTGCCAACCACCTCTGGATACAGAACTTTTACTTGATTAAAACTTGGCTAGCTTTCCTCTTCTCAGTGTATTCGCTGTTGGGAAGGGAGCCAGACTTGAAGTCCTGAAGTCTGCTTGGCACAGATGGAGACTCACTGCAGATCCACATGCACAGAGCAAACCTCCCATTCCCCACCATTACTAGTTTGGTGTTGAGCTGATGTTTTTCTCATCCTCCCATGATTTTCAATTTGTACAGCTCACACATTGCCATCAATTACACTCTTGTAGCCTCTCTTTACATCCTACATAAGTGAAATCAGGAAACCCTAGGAGTGATTCATGCTCTGCCTTTCCATTCGATGGCAATGATATGTTTGACAGAGATGCCCTGCCTGTATTTACACATCAAGTCAGTCACCAAGGGAATCTTTCAGTGCCTATGATCTGTAAAGAGGAAAAATACTTTTCCTTTCTAGAAAGCTTACATATAAAAGGTTCCAATTTTTTAAAGAAAAAAAAACATTAAAAAGAAGTACCCACTAAACTGCCTCCAAGATAGGTAATAACACAATCCCTGTTCTACAGCTGAATAAACAGAGGTCCCAAGAAGTCAGCAGTATCCAGATGAAAAGAACACTATTCATGGAAGGGCCCTCTCCAGCATGTTTAGTATGGAGGGGCTAAGGTTGTTACCATCACCGTCCTACTGAGCCTCCAGTTTCAAGTCTGGTTTACAGAGATCATCCAGAAGAAGCTAATAGGGTGAGCTGTTCCTTTATTTTATGAGAAGGTGGTAATTCAAAGCCAGACATGCAATTTTAGTGGCACAGATTAATTTGGCTTAGTGCTGGATAGTCATCTAGATGCCAATTTCTGTTAATCTTGCAGTAACATCATGGTTTCCATTAGAGTTTAATATTTGCGTATGGAAGCAGTTTTCCTTAGCAATAATTTTTATTGTTGCCGTATTTATTGAAAACCACGCTGGAAACAATACACTCATTCTGAATCAACAAGTACAGGAATTACAGTACAAGCATCCAGTGCACGAGACACAGCTACAGGCAGGTATGAAAACAAGTTAATGACCTGGCCAAGTGTTGTATCCAGTACAAGTCACAGTATTTTGAACTCATGTATTTATATAGGAAGAGCTTCTGATGCCACAGACCCGCTGATGGAACAGGCTCCCAGGCACTGCAAGAAGTCAGCCACAGCCTACATCAAATAGGCCTCCCCATAAGTAAGCCTTTACCATTGAAGGGAATGTGAAATATGAAATAAGCTCAATCTCTATGTACCCAAGAATTCTACACTGACAACAGGGACAGTGTTTTCCCTCTGTTTGTACTTAATCAATGCAGAGAATATTAACCTCTCTCATTCTCTTCATGCCATGCAAGAGACAAAAATGAGTCCAGGGAAGTAATCAGTCCACAATTCACTTGGCCTTGTTGAGTGGCAACACATCCACTCCCTGCTGAGGGCTTAAATTCCCTGCAGGGTGGGAGGTGGTTGAAACCATATCAAGGAAACAAAGCAACAGAGGACTGGTCCAAATACAACTCTGTGCAGGACTGGGTAGGCACTAGCTCACAGGGGAAAAATAGAAGTCAAAGTCCTCAAAAGGAGTGTATAGAATTTAAGCTGGAATACCATCCAGGCAGGTATGCTGTGTACATGACTCTCCTTATTTTACCTGGTGGAGAAAAGGAGTGGAAGTACTAATTACTTTGAGCATTGCTAAGCCCATGCCATTTCTGCAGGCAAAAGATGATCTGTATTCCTGGGAATCCCAAGAAACCTCTAGCTAAGGGAACATGAGGTTCACTCCTCCAACTTTACAGCACATATTTGTTTTCACTGAGAAACTAGCAAGTGCTACACCAACTTTACAGCCAAGCAAGCTAAGAACATTCAAATAACTGGTGAGATCACACAAGCAGCCACCTGACTTCCTGTACCCAGCCAACTTGTTGCAAAAGCACCCATCAACACAATCCCCTTCTGACTTCGGAGAATCTACCTTATCCCACATTTCAACATAACCTCTATAAAACACTGTTCCTTGCCTCCAAACAGCAGGACCTGCAGAGATGCAGTATGCTTTCCCAGAACTCAGTGTGCTCTGTGGCTGGACACCTCCCCTGTGGGACTGACTGCTGTCCCGTAGTGCTCCATAAAATCTCTTCCTCCCTGTAAGTCCAAAAGCACTGCCACTTCCAGTATACACAACTGCTGTCAGAATCCCAAAAGCCCAGCAAGAAAAATAAATAGCTGAAACACAAAGAGTACTTTCTGAGCCTCTTGATTTTCATTACACACACCCCCAAAGCCTAACAAATAAAAATCTCTCCCTGGTATTCACAATACTGTGATGTTTCTAGAGCTGATAATGTAACACTTCTCAGAACACAAGGTCCCAATATCATAAAGGAAGGACTCACACAATACCTTTCATAGGGGATACTTTTGTGAGTGCTGGGAATACTTGATACTTGGTACTGAAAACTTGCTGTGGTGCCCAACAGTTCAGCAACTGGCCCTGGATAACATTTCTCAAGAGCAAGACTCTCACTGTGAGAGCCAGATTCAACCATGTGCCTCACTCTGTGTTCAATGACTGTGATTCATGGCAGATACAGCCAGATCTTGGCTATGGCACCGCTGAAGCTCAACAGAAATCAGTTGACTCTTGCAGCCCACACTGTACTCTATGCAGGAATGTGTTGCCCCCATTTTCAGACAGATTAGCTGACACCTTCCCAGGGTTTGTGCATGCAAGCTGCCTTACTTTGTACCTTTCTGATTTTGTGAGGCTAGACCTCTTCATGTCTGCAAACCTGTAAAGAACACAAGATTCTGCAAATCATTAGACCTTAAGGGAGCACTTTTGCTATCTTCTTTTTCTCTTTGTTTAATTACCCTGCAGGACAGCAATTAATAGAACATGTGGAATCCCCTCCCAAGCACAGCCAACTCTCAGCTTTAGCTCTCATTCATTCTGTGGGGCTTTTATGCTCCCTGGGAACCCTCCTTTGGCTTTCTAAGCTTAATGGATGAATCATTTATCTGCTCCTTTACTAACTTGCCCACACACAGACATTCCCCACAATGTCAAGAGCCTTATTCTAATGATACTTGCATTGGATTCACACTGTGCTAATTCTCTCATTTAAGCAGAGCCTTTCCCAGTGTATAGGGGGCTGCCCAGGCAGTTGAAAAGCCTGAGAGATCAAGACCTCTCATGTCTTAAGGGATAACTGTCACCCAAGCTAGTAAAAGGTCACTTCAGATACCAAATGCATTGACTTCAAGAGAGCAGACAGATTTTCCAACACCTTTTTGGCCTAGAAGAGGCTTTAACCAAGGCATATAAAGACACACCAGACAGGCTGTTAACACTGTGTTGTGCCAGCAAAAACCAGACAACCTTCAGAAACCCTCAGAGATTTGGCATGGGCATCTTTGAAAATGACATTCCAGTTCCATTCACCAAGGATTTATGTCACAAGCATGAGCATTCACCACATGACCATACCTGAGGAGAGGCATGGCATTCACAGTAATGCAAAGCAAGTTGGAAACAAGTATACTGGATAGCCTCATCAAGGAGATATCCATCTGGAGTGACACCAGTATCACTGATCTTGCCTTGGAGCAAGGGAATGCATTAAAAGACCACCTGAAATTCTTTCTGGCCCTAATTTTCTAAGCTTTTATGATAAAGCACTGGGATCTAAGACCTCAGCAAAGAAGAAGATAAAAAGAAATACCCTGTTTATTTGACATCTGCTTTTTGTTCAGCATGACATCCTTTATGCCATTAACATGGCTCCTCCCTTTCAGCAAACCACTGCTTCCCTAGATGACAGCACATTAATAAATCCTCTCCATCTAATGTGACATGAGGAGTGGCTTAATTAACTGGAGCAGAGGAAGCAGGGTATCAGCTACATGTTTACTTTACTTTGATATGCTAACAGCCACATTCCATAGAGCTTCTCCCGCACACTCCCCAGCGACAGGAGCCTCGGCTGCTGCTGAATGCAGATCTCAAACAGGCAAAAAACCAGCTCTTTTCTGCATTCCTGCTTCTCTAGCTAAAGATGAAGCTTGGGATATTTAGTCCAAATCAAACCACCATTCCCAAATGTAGATTCCCAAACTCTGGCAGCTAATTCACCATCTGTTTATAGACATCATTCCACAGTGCTCATGCACACACATGGAAATACATAGGCTTAATTACTCAAAGTAAGATATATTAGAACAGCTGGACTCCAATTAAGAGGGAAAACAGGGGAAGAAGTAGGTGGATAAGAGAGGAGGACTCCAGTTGGGCAGGGACTGATGGACTGGATGAGTCAACACATAGTGCTAGGAAGCATACAGAATTCTGGCATAATTCAAATTCAGAAATTTGAATAGAAAGAAGGGAAGGTAATAGGGAATGAGAAGTGATTTGGACAGAAACGTAGCAAATGGAGATAATATGAGTTATCCAGAAGTCCTCAAAAAACAGGACTTTGATCTCATAAGCAGCAGGGGGTCACTTCTGTGGGATGCAGGGGTCAAGAAGGGCAAGAGATAAGATCAGAAGGGAAGATGAGCTCTCTGGGAATTTCTGTGTGTACTTACTGCTGGAGAAAAATGGATCTACAGCCCTGGGTCATATGTCTCTGGCACCATGGGTTCACTTGAGGAAAGGTAAGAACTGCACATGGAAGAATTCAGGCAGGAAAACCTGTGCCTTAGTGTGGGAAAAATGGCACTTAGTCTAAGGAAAGAACAGCTGTTGGAAATGGTATAGGAACAAGCAATGGATCAGTGGGAAGAAAGAGAAGCATAGGGGAAAAGGCTGCTCAAGAGTATCTTACACCAAACAGGAATCAGATCCAGCACAAGTCAGGAGAGATCTGATGCTTTTGAAATAATACAGGAACATGTGACTGTGAACTCAAAGAAAACATCACCAGCAACTGTGAAACCAAACTGTAAATCAGGATTTGGATTCTGGCCCTTGAAAGCCACCTCTGCCTGGGACTCAAAGGCATTTGGATTTGAATGTCTTCTCTTGGCTTCACTTTGTTAAGTGGATGTAAGCTGCACAGCAGAGATTAACCTGCTGATCCTTTCTACAAACTGCTATAGAATGAAGCAGGATCTTCCCTTCTCACGTGCATGCAAACATTGGAATGACAATATGCAAAAGGCAACCAACGAAGGTGACAGGACAACTCAGCACTGTATCAGGCCTTGTGGAGCTGTGTGAATAACTGTCTGCTGCTTCAGTGGATGAAGCAGACGCAGGTTAGAAATGAGTCCACGTTTCTCATCTGCTGCATGGTTTGACAAGAGGACAGAGCTCCACCTCTTCCCTCCTTAAACAACCTTCATGAACCTCACCCTTCACTTTCTGCTATTAAAAATCACAGTTGTTTCAACATTTCAGTATTTTCATTTTGACCTGTCATGTTCTCAGGATAAGTTTCCATCTGCAGGTTGCAATCTTCCAGCAAATGGAAAACCACCCTGGCATGGCCTGCAATAGCTGCACCTTTGCAAACTAGGGCTCTAAAACCAGCTCTGAGGCTATTTTCATCTTGCTTTTTCAAAGCAGTTCTGTGAATTCCAGTTCTGAGTTCGTCAGTTTGTCCCTGCAACTCATCTGAGCCATCTGCTTCAGAGGGCCTGAGTTCAGAGAGAATGAAGAAAAAGATAAAATCAGAGCTTTTAATGAGACTGCTAAACAATGAGGAACATGGAATTCAGCAGCAGGGATCCTAGAGCCTTCGAATTCCTCAGTATCTCCCTTCCAGAATGAAGAGACAAGGTCAGACTTGGCAATAAATCAGAAACAATATTTGGAGTCTCTGCAGCAAACAGCATCTGCTTTAAGAGCTAACAGTCAGGGTCCAGCATTTGGTTCCAGTTTTTCTTAACTGCAAGCACTAAGAAACTCATGAAGCTATTCAAATAAATGAAAAGATTCTTTTAAGAGTTTCAAGGGCTTTTCTGAGCTGTGCCTATCTCAGCCTGCTGTGGTGCTGGTTGGGGGTGGATTCACAAGCAAGGGATCAGTCCTGCAAGCCTTAAACAACATTCAGCAATGCATAATGAACAATGTTTCAGTGTCTGGAGAGCTTCAGCACAGGCTGCTGAAGCGGACAGCTCTGGAGATGGCTGAGCACCTGTGCTGCTGATGAATGGCATTCTTCCACGGCTCTCCACTACATTCTTTCCATGTTCTTAAAGAATGACTAAGCAATTGTTACTCTCGAAACCTGAATGAATCTATACTTTTGAACCATGTTAATATTGAAAGTGTATTTTTAGGCGCTGTATGCGTGTCAAGCTGTTCTCTTGGCAACACAAGAGCAGCTCAGGCGACCAGCAGCGCAGGCCAGCAGAACGGCATGATTCACAGGAATCAAACTCTGAACAGATGCTTCTCCAAATTGCTTCTGTGATACTTCTCAATTACAGCTCCTACATCCTGACTTACAGGGCTGTCTAAGCTCCTGGCTTCACTTTGTCAAGCTGCCAGCCAACACATGCACTGATAAACTTATTTAGTGAGTCTTGGTGTAGTCCTCCTGTTTTAATTCTTTGCGGAGTGCTGATTTAACCTCACAGCCTTCTTGACTTGATAAAACTGAGCCTGGGGTTTGTGCCTGATAACATTAATAAGGTCGAGCTGCTGTTAAAGTCAGAACTTGGGTTGAAAAGCTTGTACCATGTAAGAGAATGAAGCCAGTCCACAGTACCTCAGCACTGGATAATACCTCTGCTGTGAGGGTTAGGGAGTGAAAACGATCCTTCCTTGTTGGTGGCCAGGAATACGAGAGAGACTGCCATGGCTTCGCTTATCTCCACACACAGTCCCATAGTCAGCACATTTGTTCTGGCAAAGCATGACAGTATGGTGGAAGGGGAAGTAACAATACAAAAATAAACCCTAAACTCACTGCAAGATTAATGGCTTGATTCCTTACACATCTGCACTTCCACTCGGAGCTTCTGGTTGTCATGGGTTAAGCCCAGCTGGCAACTAAGTACCATGCAAATGGTGCCACACATCAAAGGGTGGACAGACTTAAAAACACACACTGAATGCATACATTCACCAAATCAGGTTAAAATGGCTATCAACCTACAGGGCCCCCTTCTGGGTTCCCAAACAGAGCTCACCATTCCAACTTCCACCCCGCAGGAAGGGGAGGACCCACATGGTGCTTTATGCAGACCTAAACGTATCAAAGCATCAGCCTGACACAAGTAATGGCTAATTTTAGAGGTAATAGAGCTGAAGATATTTCAATATGTCCTCAATCTACTTTCTCAAGTGCTTCTTTCTCTAGATTACTCTAAAATAAAATGTCACCTTTAAAGTAACACAAGCTGGAGAGAACTTTTCCCTAAGAAAAAGACCATCATGAGCTTTTCTCACACCCAATAAAAAGAAATCTCTCAAGTTCAGACTCGAGCTCCTGTGAACGAAAACACAGATTTGGATGAATACCGCTGAGCCCCTTGCAATGATTGACAGCAGACAGAAGAGTCCCTGGTGCCTCACAGACACAAGTCAAGGCACAGTCCCAGTCCTGAGGCCTTTATCATCCGAATTCAGAAATGAAAGCACGAGAGGCTCACAGTGGGGGCTGCACCTGCAAGCAGCACTAAACAAACTTACTGTCACAGCATCCTGCAGAAGGCAGTGGGACATTTTCATGCACACATATTCACATTATTGCTCCAGGCCTTTGTGCTAAAGTGTCAGGACCAGCAAGGGGAGAACTGCCGCTTCCAGTCTCATGTCCCTCTAAGAACACCTCTGGGAAGTACAGAAGCTCATATATACTTGTACATTTCCAGTTCTGAATCAAATCTGTGTGTCCTTGGTTGTGGTGTGCAGAGGTTTTCTCAGCTGCCAAGCCCACTCAGTGGGCAGCTCATGAAGAGGCTTTGCAAGGGGAGCAGCTGTACTTCCCAGCTATGTAGATGGGGTATTTTGGTTCAAGCCTGCTTTGGTGCCCAGTGGCAGTGGCCTCCTGTCAGCTGCTGTGTAATGAGCTGTGTTTCCCAACAAAGCCACTTGATTAATGAGAGCATAAACAGATTCACGGCATGAACAGAAACCAAGTTGAATATGTATTACATCCGATCTAATTGCACAGCTATCATAATCACCATGGCCTTGATAAAAATCTCACTGAAATCAACAGGAATATTACCATTGGCTTTGGAGAAGGCACATTAAACCATTTCCTACCTTCTTCTACTTAGTTCCTAGCCCCAGAAGGATGGTCTTTGTCTTTTTCACTTCAGTGTAAAGCCAAAAAGCTTTATTTACTTCAGTGTTAGACACATTCACGGACACTGTTGCATGAGTGGTAGTGCATGTGTAAACATACCAGTTCACTGAACAAACATGGACACTACAATTTTCCCATGTTTGAAAATGCAAAAAGCAACACAGATAAAGATAAAATTAGAAAAGAAAGGGATTGTTCCAAGATACTCAGTCAAAAGTTACCACTTTTAAATCTAGCATTCAGACAAGGAAATCCCAAGGATCTGACCATCACAGGAAACACACCTCTGAACTGCAGCTCAAACTGCAGCAGTCAAGAGCTGGGACCCATCACGGAAAGGGGATTTCATTCATGTCTGGACCCAGATAAGACGAAGGTGGAGATAGTACTTTCTCTCTAACCAACACGCAGCTTGAAAAGCAGACAAACTGGGGCACAGATGATAGTAAACACGAGATTACAAGTTTCTTAAGCAGCTATAAAATGTAACATCCAAATAAAACTAACTTCAATCTTTTTCTCTCATTTTAAGAACAAAAAGCCTCATTAGACAGATGGACTCATTTCAAAGCATCACTTTAACTCTTCAACAAATAAAAACAGCCACTCAGAGTTTCCTAACCTACTGGCCAGTTTTCTTGTACATAACCACAGTGTTTACTATGTTTGTCTACTACAGCACAAATATTGCTGTACATGCCAGAGCTTGATGGATGACATTATTAAAAGCAGCAAGCAGAGCATTAGTGTGTACCCAGCAGTGTGGTTATGGTCAGACAGAGCCTTAGTGCAAACAGATTAGGCAAAATGGCTACACAAATAAGTATGACACAACCATACAAAACCAACAGATACCTTCAACCTGTTGACTGCTCATGAGCACTAACCAGAGTAGAAACACAAGGCTAATTCCAAGCTAAGCAAACACAGAAATCCTTAGCATTCTGCATGCTGAAAGAGGACAGGAGGAGAAATATACTTAATGTGTTGGGTTTAGGATTAAGGATTTTGGTTATATTTTATATTTTAAGAAGTTCAACATATTTCTATCAGCTGATCTAACAGGTAAGAAGACTTGTCAACCTAATTCAGACAAACACTTTTCACATTATAGGATTCAGAACCTGAAATTTAAAAGTGTATGTAGCAGAAACCCTGTACTTTAATAAAGTTCATGGGTTCAAAGGACAGTTTATACACACACATATATATATAATATATATATATACACACACATAAACACCCCTCAATGAGAATCAGGCTAAAATCTGCAGTGTTCAAGGCCAGGTTAGAGAGAGCATTGGGCTAGTTGGTCTGGTGGAAGGTGTCCCTGCCCACGGCAGGGGGTTGGAACTGAATGATCTTAAGGTCCTTTCCAACTCAAATCATTCTAGGATTCTATGATTTCACCATCTCCGACAGTCACCTTCCTTTCTAAATTGGCAAGAACTTGATAAAGAAACCCCACTATTTTCTACAAGACCTGGTCAAATGCAAAGTTCTCTGCAACGCATCAACAGACAGCAATTCTTTTCCAGAATGAGCATTATCAAAAGATGCATACATTCACATCAATGGATATAGAAAGGCAAACATGTACTCATGCAGAGATATATTGAGATAGTTTTGCCTTGATCTAAGCAGGAAGCAAAACCAACTGAAGTAAGTCTGCATCCCAACCCAGAGAATCATTTTATCTCTTCAAAATAAGTGACTGCTCAGAGGAAACAAAAAGCTGAAGTATATCAGAGCCACTGCTCACAAATGCCACATTGTATTCACTCAGGGTTAATGAAGATTGGTGAGATCCTACAAAATCTACATTTTTCATTGTATACCAGCACTGCCGATTCCTAACGCCTCCTCCCTACCGAGGATGTGTAGAAATGCAAAGTCTTATTTTTGGCCTCCTCTGTCTATGTGGCTCTCAAAAGACACAAGCCCACAGGCAGCCTGTGTTCCCTGCAGTATACTGAATATCAGTATTTTTTCATACTTAAAGGCAACTGAAACCAATTCTTTCCCATGCTGCATGACCACAAATGTCAGACACTAACTCCTGCAATAGCACTCCATCATAAGCTTTTAGAAAAAAACAGGAATGTGAAGCTCACTGCATCTCCCCCTTCTCCTTGTCTGTTCTGGCAGGAAGAGTCTTCAAGAATTCCAACAAGTCACTGAGCCATGATTTTGCTTCCTTTCCTAGAAACCATGCTGGCTTTCTTTTATCTCTTTTTATCTGTTAGGTCTGTTTGCTCACCTCTCCCTCTTTAAACTTTTCCCCAGAAGTGAGGCTGAAAGAATTGGTCTGGGGTTTCTGGACATTCAACAGAGAAATGTGAATTTGCTGATTCAGCAGGCTCATCCTTAGCTGAGCATTATCTCCATGACAGATGTTCTAAGGTGAGGCCAAAAGATGACCAAAATTATCCCAAGGACATCAATTTTGAGCAAATTATGAAGTTACCATCTTATCTTTGGACACAGTCTCCTGTGGAGTGAAAGAATCAGCTGGGATGGCTGACATGATTATCCATCAACATTCCAAGGACTTAAACTGACTTTCAATCTACTGAGTGCACTTTGTGTAATAAAATCCTTCCAGGACCAGACACCCTGTAAAACAGGCTAGTTATTACACCAGGTCATGGTGCCAGATGGTTAACCAAAGTTGCAGAAAAGAAAATGAATATCAGTGCAGGTCAAGCTTCCTTCTTATGGATAGGGACAGGGGGGAGTTTTGTGCATGCTTCTCACTGCTGTTTTCTTGGTTATCACTGCTTAAATCTCATCCCTACAATATTTAAATCTCACTCTCAAAACTGCATTTAGTCTTGGCAACTGCAAGACAAAAGAAATGTAAAAGTACAGTAGGCAACTGTCCTTCATTTCCTTCCTTCACTCTTACATATCCTGTGTGCAACTGGAATGCTTCTATTTGATTATCCAGTGGAGCAAATGCTACAATGAATGCAATCATGCCTTATTATCCTACATGTCTGTAGCCTATTGCAAAGTTATGTACAGATGTTTTTACACAGCTTGGGTTTTTAGCTATAGGGTCTATAAAACAATAGAAACTATCTGAAGTGTTTTCAAGCCAGCAAAGGATAAAGGCACTGTAAAGCAGTCAACTGGATAAAAGCCATCTATGGCTGACAGGAGGAGAAGAAAAACCTCAGAGGTTTCTCAACTATAAATGCATCGGCTTTCTAAAACAACACATGGCTGCACACTGCAGCCACTGACCACACTGGAATGTGTGAACAGAGGTAAAAATGAAGACCCAGGCAGTGGAAAGAAGACACACAAACCTCTGGCCTGTTGAAGAGTTAAATCAGGATTTCACTGACCTGAAGAACTGGCTGCAGCCCAAGGAAGCTGAGCTTCCACTGGGAAGGCCTAAGAAGAGGTAGCATTGCCTCCAGCTGAGGGGCCTGGACTGAGAGTTGAGAGCTGCAGCTTAGCCCCCAGCCAGCTCTGTCCTTTGGCATGTCCCTTCATATGACCAGTCTTCATTTTCTCGCCCAGTACAATGGGGATAACAGTTATGATCTCTTTGGTAAAGAGCTTTGTATTTTATGGAGGTAAAGCCCTATTTACAAATTCATTTTCTTCTCCTTTCAAGAAAATGATTTTAAAAAATAAAATAAAATGAAAAAAACCCCACTTAGTGGCACAGGTCTAACAGGGAGACACCGTAAATGAACAGGTAAGGCACTGAACTGGGAGTCAGGAGTTGCCAAATCTGTTCCCTGCTCTTGGATAAGACACAAGGAGCAAATGCTTTTATGACTTCAGTCTTTTCCCTGTTCACCTGGTCTGAAGTGTGTCATAGCAAAAATCCTGCTTCCTGCAGCAGAGAACCTTGGGCTGGCATTTTTAGCACAGATAACAATAGCAATGGGTATAGCATACTGACAGCAGGTTTGACACCAGAAAACAACAGTATTTCTCTTTCCACAGCCTTATATTGTAAAGGAGAAGCAGGATGACCTATGAATGCAGAAGAAATGATTTTGGTTTATGTTTATTCTTGTGAAAATCCCCCAGAGAACCAAATACTCAGGGCAATGGGAAATGCTGGAGCTGGGGTGTGAACCTGGTGAAGCAGTGCAGAAAGCATGTAAAATCAGCACATCTCCACTGATATGGATGAGTAGAGAGACAACAGCAGAAATACTATAAACCCTAAAGACAGAAATAGTCTGTCCACAGACCTAACATAATGAGATTGTTCTGTTTGTGTCTGCCTCAGAAGCTTCTCAGCTTCACACACACAGTAGCAAGGAGCAGTTCCAGAGCTTTTCTTGACAGTTGTTTGGCAGCATGTACTAAGCTGGACATCAATTAGACTTCTGCCTTCAGCTTGTCTGTTTGCAAACACAATGACCACTTTCAGAGATCAACAGCAGAGATTTCTTTAAATCATGATTAAATGCCATTTAGCCATAAGCAAAGCCTTGGTTCTCAGGCAATGTCCCACAAATCATCCCTCATTTAGAAAATAACTAAGGCAGAAAATTGTAAGGGGATAAAACCATAATTCTGAAGTCCTAGCATCATATATTCAGGTGACCCATAAACACAAGAACTGCTGGTCACACAAGAGAAGAAACATGAAAATAATATGTTTCTGATTGGCTTTTACTCCATGATAGCAGGAAAACTTACTGAATTGCTTCTGAAAGACACTATCACATAAATTGAGTAGGAACTGTTAGTTAAAGCAATAATAACATGTCCTTTCAATAACATAGGAAGGGGGTGAGGGGTAAAAAGATGAGGAAGGGAACATCTTATGCAGGTATCTGCCCTTGAAGCCAGGAGACCGAAATTCCCAGGTGCGTTGTGTACATGTCTATATAATTTCACACAGACATAAATGGCCCTGGAGTGGAATGCAGTACGTGTTTGCACCCGTACCAGTCAAACTGCACAGTGATTTAGCACAGAAAGTGAGTTATGACATGGAGCTGAAATGAAAGAGTACAGTCAGTGTATCAGAATAAATATCAACAAAATCATGGCAAATATTTTCCCTCACAACATACTCCTTTTAATAAAGGCAACAGAAAGGAGCATAGTTATACACCAGTTTGGAATTAAGCTAGGATTGGGTTTGGAACTTTTGATGCCTGATGGGAGAGTACCATAAGACAAGTTTTGTAGCCAGTGAGTTTGCTGAAGATATCTTTCATTCAAATAGTCATCAGTGCCCTTCTTGTACAGTGATGATGTGATGGTCTGAAGGATATTTACTCAGAAATATGCTGCCTGGTAAAGGAATATTATAGTTCCTTTCAGCAGCATTGTAGACAGGTTTTCTCTTGTATTTATCAAAACACATTACCATGAACTATTAGTAAAACCCTTGGAGAAGGTAAAGTTTTGAAGCTAAGAGACGCTTAAACATCTTGCACCAACTCTGGGGCAACTCACAATAAGGAAGACAAAAGCTTGAGTGAGGTTTTGAGTGAGCAACAAGAAGAGCAAGATTAAAGATCAGCAAAGATATGCTAACAAATAGCAGCAGGTTGGTAAGCTGATGAGATGATTTTGGACATGCTGCCTTACTGACAAAAAAGACTATGTGTGTCTTTCAGCAGCCAGCTTGAATACCTATGAACATTAATTACCAATAGCAGTTTGATGGTGGGGGAAATGAAAGGCCAGGTACAGAGCAGGAAAAGTGCAATTCCTCCCTGCTGACAGTGTTTAGTTTTAAATCATGGAGAACAAGCTACCTTCAGATACCACCACTGTGAGGCCTATTGTTTTATCTTGTGGGGTGGGTGCTCACTAAGCAGACAGACAGATAAATAATTGGAATACAGAAGTACTTAAAACACATTTTAAGGCTACAAAAGGAGAATGATGTATGGAGGAGCGCAACTAAGGAAGTGCTAGAGGTTTATGAAGAACAAAGTGTAGTAAATGTAGCGAAATTCCATGAGCTCAGTGGGCAGGCCATGCGGTTAGCGTGATGGAAGACAGACCAGCCAGGCCTCTCCAGGGAGAGCAGCCTCTTGGTGTCCAGGCCCAGCTGAACAAAGGGAAGATGAAGGGGCAAAATTGAGCAAGAACCTCTAAGAGTTCTGAAATACCACCAAAAAGAAATAAATCCTTGGCAAAAAGGCAAGGAAAGAAGGTTAATGGTGAGAGACACTGAGGGTCTGTGATACTCAGAGCTGGGGACTGGAAACACAGGAAAGAGGGAACAATGACAAACATACAAGAGATCTGTCACTGACCCTTCTTCCGCTAAACACTTGCATTTCTGTCAATTACACAAGTTAATTCTTGCTCCCAAACACGAAACAGAGAAAAGATGAAGAAAAAAGTTGAGATAACTGAAAAGTCTGTCACTAGCACTCACAGATTAATGAATCCCTATGAGGACAGACTGATCATTCACCCCTTTTCTACAGAAAGGTCTTGCAATGGCACGAGCTAAGCTCCACACTAAGAACAGTATTTTGTAGTTGGTTACTGTGTGTCTTCCAGAAAGACTAATTTTTCAGCTAAAGAGACCAAGAATCCACCACTGCCCTTTGTATATGGAATGAATAAAGACAAACCTAAACACGGCTACTGATCTGCAAAACAAACCCAAGGGCAGATGAAATTCAAATGCTCCAATTTCTGTAACAACAAACAGAAAATAAATCTCTATAAAATAGTATCAACACTTCATTCAACCAACTACATTTTAAGGTTTTGTAGAAACCAATAGGAGAGCTGATGCATTTTACAATAAATATGTAGTCTGTTAAAACTGGCATGCCCAGCTTTATTTTTTACATGGATGGAGGGGAACAGATTGTGTATATATACCCTTTGTATTTTCTGTTTGACTTGTATTTCCCAAAGCAGACTGGGTCAGCTTCACTGTGGTTTCTACTGGGTTTCATTTTCTGGCTCTCAGACACTATTGTTTCTTTGCAAGGTTTGTATTTCAGGGATTTTGAATGCTCAAATAGCTTTGTAGGCATGTCAACTGATTTTCAGAAAGTGCAAAAGACCATCTGCAGGGTATCAGGCTTTCTAAAGATGCCTTAGTACCCCAAACCAACTAATCTCTCTAGGAAAAACCTCTACCAGGTTTCTGACAGAGGCCCAAAGAGGGGTCGCATGTCTCAGACAACATACAAGAACAGGACTAGGATGCTGACCCTGCTCACTAACAAAATCCTTTCTGAGCCTGATATAAGCAAGAATTTCCTCTGGTCTTTAGCTGCAAGCCTGCAAACAGCTGTGCACATGTGAAGCCATGTCTCTGAAACAAGGAGAAGCGCACATAGGACACTAAGATGAAGAAGAGGAAGGGTTATGGCAGCAGGAATTCCTCATTACTCAAGTGGCTGTGCTCATCCCAGGGCTTGTAATAAAAGTTCTGCAATCTTATGTTACACTCACTTGGCACACTGCTTTTTCAGTGGGAATTTGGAAGGGGAGAGATTGCTAGCTGGTGAAAAGGAATTGGAAGGCTGTTATGGGTAGGGTGGGGCCTGAGATGGTAGTGATGAATATGCCCAATAGCACAGTCCTGCACTGTCTGGGTTGTGCAGCCGAGCACTTATTCCCTAGCAACCAACAGACAAGGGGAAAAAGTCTTCCACTGCACTGTACCACAGCTCCCTTTGGTTTCATAAAGCCAGCCTGACACTCTATTGCCCTACAGAGCCACAAGTGACAGAAAAATTGGCAGTGTTGGGAGGTCTCTTCCTTTCACAAACTCTGAATCAACCTGCCAGTGTTCCTTTAAGTGACATTTTAATCTAGAGTATGTTCATTTTAATGCATTAAAGTGTGTTTGGTTTTGGTCTGAAGGACAGCCCCAGCAAGCCTTTTGCTAAAGCCAGGCACTGCTTCTCTAATGAATTGTTTTAAGCAGCAGGTATTTCTATTTATTCTGGCATCAACTAAAAACCCGCCCTGGAATATACAGAAACATTCAACACGAACCACTACGGAAAATGTTTTTAATGTGAGAATTCTTTTTCTTTTCCACTCACAGCACAGCAGCTAGTCCTTTTCCTTTCCTTAGGGATTAATTCTCTGCTGTGACACTCTCAGGGGACTGGAATCAGGATCGCACTGGGAGGAAGATTTAGATGAACAGCACACAGTACCAGCAGGATGACCAGAACTGTTACTTGGCTGTGTGGAGGAGGCCACCCAGCTGGGCAGCAAACAGCCAAGAAGGTAGGAATGTGAAGTGCTTTATTCAGGTGTTTTACATGGAATTAAAAAAGGATGAAATTTACTTGGGAGAGCTGGACCAAATGTTGTTTGGGCACATTTTGAAACACTTTACTATGATAAACTTATAAGAAGAAAGCAGGGTATAGCTACAGAGGGGTGGAAGTTGGTTAATAGCACTATAACAAGCAGCTCTCTGACAGCACTTTTCACTCATAGCTCTCTGACAGCACATTAGAAGGAAGGGAAGGACTAATATATGAAGACACTGGTGCAAGCAGGATGCTACCTCTGCAGTCAGCAGCACAGTGGCAAAACCAAACCCAATTTCCCCATTCACATATCAGACTTGGGAAGAGTCAAGAAAAAGGACACCAATTCTGGAAGGATTTCTAATCTTCAGGACTGTCGGAAGTTACCTGTGAGCCCTTTAATTAAAGCCAGCCAGGAGATGGGAATGTTTTTCACAAAGACATTGATTGACTTGTGGAAACAGTCTGGAAAACTCCGTTTCTCAATCACCCCTGTTCTGATGCTTGGTTTTCTCCAGGCAGCTACTCCTGCAATTAAACCTGCCCATCTGCAACATACACACTACACTCTGCTTTCTTTTCCCTGACATCAAGCCACAGAAAAGTGCATGTGACTGCAGCAGAGGTAAAGACATTTTTAACCAGGGCAATTTAAGGATATTTAAGACACATTCTCATTTTCCATTTCCCAGTTCCACACTGCCCCCACTTTTATTATTAGCTGAATACAGGGAAGCTTCAGCTTGGATCTGGGGTAACATGTACACTGAGGAATCAAGGCCAAGCTTTGCCTTGAAATATGCAGGATCATTCCTAACTAACCGTAAAGCTGCTTATTTGGCACTAGCAGTGGAAATATTGAACGAGAGGGGCATTCTCAATCTGCTTATGTCACAGAAAGGTTGGATCCTGACAACGTGCAAGGCTCCAAGCTGCAGCCTGATATTAATAGCTAGACATTAAACTCTCAATTTGGCTGGCTTAGAGGCAGCTCAATTGGAACAAAGATTTTTCTGCAGGAAACGGCAGATCTGGTTAGAGTCACATCACGAGAGATGAGCCTGAAGCAGCAGCACACTGCAAGCTTTTTGAGTGGTGTGTGACAAGGCTACATTGCACAAAGCCAACCTTCCCTGCTCGAGCCGCAGAGAGTATCAGGGGTCCCACAACAGAGGCCATGGAAGCACAATTGTAGTAAATCTATTGCACACAGTCATGTTGTTTTCTTTCCATCCACCTCCTTTGGAATTCATTCCTTCTCAGAGCTAACTCACACAAACAAGTGGAGCAATGAGCATTAACAAACTATTTGTTAAACAAATGTGGTCCTGTTTCTTGATGCAGGCAGTGGGGTCTCACCCCACAAAGACATACCTACATATTTTCACCATTTTTGAGCTTGTTTCAGCCATTATGTAACCTTCCACACTACTTTGGCAGCTGGGCCAAGAAAATTTGAACCAAGTCCCCAGAGCAACTGGTTTCAGTGAGGGGCCCCTGCCAGAATACAAATACAAACCTCCTGCTGCTGTTTTCTCTCAGTGTCTGCATGGCAGGCAAAGATTCCAGACAGGTTTTTCAATATGGATCTTTCTAAGCACAAACGAACACCTCTTATAAGCCATTTAAACTTCATAATCCCACTTCCGAACAGCACTGGGCCTCCATACTTCCATCAGGGAAAGTTTTGCTTCCATATTTCTCACAAGAAAATCAAGGAACTGTCACTAAAACACCCGTTACCTGCAGCTCTCTGAGTCCTTTGATTTCAGTACACATCATCTAATAGATTCTTTGTAGTCTCCTGAACATGACTAAGAAATATTAGATTCTGTACTTGTATTGCATCATATAATCAAGGACATCATGCTGCTTTAGGTGAGAAGTTCTTAAGCCATGCAATCTCCTGTAGCTTTGCACTCAAAATCCTCATTTCACGGAGGTAGACATAAGCATTCAGAATGTGACTTGCCAAATGTCACACAATGAGTCAATGCCAGAGCTGGGAATAGAAATCAGGAGTCTAGAGCCCAGATCCTCTCCCTTATATAGAGAAGTAGCCTCAGTCTCCTAGTTTAGGGGAATGCCTGCTCACCAGAAAGATGTTTCTTCCTTTACAGGATGGCAGCATACCACATTGCAATGACCAGCTTCACCCATAAGCAGGTATAAAACCACATATGCATCTGCTGAGATCATGGCCTTAATATATAGAAGTGAAGCATAAGGCAAGAAATGAAAGCAAGCTGCTGTTCTAAAGAACTTTGGGGAGTGCTATAACCTCACCATCACTGAAAGACCAAATATGATTCCACTCTGCTAGCTTCTTGCTTTCCCAGGTAACACTGCTGTTATGGAGCGGACTATCTGGGAGCTAGAACTAGGAATAGGAACCTGGCAACAGAGACAGCACACCACCTTTGGGTTCAGACAACCAAAACAGTGGGGCATAGAAAACACGTAAGTAAAGACACTGATGCTTTGCTGCTACATAATGAAACTGTCAGGGAGTAGGAAGGAAGGAAGGAAGGAAAAGTAGGACTGAAGACAGCAAAGAGGCCAGGCTGGTTTTGTCCCAGGAACATCCACCTTTAAATATCTTGGAAAAACTATGCTGAAAAGAGTCACAAATGAGTTTAATCTTTGTTGCTCTGATCTTCCGCTTTCTCCACTGCAGCCACAGCCTGCAGCAAGTCACAGCACAAGAAAGTACTTGGGTATTGTAAGAACAGAAAAGAAGTTATAAAAATATTTCCTTAGTCATGCTGTCTATGGTAATATAATTCCTTGAATAGAGATCTCCAACAATACTGTCTTTACAAATGGAAAGAGCTCTGACCTTGGTCAGCATGTGTCTGCCATCAGCTTCTCTTCTTTCTGTTACTTTATTGCATCTTACCACAGCCACCTCCAGATGCAGGTACACAGTATAAAAACCCTTCTCAGTGGAAGTGTGTTTTCCCTTGGGCACAGAATAAATGGTTGTGAGAGATTCTGACTGGAAAAAAAGACCTTGGACATAGAGGCCAGTCCTTGCCCATGTTTGAAAAGAAAATGTGTTTTTCAGCTCTGTATTTCCTCCTTTTATCTGATCAATCCCCACAGCACAGAAGTGGAAGCACCTGCCTTCTGAGTTGAGGCTTCTGTAGGTACTTCCAGAGCTCCTGCTGAAGGCATTTCCCCCCGTGCTCTTCATCACCCACTATTGGATGGTAAAGCAAAGCAAACCCTGAATCTGTGTCTCTCTGAACACTGGACTGTAAGATCAGCTGAAAATCAGGACCCATTCCAAGTTTATATAGGATGTAGGATAAGGAGCCACTTGACTTAGAGGCAAGCCTAAAAATGTCACACAATCATCATGGAGAGGATGTTGAGCTGTGCCCCCAAACACCGCAGCTACTTAAAGATACCAGGAGGACAGGTACAGTGAAGGTTACTGCTATCTAAGCTACATACATAAATAAATAAAGTGTTTAACGTGGGGGATGTAAGGACCCTGTGTATCCAGGGTTTGGATAAGATTTAAGGCAGTTAGGAAGTAGGAGAAGTAGGAGGCAGAACAGAAGATTTAACTTGGGTTTCCTACAATGAGGTATTCTTCTCTGGTGTCTGAGTGCCAGTTTGATCTGGGAGTGTCACACAGGTTCTTACAATGGGAAATACATTCATTAATTTGTAAGTTCTTGTTTTAGGTGAGAGAGCACTGAAAGGAGCATTATACAGACACACCAAAAGACCACACCAAGTAACTCTTAATCTCCAGTTGTCTAATTCTACATCCACTTCAAAGCAGGAATATTTCAGGTCACTTCCTGAACACAGAGTCCTCCAATGCTTACAAGGGGTTAATATTTAATTAACATTTTATTTACAATTCATACCCTGCTCAACTAATCCGTTGGTATCACAGAGATATGCAGAATAGCAAAAGCAACTTTACAGCAAACCAAGTGCAGAAAACTCCTCTTAGCACGGTGTTGGCTATCAAAACACTCTCCCCTACTTCTTTGACTTACCCACGGTGTCACAAGGCTCGTCTTTGTGTACGCAGAAATCTGTCCTAGAAAGAAAAACAGAACAGAAGTGAAATGTATCCTGTGCCTCCAGACTTGAGGCTAGGGAAAAGCAGTGATGCATGACTCACATATCATGGGTGTTGAGGTTTGAGGGTTTTTTTACAACTGCTGTGCAGGCTACATGATGACAACACAGATAGCACTGATTGCTACTGCGAGATTACAGCAATTATGTGAATCAGCTCCATATACTACAGCCCAAATCAACAGACTTCAGCATGTAAAAGAGCACTGCCTCACTCTGTGATGTCAGGCTTCTGCAACTGGGTTAAAACTGAACCTCTTATTTTCACAACAGAACTGTAACAAAAAGAAGACGCCCTGTGATGTAACAGCACCATTAAAAGTGGGAGGAGGAGACGTGTGGGGGCGCTGCCTGGAGACACAGAACTGAATACGTATAGCCAGAAATTCTTAATTCTTCAGGTTTTTTTCTTCTTACACTAGTATAGTAGAGAACAAGAAAGAAACAGGATTTAACAGAGAAGACTGATGCTAACAAGGAAGAAGGAAGAGAACGTCAAGATTTGCCAGGCTTCAGCTACATCAATTGGCTTCAGCTACATCCATTACAGTCCAATTTGCTATTTTATGACTGGAACCCAATACAGAGAAGTTCGAGAGACTTCATTTGGTCTCTGTTACACCCCCACATCTCATCAAGACAGGAGGAGCTACTACCTGTGCCCTTGACACCCACAAATCAACCAGGGATCCATGGAACTGTATGAAACAGAAAGAATAAAAAGCCCTGAAGTTCACCATCTAAGCAATGATACTTCACATGAAAAGATGTAAATAAGATTCCTCATGACAGGAGAACAAGCGTGGGAGAAAAAGTATTTTACAACTAAACTAATGGTTTGAATACATTTCAATAAGCACTTCAACCTAAACTTTTAGGAGCTATCTTCACCAGACCTGCTTTGCAATGTGATCTGCTATGAAGAGAAGCTGGAGAAAAGCATGTGCTAAAACATTTCAGGAGTTCCCAAGGGAAGCTGAGGAACCATAATCTCTATCATTATGGCTTTCCTCACCCTGTGGGGAGGCTATGAGAGAATCATATTAGTACATTTGGAGTGTGATATTTGAAATGTCTGAGTGCCCAGTGGGAGTCTGAGTTTAAGAGTTTGGCAGGGAGAAGATTAAAAATAGTTAGAGAAAGATAAATACTTAGAAAAAGAAAACACTTGGAGAAAGATAAAAATAGGGAAAGATCAAAAATACTTCTTTGTGAGGAAAAATATGAAATCTAGGGTTATAGAAAAAGGGATTTAAGGCCCAGGACTGCGGCTGATGAGCCCAAATGTTTCACACCAAAGTCCTTTGAAAGTCACAAATCAAGTTGTCAAGGGCTTGGAAGGAGAGAAACAACAGCTTCTACCAGCTTTTGTTAAGCAGACATTGAAAACCAACCATGCTTAAATGCAGAAAAACCGTAACAACCACCGAAGTGTTAAAAAATCAGATGGGAACAAAACAGAATCGGAAGCTACGACCACACACCAGCCCCAGCTTTCATTTTTCACTACAGCCTGACTGTGTCTCGACACCTTGGCATTCCAGCCTTTCCAGAGAAGACTAATGACAGTCTCCTGACGGAGCTGGCACAAACACGCCTGCTTGAGTTCCCAGAGCCAACTTGACAGAGGTTTATTTAAGGACTTATTATGTTATATAAACTGGTAAATCAAACAGATGCTTTTCTTGTGACAACAGATAGCTGAACTATTAGTAGATGGCAGGAGGCCATTGCTAGAAAAGCATCTCTTTGCAGGGGCTAGCCAGCTCTGCAAATAAAGTACAGCAATTTTGCTCCTGCACTCTGTTGTACACTGAAAGGTGTCTGATATTTTCAGGCAGCTCCCTACAGAAATTACCATCATGCCATAAAATGAGGGGCCTTGTAAATGATCCAGCAAACTTGCAGACTCTCCTACAGAGGCAGAACACTCCTTGTCTGTAAGAGAGTGCTGTGATGCTGTCTGGCCAGGGAAGGACTTGAAACAGGTCAGCAAGAAATAACTAGATCTGCTCAATTCACTGCATGCAGGCCTCCAAGTATGAAACCTCCTCAGCCTGCCCTTTAAACTGTCATAAACACAAGTCCAAGAGACACCATCCTTCTATTCAAAGTACCAAAATTCTAAAATTTAAATCCTCCAGACCTACTGTAAACATTTTACCCCAAAACTCTTTAGGCAAACAGAAAAGCACATCCAAGTCTTTAGTCTCAAATGAGCTTTGACTTCTTTCAAAGGCAAACAGCCCCTCCATCACAAAACCTATATACTGAAACTCCACAGGCCTTTCAAACAGAGCAACCAGCGGGGAGAAAACACTATAAGAAAGATCTACCTCACCTGTGGATCAATTACACCAGTGAGGTAAGATGGCCCCATCATGGCACTGAAACTGCTCTGCTTTCAAAAAAGGTATCAATCACAGGTCTGTCCCTGGTGTGTTTTTGAACTTGACTCCATTTATATTTTTTACATGAGAGCTTGACATGAATGATACTATAATGACACTCCAAAGTTATAAAAATTATACTTTAATTGCATGTGCAATGTCTTTTATCACAGAGACATCCTTTTGTTATGAGAATCTTTTATAGAGCTATGTTGGAGCAAAACTCTTACTCCAGAAGCTGAAGTTCAAATCCAAGATCTGACCTTACCATATTCAGTCTCAGCTAATACATTGAACTCACACACTGTAGCTGTGAAGCAATTTTACTCTCCACTTTTAGCCCCTGACTGAATCAAGCAGGACACATATTCTCATCTTCTAGGGACCTCTGAAAATCTCAGTCACTATCACTTGTGGTAGATAACTGCTCTTGTGCAGACAGTTTCCATTAGCAGACTTCAACAATTCTTCTAAATTAATGACAACAAGTCAGTTGTTTTGTTCAATAAAAATGGCCAGAAAAGAAGAGCTCAGAACTCCTCCTACAGTCACTCTTCCATCTGGCTCACACGAACTGGAAAAAAATACCTAACTGTGCTAAGCTAAATTCTGCAATTCAAGTCCTTCCTGCAAGGAAGAAGGACAGTAGCTGAACTGTGCAACATGAATAAGAAGCATTCTGTTTAGCAGCCCCTTCCCAGCATCCTTCAAATGACATCTTTTGACCAGTTTCACCCTGCAGGGTCATAAAGCTAAAGGACAGAGGAAACTGGTACAGCCGCCAAAGAAAACTTTCCACATCCATATATACATTTAGTAGCACTCTGCACCCAGTTTTCTCAATGCACATTGAATTGCTTCATTTGCCCATTTAAAAGGAAGGCAAAAGGCTGGAGAAATGTGGAAGGGAGGAGCAGGCTGCAAATGGAAAAGTTACACCACTATGTCATGAAAATAAACCCATGTCTTTGCTTAATGACAGCTCTAAGTGCTGTTCCTGTCAGGGTTATGTCACTCTTCTCTCTGCTATGTCTAGTAAGTGGCCCAAGCACCTGAAGCCAGGAGGTGGGGAGAACGTCAGAGTGTCTGAAGATTTCCTAGGGAATGCAAAATGCAGATCAAGAAGGGGGATATGTTTCCAATGAGACATACTTCTAAGATCACTGAAGATACAGATCCCACAAAGAGAAGTTATTCTGGCCAGCTGCCCATTAAAATGAAGTACATTATCCATACATGACAAAAGATTTGAATTTCTGCAAATTCAAAACCAGAATTTGAACAAGAAAAGGCAGATTATATATAACACTATACTCAGACCTTCAGGGTTATAACAGATTATTCTCACTGTCTCATTTATTTACTGAACTGGACAATGGTACGTCTTATTTCACAGACATAGTTTGCCTTTTTCCTAGAACTTGATAGGGGATACTATCAAAATCCCACAGGAGAGATATTTACCATCTAGATAATCTCCTTCTGCATACAGATGAGTGCATGGGGAACATCAGCTAGAGGTGAAGTTTCAAAAGACAAGTGCGCCTTGGTGTTTCAGACGAGCACAGCCAGATTGGAACCACAGGGATTTCTTCAGAGGTTGACCCTACAGAATGTTTCTAGTCCTAAAGCAGCTGCAGCTGCTGAAAATCCAGCTTCTGCTTTTTCTGGCGCAATTGCTTGTGCTGGACATGTTGTTGCTCCCACATCCTCTACCAGTGGTCCATCTGGACAGTCTGGGGAGGGTCCAGGGACACACACACACACATACACACACTTCCAATGCCAAGAGTAGAAAGCCTTATTTCCCTGATGCAGGAATCAGGCTGCTGGGACAGAAGTCATCCAAGCAACACGGTATCTTCAATGCAGCAGAAGCAAGATGGGTTAAGGATCACAAGACATAGCAAGAAGAAAGGAAAAAGACCACAAGTACACACTGATGGCCTATCAAACAGGAAGAATGCTGTTCTGATGCACAGCAATGTGCTCCCTAGACTGAACTTTCTCACACAATCTGAAGCTAGTTTCTAACCCAGCTAATCCTATACTTCTCCAGGTATTGTGACCGCAAACCCCAGAAAATCTATTGAACAATTCTTCTCATAAAGTCTTTCTACAATTCTCTCAGAAGCCCAAGTCCAACTCATTTAGCCTGACATTAGACATTCAATTTCATAGGCTGCAGAGAGACTGCACAGATGAAGTGCTCTGCTTATTCCTCCACCACGTGCTTTGAGCACATCAGAAGAGATTCTGTATGCCTGGCTTGTCATGTGGGACAACTGGATGCCAAGATGAGTTTAGCAAAAATGTTATTTTTTTAGGCTCTAGTCCAGTGAAGTATATGCTCAACTATAACCAGGATGTACAGCCCATTGACTTCAAAGGAACTATTCACCCTGTCTAAAATGTTAAGTATCTGCTTAAGTGCTTGGTTGGACTACATTGAATACAGAGGAGAGACATGGATTTATGGGAGCTGCACACGTCTGTGAAGGTGCATTCTTAGGAACTTTGCAGGCCCCATGCCCTGCTCACCAGCTATTTTACTGAACACACACCAAAATCCCACGGGTAGTTTGCAATGTGACTATTAACCCAGGAGATTATTGCAATCACAATGGCAGTTTATGCAAAAACATGTATTCCTACCTACATTGTTGGCAGAGAAAAAAAGGTGAAAGTGGTAAATGACATTGAACTACAGTATAGACATTTCCTTTCTTAATCTGCTGGAGAAGTGGGGAGGCTGTAGTGTTTTTCTAGCATATACAGCACTACTGACATCCCCACTACTGATACACTGTCTGCTCCTCTCAGGCTGTTCAGCTGATTCTTACCTAATTACACACAGAGCACGTGTTCTCAGCTGGTTCTCAATTTCACAGCTTCTTTCTTTTAGGAAGAAGGGTTTATGCTCCAAAACCTCACTTTTTTTCCAACTTACAGCAGCCAGTGTGAGAAAACAGTAACACCTGTGCTACAGCCATATCCTACTAGTATCCTGACAATGACTATGACAACACTGTGGCTCAAGAGGAAAGGTGCTTTTGGACAACCTTGTGAAGTATCACAGAAACAAGACAAGCCCCTTTCATCTGAGCCATGTGCACAGCATCTAGGTAGCACATGTATCATTGTCAACAGATCTTTTTCTTAGATTACTGCTAGACTACATAAACCCATCACTGACTATAGGCCATTAGTGGTTGAAGTAAACTGATTAACCAATCCTCACTATACCTGGTTACAAACACAGCAGCATCCACGGGAGGGGTGTCGTCCCTTGCACCAGGAACCTGGTTGTTACCAAGGTATTTTGCCCCACCATATTCTTCATTTTGCCATTGACAAAAGCTCTCCAGAGACCTCTCTCCATGATGACCAATGGACAACTTTGCCTTTTGGAAAAAAAAAGAGATACAAAAGAATAAATATCAGTCACATTCTTTACATAAAGCATTAGACCTCCAATGAAAACTCAGAGGCTTAAAAATACAGATGTGATAGAACAAAAAGTTCAAAACCAGCTTCATCTGAGCAAGTGAGCTAGGGACTAGAATTGTTGGACCAGATGATCCTTGAAGTCCCTTCCAACCTTGCATTCTATGATATGGCTTTGCTATCATATATATACTCTCCAGACTTAAGAGATTTTTGAATGTAGTGCTGTATAAGAAGCTGCCTTCACTTTGACAGCCCCCCACACTTCCCACCTTTAACACCACATGGTAAAATGTGGCAGACACTACTCATAGTTGGAGATCATGTAGCCAGACATACCCCACTCCCCACCCCAGACAGGGATTCTGCTCTGCCTGTGAGACTACAACAGTCCAACCACAGCTGCAGGGTAAAGATGAGTTAGAACTTACAGGACGGTTACGAAGCAGCACTAGTTTGGTCACTCGAATGCTGACTTTAATTCCAAGACTTTGATGTTGAAACATGTTGTATACCTGTCAAAATGCAAAGAAAACATCCACAGTGTATCAGTAAGAATACAGAGACCTAATAATAATTGTAGGAACTAATTGTAACTATAGTTAGGCATTTGGCCTTAAAAAATGACCCAAAACAAGCCCAAAAGGGTTGTGATACTACACTCAATAAAATCAAGAATTTTTAAGTGCTACTATGTTACTACTCTTAACAGTTCCACACATTACAGTGTAGCCAAGCCACTTGGAAAAACAAAGTAGGTTTGCTCCTGCCCTAGCACACTGGGCTTCACCACTTGACCAATGGGACTAATCTGAGCAAGATTCAGCATTCAGGGATGAAAAATAAGACAACATAGTAAAAACTACACATGCTAGTTGCAGAAGGAAAGATACTTTTAACTGGAATAAACAAGAGAAACAACAAAAAAAAGTAGAAAGGAGTGAAATATTCCAATGGAAATCTAAGCATAAACCAGACTCTCAGGAACATGGACATACTCTGCGAAGCACCCAAACAATATGGATCTTCGGCATTTAAATATCAGAGATATCTGAATGCAAGATGAAATAATGGTGTGTTTTAGACTTCAGGAAATCGAATGGAAAAGCAATTTCCCTCTGTTATTTTCATATCTTATATAGGAGAATAGTAATAAGGCAGCACATAATGACACAAGCCTCAGGAAATACAAAAATAGCACCGGAAACTACCTTACTGCTTTCTCCAGATTCTGCATTCCAGCTCAGATACCTCACCTCGTTTTTATGGGTTAAGAACATAACATCTTAATTGATGCCAGGATTTTATTCCACCCATTTCTCTGTGTACAACTGCTTTAAATGGACTATATCAAAAAAGGTGAGGGAGGGGTTTATTTTAAAAAGGTGTAAACACCACATAAGAACCTCTGGATGAATATTGTATTCCCTACTTAGTCAAGAAAATAAACCCAAGACCACAGAAGAGAGACTCCTGACTAATGGGAGGCAGGATTTGGCCCCAGGTAAGCTGTATTCCTTACTCACAGCTCATTTGGCTAGAAGTATCACAGAGGCTCAGCTAACTTCCTATAAAAAACCAAGACATGAACACATTTTGGATATTATGTTTTCAATGCTTGGTTTGGGTTTTTTTTCCTATTTGTGCAAATACTCAGGAATGTGCTCAGTGTAAGGGTGTTCTTAAACTCCTTAGTGTTTGGGGTTGGATTTAAGCACACACATAAATGTTTCCTATAATTTAGGCACAGATTGCAAGACAGACGCTACTCAGTATTTGACCCGCTGACCTTCAGTATGAGCACAATGAGCCATTTATCTTCCCTGAGGCTGGTATACAAACGCAGACAAGTGCTGGTACTATTTGCTTAGCTCGGGGATATGTTGGTAGAGAAGTTAAAGCCTCTTACTATGGGCTTCAGGGGATAAACTTGGCACTTGCAGAGAAGGGCTCTGACAGTTGACCTATGTGTAAATGGAGACCTGGACATTCAGCTGAGAGGGTCAGTGGGGCATCACACTGATCAAATCAATCCTCCTGTACCACTCCAGAGGTTAACAAACATTTTTACCTGTCACAGATGCCTTTGATTTGCCTAGCTCACTGCTAGCTCTGACCATCCCATAACATTTCTACTCATAAAATGAGCACAGCAAACAAGTTCTTATCATTAAGCCTAATGGATGATGGTGCTTGCCTTTCCACCAGAGCAGACAAGCTGTCTGCCTCCAGACCCAGCACAGAGAGATCCAAATGCCACTGATTTCAAAAGGTAAAACCTGCATTGCAAGAACCAGCTGCTGGAGAGTTTAGTGTGTCACTTTGAAGGCTGTAAGCCCTTCTTCCTTTTCTCTAATGCTCTCTGTTCTAAGGATAACTTTGAATGCACTTGTAGTTGCATCCACCAGTGATCTCAGAAGAGCTAAACCTAGCTAGCAGCAGCAACAATTGGATACTAACCAAAAGACACTAGGCATGCAAGAGAGGCTTTACTTTGCTTGTTTATCCAAGCTTTGTTTGCTTATTTTCTTAAATAGAGCTCAAAGCAGCCCCAGACTGATGCTAGTTTGTGTTGCCTAGTAGGAACAATAACCTTTCGCTCTGCTAAAGAAGCCTGACTGGTACAAGTGGCTGTTCTACTTCATCACAACTAAAGCACTAAACAGACCCTCTCTCATCAGAGATCTGCTCCAGTTAGCTCTCTATCCATCCCCCACTCAGAGGCTGAACCAGACTTTTCAGTCCATAACCTCTGACTGGATGAAGGGGGAGATGTTTCAATGCAGTCCAACTGGTTCCTTTGCACTGCAGTCAGTACTTTAACATGTGTACAGGTAAACATACCATAACTTCCCTGACACCAAAGTGTTTGCTGATCACACTCTGATAATGACAGGTTGCTAATTATTGCTGCAGCACAAGTCCAGGTGTATTAGCAGGGAATGTTTCTCCTGATGTTTTAGGATAGACAGCTTGCTGGATTTTGAAGATATGGTGCAAGCAAAAGCAGCAATGCATATTCTGGCCGTGCCTGTGAGTTGTTTAACTGCAAGAACAAATCTACCTAGATGATTTATTATTGAGAAGAGGCAAGAAAACATGATAGCTAATACCCTCAATGTAAATAATTTCTTAATGAAGTTTCAAATGTTTTTCCTCAGGGATGGATGGACAATTATCAGAGGAACAGTGATTTCTGCTTGTTTCATGCAACTCTGCACTATTTCTCAATACTTAAAGTGTCATCATAATAAGCTCAACTGAAGAAGACATTAGCACTGTGATTTAAGATGGTCCAGCACGAGAACTATAGGACACTGTCCAAATATCATGCATACAATTTCCTATCTTCTTTCATGAACCAAGCTGAAGAGCAGAGAGACATCTCCAGCTTCACCTGCCTTCTATTTATTTTATTCTTTTAATTCTATTTCTTTATATTCTTCTATTTCTTCTCCTGTTAACAAAAAGCCCACTGCATATTTTCATACAGAAAATTGTACATAGATTTAGCTGGGAACTATTCACAACCCACCCACAAATAAACTTGTCTTTCAAAATGAGCTAAGATCTGCAGGCAAATTAGCAAGAAAGCAGATGTAAAAGTATGCCTGCAAATTGGTCCACATGAGGAAATGTCACCACCCAAACAGCTCTTATTCATTAACTGAGTAAAGGACATGCTACATGGGTACAGACAGAGGGTTAGCGATTACCCTCACAGGCAAAACACATTTGACTTGAGGAAAATTTAACTTATTGCCTATTAGAATAACTTGTTCTAATTTATATTTGTTTCTCTCCATACAATGCTTTCCTCTCACCTCATCCCATTGCTTTCTGCTAGGCTCCACACTGCTCCATTCCTGACTCCTCTGCCCCCTTACCCCAGGGTGAGGGACGGGGCCGTGGTCAGTCCATTACAGCTCCTCTCTGCTGCTTCTTCCTCCTCCTCCTCCTCACACTTTCTCCCCACTGCAGCATGGATCCTCTCCATGAGCCACAGTTCCTGTCAGGAAAACCTGCTCCAGTGCAGGGTGCTCTGCGCAGGCTGCAATATCCTTCAGGGGCAGCCATCTCCTCACCTTGGTCTCTCCACAGGCTGCATGGAAACCTCTGCTCCAGCACCAGGAACACTCCTCCTCCTCCTGCCATGACTGGGATACACTCACAGTGGTTTTCCCTCACAGCCTAAGCAGCCTTTTGCCCTTTCCTGAGCTCATTTCCACAGAGGCACCACAGCTCTCCTCACCGGCTCCTGTGGTGTGAGGAGCGCAGAACCGGCCGGAACCGGCTGTGTCCCGCGTGAGGCAGCTCCGGGCTCTCCTCAGAGCGGCCCCTGCAGCCCCCCCACTGCACAGTGCATTGTCCTGTTAAGTTAAACCTCAAATGGTCTCAAATTGTGGTATTTAAAGCTACAAGAAACCTCAGCAAGGAGACAATCAGATCTGAAGTGACTTGATGAACAAATGAGGTGAGTTCAGTGCAGGTTATTGGTAGCCATTTCGGTGTTGAACCAGACTGCGTGAGGTAGGTTGTGTCTGAAGGAAGCATTACCATAAATAATAGAATCCAAATAAATAAAAGAATCCAAATCCATAGACCTTTCCTGCTAGGAATCAGATTCCATCATGATAGTAACCACCTTCTGCCCTTCTCACCAGCCTACAAGGAAACCATCGCCCCCAGACTCAGCATGTCCAAGCCATCCCACAGGCTGCCATTGGCATGTGAGCTGCTCATGCCAAGGGAGGTGGGCTGAGATAACTGGTACCAGGGGAGCAGGAATGGGATTTCCTGCAGCAGATGTCCTCAAGATTTCCTGCTGCACGGACAACATGCATTAACAGAGAGACTGACTCACAGCACCTCCCTTCCCACTCGCAATACCATGGGCCACCCTTCCTCAAGCCTGGAATTGCATCACACACCCTTGAGCCTTCCATGACTGCTTCCAAGAGGGAAAAAGTAGAAATATTTGGGGTATTTTAGAAGCATTTTAATAAATAAGGCAGCTGGGAACACAAGTGTGAGCTGGATGAGACTGGCTGACATGCTGTGGAACAAAATACACAAGTTAGTGGTTTAGGACATCACCACAGTGCCAGAAACCAGCTTAACTGGAGGCTCTTGGTCACTAGGCTGAAGAGAAGAGATGTGAAAAGTTGTCAGTATGGCTCAAGTGTGGTCATGACCACCAGCTGCCCTAATGCAGGTGAATTTCCATGCTTCATTGACTTCCATTCTTTGAGGTGACATCAAAAGTAGAGAGTGAGCTTTGGAAACAAAGAGGTATGGTAAAGAGTCATACAAAGCAAGCAGAAAGATGGAAGGAGAAATGCAGAAGAATAAAGCCCATCTCTGACATCTCCCTCTTTCATCTGTGTTTCCCTGACACAGCTTTACAATACAGAATGCCCTACAGAAAACAGAAAAGCTTGAACCACCCTTCTCCCTCTGTTTGCATTCCTCCTGCCTTTCTTTCTCCTTATAGCTTTGACATGGAAGGGACAGAATAAATGCAGCTTTGGCATAAGCTGTCCAGGCCTGCCCCAGCATGCATAAAGTACAACCTAGACACGAGGAACTGGGATAAGTGAGGAACTAAACTACATTAGTTTAATTTAATATCTTTAATTCTCAGGAGCTTCCCTCTGCAGGTGGATGGTGGGAGGCAGACGTGTGTGTTTCAGATGTGTTGGAGTTCAGAACAGCAACCCTGAGGGTAAATTGACTTTTTTCTTCCTTAAGCACTGCACTCAAGTAAGAGCCTCCTCATTGCCTTGGCTGCTGGATGACATTTGGACAGCAGAAGCATTGGTTGGGTTACTGAGGTTGTCTTTCACTTGTTTTGAAAAGTGCTATAGGATTTCTAACACCCACCTGAAGCCAAACGTTCAAATTACCACATTAAATATAATGAAAAAGAACATATTCATGGCTCCATATAAGATAGTTGACATAACTCTTTCTCCTGGGGCTGCTGGAGTGACAAAGGGAAATCTATAGACTGTAATCAAATACTTACATCCTTTTCCTTCACTTCCCTGTTCCCATCATGAAAATTCCAGATCAGGGTAAAGGGAGTCAATAATCAGTGGCAACCCTGGAGCCTTTATGTGCCAGCCCCCAAGAGCACAGATATAAATCCATCAATGCATGCATGATAAAAATGATTTTATCTACTCCTTTAACATAAAAAAAAACCCTCTCACAGGGGAAATCCAAATGAAAAACAATCTGCAGAGTGTAAAATGAGTCCTCAGAGAGTAAACCAGCATTATTCCTAAAGAACAACATTAAATTTTTCCCTCTTAATAACATCCCAAGGATCACTAACTTCAAGTTACTGCTTGCTGCTGCAAAGAGCTTCCACACTAATCGCATGGCTTAGCAACAGCTGCAGGAGAACTAACACACATTACAGTAACCTACCCCTGAATGCTGTATTCTCTCAGAAAAAGGCAAGCTCAAAACCAAGCCACAGTTGTAATTTATTCCAACCCCCCCAAAAATGCACTCAGGGGAGAAAAAACCCATAGAAAGCAGCTTTTAAATTACCATGCTGTGGTCTTGGAAAGTCAGACATCTCTGTCCTTAAATGCTCAGAGGGTCAGTCTGAGTGGGACTTGGTTTGCAAAGAAGCTCTGCAGAACTGCAAGGAGCCAATATTCATAACTTGCTGTTCAGGCAGCAGCCAAAACCAGTTACTCCTCATTATTAAAACACAATGGTCATGAACAGAACTTTACAAAGGGTCTCATACCTCCTTTATCATATACTTCACAGTCATTGCAATTGGAGTTCCCTATGGGAAGCTGGAAGTGTAAGTCATGAAGACCAGACCCAGCAGAGGCCAGTTCAGTTTGCCTGGCTATGAGGACAGAGAATCTCCTTTTTGTCTTACTGCCATTTCTCTTGGATGAACAGAAAACACAAGAGGAAACAAAGCATAAAACTCCTTCAAGAAAGCAGTGATACCTCATGCTTCAGAACCTGCTCCTGAACCAAGGCCAGAACAGCAGCTGTTTTAAGCTGATACACAGGAACACAACGGAAAGGAAAAGAGAAAGCCAGTGCATTGGTCATCTGGTTGCTGGCTGAGAAACCCACAGTTCAGTTTAGGTGAAGCCATAATGTGTTGCAAGAGCATGACAGAACTTCATAAGAAACAGAACATCCACCCAAACAGCCTCCATGTGGATGAAATGCAATGAGAGTTTGTAGTTGCCAGGCTAACAGAATGGGTGAGCAAAATAAGCATGTTTTACCACAAAGGCACTTTGTTTGGGAATTTAGAGGTGGCTAGTGAAGAAGGGCATGGACAGGAGATGCACTAAAGGCAAAGGATGCAAAGGGGAGGCAAGAACTGAAATGTGAACGGTGCAACACCGTACAAAGCTCAGTAACAAGGGGGCTTGTTAAAATAAATCAGCACCTATGAAGCTGGTTTTGCATTTCTATAATTCTACTATTAGCTCTCCCTGTTTATGTCCTTGTATCCAGGATGCCCATAAACCCACGGCCTCACTAAAACTGCAGATGTACATGGTGACATTTGACAACTTTATCAGCTTATCTCTTTTATCACCACAAAGCCATCAGGAACCGCTCATTAGCAAAACCGTGCTGAACCAAATATCTTGCCAGAAAACAAGAAGAGATTTCATTTTAGAGGTGGTGACTTAAAAAAATGTCAACTCAAAGCCCTGGGGCCATGCTTGTTCCTACTTCTATATTACAGAGTACCTTAGAGGGAAATTCTTCCACGATCTTGGAAAAATCTGTCTTATAACTTCAAATATTAGCTTAGTAAATGAAGAGCTTGCACCTCTACAGTGATATTCAGAAAAAAAACATTACCTTTAATGTGAATCTATTCTCTGTTCAGGGGGATATTCAGAACCACAGAATGTTATTAAAAACACAGCACTTTCTGTATTAAGCACTAGCTGTTATTTTATTTCTGGGCTGCAAAAGGGGCTTGCTGTGTTTCTTAGCTGTTATTCTAGAGGAGGGTGGTGGGGTTTTTTTCCCTGAGATTCTCATTTACCAAGGGAGCAATAAACCAGTATTTTGTAATGCTGACTTTTTTTCCCTTCAGAAATTCTTGTAACATAAATAGATATTAAATACTTTAAGGCAGATCACTTTATTTAAAATGTCTATAAATATAAAATGCATTAATAAGACCTCTTAATGCTTGTTTTGTGGTTTGACAGTAAACATAATGGCTTACAGAGAGAAGTTAATATACCCCTGACCAGTAATGTTCTATTTGCTTAAATGCAAGCCTCCAAGCCAAAATTAACATTCTGGTTTCTTTTAGAGGCAGCCCGCCATCCTGCAGCATAGCTGAATAGGTACTGCCTAATATCATGGGGCAAATCCTGCCCCCCAAGTAACAGCCACAGAAGGCTGACAAAAGTATTGAGGCAGGCAGGAGACAAAGATCCCAAGCAGCCAGGAGACCTTCATCTGCATGTTATACAGAGCACAACTGGTCCTGCACCAGAGGAGAATGTAACAGATGCTGCCCTAAGGACCTAGGGCTGTGCTATTCCTCATAGCAGCTTTACACATGAGATACTATCACACAAAGATTGACCATGGCTGGTTCAGGCGCTAGCAAAAGAGTAGTGGCTGAGTGAAGTGTCTGGCTAAGCCCTATCTAAACCACACGACTATCCAATCTCTCTTCCTGAAATACGTTTTCTGAATTGTCCCTCAGCCTCTTTTGCTGGGATAAAGATCAGCTTTCATTGTGGCAAATGAAATGTGAAAATCTCCTTTGATTTCCTTGAATTTCACTTTGGTTTATAGCCTCAGAATAAAGGATTTATGCAATGATGCCATCTATGTGTTTGTCTGTTACTATTCTTTAGTATCTTCTGATCTTGCCAGCCATTCACAACTAGTTTCCCGAGGGAGGCAGAGGCGTGGAAGATGATATGCTCCTACAAGTGTGGGAAAGTAGGTGGCCAGACAAAGGATAGAGACTGTGTCAGTGCTCCTCTGGAGGCTGAAAAGCTGAAACATAAATTCAGATCCTATCAGACATCAGAAAAGCCACATGGGTGAGTCCCTAGGAAAAATGACTTAACAGCGGGAAGTGTTTCAGCTGGACTTTGCACCTTAGATGTTAGATAAATGTGTTCCTCAGCCAAGAGTCCCCTTCCACGTGCATTCTCTAGTGCCTAATAAATGTGTGAGCTCACACTGCAGCATCAGAACCTAGCTTAAAAGTCCATCAGACAAATCCGTTGGAAACTAAGCTTCGATATTAACCCAACAGTAGATGGGTTTAGAGAACCCAGCCCATCTATCAGCACCTCCCCACACATACATATTCACACCTGGCAAGCAGATGTTGCTGAGCTGTTCTGCAGTACCCCTCGTCCAGGACAGACAACAGGATTCATGGTCATCTTTTGTCTGGGACTTGGTCTATCAGCATACTCGACCCAAACAAGCTAGAGAAGCACTAATGGCTACACTGAAATAACCTTCTGGCATGAGAATAATCAAGACAGATGATCAGATACATGTTTTAAAAGCTCTCACATGTATAATGCCCTGTCCCAGCCCCACCACAACTGTGGGACACAACAGCAGATTGTTATTATCAGTGTAGAACAGATTTTAGGAGGCAACAGATTTCTGGGCTACTACTGCAAACAAAAAGTCACCATCATCCCCCTTGAGGTCCCAAACATCTGACACCAGAAGAAACTCAGTTTTGACCTGTACATTATATCTGATTATGGACTTCTGTTTGTTCAAGAAGTGACTTGAGAAGCAGATTTGTCCAGAGCTGGACTTAAGCCCTGCCTGCTCACTACAGAAGTGGTATGTGAATTTAAGGTTGGAAGACCGTGGCTTTGAGAAGAATAAGGCTCTTGTACTGCCAGCAAACACATCCTAAAATGCAAGAAAGCCAGTAAGTGGACCCTGAAGTGATGGCGACATGAATGGGTTTGTTGCAAGAAGACATTTCCTGCCAATCAATCCAAATAAATGTAGAGACACAATGAAGCCCTATTAAGTGACTATTGTCACAGCATGCCAAAAGGCAAAATAAACGGTAGAGGAAGTGACACAGAAAAGCAGCTTGTTAACAGAAAAAGACTAGTTACTCCGTGCTTAATCAGCAAAGCATTTCGCTACAGGAGAGCTCCCTCACACCAGTGCTTAACAGAACACAAGACCTTTCAAAAAGCTGTTGTCCCATGGCTGGATTATGCACTGAGCATCCATCACTCAGCTCTTCACTGGGAAGTGTGACCAGTCAATTACTATTAAGAACTGGGGTTTTCTTTTCAGAGCTAATTTGCTATTTGTGAACAACAACAGATCAGTAATCAGGAGAATGAACTGTTCCTGGATGTTAAATAGCATGGGCAGAAGAATACCAGCCTCCTCAAAGACTTTCTTGCACAAATGCCTCTGGAAGGACCCCTGCCGTCTCTGAGCAGAGTTTTCAGTGTCCACATCCAATTTAGCCATTATCTTTTTATTGGCACTGGCAACGAGTGAGAGAGCATTCACTGCTGGAGGCTTTGTGTCCCCTTATCAACTGAGACAGAAGGCTTAAACTACCAGGCCAGCTAACAAATTAACACCCACACTTCATTGGAGATTGCAGTTTCTAAAGGCTTTCGTCACTCCTGGCAGATTCCCTGCAGAAGTTCTAGAATGCTTCTAAAGCCCAACTGCAACTATTCAGAGGTGTGACCAGCACCACTTCAGGCAGCCCAAGAGATCCTGGGGTGAAAAGAATAGGATCAGCTGGCAGTTTGGTAGTGACTTTGCCATGTTTTCCACACCAAGGGAGGCAGCCTTTTCATTGTGCAAAAATCAGAGGTAAAGAGTATTTCTAAGTGAAATGCAGGTTTTCTGCTGGAAGTCATTATGACTGTTGGCTTCAATAATAAAACATGGCAGAAAATACCACTCTTCAACAATTATGGAATATTTCCTAATGAAAACTTGCAATTTCAATTTCAAAAAAGTTTTTCATTGTGGTGTCCTTTAGCAAATACAGGGAATCATAGAGATGGGGGAGAAGAGGCACATGGCACAAGAAAACCTAAACTTTTCCTCATACCTCAAGGTCAAAACAGTTACCCATTTCAGCTGTCAAGGAAGCTAGCTTTAACCTACCTCGACATGATCTGGTCTTCTTTGGAGAGAAAAATGCCTACTTACCATATTCATAACTGTGAGGATGAATCTCTGGGCAGCCTCTGCACCATGGTATTGGACCATATCAGCATCTGCCACCACCAGGGTTTCTACTGTGTACTCGTTGGTGAGTCGAATGGCATTTCTTCTCTCCCTCCAGTCACTGGTTGATTTCATCTTCTTTTGTCTCTTCTTTTCTAAAAGTCAAAATCCTTATTAAGGCTGGCAGATCATAATAAAACATTTACACTCTTCAACAAACATTCTTGTGCACATTCAGGTTGCAATGCCCTTTAATTGAAGTATTCTTTGCTGATGAAAAGAAGCAATCAAAAGGTTCCACTGCAAGTACATCTGTACCTCTGTGTGCAGATTCACATGAGACCACCGGATTATGAGCAAAAAGAAAAGACAATGGAAAAAAGAGAAGTCCAGAAAAGCAAAAGATGAATTGGAATTCAAACCAAGAAGTCATGCTCCCGCAAAACCTTCCGAGAGTGGACATCTTGCATGTGAAAGTAGCATCATTCCACTAGAATGAAATAAATGCTAATTAAGGAAAAATCTCTTGAAGAAAACTTCAGGACAGGAGAGTGCTCCTTAGGGTGCAGTGTATGCTCAAGCCTCTGCAGGTTCTCCTGAGCCAGGGAAGCTGTAAGATGTTCCCAGAGTCACTGTTTCCACCAGTTGCATTTTCACTTGCTACCAGCCCTACCAGAGCAATGTAACTGAACAGAGCCTCAAACATTTTAATTTAAGCTAAGATTGTTTTGGAACATGGATCATTGGCCAACTGCAGGAGTCTCTGGATGGAACCCAGGAGTGCAGAAGGTCAGGCTAGATAAGACCTTCTCAAGCTTTCTTTGCTGATTTATTGCTATTGGCATGAGCAGCAGCACCAGCAGCTGCAGTCACTGGCCACCTACGTGCAGAGCTCACATGCGTCTTTATTGTGGTATGTGCACCAAAAGCAGGGAATCCCTAGACCTCAATGAACTGAAGTTACAAGAGCTTGTGAAATGGACCTATCCTAAAGACTTGAAAGTGAAGCAGTAGCATTAACACAAAAATGAAACACAGATTAAACCTCCCTTCCTCCATCCTAAGGGACTACGGTATTAGTAATTTGTCCTCTTCTAAACTGAAAGGTGAAATGTGTTTCACAGCTCAAAGGCAAATGCACAAAGCAGCTGAGGCATGAACAAAGGAGAAACTAAGTCCAGATCTGAAACTGAATCTACTCACTTCACTGCCGTCACACAAAATGTATTCATGTTTTCAATCGTAAATTGAAAGAAAAGCAAATGAAGTCATTAGAACAAATTTCTTTTGCAGTAAGAAACAAACTGCCAAGAATTACTGAAATTACATCTGTTAACTGCTCAGCCTGCAGTATTCCATGGATAAGATATTGATATTGGTTTGATACTGATTAATGCATTGGTTTCTTCCAATGGCAAAGGGAGCAAAACACACAAGAGGTCCTGAACCAGCATAAACACAACATTCAATGTGAATGTGATATGGGATAGACCATAGTGGATAATCAGACAGTACCTCTTCTGTCACACTGCACATGCTGCTCATTTCCCAGAGGAAAGAATTACTTTTTCCTTTTGTGTAGATTTCACCTGAAACCCTCTCTTAGCCAAGCACCATTCTGCAGCAGGCAGATCTGAATTAGCATTCACAGATCCTGGTTTTCTACAGCCTGTTTACCTTACATAATCCAGCATGAATTTCCCTTCTTTCCCAGGCTGGTAAGTGCACTCGGATCATCCGCTTTCCCTGACTGACCTCTTGTACTTGGGGTGATAAACTCCATCAGCTTTAAGCCTTCCAAAGACCACCTGAAACACACTCCCTGCCTCCTGCTCATTCATATATTTTCTGTCTCGTCAATATGCAGATTTGCACATGTCCATCCCATATCTCTATTCCAAGCTGTCTAGCAGCCATCCAGCTTAGCTCTGCACATGCTTTTCTGCCCAAGGCATCAGCTGTCAACACTTGGTACATATTTTAAACATGAAATTTGATTTGAATCTTTTTTAAAGGGGTGTGGAAATATCCCCCCTGGGTCTACAGAGACAGACGGGCCCATGGACAAGCAAAAAGAAATGAAAACTTGGGGTGCTCATAAATAAGAGAAGCTTTGTGCCAGATGACAATCACCAAGTTTCAAGGCTTGTTTTCACACAGACTGCAGGAGAGCTACCCAAAAGTGCATGATCATGCCACAGCGGCCACAGAGCAGGGCATCCCTATGCTTCCGAGGGCTTTAGAAAGGCAATAAAATAAATGGAGTGATTGTACCAGAAAGAAGGAAAGACGAATACACCTTTGATTTGCCAGCTATGAAATGGAGATGACTTCACCAAACTTCTGTGGAAAAGCTCACGTTTGTTTATCCCTTTCATTTTATCCATCCACCCATCCCATGCAGCTTTAGGTGCAGTACTTTCCAGGTTACCATTTAGATACCAGGGGAGAAGGCAGAGAGAAAGGAAGAGAAGGCCAATTATTATAGTAAGAATATTGGCCTTTTGGGTCTGGCTGCTAGTGATCAGAACCTTCCTGGAAGTAATAGCACTTCCCCATCAAATGCTTATTTTGGTAATTCCCTAACAAATGAAAGCATTTCAGCTGGTGTAAATCTACCTATAGAGAAGTTGTTCTTATGGAAAGAGCTGTGCAAAAAAGCTTAAATGGAAGAGAATAAACCAGAGTACGCTGGGGCTTCACTTCAAAAATCTCCTTTTTGGTAGAAAAGAAGCCACTTGTGTCAGAGGAAACCACTGTGGGTAGGCCATAGCTTGCACTCTGGGGAGAAGAGGTCATGCCATGGTCATTTGCCATGGGATTGCCCAGCATGGTCACTCCTCCAGAGGCGGATGAAGGAATTGGCAAGGCTTTGGTGATTCCATTCAGCCCCTCTTTGCAGAAGGCAGCTGTACAGAGCTCTGGAAGGTGTGATTTCTGGAGAGCAGCAGCCTAAAGGGACTCCTGGCAAATTGCTGGGTAGTCTTGGTTCATACAAAGCCTCTGGCCCCCCTTCCTCCAGGAGTTTTACTTGAAGCTCTGGGTTGGCTGCTTGCCATTGGGTTGTAGGGATTAAAGGTTGTGTGTGGAAAACTACCACCCCACAAGCTTGCCTAGAAACACAGCCAAAGTGACCTAACTTAGAGGATCTGGGCTCTTACTCTTATCCTCTCCCTCACATTGGCCAAGTGTAAGCTTACTGAGCACTTAAAACAGGCAACATGTAATGGACTCAAGGGAGCCTACAAAGAGCTCAGGTGGTCACTGATGATACACTACAGGAGACGTATGGCAACGCAACACAAACTACCTGAACAGAAAAGGGATTGTGTCCCTCTTTCTTTCCATTTTCAGTTATCAGTTCCTCTATAGTGTAACTTTATTCTTTCTGTCCTTTCTTGTCCTTGCAGAGGGCTACTTTCAAAGTGGTTTCCATTTGCAGCTTTCTGCCTTCCACACATGCAAACAATTTTCCAGCATAATCAAGCACATGGAGAAAACACAAGTATCACTTGCATGGATGAACCATCACAAACAGAACAAGGGAGACACACACATCCCATATCGCAGACATTTGATGAGGAGGAGAAAAAGATCCAAACCCAATAGTAAATCCTCATTAAACGCATCTGCAACTCATACCTGAAGTGAGTCAACTTTATGGAGGTACCAAAAAACCCCCCATCTCTAGAGCCTCACTTCGGAAACAAGCCAGCAGAGAGAAGTCTCATTCCTGCTCTGCATGATTTATGGACTATGGGCAGAGAATCCCTCCATGAGTACATGAAACCCCAAACTAAAATAAACATCAGCCATTAAAACAAGGATTAAATGCTTGGTGGATTCTTTATTCGAACAAACTGATGCTACAAATTTTGTGGTGCAGATGTTAAGTGTTAGTGTGAAGGCATAAGAGGCCATAAAACACGGGCAGGAGCCTGTCAGAGGAGTTTACATTGCAGGGAGCATACATAACCAAACTGCACACTATTTTAGGAGTCAGGTGTTCCCTGCAGAAGAGGTCAGAGGATTTCATGTGAAATATGAGCTGAAACAGTCAATCTACAGCACAGCACGTATATGCTGCGGGTGACTAGGCACAGGGGACATGACTCTTTTGCCAGTCACTTTGACAGTGTGTTACACAGTCTAGCTGGCCAAAAAATCCACACATTTCAGGACTATAGGTGATAGGAGAAGGGGGATGCACTCCCAGATCCTCAGTATAAAATGGATGTAACATTGCACAGGCTCTTAAACTGGCTTTTATTGACAGAGTCTTACCTTTCCTTTGCTAGTCACCTACAAAGCAGCACGATCATATTGTGTTCTGCTGACTTTGAAATCTTCCTCAGAAAGGCAAACCCCCACAGTCCCTACTGCAAGCAGCAGCACAACAGAGCTCTGCCGAAGCCTCAGTAGAAAACTCCTTATGTACAGTGCTTTTTATGGCAACCCAACAGATGTACAATTCCAAAGCAACCGCCCCAAATGACCTTTTCCTATTACACACCAAAAGCCCTGTCTAGCACTGTCTGGGTTTTGGCACATTCTTGCTGTAACTGCAGAGTCCCTTCCTGCTCCTCCTACCTACCTCCCTTCCAACTGTATTTCCCAGACTCATCTGAAAAGCAACCTCTTCTCCTACAGCCTTCCACGGTTTTTGCCCCCCCCCAATCTTTCCCTTTGTAATTTTAGCTACCTCATTCTAGTTAAACCTCCTGAAAGCTCTGGATGGAGTTCAATAAAAGCCACAAATGAAAGTAAAATTGTAGAGTCCTTTCTGCTAGGCCAGATTTCTCTCTAGAAGCTCTTTTCTATTGATGCCTTAAAAACCCTTCCCAGTTCTTCCTCAGGAAGCCATCTGCTAACTTCCCTCCACCCATGACCCTTCTAACATCTCTATACAAGCTCATATAGACAGCAGCTCTGTTTTCCTTTATGCTATTACTTCAGCAGCATAGAAAAGAGGAGAGAGCATACAAGTGGGTGAACAACTAACTAACATGAGTTCTTCCTGTGCCTCAGGAGTTTAATAGGTGGGTTTTATTAGACTCACTTCAAAGTAAAAATCACCACCTCTCCAAAGCAAAGCACAGAGAAAGAAAAAGGAGCTCCTGCACACAAATCAAGCCTAGAAAGTGAAGAAAGGAAGTTCTTAAGGTATATGTTTAGTAGTTAACCTAAAATCACATGGCAATCAGAGGAAGGGCAATTGCTGAATTCTCAGAGGGACAGGATGCTGCAAAGTGTCTCTGGTACCAGTAGTAGGATACAAACACCTCTCAAAATGCTCAGTGCTTAAAAGATTATTACACTACATCTGTGTCTCTTGGGCATTGCTATTTGATGTAGACACTGTGCTAATCTCAAAGAAATGTTCAAGCCTAACAGAATGACTTGATTTCACCTCAAAGGTGTAAGGTGGAGCCCAGGAAGGAAGTGAAACACAAAGTGGAAGGCAGCAGCAGCATTTACAACCCAGGCCCAGAGCAAAACCTAAACAGAATAGAGGCAGGCTTCCTTTCCAGCTTGAATTAAGATCCGGGGGTGGTGGGTTGAAACACAGAGAAGTTGAAAACACATCAAGAGAAATATGCCACAGTTACATCAATCTGCTCCTTATGTTTGGGTCTGACAGCAGAAATGCTTCCAAACCGTTCATTGAACAGCCTCTTCAAAAGCCTGGCTGCAAGGGATCACACCACAGCGGATGCCCACAAGCTGTGCAAGGCAGAACCTTGTTTGCTTGGTCTGGGGATCAAGCTGCTCATGGTTAGAAGGGAGACAACTTTGAACAGGCTTAAAGATCTAAGGCTTCCAGGATGACAAAACATTCACTGCAGCAGTCAACCCACTGAAGGGCATGTGCTAACCAAGCCTGAGCTAAAAGAGCAACCACAGATCACAGGACAACTCAGAGCTAGGAGTTCACCACAGCAGATGGGGGAGGGCAGTTAAGAGTTCAGGGATGCCACCAGAGACATCCCTTCACTGCCACCTGTGAGCTTTATGTCCAAAGATCTGTGCATTGGTTACCTTGCAAGAAACCACATTCCAACTCCAGGAGCCTTGTTCCACACAGTTGCTTCCTTGACACCTTTCCTGGGGCATCACCTTGGAGCAGACACATGCAAGGACTGAAGGAGGAAACTGAGAGGAATAGATGCTACGGGAGCTGCTGCCATAGCCAGCACCTCCCAGTCCATTTCTAGCCATGGGAACATGGAGGCCCTTGACCTCTGTCAGGACACAGCATAAAATTGTCCCTGTGCACTCATCTTTTATACCTCCACTAGAAGCTTGGAATTCCAGATTTACCACAGCCAGCTGATACCAGTGAGTAATCTGAAGTTCAGGGATTAAACATGGTTGCTTATTCAAATCACAGCTGATTACAGACTGAGAGCTGTCCTCTCATTTTTATGCTTTGTCCTACAAAATGCCTATGTACCTCCAGTTTCTTTCTGATCAGAATGGCAGGCAAAATTGTGCATCAGCTAGTAACAAAAATCACTGCATAGCAGAATGATCCATTGCTGCTTAATGCACCTCCCCATTCCTTTTTCCTACACGGCCACTTTCCTACCAAATCACAAGTTCATGACTATTTGTCTGGCAGAGCAGCAAACAAGAACTTGAGACATAAGTCATGAACTCTGTGTTGCATCTCAAAACACCACAGAGGTTTTATTGTAAGGATTTGCTATCCAAGTTAGTCTGTGGCTTGGACACACCACTTAAAACCTTATTCTTCTGCAAAACATACTCAGTTGTCAACATAACACATCAGGACTTAGTGTTTAACAGCAGGCCTGTAAGACAGCACAGGATAAGCACTATGATCTCCATATGCTCACTGGTTCAATTTGTATACTGGATTTCAAAGATTGCCATGTCCTGAACTATGTGCATTTATCTCCTTTTAAAAGACACCTTCGTAGTGTGCTTTCCAACCAACTGCAAAAAAGGACTCACTTATGTAAGGCAATCAGACAAGAGAATGTAATGGTAAATGGTACAGAAAGCATGCACGGTGAGCATGGCTTAATGGTAAGACTATTAAAGTGGGAATGGAAATACCTGCTCTGCCACTTCCTTTTAGCCTCTGCCTCAGTTTCTCATCCTATGTTTGATTTGCTCTGTTACTAGTTGTAAATCTGAGGCTGAATCAGTTTCCTTTGGTTATAAGAGGCACAAAGGTTCCATAACTTGGGGCCGTGTGGGAAGACCCTGTAACACAAGTGTAATTAGGTCCTAATGATAAGGAGCAATGTATATTAAGACTCTGGACTCCTCAATTTTGATCACTCAGTAGATCTGAGACCAATCACAAAGCACCTAATCCACCTCAGGTCTTTCGAGATACAGACTACCTGGCTGCAGTGACACTGTGAGAAATGGCATCATTGCCCTTTAGGTTTATTTTGTTTTAATGAGTCTTTAGCTAATGTGCTTAGTTTCCAAAGAATGTTTTTACATCTGCCAGCCTTACCAACCATCCTGGGCTTTGGCAACTGAATTCTAACCACTTCTGCTGAGGCTGGAAGAGCTCAGGGTCTCCCCACCTCCTCACCATTATACCTATGCCTTGAGAAAGGTGGCACTGATCTCCTTGGAAGCTGAGCAATTTATTTCTGGTGACGTGCAAAAGCCAGTAAAGAATATAGGGTCACCTCCCACAATCTGTATTGGCTTAGCAGGTCAAACTGAAGTAGAAAGTAGTGTAACAGCTATTTGTAACTCTGAAAGCATACAGGCATGCCAAACACATCAGCTAGGGAAGAAACGGTCCATTTATTGGGCAACTTTCAGATCCGAAAGGCTCTTATACCATCACCAGCTCAGAGTTAGCAGCCCCACTTTGCAAACAAAGAAACCGCTACAGAGTTAGAGGTTATCATCTACATTACTTCTGATTTCCTGTGCCTTCAGTCTTGGGTTCACAGTTTGGGATATCTACAACTTAGGAAGCTTAGAGCTATTGAACAGAGGCAAAACCTGCCCCAGAGTGTTCCCATCTTGGCCACACTAATCAGTAGGTGCCCAATACCTTGTAACTTTCACAGATAAAGTCCCAGGGATCTGCTGAAGATCAAACAACATTAAGAATTGAGGCCAACAGAGTCCCAGTTCCCAACTCTCGGCTCTAACCCTCACTTACGTTAACATGGAAAAAACAAGGAGAGCTAACAGGTAAGTAATAGACCATAGTCTCCTTGGGCCCACCTTCCTGCCTTTTCAGCCAGAAGGACCACTTGAATACCTGTGAACATCCCGAGACAAGGATGGTGTCCACTAGACAGCCTTCCTCATCACCACCTGCCAGTTCGGACTCCATCAGGTTCCAGGGGAAACCAGCACTAAGTTATCAGGAGTCAAGTGAAGGAGCAGTAACAGCTCTACTGTGTACAGCTGCTCTGGAAAGGGAAGAAATCCACACATTACATGTATTTGCATGTCCTCCTTTTTGTCTCCTTGCACCTTGACAGCAGAGAAAGAAGCAGCTGGAATCCTCCTGCCCCACATTATCCATTTTGCCCTCATGCTGAGGGCTTCATCCAGAACAGACCAGCAATAAAGCTTCACTTGCCACATGTGATGGAAAAGGACAGTTGTGAATAGATGGCTCCAAAGGCTGCCGTGTATCAAGCATAAGGAAACAATCACACCCCTGCAGGGAAAATCCAGACTCCCCATTTGGAAGACCACGGACCTGGAAAACCAAGGGATTTATCCACACAAGTGAGACACACTCCCATGGGTAAAGTGCTGAATTTCTGATACAGGGAATACTTCTATGCTTGCAAACACTTAATCACATTACATCTTCTGCACAGCCCATTGTTGAAATCCTTGCTTTAATTCTCCAACAGATGCTTCCTAATATGGACTAATACAGGTTGCATTACATCTCTCTATTTTTAGTGCACATGTTTTTTGGCCATAACAACTGCTATGTCAGGCCAAGTCAAACCTGCAGAGAAAACACAGCTAGGAGACAATGATTAAAGATGGGGAAATGCAACGTAGCAGTAACATGTGTTTAGGATTTATACCTGTTCAGGGAGAGCATTCCCTACATCTGATACCTGCTCACTAGCACTTAGTTAAATTATTACCAGCTTTGATCAATTGTTAAAACTGGTTGAGAAGTAACCATACAGAGAAGCAACCCATTATTTTGTGAATTAAAACACTGCTTTTCCTGGGTTTTCACTACCTGCTTCTCTCCATGCAGCACATTTGCATTCAATGAAAACTGGTTCATTTGAACTGACAAAGGAGATTAAAGCAAACCCACATTTAAAAGTAATTTATGAGGCCTGTATCATAAACATGAAATAACAAACTTCCCTCCAAAGACAAGCTGCTCTCCCTCATGCTCCTGGGCTGTATTTTATATCAAATCCCTTCTATGTAAGGGGACTTTAATACATCACTGGAGACCCGTGGAAAAGTTATAACAGCACTTAGTTTTCTCCACGAAACAAACTTTTATGACATGGTTGGAGGAGATCCCTGCACTTTCATAGCATGGTTTCATCTTCTCTTTAACACTGAGAATTTCTTGCACCAAGAAGAACTGAGTTTTCCATCCATAGATATTGATGGCATAGGAAACACGCAAAATGTCACCAGATCTCAGCAAATCAGTTAAACTCCTGGTGTTCCATGATAGTTAACAGAACTATATCCATCCACTGCAGCTGAGGGTGTGGTGGATATTGTCACATGGAAACAACTTTATTGTATATATTACCAGCGGACAGAGAGACAGGGTAATGAAAGAAGCCCTATCTCAGGTGATTTCTGCCCCCATTCTTAACTCCAGGGAGTCAATAAAGGAGATGGTACTGCTCCCACATAGTCCTCTGTGCTCTGCCCATTTCTTCTCTGCCATGAGCTCTTCCTATAGGGTCAGAGACTGGTGGGAATCAGTGATATCACCAAAAGATAAGTAAATTGAGAAGTCTATCCATGGATGTCCAGGCCAGACCTGAGGGCACTGCAAAACTTGTGTATGATGCATTAAGAGATCTCTTTTCCTCCCCACCTGGCTCATCCGCAGAGAAACTCTTACTTATACCTATTAAATCCTACAAAAGCATCCCTATGACTCCATATTCTGTCTCCTGAAAGACCTCTAGTGTAGGACCTTTGACAAGAAAGCCATCAAACTTGTTTAAAATCAGAACAGTGTGTGATAGCAGGTTTGTGCCCCAGATGCAGCCCAGTGTCTAAGATGAGAACCAAAGAAGTGTTTCACATCAGTGGTGTGAAGCTATTTCCCATGTTCCTAATGACACCGGGCTTCAGAGCAAATGAAACCCAACCTTTCCTTCCTTCCCCCTCACAGCATATGCACCTGGAAAGCTTTTAATAGGTTTTCTGTTTGCCTCACAGGGGCTCATGTTCATGCCTGAGCAGAAACGTGCATTGTGACTTGAACTCTTTCTCCTGCTGGATGACAGGTGATAGAAACACTACGTATACACATATCATATAACTAACAATAACACCTGGGACATGGTGATGGGATCTGTCCTTTGCTGCTGGAGCACTTCAGAATTTAAACAAAGGAATTAAAACATCAGCCCTGAATCCACAGACCTGGGGTTTTTCTTTTAACCCGTTAATAGGCACTCTCAGATTCACATCTCAAAGATCCAGTCATGCAAGACCCTAAGTGCTTTCCCATTCCTGACTACAGCCAGATTAATCCTCTTATACAGATTATTCCAGGACAAATTTGGCTCCCACAAAGTTCTCCTGCAGCTCTATAAATCATTTGGAGTGCTGCAGGACATGTTACACCACTGAGACTAAAGGAGTGGTTCCAGAGATTTTAACCAGCACTTATCAAACCAGGCTGCCACAGTACCCAGTCCCAAGGTGAGCTCAGTTTCCCTCTCTCACAGCTGGGGTCTTGGAGGACAGTACCACACTTCTGGGTGGAAGGAGAGGAATGCCCTTGGAAAGACACATGGCATGTCACAATTAAGTTAATTTAGCTTTATTAAAATGCTTTCCTCCTCCCCTACAAACACTCACACAGGTCATTACATCACCATGCATCTTGGTTTACCATTAGTTAAGCTTCTATAGCACAGGAGCATTGCTGCCAAGAGAAACTTGCCAGTAAGCAAATTAGCCCTGTTCTTATGACACAATCAATAACTAACATGAAAAATTCAGCATCTGAGGTTTTGTATTTTCTTTGACTCCCAAATAACAGCAGATTGTGCCAGGTACCATTGAATAACTAAAGTTCTAAGAAGAAAATCTCTTTAGAGGTAGTGCTTGTCTGTTCAGAATATACAAGAACAACAGCAAAGCACTGGGAGACCCCCAAGCAAGGCATTTTCTGTGGCCTTGAAAAATACTCATATAATATTTACACAGACCTGTATTTTTCTATGTTGTTCATGTATGTTCATTGCCTATGTACAATGCAGGATGTGTATCTACAACATCTAGCATGCAAAGACTTCCCATGGATTTACAACCTCCATTCCTTCCTGACAACTTTTAACCTGGGTGAGCCATATTACAAGCAAGTGAACAACCACCTCCACTACAAATCTGACCAGTCCTTCACTCTGCCAGTGTTTTCCCATAATAAAGAGACCTTTTCCCAGGAGAAAGTCTGGAAGCATGCCCCCAGAGCATCATTTCCACACAATTTCATTAGGAATGGACCTTTTGTGTGTCAGAGAGGATTAATTTTTTTTGTTTCTGAACTCCTTGTGCACAAAAGTTAATCCAAAGCAGACAGGAGTCAATTAGGTCATTAATGTGCTAAGCCTATTAAGAACCAGGACTTCCATTTCTTTCCTGCAACAATGAAAAACATTCAGGAGTCTGCCTTTAAGTGGCAAAGCCCATGAGCAATTTCATTATTTTATGACCCCGCTACTTGAAGCAGGAGCTGTTTGCAGAGCAAGCAGCACTCCCCACTGAGCAGCAGTCAGGTGCTTGGCTCCCTTTATAGCATAGCAAAAACATCTGCACCCAAGGGATATGAATTCTGTTCCCAGCTGGCTTCTAAAATCCTGTGTGATCCCAGGGCAGGGAATCACTCAGTCCCAGATTTTGCTCACCTACCTCCTGGGAGAAGGTGGGTGGTCTCTACACAAGGGTCAGAGAGGCCCCATGCTCTGCCGAAATCCAGTCCCAGTTTAGCCCTTCAGTTAGGTAGGAAAAAAATCCAGTCACAGAACAAGATCCACAGCCTTAGATGAATGTTACATCAGACTGTGAATCTCCCTCTGCTCAGAACACACAGATATACACTTAGTCCATGTGGCCTGGCAGGACCTGAGCTATGGTAGTACTGTGTGCACGTACGTGCATCTGCTAGTTCCTGAGGCTGTCAATGGATTTGAAGCCCAGTAGGAACCAGCCTAGATGCCTTGACCTCCTGCCTGCATAAACGGGAGGCATTGAAGTATGCAGTCATAGAATCATAGGTTAGGATTGGAAAGGACCTTAAGATCATCCAGTTCCAACCCCCCTGCCATGGGCAGGGACACCTCACACTAAACCATATCACCCAAGGCTTCATCCAGCCTTCCAGTAGAAGGCAGGAACTGGAATATTAGTGTGATAATGAGGCAGGAGAGGAATAAAATGAATAGAATACACAGGCACACTGTCACCTAAAAATATTTCACAGAGTTCATAAAAAACAACCTCTGCGCAACCCACCCAGACAGGCTTCCACAAAAGATTCAATTGCTTCAAAGAAGGCAAAACTAGACCAGCTTATACAAGCTGACAAACAGATTGTGTGGCTTTAGACTGTGAGAAGACAGGATTTGATCAGTGAATAACTGGCCATTTTCTTTTGAAAAATGGTAGGAAATAATAATATCAACAGCTGCTTTATTATTAACACCAAACAAAACCCCCACCCCGATGAAAAGGGTGGGAGGCAGCTGTAGCTTTTCAGGGTTTCAGCTACTGAGCATTAGAACACAAATAAGGTTTGCAGCAGCTCACAGGCACACACTCTTTAAGAGCATAATACAGTAAAGCTACTGACCTTCTGTGGTGCCTTGACAGGGTGAAGGTGAAGAACAGGAGAGATACACTGGCAGGAAGACCATAACCAAACAAGTGGATCTCCTTCCTGTTAGTCTCCCATTCAGCTGGGGACTTCAGGGCTTAAAATCAGATCCTCAGTTGTCACTTTTGATTTAGGTTTTTTTGTTTTTAATGTAAAAAGCTTTGACATTGTCAGTCTGGGTCACAGCTGAAGACTGACACCTTGGAACATGCCACCAGATACCGCATAGCCATGAAGACCCAGAGGATTTAAGCCCAGGATCCTAACACTGGCAAGGTGTGTCTGCATGACACTGGAAACTGAATCCAGAGCATTAAAGAATGTCTATGTTAACTGTCAGACACACAAAATCTACATCATTGCTATTGCTCAGGAAGCTGGTTCACCTCCCAGCTCTTGTTATACTACAGAAACCCATTGAAACAATATTCCTCATCTTGCTAAACTAGTTAGGCAGAAAAGCACTGGAAATTGCTTGAGAGGTTGTTGTTTGGTCCAGAATAGCTTCACACACAGGAAGCACATCTGCATTTCAGCAGCTGCTGTATCCATAGTCAGCGTAACAGGATGGCAGACAAAAACTGCTCAAGCATTCCAGCACCTGACTTGCACAGGATCCCTCCTGTCTCCACTGTAGCTCCTTCAATATCCAATCCAGACAGATTAAAGTTAAGCTAAGGGATATCTAAATGAGTTGCTATCACATTTTGGACTCCCAGACCTCAAGTCTGGGTTCACAGATCCCCAAGGGAAGCCAAAGACCTTAAAAGCTTCTTTGCAATCTCTATGAGCTCATTCCCTCTAAAACAAGGCCAGGAGGGGGGAAATAAAAGCTTAATTTATCTCACAAAACCTTAAGCAAACTTTGAAACCAAGTTGTCACTCACAGAAACAGATACAGTCTGTGATGGATCTTGTGTTCTGATAGACAGAGGTAGAAATGATGACATGTGAGAAGATGAAAAGAAAGTAGATTGTTTAGCAAGAGAAACTGTGCATCTCTTCCCCTCTCCAAATACATTTTATCCTGTTGTGAGCTGGGTCCCTGGAGCTGGACACCACGGATAACACTTCTGATTAAAGTATATGACAGTATCAAAGTGATTCTTCCCACATTCTGGAATTCAAGGATCACCATTCTATCCATGCCTACCTGGCACAACTCCAGTGGGAAGATGAGATTAAAGATCACCCCTCACTGCTGACTTCAGCTTCAAACTTTGGGCCTTTGCTAAAAATACTGTGAACACCTTCCTGAGTGGTGGTCACATTGCAGGGTTAAAGCAGAAGTTTACTGTTCATCATTAACTCTACCTTCTCCCAGGCTGAATGTTACAGCACGTGTCCTAACAAGGTTTGTATTTGTGATGTGACCCCTTCTGCCTGAAGCAGCAGAAGGCTTCATTAACACCTGCCATTTTTCACTAGCTCCAGCTGTTTGGATTACAAAATACAGACACATCTGTCAGAACAACAGTTCAAACTAGAATTGCATCCTCATGGTTGCTCCCTTGAGCCCCTTCAAGCTCACCTGCTACAACCTTGCAGTGTTCATCAGCAGCGTGTGACTTCATGGGGTGGCTTGACTTGGTGGATCGTCTGCGCCTGATGAAGTGTTCTTTCCCACTAAATGAGGTCTCTGATGTATTCACTGGTTGTATCAGCATGTGCTCTGATCCAATTTGGATATAGCCAACCTGTCCAGAAAAGAGAACAAAAAACCCCATCAGTTTGGTATCCTGATCATGTCTATCAACAGACTGTGAACCTAAACCATTTCATTGCAACTCTTGTTTACAGTGCAAGGAAATGAAGTGACAATGATTGTGTTTAGTCTGCATAATACAGACTAAAGAACTTCACCTGCTTCTCATATTTACATCACTGAGTCCTACTTGGAAACACTGTGCACTGTACATGTACAAAGAAAAGGTGGAGGTTCTTGTCAAAACCTTTCCTTCCCCTTCTTCCTCTCCCTCTAGCTACAGCCCCACTCTAGCTGGAAGCATAAATACCTATGTCTTATGAGATGCTCAGCTCATGTGAGGACAATAAACCCTATTAACAGGAATCCTTTCATAAAGACCTTTCTAATTGCCAGCTAGAATTGCATTGTTATTAAATGGCATTTACTATCTCAGAAGATCAGAGAGGTGAGATTGCCTACAAAGAGGAGACCACCTGTGTGCATCACTCTTGCAGACAACACTAAGTGAAGTGATGGTGTAAGTATGACTTGCAGAGCCACCCATATGTTATATGTACAGGGACCAAATACCTCTTTTTGAACTGCAATAGGGGCCACACAGTAAGAACTGCTCTCCCTGCGAGCCATGGGTTGCAGGGAGACCTTTCAGAGGTCAAGCCAGGAATGGGCTGTTGCACCTTCCCAGTTATGAGCTATTCCACTATCCCTGAAATAAGTAACACAAAGAAGGCAAAGACTCTGCCTAAATAACAGTGGACTCCATAAGCACCATACCCAGACCCTGCACCAGGGCTGGCAGGAACACCTTTGGAAGACAGCTTCTGCCCCAGCAGAGCCCTCCTCTGCAACCCAGAGCTTTTAAGATTCTTTTATGCTTTTTCTGACCCTTTTCTGGCATTAAAAGAGTGAAAGCAAAGTTATCACCATAAAACTTAATGAAGCCTCCAGGTTTAGTAATGAACACTGAGGTTATAACACATTGGAGGAAGTGAATACATACAATGAGGGTTTCTTTCCTACTTTTCATTGTACTAATCCAATAATTATTTGTATTGCAATTAAAGGCCTCAAAATACAGCTTTTGGCCATTCACACCCCTGAGAGAACTCTGTAGGTCTGTCCAACTTCTGCTAGTAACAGAAGACCTCATCTGGCATGCCAAGAGGCATCACATCATGCCTATGGTACACCTTAAAGGAGCTTACAAAGGGGTCCTGCTACTTTGCATGCCCACAACACCCATCCTATACACATAAAGACTTTCCCCCACACACACTGTGTTCTGTGCCAGCCAGGCAACCATCCAAAGAAATGCTCTGCACGTACATGCAAATACTATATATTCAACAGCTGACTGTACTAATATGATTTATAATACACATTACATGCATACTGTATATTGCACATTTCCACACCTCCCTGCCAAATTCAGTCCTCACGTACACCCAGGAAATCCCTTTGGCCTAGTATTTCCAGCAGGAGGAATTTCTGCCAACAGAAAGGAGACTTTTCCTCTTTTGACAGCCCTGCTAACTGAACAGTACTCATGAAACCAGGATCATGAAACCAGGATCCCTCAGAAAGGGTCACTAGCTTTGGAAGTGCACTTTGAAGAACAGCTAAAACAATAAAGATCAGTACCTCTATTTGCCATGGCTGAAGCAATTCATTCACTGTCTCTAAAGAGACAAGAAACACCTCTCACCTCTTTGGGGTCTGTCAAAATAGACCCACTCATGCCCTGCAGTTCCCAAAAGCACTGCCTCTTCATTTAAATCACAAACTGGGCTTTGTCAGATTTGTTTCAGAGACAGCAAAACTCTAGTGACTTCTTCCAGCCTCCCTTATGATGCTCTCCATTACTTCCCCTCCCTGCTCCAATCTTCCAGCTGGGAGGTAGCCCCAGCCCCCTTTTTTAATATAGGTTTTAATTATTTAGAAGAAGGGTTGTAAATCTGGTGCCATGGTACTAAAAGCCACACCAGAGCTCCTGAAAGACTGCCAACCATTTCTGCTGGTGCCAAAAATATGTAAGAAGAAGTGGGTTTCATCACCAGCCGACATTATCCCAACTTTCTGGCATCAAGTGTGAAAATAATTTAAACCATTGGAAAGGACTTATGTTTCACATTTGCTTTGGAATTGTGAAACCTACAGAGGGAAGGAGCCATGTGTCTTCACCCTGGAGTAGGTTAAGAAGCAGTCTCAAGTTTAACCTGACAAGGCGAGTTTCAAGCAGGAAAGATGTACAGGATCAGGCCTGTAAAGTATTCCCGGGGACTTAAAGTTTTCCCTAGATTTGCCAGTTGAGTTCTGAAGAGCTCTCAAACCTGGATGGGATCTTCTGGACCTGGTAACATGGATACTCTGCCCATTATTTTGCTTTCTTAATAAGAAATGCATTCCTCCTGTTGCCTCCCTCAACTCCTCCAACTACCAGATACTGTACTGTGCTCAGCAGGAGACATCAAACATCAGCACAAATACTCTGTGCTTTTCTCCTCTAGCCTGTATGATGTACATGGACTGCAGAATGCTGGATTTTGAAGATAAAGAAGTAAACCAGAAGACCACATAACTACCAGAGCTGTTTTCTCCACATCTCTGGAAATCATTCCAATTAAATAAAATGCTTTGGATCTGCCAATTCACGTTCGCCTGGGGAGATGCATATCAAAAGCTGGGATACTCCCTCACATCCTTCTTTTGCTGTGAAAGCCAGCACAAACAGGACCTGCCAATGTGCCAGACCCCAGCATTGACTAGAGTCTGAAAAAGCAGCTGCTGCCCAGCACCTCCATCCTACAGAACCTGAGACACAGGAGTCTCCAGGAGACCAACAATACAGAGGGCTGTAGAATCCCAGACTGGTTTGGGTTGGAAAGGACCTGAAATCTCATCCAGCTCCAACCCCTGCCATAGGCAGGGACCCCTTCCACTGGAGCAGCTGCTCCAAGCCCCTGTGTCCAACCTGGCCTTGAGCACTGCCAGGGATGGGGCAGCCACAGCTTCTCTGGACAACCAGAGCCTTCTCCAGGCTGAACAAACCCAGCTCTCTCAGTCTGTCTCCATAGCAGAGGTGCTCCAGCTCTGTGGCCTCCTTTGGATTCCTCCAGCAGCTCCACATCCCTCTTTGTGCTGGGGTCTACATAGCTGGACACAGCACTCCAGGTGGGGTCTCACTGGAGCAGAGGTCATCATCTGCATTATGAATCTAAGCTGGATTTTACAGTCAGTATGACAGGACCATACAGCTGACAGGATGACGCTGCTCAGCTAACAGGAAAGGCTGGAATGATTTCAGCCTCAAAAGACAGGCAACTAAACTGACAAGTTGATTAAAATAAACAATAATCCACACTTCCCACTACAGCACCACTCACCACCCTGCTTAACAGTGGCTACATCTTTCATATTAGGGATATTTCATATCCTTCATTTAGAAGTCAGCTCAACACGGCTCACAAGCAAAAAGAGGCCCTGCTCTCCAAACCACCAAAATACTCTCACTTGCTCTTACCCAGGGTTTTCTACATACATTGCTCACTTGAGTAATCTGCTCTCTATCTAATCTACTACTAGTAGTTCACTCTTCTTCTATATGTGATCTGCCTTGCCCCTGAGGCTTTTCTCAGCCTGAATTACAGCAAGGAAGGGAGGAAGGTCTTCACACCCTATCACTGAAATGACAACAGTAACAATAGGACTGTTAGTGCTGGCACCCAACATTCCTAACCCCATGGTCCTGCTCGGATGGCTTCACCCTTCTGTCCCCTGGTTGTCCTGGTGGAGCTGCACCAGCTTGAAGGCTCGCTCAGGACAGGAATCCAAACCTTCAGTGTTCTCTGCAGGTGGCTCTGGAGCTTCCCACACGTTTGTGGTCTCCAAGTTACAGTGTTTTTTTCCAGCCCTTTTTATTGTCACAGCATCTTTGAAGGAGATCTGTGGAATGCTGGATCTTTAACAGATTCTTCTTTTGCTCCTGAGTATTCATTAGTTACATACCCACGAACATGCAGAAGAGAGTTTTAAACATCTGACAAATTCCATCCCCTTCTCCATTTCTCAACTGCTACACTGTAAATCCTACTTTAACCATTTCCTCAAAGTTAAAAGGAAGTTGGCTTTCAAAGTGAAGACCAAAAACCAACACAAATGCGGTTTAATAAACTTCATGTGGCTTTTAGTCCTGTTCTTATTACCATGCTTCGGCTTTTGGTTATCATTTACAAATGCAATTCCAGCAAACTTAAAACCAGATTTAAATGAGGTCCGTTACAAGAGCAGATCATACCCACTGTGCTCATTCCATGAGCCCTTGTAATGTGCATCATCCACTTCCACTGATCCAGTCGGCACAAGGAAGTCTCACTGAGTTCAAAGATGACAAAAATGTGGTGTAAAAGTTCTATGTATGAGCCTGAACAGGAGGGAGCCACAACCTCTTAACCACAACTGAGAGGGACAATCCACTTTAACTAGAGACAGGCCGAAGAGCAGTCCTGAACCCAAACCCAAACCCAAAACTTCCAGATTTCAGAATGGAAGAGATGTTACTGAGAATGAGAGCCCTGCCTCTAAATGCACCCCAGTGATTTTCAGCTTTCAGATATGGTTCCTAAGCAGTCAGGAGCTTAAGTTCATTTCTAAGTCAAAACTTAATGCTCATTTTAACATGAACCTGCAACCTTCAGCATTTAACTACTTCAAAAACGTAGGTACAAGAAATACCTTGGGGTTGCAGGACTGATAAACCCTACCAGGACTTAGAAATGGTGTTTTTGCAATCACAACACAAATACATGGTGCCTGAAAGTGCCTTCTCTACAGTCAAAAAAGCTCTACAGAAGGTAACACTGCTCTGCCAGACTTTGCCAGAGGAGTTAAGGGCAGCACACTGCAGGCAACACTCAAAATGCAACTGAAATTGCACATGAAAGTAATGGATGAGTAGTTCTGGGATGTACAAAGCAAACTGGAGTTTCCTTGCTGGAGAGGGACCTAATCTGTGTCATTTAGGAACTGATCTCAGATTTAGAAGCAGAGACTTCAGTCCACAACTCGAGGTAACACACATTGTGGCCTTAGAAAGGAGATTCCCAACAAAGAGGCAACTTCCTCTATTGCCTGCTGTCTTCTAGTGTTGGTTAGGCAAGCTGCAGCACTTCATCCCTGTGTCTCCCCAGCTCCAGGAAGGGATAGTTGAGTCCTGCAGGGTGCTCAGAATCCAAGTGTTTGCATAACTGTGTTCCCCAGTCCTGCCAAGCTGAAGGCAGTGGAGCTTTTAGGGAACAAAGCTGTGATTCCCAGGTTGTCAAGAGGAGTAGACAGGCTGGAGTGCAGATGAGATCTTAGGTACACAAGGCCTGACACAACTACATGGCCACACTTTTCAGCGCAATTGCAAGGTGTAGCAGGAAGCTACAACAGATCACGTACTGGTGAAGAGCAGCATCTGTGAGCAGAGTTTAAAGAACAAAACACAAGCTTCAGATGCCACTCTGGGAATGTGATATCATTACCAGGAAGCAATTGCTCAGCCTGGCTGTAGCTCAGTTTTCATGCCACTGTGTCAGGGATTTTGTTTTTATTAGAACTCCACTTGCCCTGATCATTTTATATCACTTTTTGTGTGATTTATGGCTTGGTGGAGGAATATGATTACAACAAAGTCTGAGCCAGCTGGAGATCAGCAGGCAGCATTACTACCTACTCTGCTTCTTGGCAACCAGCTCTTCTGAATGAGATGTCCTGACCATCCGGTTCCAGTCCAACGCACACTCCCATGCTGGAGTTTTTAGGGATTCTCCCCCTGCAGCACCAGCACCGCTCAGGAGACAAACGCCAGGATAAAGAGGCTGCAAGGTACCCACTATCAAGGTCCTTCCTCCAGCTCAGCATGCAAGCCTCGTCCATGTCCCCATCTGTGGGGCTCTGGTGCTGCTGAGGGCAAAGCTTTATTCTTTCTGCTGCAAACAGGGCTTAAGAAAGCAAATGGAAAATTCCAGTTCTCTTGGAGTGATGGCCTTAGTGTTTTAAACTGCCAGAGTAGGAGGCAAAAAGTTCCAATCACCCAACCTCAGTTCTCATGGCAGATTCAAGACTTCCTAGATAAGGTGAAGCAAACCCTTAATTCCTCTGATCCCAGAAAATATCTTACCACTAAATTACATGGCTTTCACTATAGGTATATTAATTCAGTATGGCCACTGCAAAAGACTGCATAAACACTGAAAGCATCCTAAAATCTGATGTTTCCTATTTAAGAATAGACTTAGGAAGCCAGAAGGTCCATTTAGGTAGAATAAGACCTGTCTCCATGGTGATGTTGTTCAATTTAATGACACCATTTCACAAGTCAATAAGGTTCATCTTGGAAGTGTTCAAGGCCAGGGTGGACTTGGAGCAACCTAGTCTAGTGGAAGGTATCCCTGCCCATGGTAGGGGGCTGGAACCGGATGAGCTCTAAGGTCCTTTCCAACCCAAGCAATTCCACAATTCCATGACCTTAAGTTTAAGGACATCCCAAAGATACTTGAGATTTCTGTTCTCTAACTTTCAGTTCACAAGGATGTTAAAAACCTTAACTCACTCGTACGCATCAAACACCTGCTTTTAGCCCTTTTCCCATTCCTGGTGATTATCTGAACGAAGACTAAATGAATGGATTCCTGTAACAGGAAAGCAGAATCCCAACAAGCAGGAATACATTTCTCTCCATACATCTACCCACACCTCCCTCAGCACTCACAGGACCAGACCCACAGGCAAAGGCAAGCAAAGCATTACCAACACTGCCCATTAACACGTGGCAGTATGTGCTTTGGTCCCCAAGAGGTGCCACAGACCATCAGCTTTGACACCAATCCCTTTGTGATCCCACGTTCATCTGGCTCAGTTATGTCAGTATAGTCATTGCTTAGAATGTGTATGACACAAACAGGGCAATATTGCAGTTCACATTTGCAGAGCAATGAACAAAGACTAACTAGTCTTGTTTCTTTTCCAAGCCTTCTACTGGGAACATCGCCAATCTTCTTCACTCCCCCTCCTCCATCCCCTGATCTCGGGCAGTTAATATTGTGCCTCCAACTCCATTCCTCTATTCCAAAAGGTTCCTTCTCCGCCTGCTTGTGCCTTTCAGCTGTGCTGGAGTAGGTAGCTTTGGAAGCCCGGCACTTCACGACCAGGATTAACAAAACGTGCCTCGTGACAAAAGCGTGGAGCTGTTTGTGATTTAGAGCTCGAACTGGAGATATCAGTTTTAAACTCTATAAAGCCCTCAGAGGTCTACAGCTCAATTTACAGTGTCACTCAAACGCTCAGCAGCTCTGAGCCACTCGGGCTCTTTTAAACCTGAGGCACAGCGCCCTCATATGGCTCAGGAACGAAGGCCCAAGCACATCCAGCGCTTCTGAGTACCAAGTTTAAGGCTAAATCTCCATCTGTACCGAGGAGCTAAGCACACATCCAGGACCGTGTCTATGCCCAGCGCCCTGGTGACTTCCTGAAGTAATCAGAAACCAAGTTATCAACAATAATTACAGCTAGGTATCGTCTTAAACGTCCACATCTCCACCATGGAGAAGCAGAAAGGCCGTCCCATGCAATGTCACCTCTGCTTATCGGGATGCTCAGAGAACCCAGGCCCTGCAGAGCCACCTGAAAACGCCACAACCCGTTTCTCAGGTAGAGATTCCTCACATACACATTTCTCAAGCAGAAAAATCCTGACCCTGGAAGTGGGAAAAGCATCCCTGAGTGGGATATTCCCTCTGACATCCCCCTGCACTGCAGCTCCCTCACACACCAACGCTGACTGCACCAGCAGGGTGGGAAGGACCTGCTGGAGGAGTCAGCCGGGCCCGGAGACGACCAAATCCCCCCCAATGGGACCCAGCCACCCCTGATAGCAGGGGTACAGTGACAAGAGGAGGGGTCCGTCAGCCAGGACGCTTCCCTACAGCACCCCAGGCCCTGTGCACAGCGGACATGCTGCAGCCAGGGCCTTCACCCCCTCAGGTATGGCTGACCCTGGGGCAGAGCCCATAGCACAGAGCAGGGACAGACGGAAACCCCACAGCGGGACAGCGGCGGGGCTGGCCGGGACCTGGAGGTGAGGGGATGGAGGAGGTGCATGGCTCTGAGGTGAGGGGACGGAGGAGGTGCATGGCTCTGAGGTGAGGGGACGGAGGAGGTGAATGGCTCTGAGGTGAGGTGCGGGCACGGCGCTGAGGTGAGGGCGGGGAGCCGGGGCTGACAGGAAAGTAATGGCGGGGGACACGGGTCAGGGTCACCACAGCCCGGGTAGGCGAGGGGACAGCGGGGGTCGGGCAGGGGGTTCACCGCGCTGAGGGGAGGTGCGGGTACGGCCCAATGGCCGGGGCTGAGAGGAGCAGCTCCCCCCGCAACCCGGGGCCGCGCTGAGGGGAGGCGGCCGCGGAGGCAGTACCAGCCCGGCGCAGGTGCTGAGGGAGGCGAAGGAGTCGGTGCGGTTCAGGACGCGTCCCGTGTAGAAGCAGAGCCGCTCGTCCGGAGGCCGCCGCTCCTCCCCGCGCCGCTGCTCCACCACGAAGTCCCCGGCGAGGAAGCTCAGGTCGCGGCGGAGGTGCAGGTAGAGCTCGGCGCCGGCGGTGGGCAGGCGGAGCAGCAGGGCCTCGGCCGCCGGCCGCGGCAGTGCCCGGCGGCGCCGGGGGCCGCCGCGATCCCCTCGCCCGGCGGGCGGCAGCAGGTGGATCTTCTCCAGCGCCACTCGCTCCGGGATCACCACTTCCAGCTCCGCTCCGCCAGCTGCAGGCGACAAGGAGAGAGGCTCAGGCGCTCGGATCCCCGCCGGCCGGTGCCGGGGACACCCCATAACCCACCCCCCGCGGGACAGCCCTGCGCCCTGGCTGCATGGTCTGGAAGGCAGAGATCATGGATATAGCGGAGAAAGGAGGTTATTTGTCCTTCTCCCCCTCTACACACACAGATGTTAGAGACAGAAATGTGCAGGGAAGAGAGGAATAAAGCAAATGCTAAAGCTACTTGTATCATTAAAAATATATATATAGCTCAGACACAAGCATCGCATTTCACCAACCCCAATAAAAATCTGCAGGGAGAAGGGGAAAAGCAGAGCAAGCCGAAGCCGCAGCCAAGGACAGTCAGCAGCTTTCCACATGGAACGTTACAGCAGTAGCGGCAGGAGCAGCTACAGCAGCGAGAGGACGGGAAGAGAAAACACAAAAGCCTGGAGCAATTCACTCTGCAGACCGGGACCGCGGCCACGCCGGGGCTAAGGGGGGACCCGGGTGCTGCCTGCACGCTGCCGGCCCCGCCGGCTGCCCGCAGCAGCCAGCGGAGGGAGGCGTTACCTGTGCCGGGGCCCAGCCCGCAGAGCAGCAGGCAGGGAACCACGAGCGGCAGGAGGCAGCCCTCAAACATGGTCCGGCAGCGGCGGGCGGCGGAGCGGCGGCAGGAGCTCGGCCCGGTTGAGCCCTGCCCGCCCTCGGGAGCAGTGACCGGCGCCGCCGACAGCCCCGGCGTGCTGGGCGCCCGGACACGCCCCTCCCCGCGGCCCCGCGCTCTCATTGGTGCTGGCCACAGCCGGGACACGCCCCTCGCTCTGCTATTGGATACGAGCGGGAAGAGGCGGGGCGGGCTGCGGAGGGGAGGGGCGCACGTGGGGGTGGGGGCGTGGCCGGCAGGGGGCGCCCTCTCCTGCCCCTGGGTCCTCAGCGGACATGGCGGCACTGGCGGGTGACCGGGATACTCGGGCCTGGAACAGCATCCATCCAACAGCATCCGTCCAACAGCATCCCTTCAACAGCATCTCTCCAACAGCACCCCTGCAACAGCATCCCTGCAACAGCATCCCTTCAACAGCATCCCTCCAACAGCACCCATCCAACAGCATCCCTCCAACAGCATCCCTCCAACAGCATCCCTGTAACAGCACCCATCCAACAGCATCCCTGCAACAACACCCCTGCAACAGCATCAATCCAACAGCATCCCTCCAACAGCACCCCTGCAACAGCATCCCTGCAACAGCATCCCTTCAACAGCATCCCTCCAACAGCATCCCTCCAACAGCACCCATCCAACAGCATCCCTCCAACAGCATCCCTCCAACAGCACCCCTGCAACAGCATCCCTCCAACCGCATCCCTCCAACAGCATCCCTGCAACAGCATCCCTCCAACAGCATCCCTCCAAGAGCACCCATCCAACAGCACCCCTCCAACAGCATCCCTGCAACAGCACCCCTGCAACAGCATCCCTCCAATAGCACCCCTCCAACAGCAGCCAGTCTCAGCATTCCTGAAACTGGGACACTGCTGCAGCAGCTGGCTTCAAAACCCACCGCTTCCCGCACACCCTGCAGCCTTCTCCACTGCCTCACCTGAAGTATTCATCCCAGGACTTGGCACACCAGGACGTGAGGTCAGTGCACAAAGAGTTTAGGCAATGATCTTACATGTCCCAGGAGTGCTCATTGCCCCCAGACTGATTTGGGTTGAAGGGAACTTAAAGCTCATCCAGCTCCAACCCCTGCCACGGGCAGGGACCCCTTCCAGTGGAGCAGCTGCTCCAAGCCCATGTGTCCAACCTGGCCTTGAGCACTGCCAGGGATGGGGCAGCCACAGCTTCTCTGGGCACCCTGTGCCAGCGCCTCAGCACCCTCCCAGGGAAGAGCTTCAGCCTATAAAGCTCAGGAGATGTAAAAATCGATTTTCACAGTGGTGGGCAAGAGGGGGATGCTCATTTGAAGCAGAGAGGGGAGGTTGTTCAAGCTAGCTAAGAAGGTTCTTTGAAAGGAAGAAGAGCAGGAAGCTCCCTGCCAGCTCCCTTTCCCTTGCCATTTGGGTGCAGAGGACTCTCACCCAGGTACCATCCATTCCCATTTCCCCAAGAGATCCTTCCCACCTGGTGGTTAGGGCACATCCTTCATGTCCTCAGCTGCTCAGGGGTCAGGAGAAGTCAGCCTGGTCCAGGCACTGTTGCAAGCAGAAGGATGATTTCCAAAAGCCGAAAGATTTCCACTGCGTTCGGTGGGCTTTGGATGGGATACTGTGCTCCTGGCATGGCCGAGTCCTGGAAAGAAGTAAAGACCCAACGTGTTAGCAGCCTTAAACTGCTGTGGCCCAGCAGAGCAGTGTCCCAGAGCTTAAACTTCTGCAAAGATCTGCAACTTTGCTCCTGAAATTGTAGAAGAATTCAAAGGAAGACCCATAAAAGGGTGAGAATGACTCTGGCAGGTCTCGGTGCAGCACTTCCACAAGGATTGTCCAGGGTTGTGCTGACAGTGGTAATGGTTCTCAGTCGCAAGCAAGGGGAATTAGATCTGGATGCTCATTGGTGCGAGGGTGCAGCACTAAGGAAAGGGCTGTTTGAGTCTAGGAAAAGGACTGATAAGAGACATAGGTGGGTGAACACCATTTTCTTTCTTTCAGGCATTGGACAGGCAGCAAGAATCGTGTTTTCTTCAAGACCCTCACTCTCTGGTGCTGTAGCACTTGAAGGATGTTACCAAGCAAGAGCAAAACTGAGGACCTGCAACCAGCTCCCAGCAGACAAAACCTGTGTGAAGCCAAGACGCCATGGCTCACATTCACTTTCTTACCATGAGATCAGGTGAGATTAACAGCTCTGTGTTCTCCAGTCTTTCCAGGCTCAATCTGATCTCTAACAGTAAATCAGCAAAGCGAAAGGACTGGCCCAGGACCCACTCAAGTGAGACAAAACCTCATTTGGGGACTGCCTTGCTGTATGTCAAATGTGGTTAAAACAAAGCCTCAGCGCATGGTTTCCCCCCTGACCTGTTCTGGACCAACAGTTCCAGTGCCTCCCTGCCAGGCCAGAGCCCCGGCTGGTGCAGCAGCTCCCACACAGCTCTGCCACCCGTGGCAATCCTCCACTCCTGAGAACCAAGGGGCACTTTGATTTGTGAGCTGCCAAACCTGGCCTCAGCCCTGAGCAGTCACGTTTAAACCCGGACCACCACCCGGCTTCGTTTGCTAAGGGACCTCGTCTCTTCCCTCAAAAGGGTTTGATGAGGAGGCTTTGAATTGCTTTGCTTTTTAGTAGATCCTTTCTCCCACCTTCCACAACCCTCTGCCAAAAAAGTAAGAACAATACAGAGAATGAATGAGTTTAATAGCGTGGGGGAAGAGGGGCACTAATAAAGAGCAGTCTGTAACTTACTGCATGGAAGGACTCGCTCGGTGGCTGGGCTGGCTGGCACAGAACACACTGGGGTAAGGCTGGTCCCTGCTGAGCATCATGGACTTGAGCATCTGGGCAGGGGCCCAAGGGGTTGTGAAGCCCCACAACACGGGCAACATCAAGGCACAACTTGGTGCTGGCAAGAGCCAGGAGCAAGGGATAAGCCCCTGCAGAGGTACCACACAACAAAAGAGGAAAGTGTCTTAGGAGCAGCAGTGGTTTTATTGAATCCAAAGCCCAAAGCTCCGATGAGACACAGGCTTTCTGTATTAATTTAACACCATCTGTGGGCTTGTCAGAAACGCCTTGAAACTGTTACTGATAAGGACAAAGCACGGGGCAGGAGTGGGCTGAGGTCCTGTTGTGCTCAGTGCATTTCTCCCCTGCACACAGCCCATGCAGGGGGGCTGTTTCTCTTCCTCTCCCCATCTCTGAGTGGATTTGGCTCTGCAGTTTCTAGGAAACAAGCCCTCTCCCCCTCTGAAACTCGTGTTTTAGTTTTTTGCAATGTTCAATGCACGTCGAGGAAGCCAAGTTTCATGGCCATTATTGCACAGTTAATAACCCTTTGGAGACTGCAGACATGTGTTATATACATCTTCCCCAGCAGTCATTTGGCTCCCCGCCTGGAAAATGCCAGCATGCAAAGGGTTAACTTGGCCATTACTCAGCCTTCTCCTTTCTCTCCAGCCACCCCTATCCAAACCCTTCCTGTCCTGGTCCTAAGCAGGCAATCCCACCTCAGGGCTGATGCTCTCCTGCCCAGGACACTCGGATGCCTCCCATGCTCTCCCCACAGCCCCTGGCCTTGCTCTGCTCTTTGGGCATCAGGGATTTCCTTCCCTTGCTGCTTGGCTGCACCTGCCCTAATGCTGCTGAGCTTGGCCAGGCTGGTCAATGGGACCTGGTCAGTGCTGCCCTCACTGTGCAAATGGCCCCAGAAAGAAAAGAGAGGCAGTTTAATGATAAATAGGGACCAGGATAAGCTCTTTTGTCATTTAAAACAATCAACCACGTACCTCCAAGTAGTTCTGTAGGTGCCAGTGCTGCCTTTCTAGAGATGGGTTTTTCACAGAGAACCAGAGGTTTGATTAAAGCTTCTTCCCTGGGTAGAGGATGTTGAAGGTTGTGCTTCCTGATGTTGGACTCACTTCTTAATGTTGGACTCGATGATCTTAAAGGTATTTTCCCACCTAAATCATTCTATGTGGAGTCATAGAATCATACAATGATGGGTTGGATTGGAAGGGACCTTCAAGGTCATCCAGTTCCACCCCCCTGGCATGGGCAGGGACACCTTCCACTAAACCAGGTTGCTCCAAGCCCCATCCAGCCTGGTCTTGTATCTGGTGCTGTTGAAGCAGCTCCAGAAGAGCCATTGATCAGATTTCTTCCTCCAGCAGCCTGAATTCTCCTGAGGCTGTGAGAGAAAAACTCCCCCTGAGACATCTCTGCCGAGTCTGGCTGAAAATGGACAGTGTTCCTGAGCTCCTGGGGATAAGGAGCTGAAGGAAAAGGGACAGTGACACTGGAGGTGGCCAGGGACAGAGCAGAGCCAGCAGCATCTGTGTCCATAAGGGAGCATGCAGCCTGTGCTCAGTTAAGGTAAGTCCATGGCAGAAGGTCTATCCCTTTCTTTCTTCTAACAGGAAGCTTCATTCACAGGCTGGGAAGGGTTCCCTTTTGCCAGAGTGAGGTTGCTGTGATTGACATGTGTCTGTGTCACAAACAGAGCACATCGCAGGAGGTTTTCCATGGAGATCTTCCCTGCAAACACTTCCCCTCTGCCCCTCTCCAGGGGCCTCAGCTTCACCCAGACAGAATAGGGAAAAACATCCGAATTCCATGGAAAACAGGGAAAAGAAAATCCAAATACTCCTGTGGGATAGGGGCTGAGCAATGGACTCCTAAAATCCCAGCTCACTTCCCACCTGGCCCCCAAAAGAGTGGAGGTCTGGCCATGTCCCCACACCACTGCCACCACAGCCTGTGCCAAACCTCCCAGGGTCTCTTGCTGCTTTGGCACAGATGTTTGGAGGGATCAGGGTGCAGCAGTGTCAGGAGCAGAAAATGACATTGCTCACATGCCACTGTGGGTGAGAAACCAGGAATACAGAAGGACGAGCTTCCAACTGAGTGACACTGCAGTGAGCTGGGAGAATCTGCTTCCTTCAACGCAGGCAGCACTTGGAAATGTGAGTGTACCAGCACCTTCATCAGACCATGCTGGATGTTTGAACACAGACAGGGCTGGTGCAGGGTCTGTTTGGTATCTGAGCACTGTGCATAGATAGCCATCACCCAGGCAATCGTGATCAGGCACACGTCACTCCCCAGGCATGCAGGAACAAATGGACAAAGGAAAGAGCTGTCTTTGTTTGAGGCTGACCCTAAAGTTCAGCGAGGCTTTTTTATGAAGTCCAGTGTTGCCACCTCTGATGATGTTATCAGGAACCTGGGAATAGCTGCACTTTCTTTTGTTCTGCTTTATGGTTGGTTTGGGTTTTTTCCTCTCCAGGCCTTGGCTCCTGCAATCATCAGCCTGATTTCTCATTTAACTCCATCACTCCATGTTTGATCCCATGACAGGCTGGGAAATGTGAGCTGGGGAAAGCCCAGAGGCTTATTGCCCGGGAGCAAACGAAGAGGTTCCCAGCCATAGGATTGTTTTAAACAACCCTTTCCCAAACCCCAGTGCTGTTGATTTCTTGTTTGGTGTGGAGGCAGATGTTCTGGGTGCTTGGACTTGACAGTATCTAGGGGCTGTTCCTGGCACATCCCTTCAACTGGGCATATCCCACATCCATCTCAAACATCTCCCTTTGTATCCAACACCTGGACAAGGATCACCCCCCTAAACCAGATATTATATACAAGGCTTTACCTTCTTCTAGTCCTTGCAGCAGGGCACAAGAAGCTAGAGGAGAAGATCTGCAAGCCAAAAAGGCCATGTCATGCATGGCTTGCAAGAGAGATAGGGCTGATGCCAACGGGATGCACAAGACAGCACAGCCACCTGCACAGATGTCTACAGGAGCCTGGACATGGTGGCCCAGAGCAACTGCACAGACCTAAAGTGGCTCCTTTCCATCGTGAAAGTACTAATAAGGGAAACTGCCGACTTAGAACACTCTTAATAATGTTTTCCTATTTCTTTAACACCTCTCCCCTGAGCGCTCTCTCTTCCCTTCACAGCGTCTTGGCCAATTACACTTGCAAAGCAAACAGAAAACTCAATATCCCCCCAAGCAGGGATTGCTGTGGGTCAGGGGCCCTTGTTTTGTGCCATGGCTCTGAGGTGGGTCACAGGAGCCTGTTCTCCTCCAGCCAGCAAAGCCCTTTCCCATTGCTGAACAGGGGACCCCAAAACCAGGCACTGCAGGGCTGGGTACCCCTTAGACCTTGCCTGTAAAACACCCCTTTTTTCCTATGTAAGTGAGCCCATGTGCTCGTGTAATCACTGCTCTGGAGTTCTGCTGTGTAACCCTTCTTGTGTCTCATACTCAGCTGCTCTCAAAGCTTCATCAAACCATTTAAAACAGCTTTTACACAAATGCATCTATCAAAACCCCTCCATCTTTTATCCATGAGCACCAATAGGACCAGCAATGAAACACCATCCAAAGCTATGTTTCCGCACAGGACCAATCCTTTACTCAGGTTTGCCCTGGTAGCTCCCATTTTGGATGCAGAGCTGTGCAGAAGCATTACTGTAATGCTGCTGTCAGAAGTTGCACAGAGTTCACAGCCCAAACCTGCCTGGAGCTGGACTGGAGAACAATGCAGTCCTGGTGACCTTCTCCCAGACCTGGCTGCTCGGCAGCTTTCTCCCTCTGGACCACTCAGTCTTCATGTTCCTTCCCCATCACCCCCAACTCAGTCAGCAAATTCCCAGCACTGTTCCAGAAGGAAAAGCACCCCCAACAGGGAGGGAGCTGTGGGCACTCAGCCTCCAGCACATGGTATGCTACAGCCTTTAGTATGAGCTCCACAGCCTGGAGACACACACAGGGATGTTTGGTCAACTGATGTGTATCTATGGTAGCTGTCCAGCCTAGGGGTCACTTGGAGTGCTTACGTGGGGAAAGAGCCCCCCATTTGGGGTTGTTGAGCTGACGTGATGCAGCAAATGCTGCTTTGTTCTGAGGGGATGAAGGAACAGGGCAGGATGTGCTGTGACCACATCTGTAATGCACTTTCATAAGGTTTGTGCAACTCACACTGTTGTAAGCAACAGCAGGGGCTGCCTTTTCCATAATATCCAGCAAGGAAAGCTGACTGCACATCAGCAGAGCCTGCTCAGTCACAAGGTAAGAACCGGCCAGATGGAGGGCCAGTGCAAGGTCTGGAGGGAGCAACTCTGCTGGAGTCTGAAACACATCCTGCTCTTTAATCAACAACAGCCACCAGTACCTCATCCCCATCCATTTGGGGCCAATGCTGTCATTATCTGCAAGGTCATACGGTGAACCAAGCACAGAACCAGGATCCTCTGGTTCTAGATCCTGTCTCCCAGCAGAGCTGGCACTGACTTCAGCTTGGTTGCAAGTATTTGTTCATAAAAGCAAAATATTAGCATCACTCTGGGACTCCTGTAGCTGCCTGCTGGGAGGCTTCCTGGGCTGGACACCCAGGAGGAATGAGTGGTTCAGCTGACCTGCTGCTGTTCAGGAGTCCCATCAGCACTGTCCATGAGCTGTGATGGAGGAAACTGCACCAGCAGCCGGGTACCAGCCCGTGGCAAACCCCACGTGCAGCATGTGCCAAATGGGCAGCCTCAAAGCTTCAGTCTCTGCGGGGACTGAAGTCAAGTCCAGCTGCTCTGAAAGAGAAACCTGGAGAAGGGCTGGGGTTGGATGGGAACTGGAGATGCTGCCATCCACAGCCTGCAGCTTCCCAGTGCTTCCTGTTCACCCGCAGCCTCATCCACAGCCACACACAGAGATTGCTCAGGGAAACACTTCATCCCACTATCACAGCAACTCGGTTCTCAGGTCCCCACAACAGCCTGAGCACAAATGGGATTAAAGAAGCTGCAGACTCTGTGGCTTGACAAATGTCTAGTTTTAGTTTATACTAAATAACTAAATGTGTCTTACGTTGCCCAGACCTGGCAGTATTCAAGGCCAGGCTGGACACAGGGGCTTGGAGCAGCTGCTCCAGTGGAAGGGGTCCCTGCCTCTGGCAAGGGGTTAGAACTGGATGAGCTTTAAGGTCCCTTCCAACCCAACCCATTCTGTGATCAAATAGACAATACAAAAATGCACAGGCAGTAAAGCAGAGAAGATGGAACATCATTTCTTGCCCAGTCCTTCCCTAGACACAGCTCTGGTGCCAGGGGATTCAGCAGGAGACCAGGGGAAGGATCACTGGTGTCACCCAGGTAGATGCTGGCCCTTGGGACGCTGACACACTGGTCCTCAGATCTGGTACCAAACTTGACTCCCAGTAAAATCCATAGTGCTTTTTTACCAGTGATGCACCTGACAAGAGTATCACAGGTAGACATCAACGGAGTGGAAACCACCGGTTGCACTGACCACTTCTGCACCCCAACCTTCCATAGAATCTCTGTTTTAAAGGAGATGGAGCACACCGCTCCTCGGAGCCGTGCGGGAGCGGGCAGCGGTGTCCTGCTACTGCCACCTCGTGGGCCCCTGCGGCAATAACCAGGTACCCGACACGGATTTGGTGGCACAGAGGCTGGAGCTCTCGCATGGCACCGGCAGCACCAGTGTTGCTCTGGGCATTGCGAAGGGACCTGTCACCGAGACACGTTTACTTCCCATACATGAGACACTTCCCCTGTGCCCGGTGACCAACAGCACTGTTTGCTGTGCATTTCACGTTGGCACCTATGGTTCCATCACACCATGGGATGGAGGAGCATCCATTCCCTCTCTGAGCTGTAAAATGGAGAAACAGAAGTTTTCCTAATCTCAGTGTTATGCTACAGAGCAGAAAACAGGGAAATGCATGAAACAATCTTTGGTCACTGAATAATTCCTCCTTTAAACCAGCAAAGGAACTAGGTAGGATTTGCATAGCCTGGTAAGCTTTAGCTCCTGCTTCCCACAGATTCTTCTCCTGAAATACTGGGACTTCTGCATTGTTTGCAGCCCATGACATAACCAAGAAACTCATCCACGTGTGCTAGCACAGGAAAGGCCTTTCAGCAGTGTTCTGCTCTTCACTATGGGAAGCAAACACAACTCTTCTGGGAGCTCCTCTACTCCTGGGGACTCTCCATCAGCAGCAACAGCACAAACCCAGCACTGAGGCTGGAGAGGGAGGTAGGCTTGCCCAGCAAGTGGAGGTGAACCGGGTCTGCTGTCCTCCACTCATGGCTACCCTGGCCCAGCCCCAGCCGAGTCCTCACTCCCATACTGGGAACTTGGGAAAGGAGCGTTTCCCAGATCCTCCTGCCTTGGGAACTCATCGGCTGGGCTCAGCCTGAAACCACCAGTGCTCAGGGAAAAGGAGTTGTCCTGGCTGCAGAGTTCATTCCTGCTCTGTGGGAAGGGCTCATCCCCAGTATTACCAAACTGCCATCCTTTTCCTTCCCCTTCTCTCGGGGCTTGTTTTCTTCCCAGGCTTCTTATGGCTTCACTTGGTGATTTTGGTAACGTCAGGTCTGTGCTTAAACTGTTACTGTGTTGCCCTAGTTGCCATTTTGCTCCAGCTTCTGCTCCCTTTTCCCTGGCTCAGCAGCCCTCTCATGCACTCATACGCTAAGGTGGCTGGGATAACCACAGCTTGTCATTTGCCTCTTCCCTGTAAATCTGGCCTTGGATCACAGGCTTCAGCATCAGCATCTCTGCCTTCCCAGGGATGTCTTGCAAGAGGCATGTTTGGGCAGGAGCAAAGGCAGAGCTGTGTTCAGGTGAGTGTCCTGCAGACAGAAGATCTCATTTTCCAGGAGGGATTTTGCCCTGGACTGTAGGAGGAGAGAACACAGGGGCTGTGCCCTGCTCCTGGCAGCTGGAGAATGCAGGGCCATGCTGTCCTTATCATCTTACTTTGTTGTTTGAGGTCTGGATCCAGTTCTCATCAGCATCACAGGAAAAGCTCCTGTGAATTTCAGTGGGAATTTAATCACCTTTTTCATTGCTCAACTCAAGCTTTTTTTAGCCCAGCTTCTTTTGTGGTAGGAAAAATATGGTCTTTTCACCACCTGAAACAACTGCCTGGGAGCTGTTTCCTCCCACCCCGGCTCAAGGCACAGTACTATGCTATGACTACAAGGACATGCTTCTTGCACTTCAAAGTCACTGTGGACGGGTTTATACTTGTTATTCCACTTAATGTTTCTGACTTTGAAATGATTATGGGGTCTCCTCTGAATGCTTTATGGGGTAACCAAACTCCAGAAGAACAGGGCTCTTTCCAGCTGAGTAAATAGAAGATATTTTCATAAATCTTCAGACTATCAGAACATCAACAACATTATCCTACATGCGTTGTTACGACTTCGTGTTTGCAGAGTCGTATGTAGAAGCTTAGACCTGTGCTTTCAGCCTTGTCTTTGGCTAAGCTGGAAACCTCAAGTAATCCCAAGGAGGGACTTCAGTTAAATCAGCTCCCAGAGCCCTACCTGGAGTTCTTTGAAGCCAGCCAGGGTGAAGGTGAAGTCTGCATTGCTTTGGTCACCTGGATCAGGAATCTCAGTCTTTGACAAGTGATTAATGTCAGGTCTTTACCTCCTCTCTGCTGCTTCAGATCTTAACACATGTGGATGGCAAGAAAGGAAGTGAAACTATTAGAGTCCTACTTGTTTGGCCACTGACTTCTCCTCTCCCCATTGCATCCCAGTACTTTGTGCCGAAGGGCTCCCCAGCTCCAGGGCAGCAAACAGCCACCAAACCAACTCTTTGGCACTTTCACAACGGGGCAGTGTTCTCACTCTCAGCGTGGACCTTCATTCCTGCCCGCTGGTTATCTGTTGTTCTTCAACCCCTCAGTAGGGGAAGTGCCTGTGGAGATGGTGTTTTTCTTTCTAAATCAGCAAGATTTCTTTTATTATTAAATTCTTCACAGTTTGCAAGTTGTTTGTAGCCAAAACTCACATCTCCCTGTTGGATTTGTTTTCCATCTACTTTAGTCTCCCTCGTAAGCTTAAAAAAAAGTGAATTCAGATAATAAAACCAAAGTATTCTGCTACAGTTCATTATTTGGGCTGAAACACCTTCTCTTATGTGTGTTTGCCCATGGGAAGAGACGGTAAGTCAGAAGCTCTGTGATCTTCCTGAGAAATGGAAAGAATAAGGAATATGAAACAGCTTTTCAACTGATCGGCATCTTTTTTCAGGAGAGCTTTCCTGCTTTTACCAGCTTAGGATCCACGTCCGTGCTTATGATGAGCCATTGAGGTAGTAATCCCGTGTCACCCTAACTGGGTGACAGCACCTCCATCTGTGTATGAACATAAGCACTCCTGGGAAACAAAGAATTCTCCCTGTATTTGTACATTATTCCAACATTCCTCAAATAAACATAACTTCAGATCAGGCCCTCCCGGAAAAGCTGGGAGGGAATGGAAAGCAGAGAGGAAGAGGTGAGGAAAACAAGGCAATTCTTACATAGATACCTGATGTTAAAAAATATGTGTCTCTAGTGTGGAGCACAACAGACCAGACAAATTCAGTGCCATTAAGAACAAGTAAAGGTCATTATCCTGAGCAATACACATTGACAGAATGAGTTTTGTGGAATAAAGGAGATCTGTAAATCACATCCAAGTAGATGGGTAAATCTATGTAGTAAACAAGTACAGAGGCAGCATGGGGTACACGGGAAGGAGAACCTGACCAAAACTCAGCGGATTAAATGCAACAGAAAAGATTCTGCTGAGTCCAATGGACTAAGATTTCATTTTCAGTCCTTAATTCAACCATAAGTATTTTGGCATGGTCAAAGTGACACAGCAGAACCAGACAGCATCAAATCATTAAATCAGGACCCACTTTTACCATCGATTGGTGAAAGTAATGTAGAGTCTATCATCTGTGCTCACACACATTACCTGCAACTGTGCTGTACTTGCATTTGGAGACTCTTTACACGGTAAGAATAAAAAGTTAAGGGCATTGAATAGACTGAAGATCTGGAAGCACCATGACATCAATTTATTTAGCATGAATCATGTTCCCCACGCCCTCAGCTTCTTGTTTCTGGGTTTCTAACCATAAGAAGATGAAACACACATAACCTCCAGAATGACAAATCTCATGTGTCCAGTCCCACTGGGACAGTCTGTTCCCACTTCTTTCCATGCTGTGGGTATTCATCCCCAGTGCCTACTGGTTTACATCCAGAGTTTTCACGTTTCATCACTTCAGCTGGGCATGACAGTAACCCCCAGGAGGTCCCATGACCCTAACTGCAGTGTGATGGAGTTACTTGGTTGTTTACTGTGCTTAGATCTAACCTTCACCTTCAGGATGTTATTCTGTATTCACCAAAACTTTGCCTCAATAGTTAATGATGTTTGAATGTCTTTATCTACCTTTTACTCTTCCTCTAAGATCCTAAGTTTCACATTGATTTAAAACAACAGGTCTTGTAATTAAGCTGGATAACGGCAATCCAAACTTTTTCCTTGGCAAGACTCCAGTGGAGTTAATTGGCTTCAGTGGGAAACTCATCCAAGTAGGAAGGGCAAGATTTGCCCGAAATCAGACTATAAATCCCAGTGTAAAACTCAGTAGTTGTTCAGAGGCTCACTCCTGTGACAACTTCATTCTTCATGTTTCCTTTCCCGAATTCCTTTCCTACTCATAGCAGGAATGTTTTCTGGCACCAACATTAAATGATAATACCCTGGCCACCTCTCAAACCCCTATTATGTCTTGAAGAAAGCATCGTTGTCTCCACTGCTATCAGAGGGAGTGTAAAGCCTCCAAAATGTTGTGTTTCTATGTTTTGTCAGGAAAGGCCAGTTCTTTACATGTAGGCAATAAACAGGCCCTGATAAGCAACTGTGACCCTGCCAAACTCACCAGTTGCTTTAGATGGTGTAATAAGTACTCACGCTTCCAATAAACCCACACTGCAGTATTTAAGGTATTCTCCCCAGCTATGTAAGGAAGCACACTGCTATACAACAGCTATCGAGGGAATTCTGCCTGCTCAGCCCAAGAAACCCTTCTTAACCACAGGAGTCCCATTGCACTGCTGCACATTTCCATCCTTCTCAGAAGCTGGAGGCCATTCTCCTTTCTCAGTAAGTTCTCTTTGTGGTGAAACATAAACATTTGGGGTATTACATGGTCCATAATATAAGCACAAAATTAAACACGGCCTAGCTGACCAGACCATATGAAGATACTTTCACCCTGCCAGCCTCTGTAATGAAGTACTCCTATAGCTCCTTGTAACTGCATGGAACAAGTTTCCTTCTTCATATCCAAGATCCCAAACATTTCCCATTCTTTCACTGAACCTTATCCCTCTTTGCCAAGGAAATCTTGGGAAAACAAGTCAGTCATATGGTGCTTCCCATAGATCACCAATTTCCTGCCTGAGCACCCGTAAGGGGAAAAGAACCTTTCCAAACCAAAAGCTCAGCATTAAGGCTGTTGTAGCAGTGGTCCCCTGGTCTCTCTCAAGCTACTGGATTTAGTTCACCAGATGATCTCAGCTACTGTAGAACCACATAGAGAGCCTCTCACCTCTAAAACTCATGACACAAATCACTTACAACTTTGTGAGCTAATGCATCTGGAAATGAGCCTTGCACCATCCTATTTAAAAGGCCCAAGGCTCTCATTGGTAAGCCCCAGGACTAAAAAAGCTGCTGCACTCTGCACTAGCCTTAAAATAAAAGTGCAAACAGGACAGAGGCACTTCTGGTACAAGAAGCTGATGAAACACCCACTGTTCCTTCAGCCACGACAACTTCTTACAGCACAAACAATGGTATGTGGCCTAAGTCACATGCATTCAAGTTGGGCTCTAGCCAGTGTGATTCCTGACTTTCAGAAAGAGCAGAGATAGAAATATAGATCCTGGTATCAAATGAATTCACAGCACTGACAATATGACATTCCCTGCTAGTCCCATGCTCCCCCAGAGCCCAGATACATGCAGTGAACACACAGGAACCACAAAACAGAACTTAGTGGACTTGCTCCTAAGATGAGGCCAGAATGACAGAGATGAAACCCAGAGCCCAATGGAGAATTGAGGCTGAGTTTTGCTATTTTAACAGTGATTTCCTTGACAGGTAAATCTTGGAACACAAGTTTTGAGCCATCTATCATACAGCATATTTTGGAGAAAGACTCTATTTCTGCAGTGAAGCCAGCTCTTCAGAGGCAAGTAATTTGTCTTCCTTTGTGTTAGCTTCCACTGGCCTCCAGGAAATGAAATCTAACCCAAAAAATAGCTATTTTGATGAGGGTTTAAACTGAAAAGTAAAGAGGAAAATGCACAGTATACCACTGTCAAAATTTTTCCCACATTGAGTAATCTTGGTTCCTAATGCAATTCACACTACTTACCTACCACAAAACATCTGTGAATTAAACCACTTGGTGAAACAGATCTTATACCAGGTCGACAAACAGTGTTAGAATTGGGACACTAAATGATCTGAGGCTCTTGAGCTTTGACCTTGTGGAGCACTGTCACTCAGTGTGTCCAAACATCTTTCCAAACACTTCACAATGATTCTCAAAGCGGGTCATTAACACGTTTTGTCATGTTACACTATTTTTCCCTTCCCTCTAAACTGGGCTTTTTTCCAGGTCCAGTAGCCAACAATAAATCAATCACAGTCTCTCATAAGAATTTTGACTTAAATTCTATCCTGTAGGTTGGGTAAAAACCAGAGCAGAAATCACTGCAGGAGGTGAGGCAGAAAGGGGCTAGTGGTGACTGCTGTTTAGGAGATGTTTGCTTGACCCACAGCTGTTCTTGTTGCCATTCTTTATGGACTCCTCTTCATTATCTGTAACAGAATCTTCCTCCTCTTCATCACTCCGATCATCTTTCAAGTCCTAGGGAGAAAAAAGCACTATAAGTGTATTCTATACTTGCAGTATTTACTGTCAGATAAGTCATGGGATTGTTATCACCATTGCTATAGATATTTAAAAGGCCTATGGGTGACAGACAAGGAAGACTTCCATTTTTAAAGTGAACTGGGTACCCTCATCTTTGCAATGACTTTGAAAGAATAATCCATTAATTTCATTAGTCAGATGTCCCTATTTGTCATTGCAAAATCAAAAGGTGCATAGATGTTCCAGAATATGAGACATTCTCCCTCCTTGGAAATTCACCACCATCCTCTGAAGACAAAACTCCTCTATGTTCCATTTGCAGGAAAAAAACCCAAAGTGCTAAAGGGGACAGATGAGAGGGAAGCTCGAAATACACCAGACAATGTTAAAACAGCCTCCCAGGAGCCCCCCTCCCTCCAAAGATGCTGACATCCAAGGACACACCAGTTAACACCACTTTAATCTTGTAGAACCTAATGTTCTTTAGAGACAATTTCTTCCATGACCTTGGCCCAGTCATTTGACCTCTTCCTGCTCGTTTCCGCCTTTCCTTGTAAAGCCTTGCTAGTAACCCCTGGGTGCTGTGGGATTAGTTAACAGTTGTGAAGGGCAGGGAAGATGAAAAGAATATTGTATAAAGGCTAAATATGATGAATACACTCACCCAAACAGAGGAGTTGAGAGGCTGCCTGCTTCTGACAGGTGTAAACTAAACAGTGACTACTTGTGCCAGCATCTGCTGGTATTAACTTTGCCTAAAGAGACTTACTGACCATGAAATACTCTTCCTTGCTTGATGGTGTATACATCATGTTGACCTTTGCAAAGGGGAGGCCATGTCTACACAGCTATCACATTCATCTTGGATATATCATCCTGCTAAGGGAATTGCCAGGGAGGGGACAGCTGCTCCATTAACAGGGATGAAAGGGGGTCAGCAAGACAGTCTGCCCTTAGGAAAATCCCTTCCCAGCTCTATAGGAACAGCCCCTAACATCTGGCAATCATGCTTCATCCCCAGTCACACATGGCAGTGCCTAAACAATGCTTACACCAGGCAGAGAAAGGACATTGTGTCTACCCCGTATTTCACAGCAAAGTTTGGAGAGAGGTTAAGACAATTCTGTGTTGTTTGCCATGGCACATAAAATATACCCTTAGTCTCTTATTTCCCAAATCCTACCATAACCCAAGACCCCACGATGTGTTCAGAAGTTTAGTTCAGTTGAGGCTTTGGCATTAAAACCAAACATCTCTATTTCCCTTTCAGTACAGCAAGCTCTACTTGACTCCCTGTAAGGACTTTTCATACCAACTGATGACCTGCTCTGCAGACTCTAAAGACACTGTAAAACAAGTGAACACTTCCTTCTGCCTAAGTGCTGACTGAGAACAGAAATGAGAGCAAAGCAGGCACCCAAGGAATTAGGAGCTGCCACTGGTTGTCTCTTCCAGGTATCTGGAAGGTGCCTGATAGATTCCACCTGACACCCTCTAGTTCTTGTGCTGGAAAAGACGGGCAATAGTCATTCCCTCTCCAGCATCTTGCGAGCTTACTCACTTTAAACCAGCAGTGTCCTTGAAGCTGAGGATCAAACTTAGGCCCTCACACTGTGCTGACAATTTACGCATTAGCACCAAGGTAACTGGCCTGTTAATGGGAGCACCCAAATTGAACAGCCTGACAGTCAGTGGCATCAACATTCAGGACTGTGGGTGCTGTGGTGTCCTTTTGTAACACAGGGGTGCTTGGCCTGCAGGCCTGTCTGCTGAGGGAGACCCAAAGCTTCTCTTCAGAACAGAGTTCTGTGTGCTGGAGCTGGCAGGCTCTGACTTTAGCCCTCGTGCAGACAATCTGTTGCCTGTACAGCCACACCGGGGATCGCTCCTTCATAAAGGAATTTGTTCTCCTTGTCATCCGTCTGGATCTCAGCTAAACAGGCAGAGACTGCACGTTCTTCCTGCTCCTGAAGCCATGTGCCAAGGTCCGAGATGAGACGCAGAAGGAGAAACCGGCGTTGTTCCTGCCCATCCTGTATCTGCTCTTGGAATGAACTAACAATTCCACTGTCTTAGCCTGCCGGTCTGAGGTCTTTCTTAAACACCACATTTATATAGGGAAAAAGAAACGACAGCTCAGTAATAACTCACCCAGTTGCCATCTCATACCCCTTTATACACTATGCTTCCAATAAAACGTATAGGACTAGAAAGAAAATTAAACTCTAAACTCTGTTTCATCAGAACCTATAAAACTTCCTAGAGATTTTCTTCTGCCTTTTCCCTGACAACACACAAAGGGTATCAAAACAAACAAATCTTACTGTAAATACTGTAAGATAAACTTGGCATGCCATCAGTTAGAGGAAAGGAAAGACAGCCTTTCCCACACAAACAATTTATGAGGTTCTGCCTCTTTCAGATCACCTCTCTCACTCCTGGTAGCTTTGCAATTTGTATGTGCAGTAAAAGACAAATGGTGAGGGTGTGGGGAGGGGTTTGTTATTCTTTGTACCACCACAAATGCTTCAGAAAATGAAATGCAAATGAAACCTAACACGGGGTCTGATGCAGAATCTGCTGTGCTCATGGCAAGTACTCCCATCCTCCTAAGCAGCCTCTGGCTGAGGCTGCAAATGTGGGGAGGGAAAGGGGAGGAGCACTGATTCCTGATCCCTACAGGAATGAGCTGGCATTTCCAGCATGGAACTGGGAACTCAGACAGGATTTGCTTCCCAGTTTTAATGCTGTCAAGCTGGATGCTCTGATTAAAGTCACTATACGTAGTAATTAAAAAACATGTCAGTGTTTTTGCCAGCACACTGCAAAATCCTGCATCTGAGATAATGTCTTCTATAATTCAAAGCAGCAGGAATTAAATTGCTTTGTATTCTGAAGCAACCATTGCAAATTTGCTTCATTTGGGGAAAGAGCATTGCTGCTGAAATCCGGATATTAACCTAGAATTGCTGCTAAATCCAATCTAGACTCCTATTATCCTTTTAAACATTAACCTGCTTCCTGACCAAGTGCCTCTACAGATCCTTGCTTTAGAAGAGCCTGGCCAATTTTGTCTAGCTTGTTTCAGTGGCAGAACAGACCTTTAAATAGCAATAGCTTCCTCTGTAACTTGAAAAGCAAACAAAAGTGTCTTTGCAAACTGTAACAGACCATTATAGATATATCAAGATACTGTAAGTGAAGTTTGTGCCTCTTAACTTTGACCTTCTAAGAATAACAGAAAATGTAACATTTATAGTTTTTTCCCTGCTTTAATACCAAGATGTTTTCTCTGAGCCCCTCACATCATATATTATAGTTGTGTTTTCCAACTCAAAGACTGCTCTTACTGTCCCTGAGCAACAACAGATGAATATACTATCAGAAACACAAGAGCTGGCAAACTGTTAATACCACAACTGAGGCCATCATTAATACTCAATGCTTTAGTTTAATGGCATCAACTGCATTTATTATACTTCAGATGGTTTAGGGTAACAGACAAAATGGATGTGTATATTTTATGTTCTGGATGACTAACCAATTTAATCTTTCTAAATGGATGAATGGTTTCAAGGTTTATGAGAAGCAACACTAATGCTATAAAGTCTGCAAGAGAGCCATTTGTAGTGAAGCCAAAGCCGCAAACTCCTATAATCTTTTTTCCTTTTGTTTAACCCTTCCACCTGCTGCTCAGTCTGCCTCTTTTAGTTAAATGAACCGTATTTGTTAAGGTAGTTTTGCCTTCTTGTGTTTCACTGCTGTTCAAACTTGTATTATTCAAGTCATTACTACCACGTCTTACTATGTGAACAGTAAAGGACCTTCTGAAAGCCTTCATCAAGGAAAAAGGACTTCTTGAAATTAAATGATGAGCAAACCTCACAGGCCACTTCCCAGCCTCCATTGGTCAACTCTCCATCTAAACTAATAGAATTTACTCCCAGTTGTGCAAGTCTGTCTCAATACAGCACTCAGAAATCACTTCCCTCTTGACACACTCTTAGTGCTCCGCTCTTCCTATTACATCTGATACAAGCACTGGGAGAAGGACAAGGGCTGGGATGGAAGATGGATGGAAGTGTGGGTTTCCTGTTCCTGTGTGCTGGTGATGCCATCTGAAGTTAGCTGGTGGAGAAGTGGGCCTGGGCAGATGCCACATTCTCTCCTAATTGCCTTTACTGGGCACATGCCATCTTTGTCCATGACTTCCTATATGCTATGCAGCAGTTAAAGTGGAAAGTGTAAAAGCAGGGGGAAAGCCAGTGCCAAGCAGTATAAAAAGAGAGTCAAAGATCTATTGTAGCAACATGGATTGATCCTATAAACAGTGGCAAGCCTTAGCAACATGTCTCCTGCTTTCTCAGGAGGGGAAAGACACTTGCTAGCAAACACACCATGGGGTCAATGTGGCCCCAAGCAGACTGTCAAGTCAAGGTCTCAAAATGTAAGATAAGGGAAGTGACTGAGAGATACTGAGCAGAGGATGGTTCTGCAGTGAAGGGCTCAGTTGCTACCTTTATTTCATGACCCAGCTTTCAAACCAGCATCTCCCTGACAGAGACACACACTTTTTGAGCAGCACACACTAATGTTGGGTTGGTGCTAGGAAGGCAGTAGTGTGGTACCAACACTCACCCAAGGCTTCTCAGCAGCACAAGGAGATTTCAGTCTTGCCCCTGCCTGGGCAAGACTAACACCAATGAATCTTTTAGGTTGAGCATAACTTACATCCACACAGCTCACTGGATGTCTTCTACCAGGTACAGGGATAGAAAAGCAATTCACAGCTGACTCTCTCTGTGTTTCCTGATTTGGTGAAATTTTGATTTGAGGATTTTAGTTGGCATTTCCTGACTCCTAAATGTATCACATTAAAATAAAAATGTCCTAAATCTCACACCTTAATTCTACCTTAAGAATATTTTCATTTAAATATCTACAAACATATTGACCAAATCTTGACTTTTCAATGTACAGACAATAAATTCCACAGCACCTGCACATATGGAAACAGCTTGCAGTACAAAGATGAAAGCTATTAGTCAGGTCAGCAACCACTGATTCAAATAAAAGAGATAATAAACAAGAGAGATAATAAAAAGTCAATCCAAATAGATAGAAGGGGGTACTTTTCTAACAAATACTACTATAAAGTTGATGAATCTCTGAGTTCAACATGTTTAATTCAACATCAATAATTCAACTCAGCTGACATATGACTTAATATGTCTTTACTTTCCTGTGGAGACTAAGAAATATACATTTGGATTCAAGCAAAGTGTTCTGTATTTCCAGCCTGGAAGATTTTATTGGAAAATATATATCCCTTTTCAGCTCATACACACTGGGCACCATAAATAATGTTGATCTTCCATGGAAGATGCACTGTTGGACTCTGCTTTCTGCAGTTGTAAAATGAAGATGCAGACTTTCTAGATTAATTGTATTGGACATCTTGTGGCCAAAACTCTTCAACAATCTCTCTCTTCTATGTAATACCCAATTCCCAAGCTTTCAACTGGGAGTTTTCAGAGGGAACTCAAAGATGACATGTGAAAAACAAATTAAAAGTTACATTGATTCCACATATATCGAGAACAGTCTCATAAAATAGATGTTGCTCTCAGAACATGTCCCTGGTTTTGATTGAAGAATGAGTTTAACCTCAGATAGAACTCACTTGTGTTGTCACTCACATGCCACACCTGTACCCAGAGCTGGGATACCCTCAAGTTCAGAAGAAATAAATCCTTGTTTACAGTTAATCAGGTGCTCAGTGGTTTCAATAAAGTCTGCTTGCTGTGTTATTGAAATCCACTCAGCAAACCTTGCACTCAAGTGGCTGTGGCTTTACGGTAATGTCAAAAGCCCAGGAGGTACTGAGTGAGTCAGAATGTCCCACTGCTTTCTGAATTACTCCAATTTTAAATCCACGGCTGGCAAAGAAACAAAGAACAATATAAGAGGCATTTGATGCTGTTCTTTATAGTGAACTTCTTTTTACCCTAGGATAGAATTTGCATCAAGCCAAGGAGTGCAGTGGTATGAGCCTTTATCAGAACATGCACTTTATTCCTTATAAATGCTGTTTTGGCTACAAAACAGCTGATCAGACACTTGCACTCACATCGGTGAGGTGGGATGCTGCACCGGAGATGAATGCTTTGAGACAACACAGCTGCTACAGAATATTCCTACAGAAGCCTTCTAGCACTATTAAACTAACCTGAAACCACAAAGTATGCAACCATGTAAATGACAGGCACTCCTCTCTAATGTGTCTAATGTTAGGGTGCTCATTTCTCTATTTTCACTGTTAGGAGGCATTATGATCATTTTGTGATATATCTTGAAGTTATCTCTGCACCTAAACATTAACCAAATTGTCAAGTCACACACCTTACAAGTAACATCTTTCCAATTGACATTCATAACACAATACCTGAACTCTTTACAACAAAGTACTTATAAACACCCTTTTGTTGGGGCTAGACATATAATATTTCAAGTAGTACCTAAAGAACAAAGTGTCTTAAATACTATTAGAAGTCCCTGAGACCTGTGTGCTTGACACTGAAGGTTTTACTTCCCTGAATTTGGGTATCTACTCAGATACTGTATCTAGGCTGGCTCAATAACCAACAGAATGAGGATCTGGTGTCCCCAGAAGGTGACCTGCCCCTCCACTGCTGGGGTGACAACACTGGACACAGTGAATGGGACACATTCTGGACACACTGCTCTTCCTCCACTGGTTGCAGAGGGATCCCTGAACTTGAGCTAAGCACAGCTTAAGTTACACAAGACAGATCCTATCCTCACACGCCTCACACCATCACTGCCTGATTAGGCTGATTTGCTTTAAATCCAGGATAGAGCAATTTCCTTTCTCAGTTGCTATTAATCTATCACTAACTAGCTTTATTTCAAGCTTTTGGGTTTTAAAATGGATTTAGCAGACTGCAGTGCTATGTGAACACCTCTGAAAGTATGAGAATTACCTCATAACAAAATCACAACTCAAACCTCTGCAGCATATATTAAAACTAGTAAATGAAGGCATCAAAAGTTCTGTGGAAGGCCTAGGATTTGCTCTGTGGATTGATTTTTGGCAATTGAATAAATACATATGCACACTATTATGCGTACATAGTTTTTATATAGGTGCGTATATATAAAACTAGCAACAAATGGAGCATTGCATAAATATCCTGCTAGAAAATGAAAAGATATGAGCAGTTAACAAGGGAAGCCAGAAAAACTGTCAGCAAATGCTCTTCTGTAAAGCAATTGATTTTAAAGCAAAAGCTTTACCAACATTTGTCTTTTATCTGGATCTGGAACTTTCACAGTAAAGAAAGGTCATTCAGATCAGGGATTTACTGAAAGTGAAGCTGCCTTGTGCCAGACATACATGCAGAGAGAGGGGTGGGGGTTCTTGTTTGGGCAGATCCATTGCTGGTGAAAACTAATACAATCCCACTGACTTCAAGTGGAGCCATGCTCATTTATACCAGCTGAGAACCTGGCCCTGGATCAGCACTGCAGGCTTCTGCTGACCTGGCCAGGGCAAGAATTTGCCTGTGATTTGCTTTCAGAATTACATACAGTGCTGATATCTGTTCTTGGAGGCAGTGGTCACCTGCAGCGCCTACTTGAAGTCAAACTCGGCAACTCTGGAAGGAACAGACTTCCATTGCAGCATAGAAGAGACCTGCACAACCTCATTTATGACACAGCTGACATGAGAGGCAAAGGGAGCATCCACACACCCCATTTGTTGGACTATGGCCCGAGGACTGAGTCTGCTCTTGCAAAGCCTTGTGTGTGCTTAATAGGGCAATGGAAGGCTACTCTGAGCAACCTGCTCTAGCAGAAGGTGGCCCTGCCCATGGCAGGGGGTTGGAACTGAATGAGCTCTGAGGTCCCATTCAACCAAGACCAGTCTGTGATTCTATACTTTAATGTTCCCATCCCACTGTACCTTCACAAGCACATCTATTCCAATCAAATGCTCAGAAATCATTCCCTTCAGTTTCTCATCGGTTCATTCCTCCATAATGGTTACAACAGTCCTTAGGTTTTCTAAGGTTTATGTGACAGCTACGTAACACTCAAGTGAAAGTTGCTGTGGAATTATGGATGTTCTAAAAAGAGATTAATTATAAAAAATTAAATCAAAATCAATGTTCAGCACAGATCACTGCTGCTGTTCTGAAATCTGACAAGTGTGCTTTAGAATATAGTCTAACATACATTGCTCAGCTGCTGACCCTCTTCACGCTCTGGACTAAAAGTTAAGATTCAAATAGCAATCCACCTTTTAACTCTCAGTGCCAGGAAAATGAACTGGTTAAGGCAAAGGAGACCAGATAGTGCTCTTGGATTGGCACCTAACATTTGTGCAGCAGAGAAGTGGTGTTTCCTCTTTCACAGACCCTGGTGGGCTGCACACTTAGACATTACTGAGGTCAGCCTTGACTTCACATCCCCAGTGCGGGTAGGGCTCCAGAGCTCCCCAGCATGCTCACAACAGCTTTTCTCCTCTTTGCCTATCATTGTAAATACCAGTCAGCCAACCTCTTACACTTTTATGATTCCTTCTGCCTGCCTCTCACCCCTCCTCCCTCCAATGAATTTGGCAGCCTGAAGTGAGACATGTAGCCAGGCTTTGGGCTTAACTAGACTGCTGCAGCAGAATGGGAAATACACAGATGAAAGAAAGTCAGAACAGGAAGTAATTTCCCTTTACAAGGGCATGAGCCTCCACGCTGCTGACCTGGCTGGCGAGCTCCCATCTCCAGGCTATTAAAAAGCTCCTGTCCCAAAGGCTATAACTCTAATCAACTGGGAAGGTTCCTGGACAGACTGGTTTTCATCTCCGAGAGAGGAAAACATTCATTCATACTATTTTGTCCCCCTAATCAGCTAGACTCATGAGAAAACCAACTATGTATATATTTATCTGTTGAGAACCAACAAATTCAATGTCTCCATAACCCAGTTTCCTTTAAAATAGGTTATTAGATAACTCAGACTCTGTAGCAGGACATCAGTGTGTAATGGCCCTTCCCAGACTAGAAAGTAAACGCAGAACCTCCAGGGAAAGCTTTCCCCCAACTTTTCAGTCCCACAGAGTCATGAAATTGCAAGTCACTACATGATCATTATCCTCTAAAATATATTACTGCTTTTAAAATGGCTACATGGTATTAAGGCAAGCACACCTCTTGGTCTGTTTTATCAGCACCCTGATAGCCATTGGCATGGTACAGGCTTAACAAAACATGTGCATAAAAGAAAACAACACTTACATGCTTCTCATTTAGGAAACTAAGCCCTGTCCTCTGTTTAACCCCTGCTTAACTACCATTTATTCTGAAATTAGACTTCTCACTGAATGTGTTAATTCTCATTAATTCCTTTTCTAATGATAAATGTCCTGAAAACAGATTCCTTTACTGCTTCAGAAAGAAGGAAAAAAAATCATCAGCTGAAAGTCTGACTTCTTAGGAGTCCAGCAAACTGCTGTGCATGCCAAAACTGAATATACATTTCATTTCATGCTTCATTGTCACATCCCAGTAATGGCTGGGTATCTGGAAGTGCAGCACTTGTGCATGATCAGGGTCAGATGATGACCCTTTGCAGCTCAAGATCAAAGCCAGAGTTTATTAGCTGGGGGCAATGGTGCTCAGCTCACCTATGGTGTGGGTAGTGCACAGCAAACAGGACAAGCTCAAGCACATCAACACTGGATCCAGTTCTCTGTGCCACAAAAGAGACTGGAAATGTAATCTCTTTAGAGGCCGTTCTACTTTCATGATGCATTGAGCTTGTTTCATCTCTGTAGTTTTAAAAATAAGCTTTCTGTCTAGGATTAAATATCTGAGGTTATGGCACAGTTCAATGAGAGTCGATGCTGCCTCAGTTGCCAGGACAGTTGAGTGTTCACATCCTAAGTGAATGGAAGCTGAAGGCTGACTCTCTAATAAAGATAAACCAGTAGATGGATCCATGGTCTAATTCTAACGGATATAGATCTTGTTCTAAAGGTAACCAAGGAAAGGAAGGCAAGTGCTAAGGGCTTAAATTGTCATACAGAAATCTGTACTTCCATGAGGAAATGTTTGAGGACCTGTAAACCAAAACACCCCATTTCTTTGGGCCTGTGTTTTGTGAACAAGGAAATTCTCACCCAAGTTTAGCACTGATTCCACACTCTCAGGACCCATGTGCTTACAGAATAAGAGATTCAAATGAACTATTAACAAGAAAAGCTCTGCTTGATGCAAACAGATCAAGCATCAAAAAGTAAGAGGAAAAATCATAGAAGGATGCCAGGCAAGAAAAGTTCTGCAGAAGCTGAGGGGATTCTGAACAGCCTCAGATTAACCTCTGGCATCTGTCAGGAGCGGGTAGTTTGGCCTTTGGGAACTGTATAACTTCATTTAAAAACTGACACAAAGGGATATAGCAAGTCTCTGAAGAGAGAAATTCACAGCAAGAAAGACAGAAAGTAACATAGGCCAGCACCTCTGCAGGTGTAAAGAATCATTATTCTACAGATTCAGTAGCAAGGGCATGTTTTATAAGAGCGTACAATGTCTGTACTCCAAAGGACTTTCAGGTCATGCCTACACATTAATAGTAAAACACATCAAGCATTCTAGTCGTGGGCACACATTTAGGGATGGAGTTTTAGTAGTCGATCTTCTTTCAGTATAGAAAAGGGAGCAACTGATTCAAGGAGTCTTTATGGGACTAACCACTTTCCATGACAAGGACTCTCCTGGCATCCCAGTATCAGTACATAAGAAAGAATGAAGGAAAGAAAGTCAACTGGAACTGGCAGATCTAGATGTCTCAGTTTGAGAGCAATCCTCAGACAGAACAACATGCTGAAGTACAATAATGATGGCTGGGAACAGCAGAAGTACCGTATTTCACAGCTCTCATTTCAACCCCAAAATAGTCTTTTCATTTTCAGCTACCCCTACTCTGGCATCCATCATTCTTTGTCTCTGTTCCCTTGGGAATTTGGACCAAATAAGGAGCGAACAAACCACGGATAAGGATATGCCCAACCAAACTCTTTAAAAAGCTTGCTCACTGAGCACAAAATACCAAAGGAATATTGTAGATACATAGGTGGCACCAGCTTATTCTTTTAGAGGGACAAGTCCAAAAGCCTGCTCTACAACACTTCAGTCTCCTCTGCTTGAGGAGGGGGAAAGAGCCATGGTGAATCAAATGAAACTGCAGCTGATGACTCCTAGATAACAGTGTCCAATAGTGAGAAGCTTATTTGAGGACAGTCTGATGGTGAGAAAACAACTAAAAGAGAAACAAAACATATTCTTGGTCACATTAGAGTCCATTAAAAACCTGCCATTACCTTCTGCCACTGCTGGACTTCACATCAGCCCTGAAGTACCTGAGTCATGTGGACATCATGCCCATTTCCTACAACTTACACTTATTATTCAAGATTTAAAGAACCGTACTCTCAAAACTTTAACTCAGTGTGTAATGGCTTTAACATCTATTTTACATCTTAATTTGCCATAACAATGTGGCTCTAAGCTGCTGTCACTCGCTCCCTTTTTCTGACCTTGGAAATAAAATGTTTAATCTCCATGGGATTTTCCTGGCCAGGGATTTTAAATCAGTGCACATGTACATACTTCTCTGTATGTTTTTTCAATTTTCCTAAAATATTCTCATATGTGCAGACATGATGACTAGACATGTTTCAGTGGTGCTTGAAACCTGATACAAGTGGGTAATTTAACCATGTAATTGAACAATATTACAGAAAACACACGGAGTCTCCTAGCAACAAAAGGCCTTGGACATCAAAATGGCAGCAGCAGCAGCGAGCATTGCGATTGCCTGACCTAACCTGAATAGAAATTGCACTGAAGAATGTCTTTTCTCTCACAGCAGAGCTTATCTAAGATACATAGCTACAGGTATGACCTTTAGGCCTTTTCTCATACACGTGAGAGTTCATATATATGAGCAATGGCCTTGCTCGTACACAGGGTCACGAGACGTCATATGGAAAAGGATATTTGGGTTCCTTTTGGGGGATTTTTATATTTTCCACAAGTGAGAATAAATCTTTGATTTGAAAAGTGTAATAGGATCATAGAATCACAGACTGGTTTGGGTTGGAAAGGACCTTAAGATAACCCAGTTCCAACCCCCTCACACTAGATGTCACCCCAGGCTCTGTCCAACCTGGCCTTGAATCATACCAGGGATGGGGCATTTACCACTTCTCTGGGCAACCCATTCCAGTGCCTCACCACCCTCACATTAAAGAACTTCTGCCTTATATCTAACTTGAACTTCCCCTCTTTCAGTTTGAACCCATTACCCCTTGTCCTATGGCTACAAGTATCTGATGAAGAGTCCCGCTCTAGCATCCTTGTAGTCCAACACTCCTATCCCCTCCTATACCCAGACAAAATAAACAGCTTCTTAATGCAAAGTAGCTGAGTACAGTTTAGCTTGTCCATGCAGAATGCCCCCTCACTGGGGTATTTCTGCAGGACTGGACCCAGGGAAAGGTGGCACAGATCCCATGAGCCTGGAGACCAGTGATGCTCTGTGCTACCAGCTCCGGTGTCAGACTCCCATGCCTGAGAAAACAGGGCACAGAGGAACAGAACAAGATCATCTCTTCTCCCTCCTTTCCTTGTTCCTCAGGTTTATTCATCTCTGACTGCAGTATTTGGGAGGAGGGAAATAGCAAGAGTTTTAGTCCAAGTTCCTTTTTGCTGAAGCAAGTCAGCCAGCTGAGCAGTGACCCCTGAGGATAACTGTCCCCTTTATTAGTGCAGAGGGGAGGTGACATCTGAGATAAAGAGCTTCTGACCAGGCAATCTCAGGCAAAAGCCATCTCTTCCCAAGAGGGAAGAATAAAGCATGGAAGAAGCTACTAACTCAGGAGGCTGCAGTACGTAATGGCTTTTCTGCATTAATTCCTGCCTTTAATAAAGCCTCTGCCACAGCCTAGAGATCAGAGTACTGAATCTAGACCCACAGCTCTAAGCACGAGGTGACAGAGCTCTGTGTGACCCTTAGAACAACACCAAAGAGGCCCTATTGGGTACATGACACCCTGAAGACTTGGGCCCTCCTGTTTACATTCCCTACAGATTCCCACCTTTCATTTCTGACCCAGACAAGTCCTTTAACCTATCTTTTGACAGGGGACAACAGCACTTCCTGCTGAGAATAAATACATTCAAGGCCACTGACTTTCAGACAGTGCAATGACATGGTCCAGAAGGATACAATCAGGGGAGACACCTGCCCCTCGATGGATGTTAGGAGCTGTTTACTACTGCATTACAGCAGTTTTCAGTGGTGACCCCATCAACCCAGAGTGGCTCAAGGCACAGAGGGCACTAAAAACATTCCTTACACCCTTGCTATGCTCAGAGCTTCCTTCAGCTCAACAACAACAACATCAATCCCTATTCCCAGTTACATCATGACTTCATTTTTCCATCTGAAGTAGCTAACTGCTGCTTCAAGAAAAATGTCCAAAACTGCCTGTTTTCTGAATGAAAAACGTTAAAAGTCTTGGGCAGAGAAACAAAACCCTTCTAGTACAAGGATGATGGTTTACTGGTATTTCACTGAAATAGCAACAGCTCTTTGTGTGGAGGATGTCTATAACAAATATGTTGGTATAAAAACGCCGCCTTGCAAACACCATTCTTTGCAACGTTGCCTTTACAGCTTTGGAGGCACTGGCTGCTTTCACAGCCAGGTTTGCCACCGCTATGGAAAACAGGCTGCACATGCAAGCCAGCTGAAGTCATAGGGACTGAAAAGGGCTAGGGCTGCTGCTGCTACCACTGTAAAATGTTATTTGGAAACAGTCTTCTCCCAGAGCTCTATAAGGAATCAAAAATCCATGGTAGGGATGTAGGCTCGGTGCTTGCCCATTTTTTAGCAATGACTAACACAAAAAAGTTATCTCAAAATAAAACATTTCTGCCCCTTACAAAGGCATCTAAGCAGGCAGGGCAGAATGGCCTTATATAGTTGGTCAAGTAACACCCTCTTCCCCGCTGCATCTGAAGACCTTCTTGCATTGTACTCTCATAACCTCAACTAAGTGAATGGAGAGTTATGGGAAAGCCTTTCTCTTCCTCTGCTGCAAGACAGAGGGATGTCCCTCTTGATTTCATCGGGAGAGTTGTATGAGAACAGCACAGAGACAAGGCCAGAAAGAAGAAAATGGGAAGTAAAACATTTTAACACTTAATAAAGCAGGCCAGGAATAACTTTGTAATTAATCTAACAGAGGTAAGCAACACACAAGAAATACAAGCTTCCCAGTAGCTAAGGGAACACAGAAGCATATTATAGGAGCAGAATAACACAATCCATTTCTTCTACAGATTTGTCCCTTATGTACAGCTGTTTGCTGTCTAACAGGGGTTGAGCTTATAACTGCACTTTTCTTCTAGGGAAGACACTGGGGCTCCCTGTGATATCCAGCTGTCTGTTTCTATCGGATTTGAAGAAATCCAGTAATTATAGGATGGTTTCTGTTATCAGTCAAACAACAACTAAATGCAATAGAAGGAACATTTCTATTTCCTTAAGATGCTTCACGGCATTAACTGCCTCAGATAAAAGGACAGAGTTGGCTCAATTAAGGTTTTGCATCTTGATCCTCAAAAGAAATGCCATTTTTCAATAGCACAACTTAAGTTTCCCCTTTACTAGCAAAATATACCTGTCAATGCTTAAGCCTCTCCTCTTTTGGTACGTTCCTACAAAGTGCAGTGACAAAAGATTGCTTTCACTCAGAACACAAGAACTTCTAAAGAGTTCTGCACCATCTCAGGGCTTCAGTTTTTAGGAGAGATCATTTCTCATTCACAATCAGAGCAAAACATCAGATACAGGCAAAACCAGGTGTAGTAGAAGTTTTGATACTCCGATCCATGACTTTAGGCGTAGGTAGAAAGCACATTTGAACAGCTCTATACCTGGAAGATCCCTGTCAAAAATGATGGCATGAAAGCTCAGGAGAACAATAAGAAACTCCAAGTAAATGTCTTGGAGGTATTGGCACCTTTGATACTTCACATGCTTTTCTGCAGGAGTAAACTGCTTACCTTTAAGAAAATGAACCTTTTCAGAATCTTGAGAATTAAGTAACCCCAGTATAAATGCAAGCCTTGGAGGATCAACAGCTGCCCATTGAACAGAAAATATGCTATGACAGGAGTCGTGGAGTAGTACGTAGGCTGATACAACGTGGCACGAAGAATCCTGAAAAATAAAGGTCAGTGTTAGGGTGCAGGATTTCATCTCTGTGCTATTTACAGCTATTTATAATTTCACATTCCAAACTCATTAATTATTTCCACAAATATTAAAAAGCTCTGCAAAGATGCCAGTCATTAACAAGCTCTGTCTTAACTAGATTATGCATCTCTATTGAAATACAGACTTCAGAAGATGAGAAATTGAAGTCTTGCACAAAGTATTCTAAACAAGGTTAGAAAACAATCCTATTTTTCCAGCTCTTGATCTCTGTGTGGTCTAGATACTATGCAACTGAGAGCTTTCCTATGCCTTATTTTTAATACAAAGTCTTTCTAATCTGAAATCCACACTCCAGAGAAAATCCTACAGGCTTTACAACAGGGCTTTTTGTTAATTACCATATGTTTTGTCCATCTTCAGACTTCACTACTTCTATATTATTTGGGGCTTTTTGAGTGCCTTTAATCTCATAATGTTTTGCTTCCAAGCTCAAGAACTCAAGAAACTCAGTGAAGCACAATGATTGGAGATCACTTGTATAGTTAATAAAAAAATAACAATAAAGTAAAAGGCATCAGCATTTCTGAAAGAAAATACTACAGGAAATTAAAACCTTCTGTTGATCAGTGTTCAGAACTATTAATTTAACCAGCTTGAGTCTCTAAGGGTTTGTCCACATTGGGGGAGAGGCATGAATGCAAACTAGAGCAAGTCAAGGAAACCATGAATGTGAAACACATTAAATAGCTTTTAAAAAGCTAAACATGTTAAGCATTAAGCACTCTAAGCACCCATGTGGATACTCCAAAGCAGATTAAATCACAGTACTCCAAAGTCATGCAAGTGTTTAGCAAGCTATGATTTACTTGTGTTGACTTCATAAATTAATTGGTTCACCTTAACTTTTCTGAATGCTCCTCGCTTGAGAGAGTGGCTCTGCTCAAAACTAGGTAGCAAAACGAAGGCTCTACAAAAACTTAACTACAATTATACAGGAATTACACTGGGCTCTGCCTCTGCAGTTACAGCAGGAGGGATAGAATGAAAGGGGAAGATTATTTCTCTTAGACAAGTAGCTCAATCCTCTTGAAAATGCAGGAGCTTAGAGCATTTAACTACAACTCACAAAAATAACTTGAATAATACATAAAAGCCTCTATTTAGGTTAGCTGCTTTCAAGAAGCTCTTTTAAGAAACTATTTTTACTGAGCTTCAGTTTTTAAAATCAGTTTTGTCAATTCTTCTGGCTGGCCTTTAGTAGCCAGCAATAATAGAAGTTCTGTTTCTGCTCTCTAAAGTACAATCCATTCCTTTCCTTTTCCCACCACAACCAATACTAACCTCTCAATGGGAATGGGAATGAAATAAAAGCCTGTGATTACATCAAATACTGCTTACCAGAAGGGAAACAGGATGATTCTTGTGATGAAGAATGCGATAGAAAAGATGATAAAGAGCACATTGCAGGTTTTCTCCCAGTGAGCGTAATTAAACATTTTGGCTGCCTGCATAGAATAAAAACCATCAAATGCATTACAAATATTCTCTGAAGTAAGTTCCTTTCTGCATTTTCATAAATAAACACTCATCTTCCACCTAAGCAGGAAGAAGATGTCCTCCCTGTTTGACATGTAAGGCAATCACTTTACTGATACCTAATAAAGCAGTATCAAAACCAATTCTTTGTTTATATTTCTCCTTTCATCTTGAAGAAGAGGACTTTGTATCAAAGGCCTAAAGAATTGCTCTTGGATCAGAATATAGAAGTGTCATGAAAACAGAGGTGATTTCTCATTCTTGTACCAGATTCAAAACTGGCTGAATCAAAGAGAAGCTGATAGCCACATCCGCATGCTCAGGAGTGGCAGTGACCCCTTACACACAGGCATTCTGGTGCATGCATGTTACTGACCCTTCTCTGTGTCTAATTCAGCTTCTGTTTTCTCCTTACTGTGAGCTGCAGATCCTCCTGTTGGTCTCTATCCCACTAACAAGGATTATAATTGCTGCTTATGCCCCAGCTGATCTGCACAGCTCTTCATGCTTCATTTAGGAATCATCCTGGGCACTGCTGAACAAAACAGATGCTCTCAAGTGTGAACACAGCTCCAGATGCCAAGCCAAGGTTTCAAACAGCAGTTTGATAGACTTTTCTATTGGAGTGGCAGGGCTGAATTAAGTTATTCTGGTACCCAACTTCAGCTTCCATCTGAGTGCTGTCCTACCAGTTGTCAGCTCAACTGTTTGTAAGGTCACACCGTTAACTGGACCTCAAATGAGTCCGGGAGTAAAAGTAACCAGGCAAAAAACCCTGTATGCACACATCTGATAAGGACCAATCCCAACTGCATGACCCCACAATTAGTTGTTCCAATAAAACGGACAGACTATCAACAGCAGAACTGCACAGCGATGGAAAACAGTCTACAAGGGCTGCTTACACTGGCATTGCCACCAGAAGAAGGGATGAAGCTATGCTCTCAGTCTTGGTGTTATGAAGTCATGATAACTGTTGAAGGAAACTGAGCATTTGTCTTCTAAGAAAGCCAGCAGCAAGTCTCTATGATCACAGTGCTGTGTGCAGAATAGGACACTTTTGAGTCTTAAACATTTCTAACCATTGATATTTAGTTTCCCCTTCAGTCCAGGGGAAGGAATGTTTCTTCTGTGATACCTTGTTCAGGGACAGCTTAAGTGTCTCCAGCCAGAAGTCTAATGTAGATGTACCCCCCGGGTCAAAAGAAGGGTGTGAATGTTGACAAAATTAAACCAATTTGGAGAAGTAGCCAAAGTTTTGGCTGCTAAATTTGCTTGAGAATTGGTACCATGACAAGCTGCTCACAGGCTAGCCAACTTAGACTGATTTTAACAGTGAAGCAAGAATAATCCAGGGAGGCAGCTGTATTTCCAGTCCCCATTCTGTATTGCAGAACTCCTCTTGTGCTCTTTTCTCACACAGGATTCTTGAGCAGAGTATCAGTTTAAACTATCCAGAAGGTCTTTTTTATCTCACAATTCATGGATCTGTGAAGCTGTGTCTTTGTGGGGATAGAAAGGGATCATATGAAACTTGTGGGAGAAAGATTAAAATGTCACTGAATGTAGTCTGGGCAACAACCAAAAACCCACCAATCAAAATACCCAAGACAAAAACATAGAGATGGAAAGCAGGGTTACCTCAAGCCAGAAATCTGCAGTATCGTGCACAAACATCACCAGTGTCCCCAGACGCACATAATTAGCGCACCAAGAGCCACTCATCAACCCAATGGCTGCCAAGTGATGAACGACATGAGCCAGAAAATCCTGGGAAGGACAGAAAACACAAAGGTAAAGCCAAGCAAGTACAGCCTCCGAGGGTCTGCGTGCGGATGAAGGGACAAGCAGGACGTGTCACACATAGAGATGTCCTGGTGGGAGAGCTTGGATGTGTGCAGGTGTGCCAGGGACAGACTGATGCTGCCCTCATGTGGCTGCACCAAATCCAGTGTCAGGACAGTGCTTTTCCTTGAAAACCCTTTTCCCCCCTTCACAGAGGTTCTAGCTACAAACAAGAATGACCACTTGCCTTCCTTTTGTTGTCAATCCCCAGTGTAAATAAGAGAGACCAGTAAAAACTAATCTCAGCCATGTAGTACCAATACTGGGATGGCAGCAAGGTCTGTAAGGAAGAAAAGCACAGTTAACTGAGAATAGGAGAAAGCAAATGCCAAGTGAAATCATTTTGTTTTTCCTTTCCTCACTTCTTTTGCTCCACTGCTGAGTCTTGCTTAAAAAAAATTAAACTAAATCCCTGTTCTGGGCTTCATTAAGAAGGATGTTCTGGGAGCCAAATATTTTAACCTTTACTCAGACCAAACTCTCAATTTCTGCAGCTCCTCCTTCCCCTCTCTGAATTTCAGCATGCTTTTTTGTGTGCCTTTGTCAGAGAACTACACGCAGAGTGCTTCTGCATTTAATTACAAACAACTGCAAGTAAACCCAGCCCTGCATTTTGCTGAACAATTAACATATTAAACATTCACACAGCCCATGACTAAAGTGTCAGCTATTTATGCTAAAATCCCAGGCATCTGCTTAGGCCTAGATGCTGAGCTTGGCTGTTCCCTTGTTCAATACATTCCCCAGGTGGCAGGAAGTAGGCTTGGTTATCAGGTCCCACGGGTAGGAGAAGCTGGAAAACTGGGGGTCAGGATTCTTTTTATTCTTGGCCCCTGCCTAGGACAGGAATAAGGATGCAGTGTGTGATGGATCACAGATTTATAACAATAAGAGTGGGGGACGCATAAGGACCTCTGGCAGGTGAGCAAGGAAGCAGTTTGCTTGGAATCATCTATTAATGGGACTGAGGAAGAAACAAAAGCCTCGTGACCCTTTTGAACAACCAGAGCACTGAGCAGAGATCCCCAGAGAAGGGATTCATGTTAGGCCAAACCAAATCACTGCAGCACCCCTTCCACCTGCATCATTGAGCAAGAGGGCACAGCACACACACAGAACTTAGGCTGGTTGGCATAACCCTCTGCATGACACTGTTTCTGCAATGCCTCAAAGCATCGTCAGGCCTGGTGGAAGCTTTGGGGTTTCTGCACCAAAACAACACAGAAAGCATCTACTGCACACAACAGGTAACCTGGGGTGGGAGGACACAACAGTGGTCTGGCTTGAGGGTTGTGCTGCAACACAGGCAAATCACACAGGTCCTGCAGCAGTCAGCAGGAGGTACCAAAGTAGGGCAAAAGATTTTGGTGCTGCACCTCTCGAGGTGAGGCCTGTTGGGAGGGGGAAGCACTTCTGCAGATTACCCCTTCCAATGGGGAAATAACCTGGAATGCCTTAAGGCAAATGGCCCCATGCCGAAAACCTCACCTGAAATGGGTAACCAACCCACGTCTGCCAGATGTCGTAAAACCATGGTTTCTGGGAAGACAGAGGAGACAGAGACTGATCAGCTGAGTCACAATCACTTGTCTTAACTCAAACTATTCAATACTTAGTATTTCTCTAAGTGAAGCAGGCTAAGAAGCTCTAGTCTTGATAACTGTTCCCCACCAGTTTCTAAAGGGATCTTGCATCTCAGATTTATTCTACTGGTCCCAGCTTTTGGCTTCTTTTCAGGACACCTGAAACATTCCAGTTCATAATTTCATCATCCAAAGCAGTGGGTGTGTGTTTTATTACTGCAATTACTCAAGATATGTTGCCACAGTGATTAGATTTTGCTGTGTTTACCAGCCACACACACCATGATGATAAATAGTGTTTAGAGAGAAGAGCCAGATGAATGTAGACATGCTGAGAACCGTTCCGCTGCTTGGGAGAAGCATTAATGACACCCTAGGCAGTGCTCACATAGTTACAAGCAGCACTCTCTCTGTTATTCCCAACTTCTGACTCAGCAGCAACACCTCAATAAATAGCCATGAAATGCACCATTGTTGTGACCCCCAATAGTGCTGCCAAGAAAGGTTTATGGCCTCCTTTGAGAAAAACATGGCCATGCAATGCATTTGTAGGTGTTAACAAGGCATGTTGTAAAACCATCTGTGGGACTTCTTAAAACTCGCCTTAAAAACACTGATTACTCATAAAGTATTTTATCATACCAGTTCAAAAGATAATTGAGGAATTCAGTAAAACCTCAGTGCATATTGCATCTAGATTACATACAGCAAAGAGCTGAACCCAAAGAGCCACGGAAACAAGTGACTCATTCAATGGCCTTCCAGAAGATCTAGAAACCAGCTCTTGTTTTTGTTGAAAGTATAAGAATACCAATCCTTAAAATGATTAACTTACATCACACAGAAATATAAATCCAGCAATGGAGGATGTGAGATAGAATGAAAATCGCCAGCTGTAAAATCAAAATGAAAATGAATGAAGAATGATTATATTTTGGATAGAAGTCCTGCAGAATTACTGCAAATCATTGTATATCACAGATAATCTTCACATAAATGTGCCCTCACACTCTACATTAAGGGTTTAGATGTATTAAATGTATCTGAATTATTACTATTTAACTATTAAGCTTTGACTAATTGCTAAGGTGGTAAATTATTTTACACTACCACGACACAGATCTCTCGACTGTGATCACAGCAGTCATTTTCCATCCAGGCACAAGCTGATCAAGAGAACAGTCACAGCAAATGTAACAAATTCCCTAAATATCAGTGTTTGATAATCCCAGCTTTCCTGCTCTATCAATCCCTCCAGAATATCCACACCAAGCACAACATCTCACAGTTCCCTGACTCTGGAAGGGCTTTCAGCCACATGGCACATACTTTCCAATCTGATCCAGCACTGTGAACACCCCAACAGTGACTTGTTTCAGTTGCTGGGTTAATTTCTTTTGATCTCTCTTAACATCAATTGCTGAAAATGGGAGCCCTATGATAAAGCTACTAGATTAGTTTATGTCTTACTACAGAGGTCTGAATAAACTATAAACCTCAATCTTTGAGTAGGTTTGCCAGCATTTAGCCTGATTTAAGCTCTTTGTGGCTTAAATCGACATGCAGAAAGTCAGATAAAACCTTCAGGTTTTCACTACTGAACTGGTAAGTCAAAGGGAAAAAAGTTCTTGTGTATCTTAGTTAGCAATGTTGTTGCTTATATATGCCAGAGCAGGATGCTGTGATGTGGAGTCACAATCAGTGTTGTAATGACCCTGGAGTCTGTGTGGGAGGTACTGTCCTCAGGACTGGGTGCGGGCAGAGACTCAGCTGGAGCATTCCCAATCCCACCTTTACAGGTGATGGAAAACTTCTTCCTTTTCACTCTTCCCCTTGGCAGGAATAACCTGATCTTTCCCAGAGATGCTCTTCAAAATCAGTAGGACATCACTGCGGGACTTCACATGCTAAGAAAGGTTGTGGTCAAAGACCCCAAACCCAGTGAGAATGTTTTACAGAACAAGAGATATCCTAGAGAAGAGCAGCAGCCAGCTTCCCAGGAAACCTAAACTGCCTGAAAAGGAGGAGAGAATGACTCAAGAACACTGTGGAAATGCACTGAGATGTATAGAAGTTGTGGTCTTTGGCAAACATTAATGAAGTGCCATATGGGAGATGACAACAAGAACCTGCCTGGTAAAAGCAGTCCCTCCTCTCTGAGCCCTACGTTACCTGGAGGCTGTTATCCCAGGTGGAAGAATGAGATGCTTAAAGACTGAGCCAGCATTTGACAAGAAAAACAAACAAAGATGAGAACATGGAACGAAGGAGGCCAGACATGATCATGTGTTTCACACGCATGGAAGAAGTCAAGAAAACAACTCTAAAATTGCCACCTGATACACTGGTAATAAATAACTGGTTTCCTTTCCAACTTTAAAGCATCTTTCCTCAGGTGATTTGAAAATAACCCTTCAGAACACCTACTGCACAGACAGAAAAACTCAAAGGTACACGGTGGAAATTAGGAGAGCAAATGGAAGGGGAGAGTGGAACCCACAAGTAATACCTAGCTCAGAGTTAACCAAGAGATGCCAGGAAAAGCAACACCGTGGCATGGGACAGACTTTACACAGGGGCTGATTCTGCCCTCATGCCTCCTGTTTCAAGCAAGGGAGGTGTGAGTAGTCCAGTGGATATAGCGGGACTGATTCTGTGTTGATTGTAAAGTGGTTTTCTGAACCAGATCCAAAGCACAGAGCACCTAACAAGACTGTGCCATTAGTCCCCAGCCCTACAAATATATATTGACCACACTTGGTAATAAACACCCAGTGCTTCAGATGAACTCAATGTGCAAGACTGCCAGAGCACTACCTCATTTTGCATGTAGCCAAGCTTCTTTATGAATTTGGTGAACAAAACCTGAAGTAGAACTCATCCAAATTCACCAAATTTTACCCAAGTGTCTCTTAAGCTCCAAGCCTGGTCACCAGGGAGACACTGAACAACAGCTATGCAAAAGGATTTTCTGATTTAACTTTAGGAATCTTTTCTCTTGAACAGAGCCTAGCAAAAGAAGGATTTAGTAGGTGAAGTTAAAGGCTGGTAAGTCTTTTTAGCAGGGAAGGTTTCATGCAAAGGGCGTTCCAAACCCCAGTGTTGCTTAACTGGAAGCACTAATAGCTTAAGTATGGTCTAGATGTGGCTCATCAGATTTTCCTTGTGATTCAGAAAAATGATCCTGGAGATTGCAGGCTTTCATGAATTTCATAATGCCCAGAACACTGACTACTAGCGTGGAATAACTCTGCTCCTCATTTGTGGCCTTGAGAATTATACCCATTTAAATTCACTGACAGAGAGCAGAGCAAGGTTCACAACATTGCGCAAGAGAAACCTGTTTGCTTCATCCTCACTCAAGCTGCCAAGCGAGTTTGAATTTCACTCTTTAGCGTGTATTACTACAGACATGCATCAGTGGCATGTCAGGGCTTTTAGCAAGAACAGGAAATGTTATTGTCACTCATAACACAAAGCTAACTGATCCACAGAACAACAGCAGAAATAAGCCATGGATGTCAGTTTACCAGGAGAGTTTACTCAGGCTTCAGACACACCTATGTGTATCAACTGGATTTATGCCCACCAAAGCACAGCATCAAATCATTATCATATTGACTCACACTGATAAAGTACTCAACTTTGAGCTTTGCAGCTGTACTTTTAACCCTCGTGCCTTAAGCTCATCACACTAAAAGGTTAAATACAACGATGATGTGAATTTTTGCCAATAGAATTACACTAGTCAAAATGCAAACCCACAGGACATCAGGAAAGTGTTTTACACCAGTGTTTTACATCATTTCAGTATCCAAAAGGGATGAGCTATGTAAGCCCAGCCATGCCCACTGGGGGATTTGCAATTTGCATGAGATTTTGGCTAACACTGGAATAGTTAAATAGTAAAATGTTTAGGTATGGTGGAGTTCTCACACATTTGTGAAGAATCAGACTCTTGGATGCTTTTCCTGTTTTCAATCATATGCAGGAGGGTTTGAAACTTTGTACATATTCATGATTATCACTCAGAATTGCTCAATGGCCCACTCTGAGCAGCGTATTTGAGCTCATGTTTCGCACAGCACCCCATGTTCAAGCTCTCACACCTATCATTTAGTTCAGATGCCACAATTCCTGCTCTTGAACTAGCTTCTATACACACAACAGCAACCCAAGAGGACACCATGGGCACATACATAAACAAGAGGGAGTAAGCATTTTTGTTCCCATATGATTACTGCCAGACATGAACATATTTCCCTATTCTCTGCTTGTTTTCATTAAGTACCATGTAGCAGGAGCCTACAAATAAGTCCATTATTACACAAGGAAGAAAACTGTAAAGTATTTGTAAGGTTCTTTTTCAGGAGAAACCATTAACCTGATCCTTTAAAGTCCCACCATTAGGAGAAACACCACTAGATCCTTTCAATTTGTTTGTGTATGCACAAACCAAAACCCTTGTCAGAGAGCCCCAGCTTCCTGGAAATGAATCCCCCTTAAAGCAAACCCCATAATCATCAAGAGCATTGTTTTTTCTTACAAAGCTTCCTGGAATTTCCGAAGCACTGTTGGGATCTCCAGGTTTCGCCGTCTCCTGAACCACTTTTCCACCAAGTGGACAGTGCAGTTGCACTTCTTGGCAAGGCCTTGAATATCTGACTGCAAAAAATGGAACAGCGTTAGCAATGAGATGCATTCCGATGTCATTTTCATTTATTTCGTAGTTCACAAATCAGCTTCCCACTGTTGTAAGGTCTTAATTTAAAGCTATGACTAATATTAACTCTTTATGAGGGTTTCCTTGCAGGCTTCCTGCTTTCATTTTTCAGTGATACTCACAGAAACCCTAATTTTCAAGACATAATTTGTATCAATAAAGCAGGCATGAAACATTCAGATCCACAGACTCTGCTATTATCTTTCTGATGGCTTCTGATAATTTCAAACACTCAATTTCTACAGCTAAGCAAGAGATTGGGCTGGAGAGGGAAGTGCCTTGTATTAACCCCTGTATCTAATTGTACCTATTTATAATTATTACTTTATGTTTAAATTATTTCCTCAGGCAAGATGTGGGCGTGAAATTAAGGTGACCTGAGCTCTGTTCTCAAATCCAACGTCCTTCTCTTGTACAGGCAAGTCAGTTAGTCTTGCTGAGCAAAATCCAGACTGCCTCCTTTGGACACCTGAAAGTAAACATGGGCTACAGCATTGCCTGGAAATGCATTGAAGCCATCTAAGTCCAACAGTCTGATGTTCCTGCTTTATGTCTGCTCTTGAAGCTGAAGCAGCTCTGTTCCATGCAGCCATGCCAGTACATGCCAAGCACAAGGCAGTATGGCTCTTGCACATCTCGGTGCTCAGTGTGCAGCAGCCTGTGGTCTTTCTCTCTCTCTTCCATCCCCAAGTGTGAAAGGTGTGGGCTGACCTGCCCTGGGGCTGCTGCAGGAACCAGGTAGTGTTCAACTCATCCCTGGGGAAGGTCTTCCCTGGCAAATATGCAGGTATGCAAACAGTGGGTGGCAGCACCACCTCCACCAGGGTAAGTCCAGTTCAGTTAGTCTCCTATCCTCAAAGGAAGCTTTGGAATGTGACCAAGGGCAACACAGCTACTGGGAAAAGCAGGAGTGCAAACAACCTGGGTGTTCAGCCCATCCTGCTGGCTGGGGAGCTCTTTACTTGCCATGCAGGAATACCAACTGCATTTTGACAGACAGTGGAGACAGTCAACAGCCAGGTCTCTACATGCTTTCCCAGGCATGCTGCTCCCCAAGCTGGACACTAAAGGAGGAAGCCTGAATCTTTCCCATGTACTGAGGAGCACAAAAATGCTGTGTTTCCCTTGAGAGATTAATTGTCAAACTGTACTCATGCAGCGGGAAGGTATGAAACAGAGATTGGGATATTTGCCCAGATAGAGAAGAGCTCATATGTGATGAATAGATGAATATATCTATTCCTGATGATATCAGGCAAAAGTCACAGTAAGAGAATAGCAGAGTTAGGGATAGAAAGCAAGGTTCTACATATCAACAATTCTCAATATCCCTCATTACTAGAAAGCACATATTTATTTTCAAAACCAGTGTGCAATTGTTTGGTAACTGTAGGTAGGTAAGTGAAATTTGAGGCTGCATTCCCAGTGAAGTACCTGTTTCCCATCAACAATCACACGGCCTCATTTTTGTGGATGGTAAACACTGGCTATTACATTTTACTTGTTCCAGTTTAAAAACAAACAGCAAGGTAATAGAAAGATTGGTTTTCTTTCTCACATAAGCCAGGATTAAGCATGCAGCAATATAATGGATCAAAAGGCTTCCATGCCAGTGATCCAATATTATTGCTTGCAATAAATATGACACCACTTTCCAACAACAGATGTCAGCTGATGTTTCGTCCAGGCAGAATGAGTTAAAGATGGGACACTGATATTCACTGGAAATATTATTAACAGTCAAATCTAGAACAGCACACCAGAAAATTAAACATCTTCAACATATTTTCTGTTTGGATGCCATATAACCTTGTCAGCAGAACAGCAACACAAACCCAAATAAATTAAGTCATCTGTCAATCAGCTGGAACTCATCCCATGATGTCACTGCTGATAGCTGATTGAAACAGTAAGACTTGGGATTTTCCAAACCCAAAACTAGATTCAAAGAATGAGAATCCTTACTTGGGATGGATGTTTTGAGCACTCCCGGAAATAACTCTCTAAAACAGGATTAGGCTGTGGCTTCACACGTCTTACGTTCTTTATACCTAAGGCTTTTGCTAGAGGCATAGCAATGTATCTGAAAAGACATACCATGAAAATCTTTTAGAATACAACACAGTTACAAGACCTTCGCTATTCCCAAACCAGGATATGAAGAAAATGAATCTGAAGCAAATTAATCTGCCCTTGGATACGACACTGCGCTGTGAGAGAAAGGAATCTCCCTCCAGCTAATCCCAAGAGGGAACCACAGCGTATTAGCAGTTATGCAAAATAAGCAGACTGAAGGACTCGAACTTGTCATCATTAAATGCTTTACTCAAGGAAAGATCCTGATTTTTGTGTCCTTGTGTTTTCCAGAGGCATATTGGAGTTAAGCAACAGTTACAGGAGAGTGAACCAAGAACAGATGCTCTCTCTGTGTGAGCTGAGAGATTGCTACTGGGATACTTTCTCCTAGAGGGAGATAGTCACTCAGCACATTGCTTCATGGGGCTACCACTGCCCAAGGTGCTGGATTTGGCTCCTGACCTCTAACTTGTGTCACACAGCAACTTCCCCAGACACTGACGGCTTCTCTTCCCCTTCCATTTTCCAACACAAATTGTTGCAGAGCACACCAAAAGCTTTGCTCTTCTACTTGGGCAGGCTTCTCTGAAATAGCCCCCCTCACTCCTGCTGATATCACCACTTGATTCCTTATTACTCACAGCAGTGGTCAGTTTTCCTCATTCAAGGGCAGATTCACTGCAGGCCAGATGTGTGGACTAATTATTCACACGAGCCATTTCCAACGGCAGCACAGTGGGACACACTTGGGCAAGCCTTTACTCAGGAGACACTGAGAGTGGTTCTAAACATATGATCCAAATTACTTTTGATCTCTAATATGAATGATCTTATCTGCTTCTGTTTTAAGTATGTCCAACTTACGACATTCCAAATTTCATCATTCTATCCTGAAATAATTATAGAAACCTACTAATCACATTCTTTAGAGCAAAAAAGGCACAAATAAATAAGTCAAAACACTACAAATCTTAACATATTCATAGTTTTCTTCTGTGGAGCACATCTCTGCCTGTCCCATAAGATTCCAGCTGCAGAAGCAATCCATCTTTCAGTGTCAAAGTGAGGGGAAAATGGAATCAGCATTACTAGATGTGCATAAAATGTTCACATGGAACTCTGAGATCCCTCCAGTCTGCCTAGTTCTGCTACAGCTAGACACTTGGGATCTATCAACCTCACACAAATGTTCTGATGGGGGACCAAAGGAAGGGAGAGGTTTGGTGAGGAGGACAAATACCTTTACCCTTCCACCACAGGACAAAAGCAAAAGGAAGCCCAAATGGTTTTGTATTAATTGTATCTCTAGCAAAAGGAGGTAATTGAATTATCCAGATGTTCTACAAGAGCTAGATAGAAATATTTTCCTTCTAGTTGGACCACAGCCACGTTTGTAGTGAAAATACTTCCCAGTTTTTCACCTGCCCTGTTATCTGTATTACATCTTTCCAGCAAACCACCAACTAATGCTCCTTTACAACAACATAAGAACCTTGATCTAAAGGCATGTTATTTTTTACATATATTTAGCATAATAAGGATTAACATCAGCATACAATTGTGTTTATGTTTCTTACCTTTCACTGAAGAACCGGATAATCAGCAATACAAAAGCATATGGAATTGTGGCATATAACTGATGTGCTTTTGGAAAGACAAGTCCATCACGGTCTACAAAATGTGCCCACGTGACATTGATGGGCATCCAGATATTCTCCCACCAAAACCAGCTGTTGAGTGTCTTCAGTATGTGCGCCATGCTAAGCAAAGAAAGATGATACACAATTATTCCGGATGTATTGGAAAGAAAATGTATTAAATAAACCATATTGAACCTTGTGAAGAATAGTGGATCCCAGCTGGCAGGATATTACCTAAATATAAGGTACAAGCAGCAGATAAGGCTTGGGTCCCACAAGAACAGGCTGTCCTGGCCTACATGGGTTGCACTGGTACTGCAAGTCCAACTGAGGCACTCTACAGAGAGTGTGCAGGCACCATAAAGATGCTCGGATGTCCTCAACTAAAAGGACAAAAGGCTTTTGAAATCTGCCAGGGGGAAGGTAACCTGCTCTCACATTTGGGTCCTTCACACTGACTGCTTAGTACCTGGCCATATCTTTTGCAATAATCATTTATAATCTACTATTCCAGTTCATAAAAGATGCTACAGAGAACTGATCTTCTCTAGGCTTCCTTTGTAAATTAAGCGGGTAGAAGAGTGAAAAAGAAATAAGAAAGTCCAGAGGATGACTCAGTTCTGGAATAATGAAGACATTTTGCTGTTGAATTACTGCTATTTAACATACTAATGTGAATATATACCTTGATCTGATTTTGCAAACACCTGCGCACAGGACCAAGTGTTAAAACTACGGTGCAGAGCAAGATTTTGGGGCGTTTGCAGAAAATACTGTGATTTAACTGTGACCAAATCCTAGGTCAGAACAAAATGTCTAAAATTAGTCCTTGAAGGAAAAAACATCACTTAAACCATTTTATTCTTATAGAGTCTTATTTTTAACCTTTGCAATCTACATCATATATTTATACATTTCTGTTATCCCTCCTTCAGTTGTAAGGACTTTACACTACACACGTTATATATCCTATAAAAGTATAAAAACCAGTAAAAATAGAAGTTACTATAAAGTTTTGCATAATACTGAAATACATTTTTTTCTATAATTTCTAGGAATAATAAAATTGAACAGCTTTTTCCATACCAATGTTTCCTGTAAACCACACGAAACATGACGAAGTAACTGATATCACTGAACATAGGTTCCAATAAAGAAACTAAGGGAGATGGGAGAATTTCAACCAAGTCTCCTTGTAGCATCAGACACCCTAACAGTGATATACTTGTATATGATCAAGTGATAAGATCAAATCCTGCTGAGGCCCTTTCACAGTCAGTATGTGAGCAGGAGCCACACGGCTTTAGCTTTGCCTGCAGCCACACACAGCTCCTGCCCATGCTGGATCAGGACACTTGGTGCACTCACAGAGCCTTCCAGGCTAGGACAAGGCTGGCTCTGAAGCCCACTTTAATCAACAGCTCAATAAGCAATCACTGTCATCCACACCAGGATGCTACCGCTAAGCTGAAGCCTTGGAGCATGTCTGTGAAACAGTGACTTGTATCCATCTGAACTGGGTTAACAGACACTGGGAATCAATGTACTGCCCCAGCACAGTAGTCAGTATTGAACTGTTAATAACCCAACCATTTAATCTTTTAAAATGCCGAAAGGGGACAGTAAAAATCTACTGAATTAATCATGTGTATAAGAAAACGCAAAAGTAAAGGGGGGAGAAATCACAATTGCTCCTGCACTAAGACTTTATATGCCAAGTTTCAGCCTAGAGCAATTTTTTACTGCTGAATTATAAACTCCTGGAAGTAGGGATTTATAATGGGGCTCCTAACAGACCCTTAACTACAGCTACCAGGCGCCATGATAATGAAGCAGGGCTTTGAAATACGACATTTTAGGTCAGACAGAAAGGCTTGCAAACTGCCCTAGAAGACCAGGAGAGAGACTCATTACACAGTTCTGCTTCCTAATATATCTGTATTTTTAAACTCAACTGTGCATTGCAAACTGTCACAAACTGTAGCTGCAATAAAAATAGGCCAGTCTATTATAACACAGTAGAAAGAACACTAACAGTTGGATTAGGGTGAGACTTGTTGTTGGGATTTATAACTGAATATGCACCCAAAACCCCTAACCCTAAAAGCAAAGAGTAGTGCATATTTTTCATATCAGATTCTTGGGATCTTGCTAATTCATGTGTTCCTTCCACACATGGATGTCAAGTTACCTTAAGACCTTTCAGGTCTTAAACTGGTTAATACATCTCTACTAAACCAAGATCATAAGCACATACTTAACCCTAAAATTTAAAGGAATTATGGGATTTGGGGTCTGATCCTGAGCCCACAGATTTCAGTAGAAATCCTTCCTCACAAACACCACAGAGACTCATAGAAAGGTGGGTTCTCCAAAAGTCTTGCTCCTGTGATCCCTTGTGTTTGTACCAGGTCTTGCCTGGAACACAAAGAATCAGACCATCACTGATGGACATTGTCCAAGTAATTCTTAGAAATCAGTTGACATCTGTCTACAGCCTATTCTTATGGTTCATTACTCTTAAACTGGATCTTCACCCTACATGCAACTTATGTTTTCACTGCAGCAAATCAGGCCGTTCCCCAAGCAATCTTAGAGATTTCCATCTTCATAATAGCAGCTGTTCAAGCAGCTGGGATGTTCTCCTGTCTCCCTTCAGCTTCAGTTCTCACCATGTGGTTCCTAGAGCACCTGCAAGGTGTGGAATTCCCTTCAAACACATCTGGGCAGCAATGACCTGAGTATTTTGCAGTTTCTTTCTGCTCTTAAATGGCTGAAGCTCTGGTTGTGTGATTAAGTAGTTTAATCCCTCCTTAAATCACGGATATCCTGAAACACATAGGAACCTGTAAGTACTGTTTTGTCACATACATCTTACACAAACAAAGCTCTCTTTTCCTGTACTACAAATAAGCTGTGGCCCTTTCAGCTTGCTGAGAAATATCCCACATGCACTTTGTGTGTATGAGAAGTACCCCACATGTATGGGAAGGAAGCTGATACTCAACAGAAGCCTCCATAGTGTGAGGAGGAAAGGGAAGGCAGCCACCACACATCCTCTTAAGGAAAGGTCTGTCTTGTCCTGTCTGCCACTATGAGCAGGGATGGTGAGGTAGATGGGCATTTCTCATCACTTGGGTGAGTGGAGTGTATTTTGCAAGGCACCTCTGAGATGCGCTGCAACTGCAGTCCCTGGAACCCAGGCACATTCCCTTAGTGGATCCATGTAAAACTACAACACAACTTTTGTCAGGAGCTGGTTACCACACAAAGGCATGTGTTCCAGTGTAACCACAAGTGGGGGTAACCAGTTCCAGTGCTGGGATCAGGCTACAGATACTGGATTTCAAAGGCAGCTGATCTTTCTAGCATGCATAAACTCCGAAGCTGTTATTCCCTGCTCCAACACACAACTTCCAAATAATGGACAGCAGATGCAAAGGCCCAGCTTGTCCTGGTTTGGAACCAGCTCTAACAAGAGCACTGAAAGCCTGCCCAGCCTGAACCTCCTATTGCTAGGAGTGGTGAGCTCAGAACTTCATTCTTTACAGCAACAAGGAAGCAGCAATGGGAAACGACCACAGCTGAATGCCCCATATTTTGCCCAACCTAGGGTGAAATCCCCCTGCTTCTTCCCAGATTCCTGTCCTTTCACCAGTACCACAAATGTTATTTTCACTGACAAAACTGGAATCATTGTCCTTGTCCTGAAGGGCCTGAAACAATCAAATATAGGTATTTTAGAAACCTGGACAGTTCCCCTGCATCTTGGAAACTCAATACTTCAAGTAAAGAAATCTCTTCCTTGCCAAGGATCTCCTCTGTTGCCTAATCTAGTTTTAAATGGGCTACTTTAAAAACAGGAAAATCAGGAATGATTACTTCAGGAACTGCATCCTTTGTAATTAAAGAAAAGCCTACACAGTTGGTAAGTACCAATGTGAAGTATCTTCCCAACCTCTGTTCCTTGCATCCTTGATCTATTCAATTAAAAACCAAAATTTCATATTTTTAATGCTATTAAGCAAAAAAGGGCAAGTTTTGGTTTGACAAAAGCTACGTGGTTACATTTTGACAAACAAATTCAGGAGCTGCTTTGAACTGGAATTTCTGGCTGTTGCAGTCTGAGGAATGAATACCAAGAAACAGAGCCAAGGCCTTGGTTGTGTCCTCCACGCAAAAGCTCATTTGCCAAAACTACATTTCCAAAACCAGAACCAAGAGAAGGTGATATCCAGGTGTGAAGGATGTGTCAAGGAAGATTTCCTATCCTTATCAGAAAACCCAGTGGACCACTAACACAAATATGCAAGTGAAAGAAACCTTCATTTCTCTAAGCATCTTACTAGACCATCTACTCAGTGTGACTCCCGTGTAGCAGGGAAAGAAATCAGGAAAGAGCAAGAATAACACAATACTCCTGTTTCTTTCATCACTTGGTAGAACTGGTAAAGCTGGTGCAGCAACTGTTAGGAAAAATCAAGTCTCACAGATATTAGAAGAGATAAGGAAGCTATTCCAGGCTGTTAATCATCAACATTAAACCAAAGTGGCTTAAATGAGTAAATAAGGATCAGATCCACTGTATCACAGGGTTTGGTTTTGCTTAAGACTCAGCAATATATGCAACAGTTAACACACACATTTCAAAAGGAGATTTGTGGTCTGCTAAAAATAGATAGCACATTGTTTAAAGAATCCCAACTGCAAGCACCATCATGAGACAGGTGAAAAATATGGGACCCTCCTTTTATTGCTAAGGTACAGAAGCTTCTTCCTACTGAGAGCAGCAGCACTACCTTTAAGAAAATCCCAATCCTACAGAAAAGTGAGTTTTAGTAAAATCCAACACCTCACACCCCCCCCACTATGTACAAACCCCAACTTGTGAATGGTTTAGTATCTGTGCGTGTGATGACAGTTGATACTGTGCCATACAGCCTCTCCAATGTGCAACTGCTGCTTTATCCATCTTCTGGAAATACTTAAAAGTTTGGGAACTTGCAGAATGTGACACCAGATTAACTTCTCCACTGAATTTTTTATGCTACAGAATTATTAGTCCCTAAGGCAGTAAGAGCAACCCTGCCCTGCACTGTTTTCTTCCACACGAATCCATTTGTTCAGGCATCGGTTGTTATTTGTAGGTATCTGCCAGCTGAAAGCATCACTTGCTCCTTCTTCTATGCACTGCTTTTTGTATTAGATCAAGTAGTGTTTTGCACCTAACTGGCATAATGGGTTTGAACCATGGTTTGTGGAGGAAAGAAATGAGTGAAGGATATTGGATTGATGCTACCATCTTGTTGCATCTTGTCTGTCCAGAAGTGAGAATGCAGTTCAGTTGAATTCTGCAGAACCCAAGCCACAGTGTGAATGGCATCTTACCAAGCCTACACACACAACCAGTGGCAACATGGAATAAAAGAGCTGTTGAACTTAGAGGTTCTTATGATGAAACACTGAAATACTCCATACACATAAACCAGCTGAATTAAGATTGCTTTGAGACCTTTAAGTTCAGATTTACTCCCCAGCTTGTGCAAATCTCAACTGTAAACAGTTTAAGTGCCTGGTTATAGGGCAATTAGAGTATTTTACTTCTTTTACTATTCTATCACATTACCTTGTAACTTGGGTCCTATATTGTAGGAGGCTGAAACAGCACTTCGAATAAATCTCTATTAAGGTGGCAAGTGAGTTTTATATTTTACCCTGTTCTCTGGGGGAGAAACAGAGAGCAAGACCTGTTTGAAATCATTCATTTTCTGGGTTGAAGTTACCATGCTCTCTCTACTTAAAGGTAAATCATTTTTGAGCAGCTAAAATGGTTTTAGCTGAATGCAGGCAGATGAAGAAAGTGAAATACAGTTCTCACATGGTACAGTTACAGTGCTTTTAAGCTTTAAAAATCTGTGACATTGAGTTGGATAAGAAGCTGTGAAATAACTTAAATATCTGCACTAATTTTGAGGTAAAAAAATAGTTTTTTGGGGAAAAAAAGAAAAAAAAAAAAGCCCTATCCAAAATACAGGTTCTTAAAAGAAGCTTAAATTCACAATTTGAACAGACCTAGAAGGATACCACCAGTTGCTTCAAGATCTTATTCGTAACACTTGTCAGAATTTAAGTATGAAATTTTTCTTCAAATTGTTACTACTGGGGAAAGATACAAAAATGATCACTTTTTGTAGCTTACCTAAATTTTTAAACAAAAACCTAAAGTCTAACTTAAAATGCTAAGCTATTTAATAGAGATTTTACCAGAGTTGTAAGCCTTCTTGGTCACTTATTTAAGACAAATGTTAAGAGCAGAGAAGAACAGAGCAGCATTTGAGTATACAGTGAGCACATTATGAGAAGTACAACTACCACAAACCACGGGAAGACAGCAGGATAGTAAGGAACTAGACAGAGGACCTGAGGATGCAGAGGAAAAGGCTGTTGGCTTCTCCACCTGCACATGACTCAAGGTTTTAAATTGGCCCTTGGGAGGTGGTGAAAGGGATGGGGCTGGTGCATTTGTACTCTGGAAAACTGTCCTATCTGCAGCTTCTCAAAACAGAGTCTTCAGCTCATGTATACACAGTAGCTCAAACTTGTACATTAAGGATCTCTCCATCACCCTGGACCAGCCATCCAACCAAGTCTGTTGTGCTCCACTGTTCTTAGTTCTCCTCCTGTTGGTTATCCCCTCTTTTGCAGTTTAACCTGCCCAGACATCCTCCACCCACAAAACCAACCACAGGAGGAGCCAGAACAGAACTGGTATTTCATTATTTCAGCTACTGTTTGACAGCTTTTTCAAGTCCTAACAAATGCAAAGGAGAGATCTTCAGCTAAAGAACCAGCGTAGCCTCTTCTCCAACAGTGGCACCCCTGCTGAAGACATGACCAAACTAGGAAGCTAGCTAAAAATAGCTATACAGTACAAAAAAAGAGGGGAAAACAGGAGCAGGGTTCCTCCATCTGAATGTTACAACATTACAATGAAAGAACTCTGTCTGGCAGCTTGTTTAAATGTGTTATTTATAGCACTAGCTTCTTCTGATCTTCAACAGGTAAGTCTTATAAAAAAACCTGCTAGACCTAATTTCTTATAGACCATTTTTCTTAGCATTTAGCAGAACAAAATTAGAATTAGCTTTTCCAAGCTATTTAAATGCAAAAGTGGGAGGTTTTTTTCAATCACATTTACATCATTAACTAACATAATTTCTCCTGTTAATAAATCTTCCTCCCTTCCATTTCAGAAAGCAGTGCTTTTACAAGCATTTAATAGAATAATGATACAAGAAGAAGAGTAAAACTATTACTGTAACCTGTACTACTTTTCCCTAAAATAAAAAGCAGTTCTCACAGGTTGGAACACTTAGCGGCAACATAAAAATCTCATTAGCACCTATTCCACTCTTTATCTGAAGACTCTCACAATAGCCACTTCTAATCTTCCCTTACCGAACAGGCAGTGTTAGACCAGCACATGCTAACGATGCCAAACATAAATGAGATGTAGGGAGGAGGGGGAAGAAAAAAACCACCCCAGAACAGAAAAAAATGAAAGAAAAAGGCATTCTTACCTTTATGATGTTGCAGTCCAAGAGAACGTAAGCACATTAGCAGGGAAGAGGCATTACACTCACTACTTTGACAAAGGTAAACACGCCCTATCTACAAAACTCCTTCAAATTCTTCAGAGACCCACCCAGCAAAGCTGCACTTCAAGATTTCTGACTGAAGGCAATCCTGATGTCATATGGATCTACCTGGTGAAACTCGGGAGTAGCAACGCCAAGCGTCTTCCCTCTGCTTGTTTCAACACAGCAGATGAAGAAACGTCTGAGGTCACATGGTACTTGGTTGTATGATGAGAATTCATCTCAACTCCTATTGCTCTCCGCACACAGGAGGATGCTGCGCCTGCTGATGGTGCACAACAGGAAAGGCCAAATGCATCACTTGACACTGACTTTTTAGATGCAGTATTAACTGAAATACAGGTTTTCAAATAAAGGTAGAGAAAGGTTTCTGCTTCTATTGGCCAGCCTCAAGAACGCTTCCAGCCTCAATCACCTAAATGTTTTACAGAAAGTGTTTCAGTTCCTCAGAAGATAGAAAGTGGAATTTCAAAAAAAGTCCTAAAGCAGAAGGAAACATACACTAAATGCATGTTTGGTTAGAAACACCACACAAACACGTCTATTTTCCTTAACCCTACGTGTGTTTTTAGGTATTGTAATTCCAGTGGCTAAGGAATAATGCATTTCTCAGCAGCCCTCCCCAGTTTCAAATAGTAACAGCCTTCAGAAGTATGGGCATTACTTAGTATTGTGGTGGGCAGCACACCTTGATGTTGTTCAAAAGAAAGTAGAGAACCTCACTGACAAGCCAAGAGCAGAGAGCCTCTTATTAACCCATTCTTCCTGCTTGCAGTCAGCAAACAGCAAACCAAGAAATAGGAACAGACATGTCAAAGTTGAACCAAAGGCTCACCTCACCCAGCATACTGTCTCTGAAGGAAGCTCATAGTAGTTGGCTACAGAAGAGTGCAAGAACAATACAGGCAAAATAGCGACTGATGATACCCCCAACCTTCAGTAGTTTGGGGCTCATAGACTTCCCAAACCATAGATGGTATCTCTATAAATAACAGTGGAGAGGGCTGGAAAATAAGGCCAGTGCAAACCTCTTTGTGAGTATGTTGAACCTCTCATCACAACCCGAAAGACTGCAATAAAAGAAGTGACCCAGGCAATATTTGGATCCTGATCCTTCAGCGAAAGGTTTGGATTTGTTCACATACCAATTTTTTCTCTTTTTTTTTCTTTTTGAAGCATTCTATTTTGGAGCTATGCCAAATCTTCGGTCCTTCCATAAAACTGGGAGCGGTACTCAATAAACTCATGCACCAAAGTAATATTAAACATTATTTCACAAAGGTAGTGTTACGGCTTTGCTGTTGCTTTAAATTATCTCCGTGCTTTCCCACATCTGAACCACCAGTACAAACTCAGCAGAACATTCAGGTACACTTTGCCAATTAGGAAAGCCTAGAGCAAGCTGATTCATATATCACTCAGTTAATAGTGCCAGTAATGTAGTAGGTAATTGGCAGAAACATCTTTCTTACGCCTCAATCCATGATTTCTTCACTGTCATGCTAAATTACAAAAAGCACATTTATTTAACTGGAGCAAATGTGGGGCTCCTATAGAAAAGATGGGGAAAAAATGGTTTTACGTACTTTTTGAGGAGCATTCATTAGGTATCCTCACCACCTATGCAGAAATCTATTACAAGATTAAAGATATTGCATGGTAAATACTAAGCTAACCATACCCTCTTGATCAAAGCTGCCCACTGGCTTTTCAATTACTGCTGCAATTTCATAGGACTTTATCCTTCAGGGAGCTTAAATTTGAATGCTGCAAAAGAAAACCAGAAGCAACTCAGTCTGTACATCTCACTACGAAACAAAATGAAATAAAAACCTAAGTGTTACTACTCCTTGCACGCAGCATAGCACCTACTCAATCAGCAGTTAAATACAACTAGATAATGGAGGCATGTATTTGACCCAAATAATTATTTCACATATCACTGGAAATTACATACAAGTTTTCAGTGGGGAAAAAACTATTAGAACAAACCAGGAAAACTTCATGCATTTATGTCCTTCCATTTTCCAGACAAATACATACATTAAATGATAATGAATCTACACATTGGACAAGACCTTTCACTTGAGTTTTAAGCAGTTACATAAGAAAGATTATAGTATTAGTTAACTTTCTCAGTAAACCATCTTGGCAAATCTTCAAGACTGTATTAAACCCTAAAGCTTCCAGAATCAGAGCTGCTGCGTAGGATGGCACTTGCAGGGGAAAAAGAAAGCCAAACAGAACCCAACTCATATTCCCCCTCCCAAACAAAACATAAACCTCCAAAACCTAAGGGTTTGTTTTGTTTTCTGCTGTGAAATAGAATAAAATGAAATTAAATTAATCCAGGGAGCTGACAGATAAATGTTCTGAATATTGTCTATGAGTACATAGTCAGTTTTGCTAAATGGTTCTATCTCAATGGCAGACAATCAAATCTCAGCCATATGTATATACAAAATAGGAATTTGCTCTATTTGATAACAATAGTAACAATTTGGACTTAATAATAATCACATAATTTGGACTCTGAATTCTCTTTTCACCACCAGTGAAACCCATTTCCTTGCCACCTAGCATTCCTTCACGATTAAGCTAAAAAAGCTTGATATTCCTACACTTCCTGTCCTCAAGAATCAAAACAATAACTGAAAATTAATCATTCCTAAGTCATATGTTCAAGGACATCAATACATAACTCAATCTTGCAATCTGCAGGGCTAAGGTCCTCTCCTTCACATCATTTTGTGTCTTCTCCTAATGCAGCAACTTTCCCCTACGTAAAAGGGATGAAGTCTATTTACAATCTCTCAGAAAGCTTTCTTCTCAATACCTTTCTAACTAGAAAGTATGACCTGATTCATAATCTTACTTAATCTCCCCCTGTATGGGAAAGGTTCATTCTAATTAATAATGCCATCTGTCATTATTGAAGACTAAACACCTGAGTTTGAACAGAGCAAGCATGAAGGTAACAAATACTTATCATAAGGGCTAAATCAGGAACACACAATGTGAACACATAGCCTGAAATCTTCAAAACGCTTACGTCATTTTCAATTATTGGTTCAGAATTTGGTTCACATGAATTTAATAAGAATTAGAAAACTCAGTTCTTTGAGAATCTGGGCCTTAATAACAAGAAGGCAGATGACACCTGCATAAAAAGGGGATGTCAGTAGTAATACTGGAAAGATAAAAGCAGTGGAGAGAAGTGAAGGAACACATGCCACTGCTGACCCAAGCTGCCATCACTTCACTAAAATCCAGAGAACAGGATTATTAACAAGCTTCAAATATGCCTTAGGAAAAAGGCTCCAGGAAAAGGCATTGGCATTACCTGGGGACTGCCTTCTAACCAATTTGTCTCACACAAGTAACTACTGAGGGATATAAATATCACAATCATGCTCTCTTTCAAGTAGTTACAAACTCCTAGGTGCATTCTATTTAAACACTGAATATCCAGTGTATCAATAAGCCTCCAGGGCAGCAATTAAGAATGCTTACATATCCAGAGGCACAGAGATGTATGCAATGCAGTAAAGAACTCATCTATTCACAGTTCAGTCAGCATTCTTTACGCAAAAATCCCAGTTTGATTTGTTTTTAAACTATCTTAGGTGAGAAAATGCTTTTCTTTCCTCTTGACTTAGCATCAACTTGCATGTATTTGTCAAGCTTACCTTTATAGTAAGCAGAAACACTAGAGCAATTAACATAGAACCACATATCTACACAAGGTACTTTCACTAAGTATGTTCTAATACATTTGAAAAGGCAAATTTATCAAGATTAACTTTGGTTGCTCCCATTTATAGCAAGCAATGCATTAAAACTAGCATGCTACTCGAAATCTTAGCAAGAACAACTGTACCTAAGGATTGACTTGCATAGTTCACCCTTTCCACTCCAAATAGAGCACTGCTAATTCACTCAAATGACACTCCTGTGTGCTGTGAATATCTTCAGATAGTCATGAGACTGATACACAAACTCCTCTGGCAGCAACGCTAGAGATTTAACAATTAGTTCAACCAATTCATTCAAAGTCTTTTAATTCCTTTCCAACAGTCCAAATAATATAGGATAAAAAAAGAGATGCCTTGTTGATCCTTGGGGCTGGAAGCACTGGTTTAACAACTGCATGAAAATAAATCTCAACAATCTGGAAAACTTGCACATAAGACAAATGCAAATGTTGCTTGATTACACCACCAGAAAACTCTCAGAGCATCAGCCTTTAGCCATCCACAGAGCACACAAGTGCAAGATAGGAGCATTAGCTTTACAAGAGTATCATAAGTATAGAATTTCTCAATGTTGGTTTTTATTCTTGTATTACAGGATTAAAACATATATTACAAGTCTTAAAACTAAAATGGAAAGCAGTCAAAAATATTAAAGGAAACCCAGTCTGAAAAACCACATGCATGAAAGCACCTGGATTTGGCTGTAATTGCAATCAAGCTCTACAAATATTTAAGTTCAAAAATACTCTTTTTAAAAAGCATATCCTGTATGTAACTTCCATTGCTAACTGCTTACCTCCTTAAAACCACTTATTCTATTGATGTTGAAGGTAAACTCCTCAAAACAACTGCACAGACATGAAGGGAGACTGTGGATGTTTCAGGGTAAGTCCTCAGATAGAAAACTGTCTCCAGATATGTCACCTGCTTTGTTCTGTGTCTTGCTTTGAAACAACACAAGAAAAGGTAGATATCAATATTAAAAGGTAAGGCACATCAAACTCCTAGTAATAACTGACCTACTTCTTAAGCTCCAATTTACCATTGGTAATAGGTTCTGCAGCTGAGTTAAACTGCTCTAGCAATTGAAGTTACAGCTCTGCCTGTATTTTTAGATAGTAAAAACAAATTAAAAACCCCAACAAAAAGCAACCAAACAAAACCATCCTATGGATTCATCAATGGTTTAAAACACAAATTCTTTTGCAAGGTGTTTTTTTTTTTGTGCTAGACTTTTTGAATATAGCCATAGACCTATGAGCTACCTTCACTGCTCACACTTGAGTGTAATGAAGTTGATTCACATCAGTTGTCCATCTCAGGTCCTACAGTTCATAAATGGTAAAATATCAACACGCTAATGTATCCAGTTGCCAGATACAAACCACATCTACCCATTTTTACCACTAAAACTTTCTGAGAATTAAAACAATGGCTTTCTGAGAAGTAAAACATGTGGGAATGATCACTTCTAATAACCAACTGGGCACACAATCAACTTCATGCCTGTAAGAATTAAATACAGTTGGGCTGTCTTTGGATTTGCTGTGCTCAGAAATCAAGTTATGGCTCTTACACTTCTTGCTAAATCCTACACACTGTTCTGAGATGTCTAAACTTTCACTTCAAGAAAGGTTTTATAGTTGCAATAATCACTGGCAAACAAGACCAGCACTTAAAAAACGGAAATTATTTCCCCATACTACCTTTCCCACCCTGCTTATCTTAGTGTCTGGGAAATACAGTTGTAATTTAGATACTTCCAGCTGGCAAAGTATAGACCAAGAAATGTTGAACACGATTATGTTCACTGAAAACAATGAAGTTAGTTAAAATAAACTGCTCAGCACAGCCTAGATTAGAAGTGAGGATAGTGGGAAAGGATTTCACTGAAATCCTACCTGTGTTTAAAATTGTTATCTTGAGAAACTCTTGCTCAACTGCCTTGCCAAAGGCACTTCCCATGTTTGAACTGAAAAGTTCCCAAGTAGTCTAGAGTTGCATCTTTGAACACACCCAGAGGCATTTTAGTGACAGAAACAAGCAACTTGGCATGCACAGCATAATCAAGTTCGAACAGTAGAGAGAAAACAGGCATTCTGCCCTGGACTACTCAGAGTTTAGTTTTTAACTAGAGCAACTATAAGCATGAATGGAAAAGTTTACACTCATTGATATTCTCACACACTCCTATGCACAAAAGTTCTCTCAGGAAACCAAAGCACAACGCACACAGAATATTCACATCTACATGTCAGTCAAGGGGATCACTCTGTCCTATACAATTGCCAAGTGACTACAGCTATCATCCTGAAAGAGCAAGCCTAAGGTTCAAACTTTCCCATCTGAGAAGTCATACTATTTGAGTGTCTTTGGAGAGCACTGTAATTTCCAGCTAAAGTATCCCACAAGCTTCACCTCCTTTTCTTGCCCTCCCAATAGATTCAGTAGCTCAGAGCTCAAAACTAATCTAGAAGATGGCCCACTGAGATTTAGGAGTTAGTCACCTGCTCCAGAGACTGCTCTTAACCATCTACTTGAATACTGAATAGCTTTTAAAAGACAGAACTTACTTGGCTCTTAATCAAAATAAGAGCACTTACCTTCAAGGGATGATCCTAAAGGGAAAATTGCTTCTTACAGTTTTGATGAGGTCTGAGGTTTTTACAGTAGTCCCTGTTGTGAGGGACTAACCCTTGGCGCCTAACCCTTGTAAGACCACTACAAGCTGCACATTAAGTGTACCGTTAGGTGGCTTCCTGCTAAGTGTGCTCACTGGTTTGGATTCTGCTCCAAACTAACTTTCCCCAAGCAAATTCTGAGACGCTTTTCAGGTTATTCAAATTAGATCTAATAAAACATGTAAGAATTCAACATTCCTGCATTGCAGACAATTTCTGGTTACCTGTTTTTGATTTCAAAAAATTAAGTATAAATTTATATAAATATATAATACAAATAATTTATATAAGTATAAATTTACTTACATAAAAATACATAATGGAAGCAAGGAACTCTGTTAGAATTTCACTTCTGCATTACCTAGGCTTGATTTTAGCTATAAAATTCCTTTAAAGTGTACTATAAACAGGCAACACATGATCCAATATAGTCTCACATCTACCTTTCAGTTAAAGGAATATATCATATTAAGAAAAACTAAATTCATATTTCAGTGAAGTGATAACACTGCTCATTGAATTAGCCAAAAGCTAAAAAAAGTACATCCTTGACATCAGTTAAGCACTTCAGCCATGGATTATTACGACTGCAATAGCACACCTGAACTGACGCTCCACTCAGAGCAAAGCACTGATGCAGAACACACAGTATAAACACCAAAACTGTCCCCAGCTGAAATATTTTATTTAGCCCAACCTCTAAGCAGTCAAGTGTCACATTAACATTTCACTCTAGTCCATGAATCACTGCCAATCTGGCAATAACTTCCTATAGAATGACATGAAATACAATTGACAAGACTTTAAGTATCTTCTATTGTTGATAAGCTTTCACATAGTTGTTCATTATCAAGTTTTGAATACCTAACAATTAGTCGGTGTATACCATATGCTGACATACATACCATGAATAAGCCTGGGACCCTAAGGAAAGGGATCATAGCACTGAATGCAACAGCAGATTTTTAAGGTGTCAACCAATAACATGTTTATCCTGTTTAAGGGTAATACACTCCCATTTGCAAGAGGCATGAGCTTCAGAAGTCATTCATCTCACAGAAACATTTCCATGTGTACTAGGTAAAAAAGCCACTAGAAAACATCTTTGGATTATTGTGGATTCGTGTTCTTATTGATATGCTCAACGTGGCTCAGTAGTTTCAACAACGCAGATGGATTATATGGGAAAAGATCCCTTCTCTGCAACCTAGAAATAGCTTTCTGCAGTTCTTCCAAACATTTCGTTGATTTGTAAAGCATTATCCTTTGGGGGATGACATTATCCAAAGATGCCATACAAGTCAAACTGGATGAGGCACTAGATCCCTTTTGTTTCACAGGCAACACTTCAGCCTTGAGTGTATTCCGTTCACCATCCATATAGCTGCAACCAGCTTCCCTTATCCCCATTTCACCCTCATTATTTAAAGGCACCTGCTTTGTGTTTAGCAAGCAGTCTTTTCCATCTGATTCTAATTCAGAGTCTTCTGAGCTGTCATAATTAACAAGGCTTTGAAGAGATGTGCTGTCAGTGCCTATCAAGAAGTTAGACCGGTTAGACTTTACAACTTCATTATCACCTTGCTCTGTTGTAAGTGCAAAATAATTGTGAGAAGCAGCCAAAGATATCAGAGTCTGTGGTTCTGGTTCACAACGAGCATTTTGCAAACTCTCTACAGTCTTACAGCTTTGCTTTTCTTGATGGTGTGGCTTGACAGAAGAAACTGATTGAAAAGCACCATGTTTGGTATCAAAATGGTTACAGACATCTACAAGTTGCTGCCAGTCTTTCCTAAGAAGCTTTAAGTACCTTACAAAGTACTCCAGAAAGCAAGTTTCTGATGAAATCAGAAAATCTAGAAGTACTGTGGAATCAAATGCAATTTTTTCAAGAAAAAATAGAAAGATACAGTGAGGATTATATCCACTTGCATGTGTAAGGAAGTTCCAGATTTCCTCCTCTTTTTGGCTTAAGTTATGAGCAGCATCATGGCGTAACCTGAAAAGGAAGTAATGAAACAGATTAAATTCAGTTTTGTCAAAAAGTACAAATCAAAACAGAAGTCTTTATATTAGAAAGAAAGAATGAAGGCAGGTGTGGTGGGAGATCAGTTTAGGAAGGTAAAGAGCTGAACACAGACTTTTAAGCAGCACTCCTCCTACTACTTGCAGTATCTTCTATCTGAAGCTTAAGGGAGCTTTTATGAATTAGGATAATATCTCGCATGGTAATCTCAACTACAGTGAAGCAGGGACAAATTCATGAAGAACACATGTCTTAGTGGCTAGCAATAACAGTTTTTATCAACTAGCTGGAATTAACATGGGTCCAGTCCTTAGAGGGCTACTTTGCCATAAGTCCCCTGAGTTCTCCTTAATTGTAATATTCCATTATTGTCAAACTCCTGGTGTTGAAAGAAGAGTCTTGCCTTTTATCTCTGTTTAACCACAGCTTTAGATTGTGAAGTCAATTACTCTGAATTACAGGATCTGATAAAGTATTTAATAGGAAACTGTTGCACAACTCCCTCATTTTAATCCAAAACACTCACTCAAATTATCAACAAAGTTAACTGCTCTTACACCACACATTATGACAGGGTCCTGAGGTTTGGGGGTTTTTAAATTATCACAGAATCCCAGAATTATCTGGGTTGGAAGGAACCTTAAAGCTCATCCAGTTCCAACCCCCTGCCATGGGCAGGGACACCTTCCACTGGACCAGGTTGCTCCAAGCCTGGTCCTATGTGGCCTTGGTTGGCCTTTATTAAGCTTTCTTTATACAAAAGTAATCAATGGAAATGTTATGTGTATTACAATAGCCTCACTAAATTACAATTCTTCACAGTTCTGTCGAAGAAAAATGTAGACTAACCTATCAAATTTTAAATAAATGAGTAATAAAGCTTTAGCAGCTTCCCACATATCATCATCTTGTTCTATGAAAACCAAGGACAGCCATTCACAGTGATGTACAACTGGGCGAGACTGTGGGGAAGACTTCAGATGATTCATCCAGAACATCAACAGCTGAGACATGGAATTCTGGAAGTCTCCTAAAAAACAGAAGTAACGATGAATTTTGCTGTATTTTTGTTAACAGACAACATACACTTTTTATTTTCTAAGTTAACAGTGCATAACAATTCATGAATGCTTTTATCAATGCTTTGCTCAACTCATTCAACACAGCACCAAATGGCATAGGTTAGTTCTTGGTACCAACGAAATAAGCAGTTATCCAACCTTAAATTCAAGGTGAATGGCTACTCTATTAAACTCTAAACATACCAAAGTTTAGATGCCAATTAACAATTGTAAGTAGCGTGCCTAAAATTAATTTACTTATTAGGTACCATCCTTGCACCCCAGACAGGTAAAACTTAACAACACAATTTACTCATCTAACAGCATTCTTCTCTTCCTTGAAGTTCAAGGAAGAATAATCAGAGGTGATCTAGAAAGTTTTGGGTATAACAGAGTGAAGCCTTCCACACCTAAACTTGCAGAATAAAGAACATTACACCTCCAAAAATCTGCATGTATCAGGAACCCACAAAAATGTGACTGTGCCCATACCACAGGGACTTATACTTTCCTTTTACTCCCCACTAGCTTCATTGGTACATCACAAACTAAACTTGACCTGAAATCAAAGTCAATGCCACAGATGTAATAATTCAATATGAACATTTTGCTGAGATGTCATCTCAGGTAATTCTTCCCATATGAGATAATAACGCAACTGGCATGTTTTGTTAAGACTGGAGCAAAGCCCCCACAGTATGATTCACTGTAGAAATTAACTGCAGTCATCTATAGTTGATGGGAATAAATTGACATTTCTACAGTAAGATGAATATGAAGCCTGCAATATAGTCATATTCTTTATAAAATGCCTTCCTCATGTATGATGCATGCTTTCAAGTACATACAGGCTTAAGATAAAGGTACCTTCTTGAGATGGTCTTAAGTCCTTGCTGGAATAATTAACATAACAGTACTTTCCCTGCAAATCTTCGTTTCCCCCTCACTCTAAACACTTCACTCCTGGGTGAGAAAAGCACTTCAAAATTCACGCCACTTAATGCAGTAGCTACTCACAAAAACAACTTTGTATTCATACAACAGGCTATTCCCCTTACGTCAAGAAACTTCCCTCTTCAATACTAATGATGTACTAGGTAGCATGGAACCAGGTACCAGTTTTTCATGTAACACAACATAAATTCAATGTTTAGAAAAGAGAGAAATTTCTTGCAACGTGGGAACCAATTTTCCTTACCACATCATTATGTGGTTTTCCTTCATATATGACTAAGATTTGCATTTCTTCTTGGAAAATAATAAGAACAGTGAATTATCATTGTTACAAATAGTTACTATTCAGACTGAAGTCTTCCCTTTAAATCAAAGCTATCTAGAAATTACCCTCAAAATTGAAATAAATTCAAGTTAAGCCACATTAATTCATGTTAATAAAAAAAGATAAGACCAAGCAGCTTCCCAGAAGGGAAGTTACCATGTTAAAGCATTTTGGTGCTTGTTTTAACCACTTAATTTAATGTCACTAAAATAGAAGCACCACTCCTTTCAACTTGAAATTCCTCTTGACAATTGGGGTATTTGAATCTAATTAAAGAACCCATTTCTGTGTCATGAATCTGGAAAAGAAAGGGAAATATTTTGAGATAGAATTTTCACAGACATCTAAAATAGATTTAACCTACATTCTTCTATTCACTCATTCTTAGACAATCTCAGTTTCTACACATTTTTGAGAAGGTGGATCATAAGTAAAATATTCTCCACAAATATTTAAGCTTTAAGAATTCAACTGGCATCACATATACATCATCTTCCAAAATCTGGGAGAAGTGTCAGGAACTGTCTTACAGAAGCCCATAGCTCTTCTGCACAGTCAGATAAATTAAAATGGGTTCTATGCTTGCTACAGCATGTAGAAATATAAAAAGTAAAATAACATTTACATCCAGAACTTGCATTAAAATGCCTCAATATAAACTTCTGTGAAATTTCATTCTTGTTTAATAAGAAACACAAATTATTTTCTACTTCTTGCCATATCATCAACTGGCTGACAATAAGGAACACCCATTCTCACATGTATTTGACTAGAAACACTGCTTCAGAACTGCCTTTCCATTTTTTCCATGAAGCTTGTAATCCTGGGACAGCAAGCTGCTTTTATCTCAGAATTTGCACATCCATGTTCACACAGCTTAGCAGTAGATGATGTGCATCGCTTGCCTCTCAGGGGTAAAAAGGCAAGTGGAAAGATGGGATTCCAGGTAATCCTGATTTGGGATTCCTGATTTGTCTCTCAGACAAAAAAGCTTCACCTCACCACTTCTTCACAGCACAGGAAAAGAATACTGACTAGCTACCAACGTGACATAGCAATGCATCCTCTCCTGTCAGGAATGCGAGTTACATGGCATTCCCTCATCATCCCACTGCCTGCCTCCTGGCATAGCCCTAGCACCACAGCTGCTCTTCTAACTAATCCAATTCATCTATTCAGTAGAACAAACATACACAAGCAAGCAGGTATGAGAAATATGCCTCACACCTACTAATTCAAAGGACTAGACCTATCAGTCAGGGTGAAGAACACAACTATGTTCTACTAAGTCTCTTCCTAGCTCTTACTTTATACCTTCATTATTTTTACTTTGCCTGCTTCTGCTGTTTTTGACAATTATATTGTACATCTGAGTGTAATGCCTAGTGCTTCCAACCAAGAGAAGTACATAATGGTACTCCAAAGTTCTATCTCCACATTTGAAAACAGGAGAGTGCTACCTGCAGTTCCTTTTAGTTCCCCACCCCAAACAGTGTAGAAGCTTATGCTATGTGGTCTCTTCCAACTGGAGAAAAGCCTGATATTCCCAGGCTGGCTGAACTACTTGAAATATTAGCACATACCCTTAACAGGAAAAGCTTTCAACCCCACATACAGCTGTTTCAAGCTCACCATATTGCAGGGATAAGGATAGGATAAAATGCAAGGAGACAACTAACTAGGCAGGACACAGTGATAAGATCTTTCTTGGGTGGGTCTTCTCTTTCCTCCCTCCCACCACCACTAATTCAGCTGAATTCTATTTACAGTCTTAATGAGATGTAACTATAAAATCTGAAACCTTTAAAACTCCTGCTGCTTAATAAACAAAGCTGAGGCTATTACCTTTTATTTCAGCTTCTGTAGCAGAGTTCTGAAACTTGAATTCCAATGCTTTAAGCACAACCAGACTTAAGGCTCTGAGAAGAGTTTGGTCAGGACCACCTGGAGTGTCATCTCCAGGAGCAGTTTCACTGCCTCCAAAGTAGCTGGCCTTTTCACTGAGTGGGATCTGATTAAGCCAAGTCAAATCCACAACCTGCAGGACAGTATTACTCAGTGCAAGCATATCCTCTTGTAAAGATGGGGTTTGGAAAAAGAGCGATCCACCTTTAGCATCTTCTCTAGGCTTGTAAAGGGCACATTTTTTAAGGAGTAAAATTAACTTCTTCTTGATTATATAGTGAACTGATGAGCTAATGACATCCAGGACATGAGAAACTTTCAAGAACAATATTCTCTGGCATCTGAGTGGTTCTAATTCAATTCTGGAAGCCAAAAGTGCTTCAAGTAGATCTATAAAACTGACCAAAGTGTCTGTATCTTCAGAGTAAGGTGAAGCATAGTGGTGACTGTCAAAGTGATGGAACAGAATGGAATTATAAAATCCTTCCAGCACAGCATCAAGGGGAGCCAACAACATCTTCAAAATACCTACAGCAATGAGAATGACATTATGGACCTGGAGTGAAACAGAGTCAGCTAAATCAGCAGATTAGCAGAAACCAAGTGACTGTGACCAGTCTTAGGTTTTCATCAAGTTTAAACCACTTAATTTCAACAGTACTTTGTCACCCTCTTTGTAGTGAAGAACGAAGGTGTTCTTTAGACAAACTGTTCTAGACGAGATTACAAGTAGCATTCCTCCCCCTAGTGGGCACTCGTGCCGGGATAACATTACAAATCGCGACAGTACCTGCTTTAGGTAAAGCTTCATCTTTCAGTATGTCCTTGACAATAGTTGTAAGAGTCCACAGACATTGTGCTACCCGGGTGCTCACAGGGAATTCTGAAAGAGTCTTCAAACTGAAGGTGAGCCAGGTGACATTCACTGTGTTCTGTGAAAACCCATTCAAAAACCAATCACACATGCTTTACAGTTGCTATGCAAAGTAAATTAAATCACAGGCACAGGCAAAACAGAGGTAAATGCAGTATGTCTGTCCAGTGCATTTTAAGGTCACTATTTACCAGCAGGAGGTCACACGTGCAATAGAAAAATCTGTATTTTCCAAAAAGGGAAAATCGAACGTGTTAATGTCATGTGACCTACCCAAAATTAGGTAATCCTGTAGACAGAACATATCTGAATTCACAATTCCCAGACAACTTTGCAATAAATACTACAGAGGCTACAATACATATTCAACAAATAAACAGCAAGTGGAAAAGAACCCTAAAGTAACTGGAATAGTCAAACATGAAAATACAGGAAAATTTCTGATTAATGTTCAATAGGTTATGACCTATTTTTATCAACTGTATCACCAAACAGATATCAAGTAACTGTAAAATACATTGATAGTCTAGATTACTGGGTTTTTTTTTTAAAACCTGCATTGCAACTTTAAAGAGAATATCCCAGGAGAGAAATAGTCTCTTGGAATATTTACTACATCTCTTTCCTATCCATCACTTACAAACCAAAGGCACTTTGTGGGCAAACTATGACCTTCATATTGTTCCTGATACTGGAGTGAAACACTCTTCAACAAAACTTTGTGGCATTTTAAGGGACTAAGAGAGTACAGCAGACTGCAGGTGTGCCTCTCAAAGTTAGGACAGACATGCAGGCCATGAATGGAGGAAAGAAGCAGCTTTGATGTTGCTCTGTAGATTGCTCACAAAAGGAGCCTCTTTAGAATAACTTGCAGATTTTAAAGTAATCACACAGCAACTGCTTTTGTGCCAAATTTGGCTCTAGGGTCAAATGGAACAACGTGAAGGCACATATTCACTAAGTCATTTTTTAAGCTGTGAACAGCTATGCCACACTCACCTCTTTCTTCAGCTGGAAATACACAAGAGAAGCTAAACTTTTTGAAGCCATGTGAGATAACAGCTGATCACAACTACTGAGCAGACAAACCTGTAAACACATAGAAGAAAATATCTAAGCCATGTCCCTTTTTGGTTTTTACATCCTTTCACAGAAATCTCCCAGAAGTTTATTAAAGCTTACCAATTGTGAGTCAATTTTTGCCTCCTTCAGAAGAAGGACAAAGATCTCACAGTACTTCTGTCTCATACTGAACTCTGTTTCCTGGGACTCTGCTTTAACAGCCATCATCTTGATCAAGGTTAACTGAAGCAGCATCACTTCTCGTGGACAAAATGAAGAGCTCAAGTTTGCAAAGCTATTTGATACATCATCTGTTGTAGTGACAACCGCAGCTGGCATCTCAGTGTCCTGATGGCTCCCAATACCACCATTAGTAGATGGCAGATGCATCTGATGACATGATTCATCTCCTTCTGCTGACTGTTCAACACAGGGATTAAGTAGAGAGGTATAATGGTGGCTTTCCTTTGCCAGTGGAAGGCCAACCAGCACGTCCTTATACATCTGCTGCAGAAGAGAGATCTTCATGATGAAAACATTCAATATTTCAGAAAATGCTGTATGTCTTCACTGGTTATTCATCATCACTGCAAATCAGCTTCGAGGTTATTTTTATCCAATATGAGAAACAGAATCACTATCAGGCATTTCTCTTTTAAGTTACCTAGAAAGCAATATTTTGTTATTACTGAACTGATAACTAGAAAGAAACAAAAGAACCCCACACACTTTTGGAGTTCACAGTACCATTATTAAATGTATTTTGAAACTACAAAATCACTGTTTAAAAACAACACTCTTTTAGGATCCCCAGCTTTCAGTCTGGCATAATCAGCCAGGTAGACTCCTGAAGCTGTCTGTAGTTAAGTTTTGTTACATTTTCTCTTTCTTTTCAATGGAAGAAAACAGCTGTTCCAGCTGGTAAATTCTAAAGCTCTTCCCACCTATGTATCTATCATCACCCAAATATTTTAAACTAATATTGGGGTTTACCAGAATTTTAGTAAACAATGAAACTCTAAAATTCAGTACATGAGGCTTTTTTTGGTTTAGTTTATACTCTCCACAAGTTTTTAAAGCACTATCAAATACTGAGAATTATACCTTTATTTTTACAACTGGATTTTTTAACTGCAACTGGAGCATGCACTGACTGTGGCTGCCCAAAGGTATAACGAATGAGGGGTAGACCAGGATAAGGTACACAGACTCCTCACTTCTTCCACCATCAGAAGTATTTCCTGCAGAAGAGAATCTAAAATTAGAGAATAAGAAGCTGCCTGCAGGGAGTGATCTACAATTCACTCTGGTGTGGTACTTCTAAAGGCACATTCAGCAGTGATTGACCTGACAACTCCAAAATGTTGGAGTATGCTTCTCACCCAGCAGAAATAAGAACCCTTCCCCCACCCTTTCCCATACTCCACATTTTAGATGTTAAGAATAGATCTGATACTTCATACAATAAATTCCTTCTTTCCTTGAAGAATCTATTTGAAATTCTATATGAGGTGGAAAGTTATGACCTGAAAGCCCATAAAATTTCTTCAGAAATCACTGATTTTTTAACGTGGCTATTGTTCCTATCTTTGAGGTTTATTTCTTCCTAAATGAATACCTAATAAAGTAAAATTATCTTGACACATTTACTTCTGTGCTCAAGATCAACTTGAATTATTACCCTACGTGGTAAATGAACTGATCCCCCATGCACAAATTCATATGACACAGCAAGGTTGCTAAGGCAGAAGAGATTTAGAACTCCTCTAGCACATCCACTATGGGATTTTTCTTGGCCACATCATATTGGTCATGCTTTCTCTGATCCTACCATAATATATTGATAGGATGGCATTAATTTGCAAGCACTTTACGAAAACATTTATAAGATACACCTCACACACAATAACAGCTCATGAGTAGAAGTCACTAAAGGAAATTAAATGTGAGAGGGCTTATTTTGAAGAAATTTCCTTCAAAGAGGAGGAAAATGTCAGACAATGACTAAGTTTATTTCAGTCAGAAAGCAGAGAAAAGCTCAAACCTGAAGAGTAAAGAAAAGCAATGGTATTCATAGATAAGAAATGTTAAACTCCAACCTTTACTTGTATTGAGTTATTCACAACAGCATCTAAACACCCATTAAAGTAACACCTCACAATGCCAGACTCCTGCATAAACACTAAGAAAATGTCCTAAAAGCCTTATAAATAGACTAATCAGGAAAAAGACAGAAAATTATACAAAATGAACTCCAAATAAGCATTTTGCTATACATTATTTTAATGACTACTTCAGCTAAGCTTTAAAATCCAAACCAAAATCCTGCAGAGCTGCAAACAGAATGAGAGAAGAAACTTAATGGAAAAGGAAACAAAGAACTGGAGATGAAATCTCAGATGGCAGTCGAAGCCTCTGAGGTTTAAGGACCAAGCAAAGTTTAAGTAGTTGCAAATGCATCCAGAATAGCCCAAATCAAAGTTATAAAATATGTATATTTCTATTATGTGGAGTACTTAATTTAGCAGAAAGTCCTAGAAAGCATTGATTTGAATGGACTAACATGACACCACATTTTACTAATACAAGTGGCTTATGATGACACACAATTACTCAGAGACATTAGCAATGAGGCATGATTGAGAAAGCTATTGTGAAGTCCCTATAATACCCTTTCCCTGTTATATATACTATTAAATGTTAATTGCATGAGTAGCAACTGGGAGAAAACAAACTATCCAATAAACCCATGCTATTTGCATTAAAAAAATAAATCAGGCAAAGCAAAATGAAACCACAGCCCATGACTTTTGGGTCAGAGTCTGAAGGCTTTGGGTCTCCTTACAATGGAATGATTGAATCATTTAAGAAATAAACATACTTTGGGTAACTTGTACCTGCAATGACTTCATAGGCTCACCTTTCAATAAGGAATATGCTTTTGCTCAGTGTTGAAATACTGTAAACGTCTCTAAAATAGTGTTATTCCTTCCCAAGGCTGCGAGCTGCCCACTGTCTGTTAACTGACACCTAAACATGCCAGGTGCTTTACCTGCTCTTCTGTGAGCATCTTTAGCCACTAGAGATGGGGCTCCAGGGACCCAATCCGGCCTCACCGGAGAGCTGCGCCTATCACTGGCGCTTCAGAACCCCCAGCAACAGGATACCGGTGGGAAAAGCTCACTAAAAGTGGTATTCCAGCCGCACAAGGAACGGAGGGAAGAGCACGGACGCGTGTAATGACTGCCCCAAAACCAGCGCCCCGCGGCCTGCAGGCCCTCTCCCTGTTACCTTCCTCCAGAAGGCCCCTCAGTCTCCACACCCCTCTCCCTGCCCTGAGGGCCACCCGAAGCCTTTCTGTACCGCTTCCAAACCCTTCCTGCGCTCCTTCAACCGCGCTGGACAGACCCGACCTCCATCAACCCACCCAGCTCCCCTCAGCCCCGGTTATCCCTCAGTCCCGGCTCCCCTCAGCCCCAGCTCCCCTCAGCCGCCGCGGCGGAAGCCCCGCCCCTTGCCCCCCCGCGGCCTCGCTTAGCCACCCCTAGCCGCCGCTCCGACGGGCCCCGCCCCTCCCCGTCCCGTCGCTAGGCAACCGCTGCTAGGCAACCGCCGCGACTCACCCGCCCCCGGCAGACCGGCCGCCGTAAAGCTCAGCTCTCCTCCGCCAAACCGCCGGAACCACCGCAGCCAGTTCCACGCCCCTGTCGCAAAACCCTTCCCCCCTCCCCTCTCCCCCGCGGCTTTACGGCAAGGGGGGCAGAGCAATAGGCGGAGCTGCCGTCAGCCCGGCGTCCAATCAGACGTGCCGGCTGCGGGCGGTTGTGGGCGGTCCCAGCGCGGCGGCAGCGGATTGGCTGCTGCGGAGGTCAGTCCCTGCCCGCTGACCCCGGTGCGAGCGGCGGGGGGCGGCTCGGTGCAAAGTGTCCCCACACGGCTCGGCCCCCGCCCGCGGCCGGCCCCGCCGCTGCCCCCGCCCGCCCGCGGCCGCACCACCAGCGCGGGGGGCGGCTGCGCACGGGGCCGCGCCGTCCGCTCCCCCCCCCCCCCCGGAGGCACACAGGTAACGGCCGCGGGCCCCTCGACGGGCTCTGAGGGGCTTCCCCGCCGCCCCCCGCTGCGGACGGGGTGCCCGGTTCGCCGCCGGTCTGCCCGCTCGGGCCGCGGGGGGAGGGAGGGAAGGCAGGCTCCGGGCCGGCCGCCTGCCGCCGGGCTCCCGGCGCTGCTCCCGGTTCTCAGGCGGTGAGGGCAGAGGGGAGCTCAGGGCTCCTCCGGAGCGCGTCCCCTGCTCCCCATGGGCCCTCCCGTCGCTGGGCCGTTGGACTCTGCGCCGGGGCTTGGTCGGCTTTTTGTGTGTGTGTGTGTGTGTGCGCTTGACGGCTCCCGAAGCATGAGCTCCTGCGAGGGAGCGATTTTCATTTCCCAGTAGCTTTCCTTTCTGGGTTACTTCCTGTCCCATTCTTTAGTTCTTATCTTTTACTTCGGTTCCCCGGAGGAGCTGGCTTGACAGGGTAGTGGGCCTGTAGTTATTGTCCTTCCAACTCCTTAGTACCCCTGAGAGCGCCCTTCTGTCGAGTTGAGGTCCTGATTTAGAGGAATAATCTTTTCCTTCCTAATTTCTTGAAGGCTCTTCTTATTATGACCTGCTCTTGCTTTGGTATTAACCATTTTCATTCTCCATTCCTCTTGGTTTTGTCATTGTGTGGCTCAGTTCAACTTTGTTTTTCCTTTTTTAGGTTGGAGCTGCCTTAAAGGAGAATTAAAAACTGTGACTCCAAAGAACAAAATAAGACAGAAGTGAGGAACCAGCGTTCAAAAACACCACAGAAAGGTGATCATTCTTACAAACTCTTGGGATCATCCTAGACACATGGTTTGGGCCCCTCGTTGCGTTTTGATGGATTTGAATAGGTAGCAGTGGATTTCTTTGTTCTCATAAAACCTACTTGCTATTGACCTTTACAAGTTTGAAAGTTCAGAAGTTCTTTTGAAGTAGGGTTCCTCTTTCTTCTTGTAAGGCTTTGTCATGTTCTAAATTCAATCTGCAAACATTATTTTGCTTATGAATTGCTGCTTAATGGGTCTTTGTGTCTCCTCATCTCAGCAATGGCACTTAAAATGACTTCGCTGTGTGCTGGTTAAAAAGGCCTCTTTTTAAGGCCTGTTCACAGATTTATGTGTGCAACACAGGATTTGCTTCTGCTCTGATTCCAAAGTCTTTATTGGAGTAGGTCATGGTGATTGCATTATGTTGGTTTAGTCCTACCTGACTTTGCGTGGGTCTCTTTTTCGGTATTGTACTGTAATGGAGCTGCAAAAATTGAAATCCATTTAATTGGATGGTGTTTGTTTACAGGGACTTATTTTTGGGGTTGAGATCACAGGAGAAGATAATGCTGTTAGCTGCTTAAGAATAAAAAGGAAAGGAGTCATCGAAAACAGTCCTGCTGGTAGGAGGAAGGCTCACTTGCAGGGGGAGAGCAGTTTGTAGGAAGAATTGCTTAAGTGGTGAGATGAAGAGATGGGCTCACAAGGGGAGAGAGTGGGGGGTGAATGATGTCAGTCAGCCTTTTAATGCATCCTACTGTTTGTGTGCCCCAAATAATGGAGTTTGTGCATGTTCTGTCAACACAGAGTCTGTCTTGAATCCGTTCTAATCTGTTTCAAATGTAGATGAGTTTGTTATTTTGGTAAATATATGCTCTATATAGGTCCCTTTGGTCTCTGTTGTGTTTTCAGAGATGTCATTAACTGTACCAGAGTGTTTTTCATTGTCAGCAATCAATTAGTTTTTAGCATTAGTTGTGGGGGAAAAGCAGTGCCTGTTGCCAACAATCATGGTCAAGGGTGGATCAGTTTTCTTGTGCAGGTGTCTTTAGCATATGATAAAAAGCAGCTGCTACATGTCAAAGTTTAAATAGCAAGTACCTGTGTAATACAAGTGCAACAAATTCTGAGGTATTTGAAAGTACAGGAAAGAAACATTCCATGTTATTTTGATAGCATACTGCAAAACCACACTTCATAGTGGAACATGTGGGCATGCTCAGTGTGATTGCAGAAGGGATTTTTTTGCTAGTATGCAAGATAAATGTGTATTAGTTCATCCAAAGTTGGTTTATTATAACACCCTTTTTACAACCCATCTAATGCTGGGCCTTGCATTAATGTAGCTCCTCCAACAGGATACCTCTTGTTGCCGATAAGTCGAAAGATCTTTGGGGTTTATTCATGGAGGGAAATGTAAGTTTTCATCGGATTTGTGAAGCTCATTCTTAATGTGAAGTGCCTGTGTGGCAAAGTTTGGTTCAGATGCAGAGAATGGACTTGAGTTTGTAGGAATCAGGGGATTGGCTTCTGTCAGAAAGTTGCGCATGGTCAAACAAGGAACAGAGATAAATGATACATTGAAGTCCTGTTCTGTAAGAAACGCAGCCTCTTGCAAGCATAGCTAGCCCCCCTAGATAAAGTTGCACATCCTTTTTTTTCCTCTCTTCAGGCTATGTAGGCATTTTAGGTTTGTTTTGCCTTATTGTGAATTCTAAACCCTTAAAGGAAATGTGCCATCTGAGAGGCCGTTTTCCGTTATTCCAATGCTTGCTTACAGAATGATGCTGTCACAATGAAGAACTTGCTTTATCCACTGAAGCCAGCCAATGAATTTTGTCTACTTGGATTCTTTTAGGCTATATTAAAAGAAATACAGGGAAAAGAAAAGTTTTCCAGAGATGGTTGAATGAAACAAACTCTGTAAGTGGCACTCATTTTATTCTTCGGCCATGCTGTGAGTGTTAGGGCTGAAGTGACTGCTTTAATGTGGTTTGAACTAGCCATTGTTCTCTGCTGCAGTCATTCTATGAAATATTGGTGTTTGGATTGTTTAATATTAGCAAGTCATGTTAAAATACATAGATCTTATACATTAACTCTTATTATGAATTATTATTTACTTTTAATGCCAAGCTTTCCTCTGACATTTACTTGTTTAAAACTTAGTAACAGCACCACTGTAAGTTAAGAGAGATGGTATTTGATGCTTGGTACCAGAGGATCTCCAAGCATGCTGCAGAGCACAAACTCCCTGCAGTTTGTCAATGCACGTCTTGAGGGAGACTTGTGGCTGTGTGACACTGATGCAGCAGTCTGTACTAAAAACATTTGTAAGGCCTTGCTGTAGCACTAGCATTGATGAGGTCCTTGATTTGGGGTGATTTGCAGTATTTCTTCACTGGCTTCTGCTTGTGGTTAAGGTTGCTGGTGTATGGGTGGGAATCTTGAGGATAGTTAATAGTTGATGTGGTACTGGTGCTTTCTGAAGGTGAGGTCTCTTGTGCATGCCTGTTTACAGACCTGAAGTTATTTGAGCTGGGTGATTTCACTATTTCTCCATCAGGCCCAAAAGTCAGAGCCCACAACCCCTCTGTGAAATGGGTAATAGTTGGTAAAATGATATCTCTGTACTTCAGTTTGAGCCCCTTGCAGAATGTAACAACACAGCAGCTGCTTATGAGTATATGGCACCACTAAGCAGCATCATACAGTGCTATCAACGCCTGAAGTTGATGGAGGACTTGTAGATTAACTAGTTATTTTAAATGTAGTATGTCCAAACTACGAGATGGAATTACAGAAGCTCTGATGAGAAGTGTGTAGCTGTTAATGACCACTTATGAAAAGTGAAGACTTCTTTCCTTTAAAGTAGCAGTTCATGCACTGTTAACTCATTGCTTTTCAGACCCAGCAATTCGCATGCATTGGTTGGTGATTTTCATCCTGGCCACTTGGGTTACCTCACTTGATAGTCTGTCTGGGGTGTAGCATAGAACATCTAGCAGAAAATATATTCAGGATTATAAGGCTCTGTGAAATTTTAGTATTTCACATGTTATTTGCAAACTTTGATTGTGACATGAGAACACAAATAATGGTTGTTGCCTTACTTTCTTGTCTGAAGAGCTCCTGAAATAGGAAGTTGAGTGACAGATGAAGATGGTAGTTGCATTTAGGTTTTGTCAAACACATATTGACCATTTTTGAAATGCCATTTAAGTACGAGCACATTGAGTTTTGAAATGGGTGGGAGAAGTGGGTTGTGAGAATAATGAATGCTAATGTGATTATCCTTTTTTGATTTTGATTTAAATGTCTTGGAATACTTTAACCACAGACAGCTAGGACCTACACTGATTAGGTCTGTGCTGGATATTAAATGTCATGTGTAATGGTATGCTTTCCTTGTGGTAGAGAGTTATGCCAACATCGGTACTAATTATGGTCCTGTTTCTGCTCTTGGATGTGTAATTCTAGGGTTTGGCAATCAGGTCTATCTGTTAGGCCATAAGAGTGCACAAAATACTGCATTAGAAGGTCTTGCTTTTAATACCAACCTTGAATTTTCTTTAACTATATACATCTGTCAGAATTAATTTTCCACATGATGTTTGAAGTGACTTTAATGAAGTGACACATTCATGTAGGGAAGTCTAAGATCTCTTTGACAACATGAGACATTATCAATAGGTAATGAAGATGTTTATCTTTTTTTATTTAGTGTGTTACGTCTACTATAATTATTAGTATTTTAAGCAAACTTTAAGTCATCGAGTGAGTGAGCTTTACTTTAACTAAATATGACTTCTTTTTATTAAAGTTGCAGATCTTACTCTTGCCATATGCAGCTAATTTTCCTTTGGGGGGGAAAATAGCTTGTTACTTTTTTAGTGGAGCAATCTGTTACCTTGTCTGTAGTCTGTGAAGTCAGTGCAATTCTAATTTGCATTAGCTAATAAAAAATGTGTGGGTTTTAAAGTGAAAATCATGCAAAAATGGGGGGGGGGAGAAAGGTGAACTAACGACTGATCATCTATGCAAAAAAACAAGGCTAGAAATGTGATCAAATTAGGTCATGGCAGTGCAGTTTTGTGCAGGGCTGTGAGCATATCTGCAGACCTTGTATGTTTTATCTTGGGAAGCAAAGCTCTTGGAAAATGTGCATAAGAGGGATGAAGAGAGCTTGTTTTTTTCATCCTTCTCTTTTGAGCTATCATTGGAGAAGCAAGATTTTCTGTTGCATTAAGCGACAGAAATTTGAAGTTAAGCTAAAAGCTGCACAGTTCATGTAATTGTTCTGGTGCAGTTCATATGCAGGAAAAACAAGTCACAGCTGGTTTTGTGTGCCCTGCTATACAATGAAGTAATTAATGCTTTTATTATTTATAATACTGTTGCAGTGCTCGCACGTGATAAGGGGTCCTGTTGAGAGAAGCTTGCAGCCAAAGTGACCAAAAGGTCAGACAGAGGTGTACAAGGAATTAATGAAGTAACATTGATGAGTACGGGCTCTCGACAGTGCTGTGGGAAATGTTCAAGCAGTGGGGCTGATCCTGCGTGTTAACTGCAGATGATGAAGAAGGGGGATAAGGAGGGCTAGTCTGGAGGGGGAAACTGGGTAGGGATTGTAACTGAGTAAAGGTTGATTCTAGTACTTATATATGAAAAGGGTGATGATCTCTGAGGTGATATTGCTTGTGTTGTGAAGGTATCTTTACCTGTTTGTGGAATGTCTGTTAGCCTGATCTCTTACATGAGGGAGACACAACTGGTGGTACTAGTCCAGTTGAGGGATGGGGAAGTCAATGCTCTATGCTATCAGGTTTCATTCATTAGAGAGGAAAGCACAGATGGATGGAGGTTTAAAAAAGGAAACAAAAAATCAACAAACCACAAAACTCCCACAAACAAACAAAAAAAGCCCACAGAAATGGGTTGGGAAGGAACTAAATGGATTCTGAAGGTTTTTCCTGGCATCTGACTCCCGCAGGGAGGCACTGAGCAGTTGGGCAGAAATACCTACAGTGACCTTTGCATCCATTTTTGTTCCATGGCAGCAGCAGATACGCATAGTCCTTGGAGAAGGGTTTAGACCTTTTCCTCAAGGTTTATTCCAGAGAGGAAGCACATCTCTCCTTTCTCTTGTCTTGCATAAAATGTTCTCTAGCCTTTTTCTCACCTGGCAGAAGCAACCTTTCCCCACTCCAACCTCTGAAGGACTGTTTGGTGATGAAAGAAAACACACTTCAGGGCTTTTTTCTGGCATAACTGCATTAAAATGTGGCATTCTAGCACAGGCGCAACGTAAAAGTAAGTAAAAACCTCTCACTTTTTGCAACTAATAAGAAATATCATTTCTTTTAAGGGGCAGCAGGTTGTTTGACACATATGGGCACACAAGATTATGAATAATGAAGACAATGACGAGTGGGACATCCATCAAAGAGTAACAACCTCATATAAGGTAATTCAGGAACACACTGAATTTGTCCTGTTGTACTTGCAAAATCAATGAAGTAGTTGGTGTTGTCCTCCATTTTCATGGCAGTGTACGATCATTATAACCAAGAATGTATAGGTACATTTTTACCCCCTTCTGCTTGATTTAATTCTTTTACTTGCATGGAGAAAACCACAATGTAGCAATCCAAATGCATACCATGTTCTGAATGAGATTGATTACAGTTGCAAAACATTAAATATTAAATGCCAAATGGCTAATGACTTCCAGTAGTCTTCCTTTCCTCCTTCAAAGAGTGATGTTGTAAATGAGGATTTGCAAACAGGAATTTTAAATGATCCATGGAACACAAGTGGAAATGTTTTCAAAGCTGGTGTGTACCTAGAGCTATCCCAAAATCTTGAATGGTACCATTAAGTAGGCCTGTGATTTACATTTCTTTGCCTGCCGTAGATGTGAGACAGAAGAGTAGATATTTACAGAACTGTGCAGGTGATAAAAGGAGCTGCCTTTTATGCCTGACTTTGTCTTCTGCTTTGTATGTTTTAATACTTATGTACTTTAATACTAGCTAATTTGAATAAGCTCTGCTAGTCACATGCAACATATGGGGCCAGTGCCAACTTTTTATAATGCTGCATTACAAATATACCCACCAGCTGAGAAGTGTGATATAAAGAGCTTTGCTTTTTCTTAACCAACTGTCTTCGTAGATAGTTGCAGGGGGGAATGCTGCTGGCCCCTTCAATGAGAAATCCCTTTTTGCTTCATCTGTTTAGTCATCCTGTCTGTTTCCTGTACCATTCTGAGCAATTAGTTTGACCTTAATTTTCAAGATCACATGAGATCTTGTAAGTATTAATCCTGTACAAGAAGGGACTGTAAAAATGGCTGTACAAAGTTTGTTTCTATCAACTTTTGGTCAGTTTTCCTGTCTTGTTTTTGTGCACATTCAGAAAGTAAGGCTAAAGGGGCATGCTGATTTTTACTTTGTTTTTTCGAAGATCTCCCCCTGACTTATTACCAGTTAGATTCAGTCAGTTTTCACCTGTAAATCCAAAGAGAGATGTTTCTCTTGTAGTTGGAAATCCATTAACAGTACTGTTAGTGGTGTGATGCAGAATGAAGTCAAGCTCGCTGTCTTATAGGTGAGCATGTTCTGAAGTGCTAATTGGAGTTTAGAAAAAGAGCTTAGCAAAAGCTTATTAAAGTTAATAGAAATACTTCCATTGTCATCAGATTAACCAAGTTTGATTTTTGGACTGTGATGCAAAAGCTGAACTGTTGGGTTAGCGGTTGCTGGATTGTTAATCCCCTTTGCTTCCAGTGTCAGATAATGGAGTTTATACTATAAACCAAAACAAAGCCAGTTCCTAAACCATGTATAACCTATCAAGCTAAAAACTCTTCCTTCATAGCCTTGTGCTGAACTAGTGATTGATGCTATACGTGGTAAGTTGAAGCATTTATAAATGTCAAAGACAAGCATTTGCTGCATGTAATTTCCATATTTGCAATCTACTTAGGGTCATTGTAGCTACCTGTTAATTGCAAGTTTATATCTCTCCAAGAAGCAGATAAATAACTCCTTTGCAATGGGAACAACGAGGCTGTAGAAGAGCGAATAGATACCTACGCTTTCATCTTTAAAGATGGCAGTGATTGATGTTTTCACTTTTCACTTGCCTGTGTATATCTGCATCATAGGAGAGCCATTGCCCAGTGGGGTAGGGGGAGTTGATTGCAATATCTTCTGGATGACCTATGAATCAGGAGGCTCTGGAAACCCTTGTGATACTTACGTAAAAGAAGGTTTAAGTGATGATGTGGGTTGACATCCTAATACAACAAGATTGTTTAAAATTCACCCTTCTCTTTGGAACTTTACCTTGTGCTTAACTGTACAGGAGTTTAAATACCTTTTTCTTTCTCTTTTTCATCTTCTAGTTCCTTGTTAACATCCATTGCAACAGCGTTTGAATATTTTCTGAAGCTCCTATTGCTCAGCATTACTTTTCTCATACCTTGCTTTTATTCTCCTTTTTTTTCCTGACACTCCTTTCCATTCTAGGAATACCTGTTGATGGGATATCATACATAAGATACCTGAAGATGTAGACAACAGATTTTGTGTACTGTGGAAGAATTCCTAAATACCTGTACTTTTTAACTTGTCCCCACCGGGTAGCAGGTAGAACTGTAAATGGGGACTTTTCAAACAGAGCATGGAGTATAATACTTTTTTCTTTCCCAATGTATGCTTGTATCTAAGCTCTTTTACAGTGGCTATATTGATAGTCTGTTGGCCCAGCTCTCTCATATACAATATCAAGGTAATTATAAATGGAATTGTTCTGGTGTATGTTCTCATGGTGCTTGGCAGGCCGATATTAACTGCACTTACGTGTTTTCAGCTCTCATCACATTTGTGTTTGATTTCTAGAATATTGAAGTTCTCTGCAGTCTTTGTGTACTATTAAAAAAGTCAACAAGCCAAAACACAGACAGTGCACTCTAATTAAAAAAGAGGGAGAAGAAGGGGGGGAAAATAATTAGTTTTCAGTTTGAACATTAGTGTTACTAATGCTCATGTGCTGTAGGTCACAGCAAAAGATTATATTAGTAAGATGAAAATATTTTCGCTGAACCTTAGAGATGGTATGTATCTCAAAACAAATACCAGAGCTCAGTTGCTCTCGCAATGCAGTGCAGTTGCATGCAACAGTTTAGATCATCCATTGTCTCTGGAGTTATATTTATTAACCATGTTGTGTTATTTAAATGAATGTTGGTTTTGGGTGATTTTTCCATTTTACTTGTTCTTCAGGAGCTTTAATTGTGGACTCTTGTTTAATGCTGTTATTTTTGAAGAAAATGTTTACTATTTATAATGCATAAGTGCCTTTTTCTTTTGCAGCCAGTGATGTGAACCATGTACTATGATTTTTGTTAACAGCGAGGTGGTTTGGTTTTATTTTATATGTAAGATGACTTTACGTATAGAACGTAAATCTTAACATTGTTTTTCCTTAGCACTGACTTTTTTTCCCTAGATATCTCTTTTGTGGTCTCACTCCTAATTTATTCCTGCTTTATATTGACCCAAGGTGACTAGTGTGACCTCATGACGCCTCTGTAAAAGCCAGATTCAGCTAGGATGTTACACCATCACTGTCGGAGAAACCCTGAACTACAGGAAGAGTTGCAGATTCAGGCTGCAGTTGCTGCTGGCGATGTTCACACCGTGCGCAAGATGCTGGAGCAAGGATATTCTCCTAATGGTCGAGATGCCAATGGCTGGACTTTGCTTCATTTCTCTGCAGCAAGAGGGAAAGAGAGATGTGTCCGGGTTTTTCTCGAGCATGGAGGTAAGTTGTCTAGAGGCTTTTCTGTTAGAGAAGATTCTGTTCTTCCTCTGTTAGAGGGCAGTAGGTCCTTGGATTGGAATTTTAGGGAGGTTTGTTTCATAATTCTCGAGCAAGTAACATTAAAGACTAAATTTCTGTATAAGCTTTAAAAGTCTGCTGAGCTTTATGAAAACAGTACTCTGTGCAGGGACTTCGGTGTCAGCTAGTCCAGTTGAGTATGCACCTTTCTGGTATCCACATGAACTGATTTGAGTTTGGTTGGTTGAAGCGATACACTTGCTTGGGTGATGGTTATTACCAGTGAGAGTTTCTCTTTGCCATATCTTCTTTCAAGGCCACCTAAAGCTGTAGAAATTGATGGGTTTAACCATTTAATGTGGTACTGGAGAGGAAAAGTAAAAATCGGTAGATGTTCTCCAGATTCTGCTGAGTCCTCTTAAAAGAACAGCATCCTCTGTTCAGTGCTGTTCTTACCAAATGAATTATTATGGGTTTGGTCCCAAGCAAACTGAAATTCCCTTTTTGTTGCTTTACATATCTGAGGACATATGGGCTCCTTATGTGTGTCGCAGTATTTGTCAGATATATGGATCACCCTTAAAAATGAATGGCATTAATGAGCTATGTTATTTGCACAATCAGTGGTATATTCGTTAAAAGCAGTAGTAAAACACAGCCTGGACTACTGGGGCCTCTTGATATACCAATGCAGATTCTAACCACATAATATTGCCAAACCCTCATGTCCTTATTGAAGAGGGAAAAAGCTACTAAACTGAACTAATAGCTAACTTAAAATTCTACTTTATATATATATATTTGGATAATCTCAAGCCTTCTCTTTAATAATTCAAAATCCTTATGCTGTAAGGCTAGGAATATGTTGGGTTTAGCTCTGTAAACCTGATGATCTGAAACAAACCCATCCTCATGTGTTCCTACCTATTTACACTGTATAGGGTTTGATATTGAATAGCTGCTGGTGCAGTGTCTTGTTTTCATTTTTGTTGTTACTCTTTCCTGTATGAACTACCAACTGAATCTGATGCCTCCTGGAAACTGCCTCTAATGAAAAGCTCTTGTTCTGGAAGGAGTCTAGCATTTAATCACAAGGACTAGAAAGTTGAGTAACAAATAGTGTGAGGGTTAGTCATCTACAGCAGCTTTCCTGTAGCTGAGCCTTGCTTCAGAAAATTGGCACTGTTTTATGCTTTGCCTTGTTTTACCTCAAAATGGAGATATAGAAGATAATGAGTGTTTAAAACATACTGATGTCACAAATGAGCTGACTCTTAAAAGCAGAGTTAATCATGCTTGCCTCGTTAGTGAAAGGTTTGTTGTCTATCTTTCTTCACACAGTCTTCACCTTTTCCTCAAGAAGTGGATTATTTCAGTGTTGGTGCTTAATCCCTGTGGACCAAAATGACATTGGTGTGAAGGAAAAAGTAGTTTCCTGGTGTGAATCTTATGGTAAACAGAGTATTGAAGGGCCTGTGTATATTAGTAATAAAGAAGGTAGTGAGAGGGAGTGGATAAGAGTTCCGGAGAGAAGAGGGAACTGAGATGTTAGTGGGAAGGAAGGGCCACTGGTGACAGTTGTGGCTGTCTAGGGGGATGATGAAGCTTAACAGAGCTGGAAATACATTCGTAATACAGGAATGAGAAAACCACACTGGGCTGTTGCTGAGGGTAGAGTGCTGTGACTCTGATTTGAGATGCTGTAAGACTACTGATGTAGTCTTGTGTGGTAGTGGGACAGAGATGAAGTTTGGCTAATAAAAGCTGAAAAGAAATCTGGTCGCTGACCTGGAAATGAAAGGTAGCTTCTTATGGAGTTATGACCTTGCTGCCTTCTGCTTTTCCTTTTTTAATTCTCTTCCATCATTGCTCACCAGCAAAGAAAAGAGCCAGAGAACAGTGTTGTGCATGCAGATTGGATGATTTGAGTGGAGGTGGTGGAACAGGAGGAAGCTTTATTATCTGCTGAGCCAGGAGACACAGATATATGGGGAAAATGCATTAAAAAGTCAGTCCAGACTAAAGGGTGATGCCAGCAGAAATACCAACTAGATATAGAGGTAATAGGTCAGATAAATATTCTTTAGCAAGTGATGGAAGGCAGGAAGTTGATCAGAATCACAGAGAAACTTCATTTTCATGAAAAATAGTGAATTTGACTTTCTTTGTGTATTTGACTCATTTTAATAAAGTGAGGATTCTATGCAGATGGCTCTTTCCAGCTCTTTCCATCCATAGAAACAATCTAAAGTCACAAAGCTCCCCAGGAAAGCAACACACAATAAGGAGTGTAGTTTTCAGTAATGCTGGATTTTTTGCATAACAAGCCTATTTTTCCCTTTGGTGTACTTTTTAGTTTCAAAATGACATAGAGACACATGATCTCATGCTGGACAAGAACTGTATTTTATTACTAACCAATCACCACTGTTAACATTACAATGAGCTAAAGTCTTGAAAGCATGTAGTTAGCTGTCCCTTGGCAGTGTCTTCTCAGTACTAATGAAGCAGGACAATTACTCATATTAAGCTGGTTACTTGACTTGGATTAACTGTGTTTACTCGTATTAAAGTGAAGAAATGATTCACTAAAGCTCCTAGAAATTGAAAAGTAACAGGAGTAGCCAAACAGACATGTTTGTTTGTTTTTAGTCTTGGCTGCAAGGTATCTTAATCTTAGTAAGGTCATGCAGAATCCAGGAGAAACTAGAGAATGCCAAATGTTCATCCCCCTAAATCAGCTCATAAAGTGTCTGTGTGTCTGAACAGCAATGCTTTCCTGGAGGTCTTTGTATCAATGTTGTTCAAGAAAATTCAAACCAGAAGCTAGAAGTAGTCATGTTTCTAAGTCTTGTGGTCAGAATTAAGCCCTAGTTGGGAGAAGTAAGCTTGAAATAACAGAAGTACTTTATGAAGCCAGAAGCATTGCTTTCTTGACTTCCCAGATGATGCTGTGACAGTGATCTAAAGAAGGCATCAAGTAAGTAAGCAAACTGCTCCACTGAGCTGTAAGTTGAAACTCTAAAATATCAGACTCTTGTTTAAGAATGTATATATCCTTTAGGCTACGGTATTAGACAAGAGTTTCATTAACAGCAAGAGTTTAAATGACTAGCTCAGCTAGACTTTAATGTGAAATAACATAATCTGGATATCAGTGTTGCAAATTTTCAATCTCAGGTGAGCTTGAGCAGTTACCTGGTACCCTTGGTAAGCAGTTCAAGGTTTATTCCTGTCCTGGGTTCAGCAGCAGTCATTTTTCTCCTTACTAGCTGGTGCAATACTGTGTTTTTTGACTCTCAGCCTGAGAACAACACTGATAACACCGATGTTTTTAGTTGTTGCTCAGTAATGTTCAGTCTGACCAAGGACTTTTTGAGTCTCGTTCTTTGCCAGGGATGAGGGGCAGCCAGGAGGAAGCAGAGACAGGACACCTGACCAAAACTAACCAGAGGTTTTCGATACCACAGCATGTTATGCCCACTATATAAACTGGGGGCAGGTACCCGGAAGGGCTAGATCACTGCTCAGGTCAGGCTTGGTATTGGTTGGTAAGTGGTGAGCAGTTGTATTCTCTTCTCTTGTTATTTGCCTTATCATTATTATTATTGGTGGTAGCAGTAGTGATTTATGTTACACCTTAATTACTGGACTGTTCTTATCTCAACCCATGGGAGTTACATTGACCTGATTCTCCCCATTCCTCCAGGAGCAGGGTAGAAGGAAGTGAGCCAGCAGCTGCGTGCTTCTGGGTTACCAGCTGGGCTTAAGGCATAATACATTATGCTATTGTATTGTGCCTTATATTTAAGAACATTAAAAATTACCAAATGCAGTTATTTATGTTTCTAGATTCTGCTTTCCCCAAATTAATGGGAAACTTGAAGAGAAATAAGAATGGAGGCAAGATAAAGAAATGTTGGCAAGTGCTGTCTTCATCCCCTTCTAGTTAAATATGCTTGTACCAGGAACTTTATTTTATACCCCCCTGCAGATTTTGAAAGATAAGCTGAGAATCATTCCCAATTTAATTCTGCCTTGTATTCCAGGGGGAGAAAGGTACTTCACACCATGATACCAGTGCTGAAGCCTTTTATAGAACAAAATCCCTGACAACAATTAAAGTTCTCAAGGCAACATCACCTCTGTAGCATGTATTTTACTAACACGTAGCCAACGTAATTCAGGTCCAGGTTCTGCTCAAAACCCTTGTGAAGTTCAAACGTTCTCCAGGAGATGGCAGCAAAACATTGACTGAACAGCAACAGGCTTTTGCTCGGCTGAAGTTGTTTCCCTAATCAAGTGGGAGACTGGTACTATTAACTCCCTAAAAGCTTGTCGCCTTAACGGGAATTACAATATATTTATCCTGAGGTTTTACTGTTGGGTTCGCTTTGGACAGTTAGTTGTTTGTGTTTCTTGCTTGCCCAATGGAGAGGCTTATTTTCCTATTCTTGTTGAGACAGTACTCTTGCATGACTTAGGTTGGGGGTTTTTTGGTTCACATTAATGGTAAAAGCAATGTTGGGGTTTTTTTTTCCATTATGTCCATCTTTCTCCTTAATTCTGCCTCTCTGAATGTATCATCCCTTTGCATGCTTGTGCTTCTCACTTTATCTGCTGTTGGGAGGTAATGTAGAATAGTCTGAGTAGTGTGAAGAAAGATCCTGGGAGCAGCAAACACCACTTTGAAAGATTATCTGTCTTCAATAACTTGGTGGGTTGTACTGATTCTCTGCTGTATTTTGGACATCGTCAGAGTGCAGGTTAGGAACCAACTATTCAGTCACTGCCTTCATTTTCCTGCCAACCTGTGGATGCTTCATCCATTACTTTAACTCAGGTAACTTTACAGGGTGCTGAAACTTCTGCTTTTCATAGAAGACGATGAAGGCTGTCACTACTAAAGTTCCCTTAGCATTTCTGTTATTTCTAAGTTCCTATTCTACACACTAGAGGCAGTTCTCATGTTTTATTTCTCTGTGTAGTCAGGCTGCATTAGTTTGTATGTTGGATTTCTGTTTGTTTGTCTTCTTCACCTCAGTCTTTGCATAAAAAACCTTAAAGTTGCTGGATTACCTTTGCAGCTGTGTTCTGTACTCTTGCCAGTCCTTTTATTTTGGTATGGTGTTTATCTTGGTGTGTTATCTGGATATGGTCACAGTAGGTCTATTTTGAGAAGCCTGTTGTTTTATGTTAGCACCTTTGTGGGTTCAGATGTGTTCAGACTAAACTAGCTTGCAATATATATTGTATTCTGAACTTACAGCAGGTCTGAATTTTGAGACTGGTGTCTCCCACCCCCTTCCCCTCTCCTGTTTGAGTGTGATGGCAGCTGAGCTGAAGCTGATACAGGAGAACAACAGTTCCTCTTAAGCAGTGTGTGTGAGCACTGGGTATTTGTAACCTTCACCTGAGTTTGTTTTAAACCTGTGGTCACAATGTCCTACTCTTTTCCCCACCCTCCCAAGACTGCTGCTTTCCTTCTAAACATGGTATGTATAGGTGAGGAAATGAGAGAGAATTCTGTGTGCCAGGATGCAAGGATGGGGCTGTCAAACTTATGGAAGGTGGACAGACACCCTTACGCTTGTCTGCTCTTACAGTGTGCTTTGTACCCAGGTAACAGTGAAGGACATACCCCAACAGCTGCTTCAATAGATACATGGGAATGTTGAGAACATGTCAGCTTAAGACTAATACCTTGTGCATGCACTAGCATTACCAGCTGGGAAACTTAGGAAAGTGCCTCAAACTTCCATACTTGTAGTTTGTACCTTTCAGCGTCCAACAGGCAGCATATGGTGGAAGGAAACACTTCAGAGCCTGGCTTGTTCTCTGGGTGAGATGATGAGGCAGGCATCTTTGGTAATTGATTTGGTATATGAAATAGGCACTTGTTTTACAAGTTTGGGTGTCCTGAGGAAATGAAGTAAATTGATTTGATTGTTTTAATTGTAAAATTCACAAATGAGACTGAGTTAGTGCTGTGAGGGGTACAAGTCTCTGTGTAATCACTTGTATTCTGCACTGATGTTTTTTCCCTGACTCTTTCCATACGTGATTTGCTTACATTCTTGTAAAATCTGAAATTTTTGTAGAACTATAAATTCAGAACAGATTCATCATCTGTAAAAACAGACTTTATCAAGATAATCTAGAATAACATATATCTTACATGCTTTGGAAATCCTGCAGACCACATTTTACCTAATGCAGTATTACACCCTAAAAACAATACAATGCTGCCAGACCACAAAACATCCGCAGTTTGGGACAGCAGATGTTTCTACACATGCTTCTTTTTAAGACCAAGAAGTAACACAAGGGAAAATAAAACAAAGTTGAACGTTAAGACAGAAATGTAATATTGTAGAGCTGGAGGAAAACTGGATGGACGGAGATTTGAGTAATTAGCCTGAGAGTGCTAGGAAGATGCAGAGAAGTATTTGTCAAATGGAAACATATGTATGTAAAAGAAAAAGGGTTTTTTTTGTGTAACTTTCTTAAATATAATTTAATTTTTTCTTAAAAATAGCATGTTCCTGAAAGCAAGAATTAGTTGGAAGTACCAAATAATCCTGTCATGCTATGCCTGAAAAGACTTAACACTCAACCCTTTGATTATCTCTTTTCTTGCAGCACTGGATTACTGTAATGCCTTCTAATTATTTTTTAATTTTATTTTAACTTCAGCTGATCCCACAGTTAAGGACTTAATTGGAGGCTTCACTGCTCTGCATTACGCAGCCATGCATGGCCGAGCGAGGATTGCACGCTTGATGTTGGAATCTGAATATAGAAGTGACATTATTAATGCAAAGAGCAACGATGGTTGGACTCCCCTCCATGTAGCAGCCCACTATGGCAGAGACTCATTTGTGAGGCTCCTGTTGGAGTTCAAGGCCGAGGTTGATCCGCTCAGTGATAAAGGTACTACACCACTTCAGCTGGCCATTATCCGAGAGAGGTCAAGCTGTGTGAAAATCCTTCTGGATCACAATGCCAACATCGACATTCAGAATGGTTTCCTGTTACGATACGCTGTGATCAAAAGCAATCACTCTTACTGCCGAATGTTCCTTCAGAGAGGGGCGGATACAAACTTGGGTCGCTTGGAAGATGGACAGACACCCTTACACTTGTCTGCTCTTAGAGATGATGTGCTTTGTGCACAAATGTTGTATAATTACGGAGCAGACACTAACACAAGGAACTATGAAGGACAGACCCCACTGGCTGTTTCAATAAGTATTTCTGGAAGTAGCCGACCCTGTCTGGATTTCTTACAAGAAGTGACAAGTATGTATGTAAGAGAAGTTAATCACAGGACACAAGGTCCTCTAAAAGCCTTCTTTGAATTTAGCCCCAGAGAAAAAAAAATGCTTCCTCTCTGCCCCTTGATGCTATTTAAATGCACTAGGATATTTCTGGGAAGGTGAAGGGATTGTGATACTGGGAATCTCTTGCTCAAAGATGCTAATGTTAAGTATATGCTGTTTAAATTAGTTTTGTTTAAATAGCTACAGGAAGCATTCATTTAAAAAAGTGAACTGTGAAATCTCATTGTGTGAATGGCCTTAGCACTTAAGAAAGATGTTTGGGGTCTGGGGCTTTGTTTTCTTGTTTATTTAGGGGTCTTTAGTGTCTTTTGCTTTTTTCTTGTTTTAATTGCTGTGCAAGTACTCTGCAGTTGCTGGCTTTTTTCATCTGGCTACAACTAGGGCAGAAAAGAGCTTTTGCTGCTTTGTGTTCTCCCATATTCTCCTCTCTCCTTCCCTCTCCTAAACCAGACAAGGACATGGCTTAGTTCATTGGTGCAACTTGAAGGGGTTTCCTGTGCTGTGGAGCTTTCGTTTGATTTTTGTGGATGCCTTTGAAATATGAAAGAGATTTTAACTCGTCGTGACTTATGGTATTTAAAGAGAGTATTAGGCTCCTAATATTCTGGTCACTTTTGATTATTGGGTTTTAGTGTACTATATACTGGAAGGTTTCTCTCATTCAGCATAGAATGCTAGAATAGTGTTTCATGATTACAGAACTGAGTAAAGCATTTGGGAATTGCTGATAACGAGTTTGCTCCTTACATGTTAAGGTGGCCAGATAAATTATCATCCAATTAGGCTGATCTTTGCCCTACAGAGGATGGGATAGTTTGTATATCTTTTTTTTACCCTACAATTCCTTTTATTTGAATGCTTTTTATGAGAATTAAGCAACTTACTCTGCAAAGAAACTGAAATCTAGTGTGGGCTGGGGGTGAATCAGCTGAGATCTGCTGGCAGTAGCTGACACAAGCATTTGGAATTTCATTTTTGTCTTCATGATTTGTGTTATTTTTGCTCTTGTCTGAAATCTAAAGAGTTTTTGGAAAGGTCAAAGCTGATACTAAGAAATACAAGTAACTAAGAGATGTTATTTTTATTTCTCTGCCCTTTCTCATTCAAACACATCCCTTTCTGGTTTCCTTTTTGGGAGCCTCTCGCTATGTTAGTAGACGATATAATATCCAGACTTGCAATATTTCAGTCTCAGGACACATCAGTGAGTGTGAAGGCTTAGGCTGCTTCCGTGTTGCTCAATGTCTAAAGACTCATTCAGAAAGTTGGAAACTGGTACTGTAACTTGCTTTGCAGATTCCATATCTTTAAGGGTTTAATGTGAAGTGAAAAGTAAATTCTGCTACAAGCAAAATAGCTTAAATTTGTGGGCAGTGTAACAGTGTTGGAACTGTCCCAGTTTTGCGCTGATGGAAGGAGAACTGGGAAAGCAGGGAGGGTTGGTGCTGACAAAAACACTTCAGCTTTGTGCATCTGAGCGAAGTTACTATGAATATATGTTTACAAATAGCTATAAACAGACTCTGCTGCCCTTATTATAGATATCCAAACACTGTCTTCCATGGTATTTGTGAATAATCACTTTAATGAGATGGTGTAGGAGAAATTCAATGGATAAAGTGCAAGTTGGGATTTGGGAGTTCCCAATTAGATCAGGCTGCGTATCGGACTGTGGCGCTTCGGAGAAGAATCTTATTTCCGAGTCTATTGCAATATGTATTTACTAGAAGAAAAACTTAGACTTCCTACAGAATTCCTTTAGTGGAAGTTTTCCTGAAATTACCTCTTGTGATTGGGAACAGTGCCTTGGTTGTAGGACTTAACGGGAATTTCTGCTTTGTTTATTTGAGCATCATACCAAGTGCTTAATGTAGAAATCCGTAGCTGTAAGTTTTCTGTGTGCACCCAAGTTTTGAGAAGTATATTTGGTAGTAAAATGGAAATGAGTTTTTACTTTGCAGTAGGTTTGAATTGTTAAACTTAAAGATTAATATACAAGTTACCAAAGAATTGTCAAACCGATCTGTGAAAGCGACCACATGTAGATTGCTAAATAGCATTACATTTATATATAAGATGTAAGTAGCTGTTTGGTTTTTATACTTGGAAAGCATGTTTATACAGTTCTGGTTTGTCAGAAGACACATGTGAGGTTCTTTTGGTTTTGGTAGGTGTTGTAATGGGTGATAATCACAGCCTTTAACCCAAGTCCAGCCAGGAAACCAAGCTCTCAGAAATACTCAATATTAGCCCTGAAAGTCTGCAAGAAGATACTGGATTTGGGGATTTGACCTAAAGGGTTTGATGTTCTTCCTGCTTACAGGTAGAGATTCCTTTGCTCCGAGAATAATCCCTCAAGGAAGGAAGTTACTCTGTTGTCGCATCTCAGTATTTAAGCATGAAGCTGCAAGTTAGGAACAGCAAAGCTTTTCATCATGAGTCTACTGCTAACTTGGAGTTTAGACAGTTACTTATGTGTTATTCCCCCCCCCCCTTTTACGATACAAAAATGAGTAGAGTCTACCTGTGAAAAAACAATATTGAAGATGAAAATGGCTCAATTATTAATCACCTTCCTTTTCCTTATCTCTATTATGCTTTCTTACTCCAAAAAAACACTTATTGGCAACCACCCTCATGCCTGATATTATCTGATAGTTGTTTTGGAGTGTTTCAGTTTTATGAGATCTGAACCTGCCTCTTGGGACTGTCAGTGGTTTAAGTTTGGAATAAGAATTAAGAGATGCATGTATATAGGAAGATAGAGATACATATAGACGTTTTCTGGTTTTTGGTAGTGTATATGTCTACAGAATTAACGTGTACAATTATAGTCCTGGATGGAAGGATTTATGCTGAAGTTGAATGGGATCTGAGAATATTAAAACTTAGGGTGCTAGAGGTAGGAAAAAATGCAACTGTTGGAAAAGTACTTTACATAAATGCTCAGGTACTAGAAATTCAATTATGGTCTCCAAAAGGGGCATAAAAAAAGCTTGAAAGCTTCCCCCTCCCCATAGCTCTTATTTAATGTAATCACTGTTCAGATAAGATAGCAGGCAAGAGAGTCTGTGACTGGCCATGCAAGTTGCTTGTCTGTGTCGAGGCTAATAGCGAAGTAAATGGATACGGCGGCAGCAGTGTATTGTGGCATGTGTATTAACAGGTATCAGAGAATAACTTCAGATCTGGAACAAGATCTAAAAGTCATCAAATGAGTTAAATTACAAATATTTAATATATGTTCCTTTTTGTTAGATTTTAGGCATATCTTTGCCTTTGACTGGAGAGTGTAACGTGTTCAGATTTATATAGCACTGTAAACATGCAGAAAAACTTAGGCAAAACTCCTGCTAAGGAAATCCTTATGTATTTTTTGTCACTATCCTTTTGCTAAATAAAGGTAATTTTTCACTAGGATTTTTTTTTAAGTGAAAGAACATTTTAAGAAAGGGTCTCTATATAGTTTAAACTTTTATGAATACAGAATGTCATAATGAGCTAAATAGATTTCTATGTTTTATATTATGTGGATAATCACAAAGGAAACAGTACCTGCATATTTGCTATAACATAGAATAACTGTGCTGGAATTGCGAGCTTGGGCTGTTTGCTTCCTTGGTGCTATTAGGAACCTTGCACTAATGAATGCAGACTGCTTTGTTGTCCAGTGTAACATAGGGAGCGAGGGTAAGAGGCTTATTTTAGTGTTCATTTTAGTTGGATCACTGATAAATACTGTCTGAATCATGACTGCTTTCTGCAGATTGCAAGGACCTACTTGCTGAAGGCCAGTATCATTTTTGATACCTTTGTAAAGACATAGCCCAATCTTTCTTTCTAGAAAGAGGGAATAAATTGTTTAACTCTTAACCCAGAATCATGTAGTGTGATACTGAAGAATGTAGCCACTAACTCAGCTGTTTATATTAAGCAGTTGAATTCTTGTATAGCTTTATACAGTTGTACTCTTAGGAAGAGTGTTTTGAAGAGGCCTAAGTGAAATAAAGAAACAAATATGTATTTTTACCTGTGACATGCAAGGTGTAACCACCCCCCGCTCTCATTTGCGCACACATGCTGTACTCTGAAAAGAATAGCCTAACAGTGCATCTTAGGCCTGGCTTCAGAGCACTGTACTTACTGTCTCCTAAAGATAGGTGAACATTCTGGTATTGAAATCCTTAGGTGAATTTCCACAGCAATTTCAGTAAGTCTGAATTTGTAGAAACAGGATAAAATATGGTAAGAAAATAATCCTACCCCATTATATTCGTATCTTAATTTCATTGCTGAATACACCTGAGCTTTACTGGCATCCTGCCTTTCCATATATAAATTTTCAGTCCAAGATACACTCCTCGTTGGTACATATTTTCTGTGCCAGATATATTGAAATCTAATTAGACATCTAAAACTCGCTGTGGGGAAGTATTTCTCCAAGAGCAATGCAAGCATCCTTCAAGCTCAAATATTCTAACATTGGCATAGTGAGCACAAAATTAAACTAGAACTTTTGAAACAATTTTGTATATGATATCCAGTAAAAAATAATAGAGAGCTCTTTGTCCTCTTGAGCTGGATACCTGTTCAAGGAGTTTGTTCACTTTCTCAGTGAACACTGTTAATTCACTTTCTCTCTAAATTCAGTCCTCCATATCCTATATTAATATTTCAGACCTATAGATTCTTGACACTAGCTTTCTCTGAGACTTTGAATGCTGGAAAACCAGGTATCTTCTCTGGTTATCCTCCTGCTGTTTTTTACAGAGTACAAGACAATGCATTTGCTAAACTGTTAGACCTACTCCTATTCCAATGAATTCCTTTTCAGCTCAGCACAGTGGTGTACTAGGTGATCACATCCTTTCCGTATTGATCCTGTTTATACATCCTCTTCAGTGTGTTTCTCAGCTGATGGACGTGAGTTTCCAATTGATAACGTCAATTATATTTTTGAAATATACACCCCCCAAAAAAGGCAACAAAATCATAATTAAATTCATGCTGGCATTAGCAGAGTTCCTTCACAGTTGTGAAATAAAGGATGGGTTTGATAGCTAGCTGTAGGTATAAGTACTTATTCTGATACTCAAGAGGAACTGAGCTGCCACCAGCTGTACATCAGCCTGGCTTAAGCTCTGTTTTTAATGTTTCACAAAACCTTTATTTGTAAGTTTCCTTTGTAGCAAAAGAGAAACTACCAAATGGTTTCTTGCCAGTGCCTTTAAAAAATCCCAGGGGAAGCAGAAACTCAGTTTGAAAAATACCACTCTAAGTTGTATAGGATGTTCTTTTTTTTAAGAGTAATGCATTAATATTTCAGAGAAAACTATGGGCAGCTTCTGAAATATATCCCCAATGTAGTGTTTCATCTTTTGACTTCTTCAGAAACTGCCCATCTGCTTCAAACCTATGGCACTGATTGCTTTTAAAAGTACTTTTTGGTTTGTTTAGTAGGTAGAACAGTACATCAGAGAGGATCTTGCAGCCTACAAGTATAGTAATTTCAGTTACTCCTAGGTTATCTCTTGGGTAACAGAATAGATCAGTTCATGGTTTTGCTTTCTGCAGGTGCTCTGTATCTTCAGCGGAGAACACTGGTAGGGATTCTCTCTTTCCACCTTTATGATGCTTTTGCTTAAAACTGGGTGAGAGTCTCTAAAAATAAGTGTTGTCAGAGGTATGAGGTCTAATATTTTGTCTTTATGATCTTTAGAGACCTATTAAGTGTGTTAGTGTTTTGTTTCTTGGGAGGCATGGTCTGCATAGGAAAAACAGGCAGGAACAGTCTAAATGCCTACGCTGCGGGGCAGTTGTAATGATGACATACAGTTCTTTGTATAGGTAGTAAATCTTAGATGTAAGTTTTGTCTGACTCTGGGATAGAGCAGCAAACTGCCAGGTAGAATAGCAGAAAACACTTGAAACTGCGAAAAGGAAAGGAGTATTGAGAGGGAAATCAGGGTTAATTGGAATAATTTCTTGCTGTTAAAACATGCATTTTTAAAAGGCGTATTAAATGTTGCAAAAACATTGCTTTACCAGGCAAGGCCAATATAGTCATCATAATTTACTTAAATAATGAACTAAGGCTTGAAAAATAATTATTAGCTACTTAAGGAGAAAAAAAGCAGCTCAGGAACTTTGTTAGCAGTTAGAGAGCTGAGCTAGGAATATGCCTCAATTTTATATGTATTGAAGTCTGCTGCCTCTAGAGAGAAAAAATCAAAAGGCAATTCCTCTTTATTTTGGACCCTGATGTTTTACATTTCTTCTCTTTGAAAGAAACTTCTCTGTCATGTTGGGGAAAACATACACAAGAGGTGCATTGATGGGAATTTCTATTGTACAGCACATAGCATAAGCTGTAGAAGGCAAAAGATGAACTGTACGTCTCTTTTTTTCCCTATAATTAATACTGATAATAGTATATTAAAAATATATTAATAATCTAATTATCTTTATATCTAATTAAAAAAATTAATTAATAATAATTTATCTGATTATCACACTAAAGCTTGCAAAATGCTACAACAGCAGCAGGTATTTGCTGCCTTGATGGTAACTGAGGCTTTATAACACCCCAACAATAACCTAGCTACTCCAGAATAAACCATCACCAAGATGTCCCTTTGAGACGGGATCAGGGATGTGCTGGGGCTTTTTTGAGGTGATGAGTAGTTTTATGTGACTGTTTTGCATGATAGTGGTAATGGCATCAATCTTACTTTTATATTTGTGGGAGTTTTCTGTTTCTTTCATCTTTAATTCTCTTCCTTTCTAGCTTATTTGCTTAAGTAACTTTGCGAACTTGTGATGCAGGATATAACCAAAGCTGCTAATTCCTCCTCGCTTTTAAGCAGAACTTTATTCATCATTTAACTTGTCTTACTTTGCCAAATTACTAATAACATTTTTCATTTGCCAAACCAAGGTTCACTGACATTGCTCTGTAATCCTTTATTTTTTTCCCTTTTTCATTCAGATGCAACCAAGAATGAGTAAGTGTTCCAGACACCGTTTCTAATAAATCACAAATGCATTAATAACCCTGGAATTTGCAAGGCGTGACCTAAGACACTAACAGCCACTAGATGTAGCAACTGGTGCTGAACACTGGAAATGTCCATTGTTAACACATTCCCAGGAAATATTTTTAGGCTTATCAGGGGAAAATGTCATACATTTGACGATCGGGTCGTTCTGAATTAGCTGATGACCAATTTCTTCCGGGTGTTTTAAGTTGTCTGTTCCATTTTGTTCTCAAAAAACCCCGTAGGATGTTAATTAAAAGGCATTAATTTCTGAAACCAGAAAGCAGTGTCTCATTGCTGTATTATTGTACTCTACTACGGAAAATACACAGAGCTCTGAAGTCCTCTATATCCTCTAAGGCTGCTTTTTGCAATTAACTTTAGAAACGATGCTTCCTTTCTGAACCCTGTTTGCATTTGCATTTCAAGCATTAGAGCTCTTTCTTTATCACCATAAAGATTCCTCTGTTTGGTTTCTCTCCAAAAGTGACTTTTCTTTCCCTGAAGCTTGAGCATTCAGCTGCTGTCCAAGTTGTATAAATTCATTCCTTCAGGTGGCATAAAATAAATTGCTAAGAAGAAACCACCAGTGGACAAAGTAACACATGATCTGTATTCTAAGTCACGGCTGAAGGGTATAATTAAAACTCTATTTACATTTAGATATTGTGGTGATAAGTATAATAAAAGTATTTTAAACTTATATAAAGGAAACTCAAATTTTCATGTTCTTAATTTTAAATCTAATTTCTTTAAGAAGAGGCTGAGGCTATTTTCATGCATTACTTCTGCTAGCTTACCTCGGATAATTTTAGTGCTGAACGTAAATCCCAGTGTGTACCTGTCTGTCAGCCCATTTCTATAGGAAAAACCCACGTGTGGGGGGGTGAAGAGGAGGAACTCGCTAAAAGGGTAACTGAAACCATGTTACAGAATACCCAAAGCAGAAAACAGGAAATAGTTTCATAATGTCTTTGTGCTTACCATGGAAGCCTAATAAACTCATAATGTCAATGTCTATTTAGCTGATAGAAGGTTTATTGCTGAGCTAGGAGGGGGATGGAAGAAGGGACGGGCTCTGGAGCCAGCTCTGGGGCTGGCTCCAGAGAGGTAAAAACCTCCGGTCTCCTCCACACAGGCTGGTGCCCCGTGAGCTGACAGCATCCTACTGACCACTGTAAAGCCACCTTTGAGCCCTGTACAGACGGCATTTCCTCTTTCAAAAACATCCTGCTTAATGGGTGGCAGCTCAGGAAAGCTAATTGGAAATGTCCATCTAAGTTATTTCAAGTTGCTTTTGTTGTTTTGTGTTGGTTTTGAAAGAAACGATTGACTCAAGCAGCCAGCTCAGTAAAATCACCATGCCTTTCTTTGCAAGAGCAAGCACTGTCTCTAACCATTATCAATTATACGGATCATAGCATATATAGCAACAGATTATCTTGGTACTACCATAAGCACCTACGTTGTTCATGGAGTATTGTGACTCAGACAGCCATCAGGTGCTCTGAGTGCGTAAACCTCTGGTTTTGTTTCTTCAGGCCATGACACAGTTAAGGAAATGATCAAAATATTGATTAGCACAACTTAAGTGTGTTCTTGGGATCATTTCCAAAAGGATATAGCAGAATGAGGAAGAAGCACAAAGGCAGGCAGCTAAGTTAGGTCAGAGGTTTGGAGTTGTTTCCATGGTGGGAAGTTATTAAATAAAGCCTTCAGCTTTGGAAAGAGGTACCGAGCGTGAGTTGGAGGATGGAGATTAATATAAAGGTATGTAAAATCATGACTGGCATGAGAACAATTACATGGGGGTTTTTTGTCACTCCAAGAATGGTCGGCACGCAACGAGGCCATCAGGAAGCAGATCTAAAATAAATAACAGCACTTTGTAGTTTTCCAGCCAACGCCTCATTATATTGTGAAATTTGTTGCCACAGGATGTTTTGGGTACTGAAAGTATGAATGGGTTCAAAAAGCATAAGACAGATTTGCAGAGGATAGGCCATTCACAGCTATTAAAGCCATGGATCTGTGTGCAGTCTCTGGTTTAGGAAGGCCCAAAGGCCCCAGTGCTGAAAGCTAGGAGGGTTTATTGGGACAGACTTTCTCAATGTCTTATTGCTTTGGTCTTTTTTCTTCCTTTCTTCATTGGGATCCAGGGCTGGCTACGTTCAGATGCAGATTATCCTTTCTTACATTATTTTGCATGGGGGGAACAGCTCTTCAAGGTGTTTGAGTTTGAGGAGTTTCCTATTAAGAAGGAGTTTGAGAAAGAACTGATTATTTTGGCAAATCCTTGTCAGAAATTCCACAGTTTATGTGCTGTCAGTAAAGCTTTTCCTCTCTGGACAGTGGTTAACTCGGATTTTCATCTCTTTCCATTTGATGGAGTTGTGGCTGCATCCGAAGCCTAAAGGCTTTGTCTTCTCATTAGAAGGGGAAAAAACAATCTTTAACTCTGCCACGCGATCCTGGAATAACTTTTGTAAAGCCTCAGTCTCTAAGGAAGCTGCCTAGTTCTGTTATAGTTGAATGTAGAAGTCTTTGTCTTCATGTTTGAAAAGGATTGAGACTGAAGGGTTCCCCCCCCAGGTTACAGTGATAGGAAAAAGGCCCTGGAAAGTTAAATGAAGGAGTTAACGGTGTTTCTTAGAGTGCTTAAGTGTATTTTGCCACCTCATGGGAATCCTCACATGGATAATGTCACTTTGCTTTGGCATCAGTAAAATTATGTACATGTAAAAATCTTTTTAGGATTCATCCCTTGGTTTCACTGAATTATTATTGTTCATTAGAAAGGTGTTGACTTCCACCCTTTTTCTCTTGTAACTTTTCCCTTCTGTTTGCCTCTTAGAATGCAGCAAACACCTGTGATTTTTTACTGAGTAAAAATGCTCTCTTAAGCTATGTTTAAAATGTGATCATCTTATTTTTATGTGTTCCTTTTGTCTTTTCAGGACAGCCCAGGAACTTGCAAGATCTATGCCGAATTAAAATCCGTCAGTGTATAGGCCTTCAAAACCTAAAACTACTTGATGAACTACCCATTGCCAAGGTCATGAAAGACTACTTAAAACACAAATTTGATGATATCTGATATCCATGAAGAGAAGAACTCTGAGCAAGATTAGTTATATTCCAGATACTGAAGAGGCTTGTTGCCTTGCACAAAGTATATCCTATGCAAATTCTGATTTTTCTGTGAAGTCAGAAGGCAGGTATACAATTCCTTGGGGTTTTTATACCACACGCTAGAAGGTCTTAATTTTTGGTTTCTTGGTCCAAGTTTACAAGGTCCAAGCTTTCTATACAATATTACATTTTAAAGATTGCTGTTGGGTTTCTTTTTTGTTTGTTTTCACATTAAGCGTGCAGACTTGCAGTGGAGATGGAAGGAAGCCTCTCAAGGGAAGTGGTTGGTTTGAATTGGCATGCTGAGCAACTATTCAAGCAAACAAAGCTTGGAAGGCAAGGCACCGGTCCTGCAGAAAGATACCAATAGGAAGACCTTCCGAGCCCTGCTGTGTGTTTTGGAGTCTTGTGTCTGCCAGGGCAGAGGGAAGTGTTGATAATCAACATGTCCTAGGGTACTGTACGAGTATGATTTGGAAATTAAAGGAAAAATGCGGTTACCCTATTTAATTTGAGGGTCTATACATTGGCTCTTTGATCTTATTCTTTTCCTAATTACTGTAGTTGGTTGGGATGCCCTTAAAATTCAGGCCCTCTTCTTTCCTGACATTCCCTATTAAATGGGCGGCTGTTTGTAAGTCTGTTTCTAACAGTGACAGTACACTACAAAGAGGCATAGCCTCTGTTTTTTACATTAACTTAAAAGTAAACAAATTTAGATTTTTTTGACACCAATGTACTCTGTTTCTCATACAGTGCCTCCTGTGCAATAATCTTTCTGATGTATTTTCCCTTTATGTGTGATTTCCTCCTCCCCACTATTCCTCATTTAGTCTCAGTGCATTATTTGTGAGAACAGGAAGTGCTGCCTCGCTGTAGTGTGGATGTGACATTACAGAAGTGATGCAGCAGTTGCTGTTCATTATTACTCCCAAAATGTCATGAATGTATAACCTGCTTTATTTCACTTTCAGTTGGAATTTTATCTACGGGTTCTCAACCAAATTGGGTCCACTCAGAAAAACAAAAGGAAAGAAAAGAAATTGGCCAAAACCCTTTTGTATCAAAAGCAGTGACAGATTTTTCTCGCTTGCTCTGAAATTCAGTTTGCTTCAGGTTAGAGAGTAGGAAGTGCACATACGTTATGAAGATGCATTCTAAATGTGTACAAACAAGAAAAGCCCCATTCATATTGCAGGTTTAAACTGCAATTAGTCTGAAAGCAGCAAATGAAAGGAATACTGAAATTCAGCTACTGAATGTGATTTACATGCTAGGTATAAAACCAATAACGTATTAAACAGTTTTCTGATTATAAAAAGAAAGAAGTTCTTGCTGTCAAAACCAGATGGGGCCAAAATGTGCAGTTGTTTCACTCTCTTTATTTTCAGGGGATTACAGAATCATCGTAAGGTTCTTGCCAGTGTCCTCTGCTTGCTTTTTGCTCCAAAAGAGCCTCTCTAATATCAGGAGTTGCTTTTGTATCAGTGATACCAATGGAAATGGGGAGATGAAAGGAACGGTGATGGCTTTTCAGTTTAACACTGTCACTTTCAAAATATTTAATATTAAAAATATGAAAAGCAGGTGAAGCAGGTATACTCATATTATTTAACTGTGCTAGTTCCTTTTAATATCTTATAACCCTGGACTGCAGTTCCTTGAGCACAAACCTTACCACTGCTAACGGATGCACCGGAACTATGGCAAGCAAGGAGGATTATCTCTCCCTATTGTGCCTGACACTGCATCAGGTTTCCAAACAATAAGTGATTTCTGAGTTTCACGGCTCAGAGGTTTGGTAATGGGATGTTGAACCTTTTATCACCAACCTATATCGGTTCAAATCCAGCCTGCTTGAGCAGTGACCAAAAGTCCATGTCTCCGCAGCACGAGTGAGGAAGGATGTCCAACCTTAACATCATGCAGTGTGTGTGGTAGTCACCTCTAGGCAGTAGAGCTTCATAGTGCTTCCTCCACGTTGTATGTCATGGTGGTGGCACTGTAGCAGGGACAACCTGAGAGTGTGGGTGTGCATGAGAGTGGGTGCGTGATGGTGTCTTATCAGCTCCCATTGAAGGAAGAAAGATCAGATTATGGTCTTTAAGCTCTCCAGTACTGAGACAGCACAGACATCAAGAATTGAGTGGCAGGTTTTAAGCATGAATTTTCAATTTTGTGACATGAGATCAGAACCTTAAAATTGCTTTGTTCTTAAAAAAAATAGGAAATTAGCATTGTTCACTACATTTGTAAGTTGGTTTAAACCAATGTCCTTCCCCACTGAATTTTTACAGTAATATTTTCTAAGGTAATCTAGAGTATATTTTAGTTGCAATCTATATTATGGCAAATTATTTGTTTTGTCTGTTGCTGTGACTGAAGAAAATTATGGAAGACTTTGTTGGTAACAAGAATGCTATTTAATGAAGAAATGTGTAATTCCATTATTTATTGTTTGAGGTTTGTTTTTTGGTTATTTCTTTTAAGTAACTGACATCTAAAGGGAACACACATGTATTTCAGGCCAGTAAAAAGCCTTTCTTTCAAATTAATTTTCATCCCCTCCTCCGTCCCTGAGGTGGAGGGAAGCCCTCACCCTTACTTACAATGCTAAGCCATCTCTTGTAGCTGGTTTCTCTGACCTTGATTCCACAAAGCACGGCAGCACATGAATATGTCTGAACCTTCTGATGGTCACATTCACTATCTGAGGTTCTACACGTGCTGGAGTGCGAGTGAAGTGTGATTATTCATTGATAATCCTTTCCAAAGTTCAATAATGGGGAATTTGGTCTTTTATTCTTTTAAATATTGTGCACAAATATATTGAAGAACACACTGAACATTGCTTTTCATTCGGACTAGAATGTGGCAGAAGTGCATAATACAGACTCCTTATGTAGCCTGGTTCCATTACCTTAAAATTCACAGTTTGAACACTTTCATTAAACCTTAAGAAATTGGCAAAGACACCAAAGAATCAATCTGAGTAAAAGACTCTGATCATTAACAAACTGCAAACCTCATCCTTTAAAACAAAGCAGAAAGTTTTTGTAAATATTGATGTTTATAAATGTACAGCAGAGTTAAGAGTGTTTTTTAGATTATTTAATTACCATATTTCTAAACTATTTACATTATAGACAATACTTGTTAGTTTGAACAACTCTTGAGTGGTTTTCTTTTTGTTCTTTTCTTTGGGGTTTGTTTGGTTTTCAAATTCGTTATCACTCATGCTTGGAATAACTCCGGCTTCCTTGGGATAGCGTGGAAAAGTCAGTTTTCTGGCTCTTAGTTGGCAATCATAGGAGAACACATCTGGACAAACTCATTGGATAAATACCCCGAGGCAAAAGAGAGTATGTAGCGTGTTTAACCAGGGTGGACCTGGGCTAGGTGGAAAGATTGGATCCTAACTTTCTCAGTTAAATCTGCCAAGAGACTGCAGTGATGTGACAAGAGCAGCTTGTGACCTGGCCACAAGTCTTAGCTTCCATGCGTTACCAGTATCACACTGTATTTTGTTCTTCCTTTGCAATGAAAGTTTTTGCTTTGGATCAGTTTGAATTTAAAGAAGAAAAAGCAAAGTTAAACCTGGTTAAAACTTTTTTTTAATGTTCTGTTTGTTTCTAATGTAAGGTTTTAATAACATAATATCACTTTACACATTTTTCTCTCAATGCTTGTCTCTTCTACTCCGTTTTCCCTTCTCCAGTGCACATGATTCTGGGAATACATTTGGTACCCCAATTTGCCCCTGCTGATAGGAGCTGAGATGCCTTGTGTGAGTTTTACCAGTAAATATGAGCAAAAAGGTCACTCTAGAGCTGGACTTCAGAAGGGGGAGCAAACTGGTCCTTTGCTATGAGTAGTTGGGGTTTCCCTGCTGAGATTTCAGTGCAGTCATTTCAGGGTTCTGCAAGGTTCAGCTCTTCTCAAGCTCATGTGCTAAGGTACAATATGTACCAAATTTGGAGGCCATATCTTGCACTTGAATCTATTTAGTGACTATTTTACTGCTAATAAAAGTTGAATAAGGGGGGTGTATATGCAAATTCCTGGCACATAAATAGGAACTGGTAGCATTTGTTTTCAGTCATAAGAAATGTACAACCAAAAGTTGCAGTAAGGTTTTGGACCATAAAAATTTGGAGGGGAAGGAGATTAGATTTAAAGACATGACTGCTGAAGGTAGTAGAGGGGGAAAAATGATGGTTTCCATTGCTCAGTAGCAAACTACACCAACATCACTGGGAGTGCATATGCTGTACAACCAGCAGTTGTGTTTAGAACTGTTGATGATGGTTACTAACAGATTGGCTAGTCTTTGGTGTATTTACTGAATGCTGTGTTAAAGACTTTGTTCCTGTTTATGCATCATATTTCCTGCCTGAGTCTTCACTTGTTAAGTTTAAAACAATTAATGACTAAAGCTACTTTAAAAACCCCCTGATTTACAAGCAGTTGACAACTGACCTGTTTAGAATGTTCAGTCTTTCCGTATATTGGTATAATGTGCAATAAGGAAGCATAGTTATTTTATATGGCAAAACAATTTGTTTTATCATAGTGTATGACAAAACCTTTGTTTGGAGCTGGGGAAAATGAGCAAAGAACAGGCTCTGCCATGTCTTAACCCGAAACAGCCTGGACTGAAGCATTTAAATTCTCTTTGCTCTGGTCTCTTCCCCTCAGCTTTGGTTGGGGCTACCACCAAGTCGAAGGTTTTACATTGTTCTTAAGCTAGAATAGTATTGAAAGGCTAAAATTAGTTATTTTCCTCTATCACTGGCATATTAAATCTCCTCTGTATGGTTTTACTCCTTATGCTATTAGCCAAAGTAAAGCTCAGCATGTGATTTAGTCCCATGACAATAAGAAACAAACCAGATATATACATTACTTCATGAAACCATGCTACCAGGAGTACCTCAGCCAGTGCATTCCCCAGGGATCTACAATATGCAGCTGGAACAGGGAAAAGCTGGGATGGAAAGCTGCATTGACTTTTATTGGGAAATCTCCAGCTGTCTCATGAAGAAGTCAGAACTCCAGCTGTTTCCTCCACATCTGGGCTCTCTAGTGCTGCAGACTGCTCTTTGTGAGGTCCCAGGTAAGTTTTGAATGTTGTTAAGGCTTGTGTTCATGCTTGCAGGAAGGATGCATGAATAGCAAGCTTGTGGGCAGTAGGTTATACAAGGGTGAATGCTTTTAAGAGAAAATTGAAGTCTGTAAGCAACTGAGGCACAGCAAAGAGCATCTATTCTTTGTTAAAGACCACTACATTGGCCATAATCCTTCTCTTATGACTTGTAAAAGTAGTTTGTTTGCAGTCTTAGTATTCTCCAACTATACCAGAAGATCATCTCCTCTTGTTCTCTCTCACGTAAGTAAGAGTTAATAGAAGTCTTATGCTAAATTCAGTCCTCATTTCTGACTTAATTGTAGCTTCACTGAAGGTGGTGGTTACTCAACATTTAATCTAGTGTGAAAGAGCAATAATTGATTTGGATGGCCAGTTTGCAGTCCTGCTCCTTGCTTCATGGCCTAATGAGGAGAGTATTTTTGGGACAGATTTGCTAAATGCTTTGTGAGGGAGTTACTAACAGAGATTCTGCAGTTGGGGCCAAGTTTATAAGTAACCAATAGACCTTTTTTTCCACTCCTAAAAACATGTCCTGAGTTGTTCAAATGCTTTGATGTCTCCTCCTGAGTTGGTGGGAGGCAATTCAGTTTAATTGTCCATTTTGTATCCTGAGGAAGATAAGATCCATTAGGTTTCCTTAAGGTATCTGCCTATTCTCTAATATGTCAGATTCAAGTAGATCTGCAATGAAATGTGAAGTTACTGTAAAGACTGAATTTTAAGGCCATTACAGATTAAATCTTATGTAAGGCAGTGTAACAGCAGGTTCTTCCGGTCTTTGCTGAGTGCTTGCTTGCAGCCAGCAGTCTGCACTCACTGTGTGTTTGGAAGTACAAGGTTCAGGATTTGAGTGGGCTCTTGTTGGCTGAAGCAGTTAGAGCTGCCCTTGTCACTGATATATCTGAGCGTAAAGTGAGGCTGGGTAAAGCTACTTGTGTATGTGTTGTTCAGCCATAAGCCCATTCTGTGTGATTTTTAGGTTCTCATCTGTTACTAATTGACTGTAGCATTTGCATGGGATAATAGAAATCTAGATTCAGCTTCAGCCCACGAAGCTTGATGTTTGTCAGACCTCAAGAGAGTGCCCAGCTGCAGGACATGGGTTATTGAAATGTGACCTCCAAGCTATGCCCGTCTCAAGCAGCTCTACTTGAGATCCATCCCCCAGCTATGTGGCTATTACTCATCTCATAATGGGGTTTAATGTAGCTGGTAGGAAGCAAAACAAAGTCATTTTTAGAGAGCACTCAGTCTGAAAATAAAGTGCCCAGGATGTTTGGTAGGAGGCTGGAGTTGAGATGTGGGAGTGTGTGTGAGAGAGCAGAAAATGTGGCTTTTGATCTTAGAGAAATGCTTGGTATGTGGGTTGTTGGGCTCAGAAGTTTGAGTGTATTTAATATAAAATAATCTGCATGAGTATTTGAGTCAGTTCCTTTTCTGCTTTGTGTGAGCTATTTAATGGTTAGTGAGCCAGAAAAAAAAACCACTGTGTTTTCTGATGGTTCAGGCACCCTCCTGAGGAGAGGAAGACTTGAATTAAAGTTCCCACTCTGAACCAGGCAAAGCAATTAAGGATGGGGATTTGCACTCATGTAGTGCTGTGATTACAGGTTTGTAAAACTGTGCCAGGGAGAGCATAACAGAACTGTTACACAATCCCTGAGGTTGACCTTCAAAGCAGGTACTTGGCTGGATGGAGCTCACCCTTCTGCTTCTTGCCTGTGTTAACGAACAACTGATGCTTGTGGGTTTCTTTGTCCTTGCTTATCTGTAAGGCATCTGAAAGAAGGAAGAAGTCTGGGTGAAGTGTATGGAAGGGTATTATTGAAATGGAAGGGTATGAAGGAAATGCATGTAAAGAATGCAATACATGTTTAAGTTGAATATATAAGTGGGTGCCAGCTGAGCTGACATCCAGGAGCATGGACCCAAGATTTTGTAGTTAAAAAAATGGGATGCTGTGAAAGCAGTTACCAAGCAAATGTTAATGGAGTTGTATAGAGTAGGACCGAGGTAGGACATTGTCCAAACTATGTTCACTGTTGTCATTTCAAAGTGTTTGGCAGTTTAAATGTCCTGTTCTTCCATCAGAGGAGTGTGCCATCACTGTTACTTGGGGATATTGTGATGTTGTGTGTCAGTCTTAATGCTGTGCCCTCTGTCCTTTGCCTGGCGCAGGGGCATTAGTTTTGTCCTGGTTTTGGCTGGGATTGAGTTAATTTTCCTTCCAGTAGCTGGCACAGTGTCAGCCTCTTCTGTACCATTTCTCCACCATAGGAAGGCAGAGGAGCTTGAGAACCAAAACAGTGAGGAGGAGGAGACTGGGGGATATAGTAATCAAGGTGGCAGTGATAATTATAACGTGTGCCTTGAGTGGTGGTTGGGGGAGAGACCTTTGAGCAGTGTAGTTGAGTTTGCTCTTGGTCTGTTGTTAATATAAATGAGAAATCTAAGGTGGCGTTAGTGTTTGTGATACAGCTCAGGACTCCTCTATGTTTTTGTTTTGTTTTCATCTGCCTGCTTGGCTTAAGGAATCAATCCTTTAGAAAACCAAAATATCTTACCCTGTGTTTTCATTTCCTTCAGTTCCAATGCTTTGTTCCAACGTTTCACGGATTTATCTCATGGTGTTGTTTTAAGTCTCAAAAATGCTTAGCAAACTTCTTTCACAGTTACTATTTTAATGACTCAAACCAACAAAGGGCACAACAAAATCTTACAGCGACTTCTCTGCATTATTAATACTGCATCCTGTAACTCTGCTTTTAATTTGTCGTTGTCCAAGTGAATTACATTAAATTGCTTTCCTGAAGAGTCTCATCAGTTGTTATCAGCCAGTATTAGAAAACACTTTAAACAATTCTAAATAAGACTTTAAAAGGTGATCCAGATATGGGCCATTTCAGTCTCACGTGTTACATAGCTTCAGATAACCTCTGCTGCTAATAGAGCCGTTCTTGTGCTTTGCGTTTCCTTCCTCCCAAGCTTGGGTACAACACTGGTTATTTTTTTCCCCTCAAGATGTGTTGCCAAAACTCTTGACATTACCATTTTGAGCAAAGAAAAGCTTTGCTGAACTTGAATTGCTTTTGCAAGCCATTGGCCTTCCTTCTGTCTCAGTGAGAGAGCAGCTCTTGAGGAGAGCAGACCCCTTGTTTTAAAGGGCATTTTTAATGGCCCCCTACATTTTGCCCAGATGTTCAATATCTTATCTCTTAATTTATAGTTATCTTGTCAATAAGGTGGCTTTTTACCAGATACGTGTGGTATAACAGTTCTGAGTTATATTCATATATACAGCTGAACTTGCTGGCTTTTAGTATTTCCTGTGCTTCATAAATACACATATCTGTTGTGCAGGCTCAGCTGTTCTTAATTCAAATGTGATTCATATTGTGCTTAGAAATCTGACATTCTTGGCTTGTCAGGAATATTAATATATGTCAGTGCCATATCTATTGAAAATTGACATGTTTCTTGCAGCACTGTAATTTTCACCTCTTTACATTGCAGCATTCCATATTGAGCAACACAACATTGTTTGCCTTTAAATTTCCCCCTCACCTTCAGTCGTGAGAAACAAGCAATAATTAGATTATATCTTTCTCTTGGCTTGCCTAGTTTTCACTTGTAGTGAATTATGCCATGCAAAACTGTATCCCTCCAGTGAGAATTTGGTTGTCATTGTTATGAGCTCCATCTGGACTGTATAATACTTTGTGCTTTGCACTACAAAGACTCTTTGCCTGTGGCTAAGAGTCAGAAATGTACCTTGCCAGCAAGGAGGAATAGCTCTTTCCCCTAGCAGAAGTGTCGTGCTTAACATCCTATGGCCTTTGCTGTGGGCAGAGGTGTTGTACAGACAAGAATGCTGTTCTAAAGCTCCAAAGGTGGTATGACCTTGACTCTCACAGACAGCCAGAAGTATTGACCTCAGTGTGGACAGGTCCCATTTCTTCAGTGGGTAGTGGGAGACAAGAAGGGAAATTCCCCCTTCCATCTACTTGCACCAAATACTTTATTCCAGTAACTGGATGAAAGTTTGTCTTCAGGAAAGAAGTTCGAATGCACCTTTAATGTCTGTATAATGGCAAATCAAAAGCCTTTTCTGTTCAGCCACTTCTGTGTTTAATTACCCTACCGCAGAGGAGCTTTTGTTTCCAGGTTGAGTCTTTCTGATTTCAGCTGGGAAGTAATGAATGTTGCTGTCTCTCTGTACACTCTTTCATCTTGCTGATGATATCATTTTCTTGTATAATCAGGGGGGTAGTGAATGATTACTGTTCAGACTTCCTCTTTAAAATCAGGCTTAAAGAGTTCATGTCTCCCCCTCCCCACGTTGTTTTTATGGCTGTCATCTCTTATGCCAAGTCTTTATCAAACATTTGCCACGGTATAGACCCACCACTTCTTCACTGAGGCTGTTTGATTCTGACAAGGCACTATAAAACCAAACCTTCTTTGGAGGATTCCCTTGTGTATGAAGTAATGAAGAAGCAATGCCCTTGGTTCTCTGGTTCTCTTCGTTGCCCAGAGAAGAACACTAAAAATCTATGGACTTTGGTTTTGGGTGATTGTTTGGTGTTTTTTCCCTCCCACCTATCATCTAGGTCAAGAGAACATAAAACACTACAAGAAAAAGTGCCCTAAAGGCAGAAACTGTGGAGGTTGCTCTGATTCTTCACCTCTAAAAGTTCTTGTTGCATAAGAGCCATACTCGGAGCTGGTGGTGGACGAAACACTCATTGACGCATAAAGTTGTCCAGATGGTGAATTGAGACAGCATTTAAGTGCTGTCTTTTTTTGTCCATGCAGAAGAAAATACACAACTTGTCTTTAAAGCCTCATCTCTTTTGTTTCCTGTCCTCGTCCATGTCCTCCCCATCTCTTTTTTCCTAAGTATAGCATCAGCAAAATCAATTATTCTGCAAGAAAAAAAGATCTACTTTGAATTGAAATCCTGACTATCTGGTTTGTATCCTATTATAAAACTTTGGGGTTTACTAGAACTTATAAATGAAGTCTGGGTGCAGCTCCACCACTTGGTCTTGATCTCTGGGTAGTGATTTCTCCTAAAGACAAGAGCTGAGCTGACGCTCAGCGAAGTTCCCTTGACTCATCTGTCTTACTAGAACATACCACACCATAGAGACATCATGTTTTTAACTAACATTGATTCTCCAAGTAGCTAGTCACAGCTGCCTTTTATTCCTGCAGTGCACAGAGGGGAGGTTCTTCAGTTCTTCCCCTAGAATGATGTATTGCTATTGCGACCTTAACTTCTTGTACAGAGACTCATGGCCATAGAAATCACTTTGTTCAAGAGCAGTGGCTGTAACATATAAGCTTAACTAAACCATCACTTTTTCACTTTTACTGATTTCACTGCTCTACTTTATGACAGAGGTTAATACAGAGTTAGATTTCAGTGACATTGCTTAAACCTCTTTAGCCTTGTCTAATTAAACTGAATACTTTAAAGATGATTCATACTGCTTGACACCCTTGCAGCTAACTACTCTTTCTTATCAATGGAAAGCAAAAGAAATGTGCAGATTAGACGTTCAGATCAGCCTTCCTTCAACCCCACCACTCATCTCATGCATTCAACTTCCTTGTCTTGGGAGCTATGGTGTAGCCCAGTGAAGAAGTTTATGGGAGGGGGTAGCAGGACTGTTAGATGTCCCACCATGGGACATCAAACTGTAGTGTTGTGACAGATTCTTTCAGGTTTTGTCAGCTCAGTCATAAAGGACCCACTGAAATGATAGTTCCCTGCTACTTGATGAATGCTGCTTCCTGCGCTACCAGGAATTACTTGGTTTTGCATAGTACTTTGTGTACCATCCCTTCCAGAAGGTGTGGTGTAACAAAGACAGGGTTGAAAGGTACTATAGTTTCCCTTCCTCCTCACTGCAGGATTTAATGATATAAAGAGCACAGTATTTCATTGATGTTTCTTGCTGTTTCTGCTTGTGGGCTTTTCACAATACTGTGGTTGGGAAGATGACAAGATAAAGGATGACTGGTGTAGATCTGCTCTCTCTTTTAGAATAGGAATAATCCCTTTTTCTGATTATATTTCCTCTCCCCTCCCTTAGAAGACATGACTCAGAAATCCATCACAAAGGAAATAAGTTCATTTGAATTTCTATTGAACCTTGTAAAAGCGCCTTTATAAAGTCCTGTTTGGAGGCTTTTAACAGTGAGCCTTTGACAGGAGCAGAAGGCAAAACTGAAAGTCCGAATACTGTAGTGTCAGTGGCTTGCCCTTAGCTCTTACAACATATTAGAGATGGAAAATGAGACCATTACTCATTCTTGGGGGTAATGCTGTGTGATCCGAGTCCTTCATAGCTGTAATAGTAACAATCTACCATACAAAGAAAAATGACTGTTAGCTAATTGAAAAAAAATAATGCTTTGTTCTATTTGGGGTGAGAGAAGAAGGAACAAGCTCAATGTGATGACTGATTTCCTTGTGTCTTTACAGCATTTCTCATGGTCTTCTAAGTAACTGTACATTCAGTCTTCTTTTTTGGTGGTGTGTTGAATGGTGATCATGTGTACTCAGAAGAAAGACTTCTTTTGCTTTTTGTCTTGGAGACAGCATAACCCAGAAGAACAAAAGTCTCCAGCAGATACAGATGAAAATGTGTCTGTTCTTAGTCCTATGCTGTGTGTGTTTCAGGAGCAAAATGGTTGTTCCCTGTTCTCAACGTGGTGTGAAAAAGGTGCATCGTGCTGATAACAAGAGCAGTGGTTTTATAGCTATATTAGGGGTATAGAATAAGCTCATCTGCGTGAATGAAGCTATCATTGATTGTATCACTGGGCTGCTTATGCCAAAAGAAGCTATGGTTTCTGGTAACGTTTAAGTTACCATCAGATTTGCAAGCATTGCACTAAATTCAATGTAAATCACTGATACAGCCTTGCTGCGAAGAGGCTGCATGGTCTACACTCAGTTACCAGTACTTTTTTATACTGTGCAAAGAGAAGCTGTAAAGCAAAGTTATTCAAACTTGGTTCTCCATAACTTACTCTGCAGAGCTATAGCTGATCCCAGCAGCTTTTCTTCAGGTAATACAACTTGGGACTATGCGTCAATTCTGTTTTTTCCCTTTTGATTGATTGTTTTATCTTGAGATAGAAGTCTTAAAGAGTGACCTAACGTGACAATAAAGGAGGTCTACCTGGGTTTGGACATGACTTGTAGAGGTCTGAGACCCAGTGCTCAACAGGAAGGTAATTCTCCGAAGTTCAGAAAAGTCTTTGAGTTCAGCCTGTCAGGTTATTGTAGTAAATCAAGCCAGTCCAGTACAGAACACTGGACTAACTGCATGTTTCTAAAAGACATTTTTAGTAGTAGAGAAATAATGTTATCTATGATAATTCTGGTTTATAAAACACTTGGTTGTGTGCTTCTCGTATTTAAACTGTTCTCAAAATAACAGGTGGCCATAGGAAGGCAAATCATGGGCCTAAGACGAGGCCATGACTTTTCTTACATCAAAGTTTGGGTTTACTTCTTGAGGGTTAAAATCTGACAAGGCACTCCTATAATGATATACCAGTCTGTATCCATGGAGCTCAGCACTCAGCATCTCTAGCTCATTTATCTGGACAAACCCCTGTCATTTCTACTATTGGGACTACTTTTGTCCTTAAAAATACAAGGAATGGGGGAGATGCTGTGGATAATCCTTCAACAAGGCCACTTTGGGCATGGGGCTTGAGTTGGTTTTGCAGCTCTCTCACTAAGCAGAATGAGGAGACCTGCTGGAGGCCTGGGAATCGGTGCTGGATCTCCCGTGGTCCTCACCCACGAAGGACTGGGCTCGCTGTCATCCGGCCCTGCCGCAGCTACTCCTTGCTCATGGCTCCCCACAAAGGTTGACCCTGAGTTTTCCAGACTAAACACCAGAGATGTGTAATGGCCATCGGGGTGAAGAGGGAGGAGAAACAAATGGGTTCAGACCGCAAGTGTTTTGTGTGCAGGGATGTTCAGGGCTGATAGAGCTTTAAAGATGTATAATCTCTATAATGAAGCCTGCTCTTCATTAGCAGTCCATTTTATTTGAACATTTGCATTCTGAATTCTGCCTTCTGGCTCCTGTAACTCAGGGCTGGGTATTTACAATGGTTTGGATCCCAAGGGTTTTTCCCTCAAGCCGCTATTGCTTACTGAGGTTTGGGGTTTTTTAACCTAGGCACATTTCCCTTGTATTATCCCTATGGATTGTTCCCTGCTTGAGTTCACTTCAGGCACTTATTTGCATTCACGCTTTTTGTAATAGCAGAATGGAAGGGTGTGTTAACAAGACTTACGAGCAGTGAATGAAGCAATAAGAAAATAGCATTTGTATGCTAATGTTATAAGTGCTTTGTCATGTTCTGGGATCTGTCAGCTACCTCCAGGCTTCCAAAACTTGACCCCCATCAGTTCCAAGGCTTTATACCAAAGCCTGGCAAAGTCAGTGGGTCTTCCCATTGACACTGATGGGCTTCTGGCTTGGGTCTGAGACAGGAGAGAAGCAAGATGGTACCAGCCACTCTGATTTCACCAGCAGATTCCCTGTATTAGGAAGGCTTTTTCTGTGTTGTGTGTAAAACCAACTCATAAGAGCCAAAGAATAGCCCATGTTAGGAGACTCCTGCATTGTCATCTGCATCAGCCACTGGCTTGATCTAGTGACCTGGAGAGGTGAAACATCACGCATGTACTGCCTGAATGAAAGGGCCAACCAGTCTGGCTGGAGCTGGAAGAGATTAGCAGCTTTTGTAGCTTCTAACACAAACAAAAAGGACAGAAAGCATGTTGATCAGTGTATCCAGCTTGGTTTCCTTGTGTGAATGAATCTGTTCAATTCACAGTAAAGTTAGCCCTTGAGATTGCAGAATAGGTGATTTCCACCCCTTGTGCCTGCAGTGATGGGTGTAAGCTATGAGAGCCCTTGGGCAATGCCTCCATTCCTCAGCTGAGACAGGCTGGAGAGCTTCCAAACCATGTCCCATCAGTGCCATTACCTCTTTATTACTGGGAATCCTAAGGTGCTGTAGTGCTGGGGTGAGTTGGTGGAATCTGTTGGGTTTATATGACTTCTGAGTTGTTCAGATGACTCTAATAAGCTGCTTTGCATTATAGGATAGGCAGATCAGTATCTTAAGAGATCTCCTAAGTTGGGCTCTTTTTCCTTGAGCTTGGTAAGCAGGAAGGATAGTCCCCTAATGGGAAGAGAGGGGAAGAAGGACCAAGGAGACATGTGGCATGTGCAACCTGGAAGACTTGTCTATGAGCTTGACTTGACTCCATCTAGGGAAGGAAGCCGATGCTAATGGCTCTGCATGAGATAACAAATTGTACTGGGGCATGTGTTTTCTGTATTCATTACAGTATGTAATGGGGGGGGGGGGAACAGGATGTATAGTGTGCACTTATTTCTGGAGCCTCAGGAGAGCTACCCAGATGTTGAAAAGCAGCAAGGAAGAGTTGGAGATAAAGGAGGAAGACCTCCAGGGTGGGACTGTAAAAGCTGATCCAGAATAGGAGTCATTGTGTTTTGCTCACAGTCACACCAGCTGGCTTCAAGTGGCAGGGGAGCTCTCAGATAAGCTGTGGACAGTAGGAGCGTGAATAAGGAGTTTGTTCCAAGAGGGTGAAACAAAAAACTGAAGGATGCAATACACCCATAAATAATAATTTAAACAGACTCTCCTTAAAACAGCTGCTGGGATCATTGTCCTGATGGGAGCCTTAGGTGTGGTATGAAATACAGTGATGGTCTGCTCTTTGGTGGTGGTTGTGGTTGTGCAGGCATCTTCAACAGGACATGGAAGAGAACACTCTTACAAGCACTTTGCCCTGTGTAGCTGTGTGCTAGGGATGTTCCTGAGCCGTATGGCAGCACTAGTGACTGATGAACTCAGTATGCTGGGTCACTGTGTGCTCACAGCATATGGGTTTGAGTGAATTAGCCCATTCCGGTGCTTTCCCAAGGTTTTCCTGTCCTGCATAGCATCTCTGTAAAGATGGCACTGGGGTAGGTGTAGCAGCAATGCTGACCCAATTTGGTTGCTTGATGATGCTTCGTTTATCATTGTCCCAGTGGTATTTTGCTGTATTCTAATTCAACCTGTGATGAAAAAGCAGGATCTCTGCTGTTGCCTGAGCATGCAATGCTTTCTTGTCCTGATCAGAGGGCAGGTTTTTCTCTATGCACACACTTCTGGAGGGGGGAAAGATAAAGATTGAAGAATCAAAAGCCCACAAAGGAAATCCCAGGTTTCCTCACCATTCCCTGTAATTTTGTGCATTTGCAAGAATCCAGATGCTGCTGCTGTTACAGGATAAGGAAAACCCAGAACATTTGGCTTTCTTGTAATAATTGTGTTTTAGTTTTCCTGAGCTCATAAACTCCATTTAGTTATTCCCAAAAAACCATAACCCTGTGAGATAAGAAATTAGAAACCCATTTCCCACTCCTGCTGATCTGGTCCCGTGTCCTTGCCTTTCTCACAGCTGGATTTTCAGAAGCGAGCTGTGCCTTTGCAAAATGCAGCCACCAAGAGATGCTTGCTGAGTGCTTTTCATTGCATCTCCCAGGTCTCTTGCTATAGAACCACCACGTTTGGTGCAGCTCAGTCGTGATGGTCGGAGCATTTAGGCAAGGCAAGATTCGCAGGGAAAGAGATTCTTCCTCTTAGTTTGATTTAAATATTGAGGGGAAGAAACAGTCCCCAGTTTACTGCTTTTCTCCCCAAACCTTGTGCATGAAGTTAGCTCAGCAGAGCTCTGTCTGGCGGCTGTTCATGCAATATGCTATGTTGTGGTGACATTCTGATGTGAATAGATTTGCTCAATCAAACATGTTTAGGACCACAGCCTTTCCAGAGCCCTGAAGGGGGTCAGGGCTCCCCCATCCTCTTCTCCAAGGAAAGCAAGGATAATCTATAGGGATACATCTTGATGGCTTTAGCTAAATACTTGAAAACAGCAGAGTTTAACCCAGATTGTTGCAGCTTCTACATCTGTGAATGTTGGAGGCAAGTGGGTGGATAGGAGTAAATCAGCAGAGAGCTGTGAAACTCGGGATGATGGGCAGTGCAGTGCAGCGCAGCTGACAGATAATGGGATGATGTCATCCGTTTCCTGGAAAATGAGATGTTTCTGGCCAGAGAATTCCAGACCCAGAGTGCTCAAGTGAGCTGCGGAGTTCCTGGAATGTTATAGGCAGATAGTTCAGTAGTCTAGGTGTTATGTGATTAAGGATGAGTAACAGCGAGATATGACTCAAGACCAAGATTTCTGGTAACTTCTGTAGGCAAGGAAAGAGTGGGGGACTGAGAGCTATGGTCAAGTGGGAGGGGGAAATCGAACCTGGTGTCATTCAGTGGTTTAACCTTTGTCACTTTGGGAGTGGAGAGCGTTGCCTGAGCTGTGTTACCATCAGATACAAGAGTGGGTAGCTTTAGATTGTTTTCTATATATAGGAAGGCTCGTGGGAGTATTGAAACACCCCAAAATTCCATATGGGAGGGGAAGATGAGGAAACCACAGGCAACTTGCACATCAGACAGGTGGTTTGGAAGAAGACTGCAGTGCTGAGCTTCTGGGAAGGGTGACTCCTGCATTTTGTATTGCAGGGATGGTGATTTCTGGTTACTCAGTTCAGTACCTTCTGCTGAGTTTGATGTCTGCCTTTGGTTGTATCACGTAGGCAGAGTCCTTATGAGAGGCCCAGCATCGATGCTGGATGGTAATGAGAGACAGAGCCTTGGGTGCCATGGTTTAGGTGAGGTGTCCCTGCCCATGGCAGGGGGGTTGGAACTGGATGATCTTAAGGTCCTTTCCAACCCTAACTATTCTATGATTCTATGATTTTGGATATTCCAGACAACTCAGAAGACCAAGAGGGATTTTACTTGCCTGTTGGTTGATTCCAAACTTAATGAAGCAAAACCTGAGCAGGTTGGTTAGTAGAGAAAAGTGGGTCTGTAAGTGGCAGCACAATGCAGAGACTGTATCTTGTGAGAGCTTTGGAGAACTGACTGCAGTTTTTACTGTTTTCCCATTGGAAAGGAGGGGGGGGGTGGCTGTAGGAATAAGACGCCCTTAGGACCATTGAACTTTCTGGTCCCAAGCACCACCTGCACTTGGCTGGGATCACGCACAGGGAACATGGACATCCTGCTCTCTTCCCAGAAGCTCCTGTCTCAGTTTATGCTTTTCACTCATAACAGACCCATCTCACTTTGGCAGTAGCCAGTGGTTGTTACATACAGAAGAATAAGAGGAGGGCATGAATCAGCATCTCTGACCCCTTCTCATGGCTCTTGCTCAGTTGTTGCAGCTCCATCCCAGTGCCTTAAGAGCCCTCACTGCGTCATCTGCCATGACTTCCTCTACTCCATCAAATCCACTTAGAATCTGGCATCTGCAATGTCTCGTAACAATGAGTTCCACAATCAAATTACTGTTGTGCAGGAAAACGTACTTTCATTTTCCGAATGATTATATCATTGGTTTCTCCCTAATTTTGTCATGTTACAAGGAAAAAAAGGTCAATTGTTTCTTCATCTGTTCCTGCAGTTGTCATTCTGGGGTTTGTTACTCTTCTGGTTTTCTTACAAGCTCCTGAGATGTAGGGAAGGGCAATTCTAGAGCAGAATGCCACCCTCAGGGCATGGGTGAACTGTGGATTTACAGAGCTCACCCATGCCCATCACTTACTTTGCTGGATTCTCTGTTCTTCCTGTGTGTGTGCCAGCTGTTGAACATTGTGCTGATGCTTTTAAAGTCTTATTGTGACAATGGCGTGATCTCTTTTCTTGGTGGCAATAGCGAATTCCATCACCGCCGCTGTCTGTTTGGCATCAGGGGTTTTCTCCGTGTGCATTACTTTGCGCTTCCATTGTGGTACAAAGGCAGATGAGATTTACTGTATTGCTTGCAACACTTCATTGTGAGTTGTAGTTTTGACTATCCTGAGGGATTCTGCACTATCAGGAAGATTAATTACTTTTGTGTTCTCTCTTACGAGCCAGTTGTGAATGTGGACTGCTCACAATGTCTCGTCCTCAATGACTAAGGCTGGGAGAGGCCAAGACTTGAATCTTCACATTACTTGGTAAGAGCACATCAATCCTAAAGGAATGGGCTGCTGAATTAATAGCAACCAGGGAGGAGCAGGGTCTTCCAGCCGCTGAACAAACAGCTTTAATAGCTATTGTGGGAGCTGCCATTCAGGTGAGCAGTGTGCTTGGACAGAAACAATGCAGGTGTTTTCCCTGCTTCCATGAGCAGCTACTGGAAACAGGTTCTTCTGGTGATGAGGATGCCTGGCTCTTTGTGTTTAACTGCATCAGATCCTGGCAGCCACTGACATTGCTAGGTTATGCTATTATCCGGAATCAAGGAACTCCATCTGCTCCTTCAAGCACTGTTGTGTCTATTCCATTGGTGGGGGGGGGGGTTTGTTTTGCTTCAGCCCAAGTTTAATGGGAAGAGTTTGGGTAATTTCATCTCTAACCCCCTGCAGTTCAGCAGGCTCTATAGGAGGGCAAGACCTCTTTGAAACTTCCATGAGGACATTCATGTGGGTTGGAGTGGTTTCTCATAAACAAGCTAAGGGTACCCTGGGGTGGAAATCTGGCTTCTGAGATATAAACAAGAAAAAGCACACATAACAAGGAGTGAAACTTAGAACCTAAGTGCCTGGATGTCCAGTCTGCTTTCTGGATGGCCACTTGAGCTGAAAGCATAGTGGTAGGCAAGAGTGTGTGTGTCGCTTCAAACATTAAAAACAAGGGGAAGAAACAACAGAGCTATCTTCATCTTGGATAAACATTTTAATGGGAGTATTTGTGTGGTTTAAGAAGTTTGAAAGTCCCAGCTTAAGGGATGAAGAAGTCTTAAAAACACCCAAAAGTGGTGATCATCATCCCTATCCTAGATCCTAGCAGATAATAACACCGGTAGCTGATAGCTTAGCTTAGAAGTATTTTAGACTTTATATTGGAAAGGAAACAGACTGAATATTGGACATCTTGAATTTTCCAGTGTATAATGGGGATGTTCCTTTCTCACATGAGCTTTTGGGGTCTTACCCTGTGCCTGCAGGATGGATGCTCTTCCATAGGCAAAGCTGAATGAGCTGCTTAAACTGCCTGAACTGGTCACCTAAGCTTTGGTCTTGTTAGTTGATAGATGGGTTTTCACTTTGGCTAACTACAAACCCCATTTATTATCTGTCTATAATCCTATAGGATGAACAATACAGCCCACCCCTACCTAAAACCAGGGACACCTTTTCTCACAAAACACAGATAGTGGGCTGATATTTTGTTTGGATGGGTTGGGAATGCCGGTGTTGCTTCTGTGGTGCAAAGGAAATGAAATACATCTACAAAACTGCAACCTCTTGAAATGTTTGGTTTGAAAACACAACACAGGATGCAGTTTTTACCCGGGGCAGCTGTGTTTGGCTTCATTTTCAAGTGCGTGCAGCTCTACAAGGCAGCTGCTGCGTGGCTGCGATAGCTTCGTAGGAAGAACGAGTTTGGTATCCGTATCCCTTTTACTGTCAGAGGCATTATGGTCACATTTTACAAGGCATAATCTGTGCCTTGTTAAGAGAGATTTAAAAAGCATGATTCCAGGAAGTTATATTACCAAACTTCTTCATTTCTCCCCCAGCTCCTGCTCCTTCAGGGACATTCCGCATCGCTCCGGTTACAAGCTACCTCTTCACATACTGTTTGTAAACTCTGCAGACTTCCCCTCTTCCCTTCGCCAACGCTTTTCCTCCCCAGAATGAACTGCCTGAAATAAGCTGTTTTGCTCTGGGTTTCTCTTTCCTGATGATGGGTTTTTGTGCCATCCAAAGCTTCACTCTGCTTTGTTACTTCTGTACCTAAAAGTGCTGTCAGATTGCTGTGCTCACCTGAAGTTTCTCATTTTCACTTGTGGGATTCCATCCTTTGCTGTTGCCCTGTGCAGCTTCCCCTGATTTGCTATGAACTGATTTGTCCTTGTATCATGCTGCTCAGGACTAACATCAACCTTAGTGCAGCAACGCATCATAGAATGACATGCAGTGCTTGTGTCCTTTTATTTTCATAATAGAAGTATTTTTTTGTGCTATAGGTTTATCAGACCCTCCTAAGAAATGCAAGGATAGAGTTACCACTAGACAAGTGAAAAGGCTGCAGCAGTAAAAGCATATTGTTACTCTTTCTGTTGAACTTCAGCACCTTAAGGCAGTTTCATGAGCTTAGGCCACCTTCAATGTCACTGCAGTTACCTCTGAAGTATAAAGTGATGATAAAGTCTACGGTGATTGTAAGAGTGAGGAAAATAGCCAAGTTAATGCTTTTATTCACCTTTTAAACTCAGATTTCTCCCCCCAAAATGGCTTTGTTTGCCAGCTTAGTGGATGCCATATTTCCGGTTTTCATGCATATTTTCACTGACTCAAGCTGTCACCCAGCAACTACATTTTGTCATGGGATGAGGTTTAAACAAGCATTTATTACGGTGGGTTTTGCTTATTCATGAGAAGAGCTGAGTATGCCTTTGTTTATCCTCTTTCTGTCTGTACTAAAAGCCAGGTCCTACCTGGCCTCTCCATCCAGCAGTCTGGGCAGTTATCATGACAGTGAAACCATGAGAGCCAAGGAAATAAACATCAGGGAGCATCACATAAGGCTCTTACCAGAATAAATCTGGGTGCATGTTAATGGACAAGTCTCTTGTAACCAGTGCTGTTTGTTTAGGGTGAGCGAGTGCTTGTACACAGCCAGGTCCCTGGTGGGTTTGTACTGAAGAAAGAATTGTGCTGGCATCCGTGTGCTGTTACTGCCATAGGTGATAAAATCCCCTTGCTTGTGAAGATGAATCATAAATGGTTTGGGTTGGAAGGGACCTTAAAGCTCATCCAGTCCCAACCCCTGCCATGGGCAGGGACACCTTCCACTGGAGCAGCTGCTCCAAGCCCCTGTGTCCAACCTGGCCTTGAGCACTGCCAGGGATGGGGCAGCCACAGCTTCTCTGGGCACCCTGTGCCTCAGCACCCACACAGGGAAGAGCTTCTGCCTAAGAGCTCATCTAAACTTAATCTATGCTGTGATTCCTGTGCACTGGTGTGGATGGAGGGAGCTCTGCCCCAGCCACCCTGTTCTGCTCCCTTTGGCTATTTGTGCAGCTGCGTGGAGGGTCAGTGGCTGGAAACCAAAGTGTTTTGGTTTAAGGCACTTTCAGTTTTGTTGGATTAACTTTCAGCAGCCATTCCCAGCAATCCTCTTCCTGTCTGACTGCAGGAGTTTTGATCCTCTGCAGAGCAACCACGTTCCTGAATGGGGTTTCTTAAACTCTAAAGCCATGATTTAACTTGACTTTTGAATCCCAGCATCAGATTTCCAGGGTCAGCTCAGCAATGCCACTTGCCAGGCTCACCAAATGATAAGTGCTCTTTCCTCTTAATGCAGGTGCATGAATGACACAGTTAAAGTCTCTTTTGCTGTTTTATTCAATAATGGCACGATTTCCCCTTCCCTTACTGTTTGAGTTTGCTTTGCTTAGAACCATTAAAGCTCATTAATAAACTCTGACTTGGGATGAGGGGGTTTTTGTTCTTGCTAGTGCACTTATGAAGTTAGTTGGGGACTTTCTATACAGTAAAGTGTTCTGGCATGCTGCAACTAGACTTCCCTTTGCTCTCTCCACAGGAAGAGCATGAAGCTGTCATGGAAGCAGAGTTAAATCATACAGCAGGTTACTTAATGCCTGTATGGACTCCACTATGGACATACAAATACAGGTCGTACAGATACAAATCAGGTCATTATTCCCTCTAGATATTAAAACCCTGTTCAGCTCAAAGATGACTTATTTGGAAAGCAAACAGCTCCCTTCCTAATATCAGTGGGTGCTTTTTCAATATCCTGTATCATTTAGGGCTGAAAGCACCTGTCTTCTCAACCAGATGGACAGGGCACTGAGGCATGACTGGCTGGAACCCGAGCACTGGAATGCCCTCCTGCTGAGTTATTTCTTTAGCCATAATGTGCCATCACTGTTTATCTGCAATCAGATTTCCTACTGGGTTTTCCATAGGTCTGGTGAGGCTGAAAAGCATTGGGAAAAGTCACTTTTGACCAGTGGCAGGAGCAATGGAAGTGTGTGTGTGTGCACAAACTGACAGTCTCCAATCTCTGCACTGGGCATCTCTCTGACACCTTAAGAACAGAAAAAGGGCTTGATACAAGGGCTCTGTTTCATTGTAAAGGCTGGAAGAATATGAAACATGAGCCCATGAGCTGGGTCTCAAATAGGTGCAGTATATCGTGATGGTCTGCACAAGGGGTTTTCAGGATGTCAGCCTGACAGAGCCAACCTTGGTGACAGGCAAGGGGCTGTGCATTGCTTGGAATAATGGAACAGAACTATCTCACACATGGCTTCTCCCTGGGAATGTGGCCTTGTTGGGTTTCAGTCTTATTTTGGTTTTGTTCTGCATTATGGCTTGTTCTTCCCTGCTTGAGCTTTGGTGGGGGGGGGGGAGGTTGTGGAAGGGGAAGCTGAAAGGGAGAGAGCAGAATATGCTCCATTTATAGTGGAAAAGTACCTGTGACTTACAGACAACTGCTCTGATACTTTTTTCATTGCCGTTTCTGATTGTAGCTCTAAATGAGGGTTAAAGTGATAATAGATGTGATGGTGTATGCCCAAGGGTTGGGATGTTTCGATGATCAGTGTTCTAGTAAGTCATAGAATCAAAGAATAGTTAGGGTTGGAAAGGACCTTAACATTATCCAGTTCCAGCCCCCCTGCCATGGGCCCGGACACTAAACCATGGCACCCAAGGCTTCATCCAACCTGGCCTTGAACACTGCCAGGGATGGAGCATTCACAGCCTCCCTGGGCAACCCATTCCAGTTCCTCACCACCCTAACAGTAAAGAATTTCTTCCTTATATCCAATCTAAACCTCCCCTGTTTAAGTTTGAACCCGTTACCCCTTGTCCTATCACTACAGTCCCTAATGAATAGTCCCTCCCCAGCATCCCTGTAGGCCCCCTTCAGATACTGGAAGGCTGCTCTGAGATCTCCACGCAGCCTTCTCGTCTCCAGGCTGAACAGCCCCAACTCTCTCAGCCTAAGTCCTTGCCTTTTAAGAGAAGACTTCAATGACGCTGATACAGAAACTGGAAAGGATTTTTATCCACTGCAAAGATGAGAACTGGCTTTCTTGTTGTTAAATAAGATGGTAACCTCTGCTCAATAGTAGTCAGCAGCCGTGGAGAATACCTTTGTGTCTTCTTTCTGGATTCAAACTACAGGGAATTCTGATGGAAGCCTCTCAGCAAAGCTGCTCAGGTCACCATAGGAATGCCCAGGTATTTCTGATTTAATTGGAAAACAAACCGAAATCAAATCAACCTTATGTTATTAAAATGGCTGCACATGCCAATTGAAGGCAGCCTTTCCAGCAGGCTGTATCTCCTCATATTAGCAACAAGAATGGATTGCCTGGATGAAAGAGGATCCTTTTCGAAGCTTGGTTTGGAATGAAAATGGTTTGGAAGGAAAATGAACAAATTCTTGTTTATTTTGAGGCTTGGAGAAATGAATTTGCTTCTTGCAGCTCCACTCAAACCCCTTTCTTGTGTGTATAACTTTGCAGAAGGTTGGGTTTGCAGGAGGCAGTCAGTGAGGTCAGCCCCTCAGGTGGTGTTTGTGAGCAGGTCAAGTTGACAAACAGGCGAGATGCTGCCAAAAGGTAGGATTTCACCTCCCCTCTTTACCCCAGTCATGGATTTCCATGGATTGCCAGCACTCAAACCCATGTGGCCATTGCAAGGCTGGTAGACGCTAGGCTAGATGCTTCTGGACTCACTGTTCAAGCCCTGGTGCTGGCAGGAGGTGGGGAGGACGTGAGGATAGAAGGCGATAGTTCAGCCTGAGTTGTCAGCAGGCAGAAACTGGATGAGCTTAAAACAACTATGGACCTCCAGTTGTATGCCAATGCAAGTCAGCTTCAGCAAGAGTCAACCTATGGGACTGTCCTAGAGGAAAAGTGAGATGCTTCTTTGGCTGTTTGGAGGTTTATTTAAGGGCTGTTCAGCAGCAGAACCACCAGTGGTCTTGGAGATGCCACCTTTAGAAAGGAAGCTCAGAGCTCTGGCTCTTTGGAAGGTGCCTATTTGGACACAGCTGGATGTGTGGATAGGCACTGCAGTGCTCTAGATAACCATGGGTAGATAATGCCATCAACACTTTAAGGCCTCTGACCTCTGTGGGAGCATCAAAACCCTACTATGGTGTGAGGGTATGTTCAAAGGCATAGAAGTTTACACAAGTCTACAAAATAAGCTATAGAAATGCTTTATTTTGCCTATTCCAGCACCAGGAATGAAGTAGTGAGGCTGGAAAATCAATCCTTATTTACATTTCTTCTGTTACTTGAGCGATGGTTCTTCTTTTGATACCTTGGAAGTTAGCACATGGAAATAATTGGTTGCATCATTTCATAGTAGCTGTCAAAACCTCTCAGTAGCTTCAAACTTAGTAGCTGGAGAAGGTCACGGGACACTTGCCACTTGGCATGCAGTTCATGGGTTTTATTGTTCTGGGGAAATAAGAGGAACAGTTGCAGGGAAATCTGGTTGAACAGATGTAATAGATCCAGAAGCACTCACTGGATGCAGATGCTAAGCTTTGCTTTCTTCTTCAAAATGAAGTAAACACGAACATCTCTTTCTCTTATAACATAGTCTGCCTTTGGTTGGTTTCGAGGTCTGAATTCTACATTGTTGTGTCTGGAGGTAGGAATGATGGCCTTGGAGATTTAGGGAGCTTATGCTGGTGATCTGTTGACCCACTGTATATGGAACGTAGTAATTCACAGCCTATGGACACACAGGACTTGTGCTGCTGAGCCAGTCATCTCGTTGCTGTTTTGATAACCTTGCATCCTTCCTAAATAAGCAGAAATCCAAGGAAGCTGAGTTACTTGGTTTGGGGTTGCTTAGTTAATGATGTGTCTTGGCTCCAGTGGCTGGAGTCCGTCTCTTTCAGTGTCAGACTCAGTTCTTTCACAGTGGCAGGTTAATGTATGGGTTTGACGATTACTTTGAGCACCTTTCAGCACAGCTTTGCTGGAGGTGTAGCTGGTATCTCCCTGCTCCACTGGAGAAGTCCCTGGTACGCAGAGTCCTGGCTGTTCATCGTTTCCCTTTTGCCCCAATCACTTCCCAGGACACTTGCAGGATGACCCTATTGTTGATCTCATTTTCCTTGGGGCCTTGTGGTGGTGGTAAGAAGCTGGGCTGAAGCAGAACACAGCACACTGCTGTTCCAGTGCAGAAGTGAGGAGGTGACCTGAGTTTTCCCCTAAAATCAAGTTCATGTGCACTTGTTTCTATCTATCAGCTCTCCCAGTGTGTTTGGACCCACTAACCCGGTTCAACAAAGAAAGGGAGGGAGGTCCCAAAGGTGCTAACTACATCCTTAGCAAATTGGAGTAGAACTGCCAAATGAGCCAATGATGGGGACCCACCTGTAGTGTTTCCATCAAAGACAAGGTCAGAGGAGTTTGAGTGCTCCTAAATGATCACCTCGACCATCAAACACCGATCAGCTTGGGAGGGTGGAGATGGTTCACACACAGCTCTAAGCAAGCCACAATGACCTAGACCCATTGTTTGAGAATGCTGGTGACTATGGGAGTAGGAATATAAAGAGTAAGGAGTAAAAACCAGGGACACAGCACACAAACCTGCAGTGAATCAGTTGCCATCATTCCTGCAGCACCAGGAACTTGGATTCTTAGATGCTGATGAGGGTGAAAGGGGCCCAGCTAGGGCTGTATAGAAGTGCCAAGCGTTCTGCTCGATTTACTCCCCTTTTTTGTCTTATTTTTTACTACTTTTTTAAGGATGAGGAGTGGGATTAGGTTCAAGTGCTGTTGAAGGCTCAAGTACCAGGGACCGTCCAGAAAATGAAGTACTCAGAAGGATGGCCATTTCCAGTAAGTGGACTTAATCAAGCAGAGATAATGGGGAGTTAGACCATCTTTGAAAATCATGATGTGTGTCACATAAAAGGATTGGAGACTTACTGTTATAAGTTGATTTAAGTGAAGGGAGATTTGGCTTCTTATGGATTCGAATCCTTCTAGGGACTATTAGCATGGAAAATTCAGAGGGATTTTGCTGGGGAGGTGCCTGGAGGCATTGCCTCTGTCTTGGTCGTATTGATGCACACAAAAAGCAGCAGAAACAGGATTGTTAGCCTCTCGCACTCCTCCAAGGGATTGAATAGGGGCTTGTGTTTCACTGAGAGAAAGCAGGATGTCATCTGCTAGAAAAGCAATCTTATGTTCTATATTGTGTCTTGTGACGCCCTGAATCTAATTTAAGGCTTTGAAGTATTCTGAACCTGCTTGCATTATCACCAAATCCCCTCCAGTTAACAGGTCCAGGGAAAGGCAGGGATCTTAAATAGCCAGGTAAGGAGCCTTGCCTGTGATAGCTGAGACTTTGGTGCAGACATTGCAAAGCGTAATCTAAAACTTCCTTGGCTGCAATTAAGCAAATCTCGTGTCCTACAGCAGTGAGATAATATCTGCACAGAAACGCTTTATGCAGGTTTCCTGTTCCCATTGTGTCCTCAATCCCCACGGGGTAATATTCTCATTCACTAAGTCCTGGGCCCTTAGAAAAATGATCATTAAAGCAGGTGTGAGTCAATGGGATTCCCCAGATGCTGTTTGCTGCTTCCTTAAGGAGCACTGCAACACGCATGGTTTGATTGAGCAGTCTGGGGAGATGCTGGTGTTTGAGAGCACGGAGACATAGGAGGCTGATGCGGATGCTCAGGTTGCACATCAGGCCCTTTTCTTCCTTATTTGTCAAGGATTTCCCTCTCTGTCCCATCACACTGTGTTTCGGTTCCTCGTGCTAAGGAAACTGTGTCTTATGATGAGTACCTCGTGTATGCAGATTCAGTCCCGGCTCTGCTCTGATTCACTGTGTCCTCCAGCAAATGCCTTCATGTGCCTCAGTTTCTTCAGCTCTAATGAATGGCAACCAAAACAACAGGCATAAAAATGATGCTGCAGTTCCCAAATCTTCTTTAACCCAATTCTGTACCTACCCCCGGGCTCACTACCCAGTATGGGAGTCACCAGCTCACTCTTCATTAGGCATTTTGAGCCTCTCCATTGAAAGCTGTTGGACAAGTGAAGCCTTCACACAGTTGTCTGGTTCTGCAGATGAACCTAATGCACAATGGAGTGGTTTGACTCTGGCTCCCTGATATGCTGGAGACACTGAAGTGCATTTATAGGAGGAGACCACTGTGTTTCGAAGGGCATTTTGGGTCTGCTGCTCCCTCCTAGGGAACAGGAGAAGCAGGAGAAAATGGTCCATAATATTCCCATTACTTTGAAAAGCAGAAACATCTGTTGGAGCCTGCAAGTGAGGTTGGAAATGGTATTTACCAGCGAGAAGCTGGCATCTGCTCTGTTCAGACCCTCTGCAGAATAGCTCTTGCTTCCTCCCATGGAAAATAACATGGAAGAATCTCTGAGTCAGGATCTGCCCCAGGCACTTAAAGGCAGCAGACTCCACACTTGTGAGCCAGGCTGTTGTGCATGTATGTGGTGGTTCAGCCTGTGCTCTGAATGAGGTGCATCTCCTGGGCTCCCAGTTCAGCAGTGAACTGTTTCTAATAACAAGGCTTACATAAAGTCAGCTGTTCTGCATCACGCAGTTGGGGTTTGCAAACCCAGCTATGTAAAGCAGAGGTTCAGAAAATGAGCTGTAATTTATTTGTTTATGTATTTTTTAAGGAATTGGAGGAAGTGGCAAAGCTTCCAAGGTATCCAGAGACCTATGGTCCCTCCATTCCCAGGAATTATACATAAGGAAAAGGGGAATGGCCACTCTGTTAGTGCCTTGAGTCTATGTGATGCTTGCTGAATCCATGCGTAGCCCATGACTGCCTCTTTTATCCTTCATCAGACCCCAGGTAAGACAAAGCGTGCACTGAGTGCCAATTGAGAGCAGGCTTTCCCAGGAAAGAGGCACAAAATCCAGAGGTTTCCAGCCTCTGGATCCTCAAGGACCCTTTCAATGGTTCTTCTATGGTTCTACTGTGGACAACCTCATCCTGGCAGCATCCTCTCCTGCTGGGGGGGATCTTGCATCCATAACATGGCAGGAGGGCAGTTGCCATCTTTGGCTTTCACCACAGGATGCTTTGCCAGTGTCTCCTTCCAGCCTATTTTATTGTTGAGCATCTCATTAAAAAGCAAAGGGATTTAAATGGTGGTTTGAAACCCCAGAGGTGAGGAAGGCTCTGCTGTGCCACTGTGGTGCAGTGTTTCATAGTCATGAGGCATTTTGTTTGTTCACATCCCTACCTTGCTCCAAGAGGTCTGATGAGTCAGTGTTTGTTGAGCAGAGGCTGGTCCTAGACCATGAGATCAGCTGCTCTTTGGAACCAAATCAGTGTGAGCTCTATGCTTACACTGAGCTGGCTACCTGTGATACTGGTTGATTTAACAGCTGCTTCCTTGGCTTTGGATACACCATGTTGAGCCCTGATTCTGTGTGTGCTACTGCTTCCCATGGCATGTTATCTGAAGAGCTGACTTGGGTTGCCCACCCTGGGCCCAGGGATGCTGAAGGTGCCAGGGAAGGAGCCCAAATCTATTACAAGGTCCTGATCCCCCTGTCTGGGACCGATGCAATGCCTTGAATCTGGTTTCCTCCCTTCCACCTGTGTTGCACAAAGAGTGGTTCGAGGGTGCAGAATTCAGGGGTTATGCGCATCCCTCTCAAGCACCCAGCCCGAGCTCTGTTAGATGCAACAAGCCATTCATTTGCCTCTGCATGGCATCTTTCTGTCCTTTGGCCAGGCTTTCATCTCAGTATAATCTCTGTCCGATGCAATGTTAACTGGCGATGCCAAAGCCTGCTGGAGGAACTCATGGGAATGACCTGGGTTTTCTGTGAGCTAATCTGTGGGTTATTAAAAAGACATATATTAAAAAACCCTAAAGTCAACAGATTTGCATGAAAAATTGTCTGCCTCCTCTGGCTTACTTGGCACTTTGGCTGTCTCAGAACAAATGGGACAGTATCCAGCTGTGAGAAAGGAAATGCATTTAATGTTCATATTGTGGTCACTGAAATGTGAGGGGCACCAACGGGCTCATAAGGAGCCATGGAGAAAATCCCCAAAGTCTATCAAAGCCCAGGTTGCATAACTCTGACACAAGAGTGCTGCTCAGGGTAGCTGTGCTCAGTGCAATCGCTGTCCAGGCTGTTCTGCCCTGTCATGGAAGATTAGCTCTGATTAAGAGCAGGGTGTTTCAAGGAATCATTTATCCCTGCAGATCCAAGCAAGATGTTCTTGAGGGCTTAAAGAACCTCTGAGGAAGCAGAAAGCCAGTCAGGAACAAATGTGAGGCACAAAGACCGGGGTGAGAAGAGGCCCTCAGCTGTCCCTGATATCCATCCCTGCTCCTGGTAAAAGAGATTTCCTTCTCTCACGGGTCAGTCACTTATTGTCATGGAGTTGCTCGGGGTGGCTTTGACCATGTGCTGCTTACTTGGAAGAGGAGAACTGAAGGCAAAATGTAATCCCTTCAGTGCAAGAAAACCTAGAGGTGAATCAGAAACTGGCAACAGCTTCATCCACACGGCTCCTCCTCGCTGCCAGCTCAGGCAGTGGCCAGGACCAGAAGAGCCCTGTGCTGCTGCATGCTGGAGTGCTCTTGGAGCTGTGCAAGCTCAGTGCCAAGGGCTTAACTGGCCCCGTGGCTTCCTTCCAGCCAAGCAGGATCCCTGCAGCATTTCATAGCTTCCCTCTTAGCATTTCTGTCCTTCTTTTTGCTTAGGAGCCTGGATTTGCCCCTTTCTGACTCTCAATAAGCACTGATGTATGGACCATCCTCACTGTGTGCAGCAGGCAGAACAAAGCTCTGACCTGAGAACCTCGAGCGTTCAGATCCACCTCCAAACTCCACAGCTTGAGCCCATCTCCACTTTTAATTATACCAAACCATTCCCATGTGTCTTTGTCTGTAAAAGATGCATCCCTCATATCTGTATCTGCTTTAAAATTACATCAATTGCTGTTTTTCTAAATCCCTCTATCAAAGAAATTCTCTCCCCTCCCTACTAAATCTCTTGCGCTTGGAACTTCAGGGAACAAGCAGATGCAGTTTGATGCCCTCATCCAAACTAATGATTTGTTTCTGGCCGAGAACACGTTACCATCAAGGGGTTTTTAATATTCTCCAGAATTTAGTGGAGGCCAATAGAGTAGGAGGGGGTTAGATGCTCTGCCTTTGCCAAGATGTTTATGCAGCAGGAATGTTATTTATGTAAATCTGGAAGCACTCTCCAAGCGATAGCCTTGCTCTTGCATCTCAGGCCTTTTTCATTAAAGTCGTTGATCTTCCTTCAACAAAACTTCTTTTTTTTCCTTCCCTTTAAATAAAAAATCCCTCTGAAAACCTAAAACTCAAGCGTGGAAAGTGCTTGGGGAAAAATATTTACTGCACAACTGCTCCAAACTACCCACATTATACAGACCACGGCAATTGCTCCAGGAATGCTGGGGTAACAACTGCCTGCTGCAGGGTTTCACACATCCTCTCTTCCCCCCTCTTCTCCAGCTGCCTCTTTTCTCCTTATAAATGAAGCTGTTTCATGCTCCAGCATCTGACTGTCCTCTGCAGGGTGAGCCTGTTTCACCTAAGCAGGCTGTGTATAGACACTACGTTAAGAAGTAAAGCTTGAAGGAAGTCCCAGTTGCCAAAGTATGTGTGCTAGGGACAAATACCACTCCTCATCTTCAAGTTGTTCCTTTCTCACTGGTGCAAAGCCCTGCAGAGGTGAAGCTCCTTGCATGAAGCAACCCAATTCTGGCGAAGCTTCATTTGCACTCCTGAGTTTTTTGGAAAGACTTGCTCTCCTTGTAAAGTTTTAACATGTTTTATGAATTTCCTCCCTGTAAATAGCATCATAAGTAAGTGCCACTCACAGCTTTGGCTGTTAAAACCCAACGTGTAATGAGAAAGCTCAGCAGGATGGAATGAGCACAAGGTGGGCATCTAGGAATGGGGGTTTTTAGTCGTAGGGGAAATCAAGTGAAAACCAAAGTGATGAACAGGGCAGCGTTGGCCATGGTATGGCCTGTTGGGTGTTCATTGTACATATCCGTGTGATGTATAGCTTTTGGGGTGAGGAGATAGGGATGCCATCTTGCTGAATGAGGTGGTGGCAGGTAGAGGTAAGTCTAGATGATGTGTTGCCAAGACATCAGGGTGTATATGGGGCTTCACAGATTCAGTGTTACCTGCCTCCCATGGAGGGATGCAGGTAACAAACTTGCAGCAGCACTTCTCCATAGCCCAGGTGTCTGTCCTGAAGAGCTTTAAAAACATGGCCAAAAAGGCCAATGGCAATCCTGGATCCATGTGTGGATTTAACACTGTGCATGACCACCAAAGCTGGTGATGTTGTGAACTTCTCACTTTGCTTTTAGGTACTTGATGGAGTTCCCACTGCACAGAAGATGGTCCCTGGGCAGAGCTGTTCTGTGCACCATGGACATCAACACCAGTAGTGAAGTGGATTCTGTGTTTCAGGTATTTCAATGTGATGATAAAAACTGGAAGATGGGAGACTGAGCTGAGCTCTGAGGCAGAAGCTGTTCCCTGTGAGGGTGCTGAGGCGCTGGCACAGGGTGCCCAGAGAAGCTGTGGCTGCCCCATCCCTGGCAGTGTTCAAGGCCAGGTTGGACACAGGGGCTTGGAGCAGCTGCTCCAGTGGAAGGGGTCCCTGCCCATGGCAGGGGTTGGAGCTGGATGAGCTTTAAGGTACCTTCAACCCAAACCAGTCTGGGATTCCCACATTAGGAACATGCATCCAAAATCATTCACTTGTGCTATGCAGCCCATAACATTGCTGGAACAGCTAGTGGGCCACTGTTAATATAGTATGTGCAATGAAGCAGTGAGTTTGATAATCAACATATTCCTTACAAAGTAATAACATGAACCACTCATGACTGGAAGTGAGCACAGACTGAAATACCCTGGGAAATAACAGTGATCAATAACGCTGCTGGTTGCTAGGGTTAATGGGGAGTTTAGCCCATACAACTCTGATTCCTGATTTAATGCAAAACTCTTTGCTTGGCATGGAATTCCTGTGGCTTATTGCAGATAATTGACTGCGCTTATCTTTGGGGGATTTGCATTATCTGCACTAGCAGCAGAACCTGACCATAGCTGATCCTCTCAGAACCTCAGCCAATCCAATGGCAAAACATAAACATCTGCCTGGAAACCGTTTTGGAAGGGCATATATGGCAATGATGGTGATTCGACAGTGGAAGAAATGCACCTACAGATAGCAGGGCTGGCATCCAAGAGCACTTCTGCCTTTTGCTCATGGATTCTCCTGAGGGTAGCACATTTATGTAACTTGGGGTAGCAGCAAAAGAGGAGAAACAAAGGGTGCCAACGAGCCAAATAGTAATGGTTTTGTACCAGAGCAACCCAAACACCTTCTGAACACTGGGGAGACAGAAGGAAGCTGTTTTACAGTCAGCACCTGACTGCAGTGAGCCCATTGTCATCCAAGGTTGTCCAAAGCTGAAAGAGCACAGGGAAACATCTAGAATCCCCCATTCATTAACCCTGTGTGTTTTCATATCCCAAGTCTTCTGAGATGGCTACTTTCAGCAAAGGAGGAAAGACATGCTATGGGCCAGACCCATGGAAGTTGGCAGATTACTCCAGATGTGCATCTGCCTTTAAACTCCAGCTGTAGAGCTAAAATTAGCTAGTAGAAAAGAATGCTAAAAGCAACCAAGATGCAATTTTTTATTGCACATTTTCTTTTGACATGTATTTTGTTGGGTGTTTTCTTTCTTCTAATAGTAGGTATGAGACCAATTATCTGCATTTTCTCTGAGCAGTTGTTACTGAGGATTATTAACATCTGGAGTTTGACCTAGACCATCAGTGTGTGGCACTGGTAGCAAACACGATTATGATGTGGCAAGGGGACATTCTTATGTGCATAAAGAATTCCTGGACTCCTTCCTGCTAGGGATGCTTGGATCCCTCAGAGATGGGTGTGGGGTTTATGAGGAGGGGGAGGAGGGGTTGCTTGGTTGGGTTTTGAGTTTTGATGGGTAACACCCTACCCGTGGGGCAAATAGCTGGCAAATCAGAACCAGGAAGTGATGTGGCACATGCACATGAGAAATGATGGGTGGGGAATGTTAACCAAACTCGAAAGGAACTTGGGATAGGTGCCAGGTTGTGTTCTGGTTCAGGCCCTTTGCTTGGCTTCTAGTTCATCTCAACTCAGTGGCCCACTCAGTAAAACCCATGTGTGAGAAGACTGATGCAGAGAGGGGCAGGAGGGATCTCGTTGCTTTAAACATAACTTGGACCAGGATGTGATGGGGTTTGTCCTTTGGACAGTCGCTTACTCACGGCTCCTGCATTGCTTAGCACCCTTCCTGCTCTCTGTCACATAGTTTATCTTCAAAGCAGCTAATGCTGTCAGCATGTATTGCTGATGTGACAGGAAACATTTATAATGCATGCTTGGTTTCTCCAGTGCAGTCTTACAGTAAGGAATGACCCGGGAGCCAGTGCTCAGGCAGCAGCTGGAAGTGGCTGGGCTTGGGAAACCACTGAGGTTACCTGCTGCCCTCTCTGGTCATTAAACTTCATGAAGGACACCAGGTTCCTCTTAGAACCTGATGGACAGTTTTCACTCCAGTTTGGCTCCCTTGTCTTCCTTTAAATAGCAAATAGCATCAGTCTTCTGTGAAGGTCTAGCCATGATCTGATCGAGATCCAACTGTAAGGGGATGATAAATCTCAGATGTATTTGTGTGCCTCTGTTTTGTAGGTCCTGAAATCAATCAGTGCTGGATCAAAGCTTTCCCAGCTTCTTCATATGAGAAGTCCCGTTAGCCCTGATATCACCCTGGGATGACCTGTAAGAGCAGCAGGATGAGGATTCCTGCATTTCACGTGAGATCCTGTCCCACCACAATAGCTTTACTGACCTTCCACATCATGTGAGAGGTGCAGAGTGACCATAGCATGAGACAGGATTTATCTTTTGAAGGCAATTATTCAGTAGGACCAAAGAATGTGGGTTAAAGAATGTTCTTCAAGCAATGCAGAGTATCTGAGCCAGGGAACTGTTAGATACATATGATTTGAGGAAATAATTAAGAAAATGTGCCTGGTTTCCGTCAATGAAACATGCAAGCCATCTCTAAATGCTCATTTGTTATGTAGAGATTTTACTGCTTGGATCCTAATTTTTCACAGCTGTAAACAGAAGACAAAGGGTGGTGGAAAAAACCCAGTCTTAAGTAGGAAGGGAGAGGTGTGTGATCAGAAAACCTTTGGCAAGTTAAGAGGATTAAGAAAGGCCCCAATGTTCTGATTTTAAGTTCTCTGAGTTGGCCTAACATCGTGGATTAGATTTGGGTGGCTAAGAGGAAGAAAATACCTCATTAAAAAGAAGCAATTGGGTTTAAAGTTGTTTTAAGACAATGGCTGAAACAGCTCAACTGGAATGGTCTCGCTTGCTTAATTCTGGGGTTTTGTGTGTGTGTTTTAATGCCTTCCCCCACCTCTCCACTCCCAATCTAAAACCCTGCAGGATTTGCTTTAAAATACATCACTTTCTTTCCTTCTTCCCTCTTGGTGTTGCTGCATTTGGGCTGTGTCACACTCCAAAGCTGTGCGGATGCAGGGAGCTGGGAAACCTTTGCTCTGGGGGCTGGGAATGCTGAGAATTGGTGCTGAAGAACTAAGAGACCAGGCTTATTTATATCCAATTATTTCAAGTCTTCCTCTTCTGTTACAAAAGCAGCACTGGGTTTTCATGGCCTTACTCTTTGCAAGGTGGCAAACCAGTGGCAATGAAGCAAACGGCCATTGCAGTGGGATTGAGCTCTGCAGGTGAGAAGGGGACTTGGGGCTGAACTCTGCTGTCCCTTTCTCAGCTGAAGCTTTCTGAGAACACACGCCAGGAAAATCATGGGAAGATCAGTGGGGCTCCATGTTTAGGAGGAAGAGTGGGGTAAATGCTGATCTGAAGGAGCAGGAGAAAGCAAGGTCATGATAAAGCGGCAGCCAGGATGCTGTAGGGTGGTGAACAGCAAAGCAGGGAAAATAAGCTGCGCCTATGACCCCCTTTCATGAGAAGCACATGAGAACTGTTTAGTGCTGGTGAAGGCTCATGTGAGAAGGTTACCTGTGATTTAAAGCTCTCAGGTGAGTCATTGACAAATGCTTGCTTGTTGTTGAAAGCCAACAGAAGAGTTCAGGGTGCTATGGCTTGGGCAGATGCAAGTCCTGTAGCATCCTGCCACATGGAGCTCCATCCAAGGAGGAGGTTAGTTCAAGAGTGTCAGAAGATGCCATAACCCTCCTTGGTTAAGCAAGTTTGGGTTTGAAAAGGATTTGTGCTCTTCCCAATGGCAGCGTATGCTGCCAGCAACCAACATTCATTGACGTGTATGGGACCATCTCAGTGTTACCTCGGTTGCCTCCTCTTGTGCCTGCCCTCCAACCAGGCAGCCTTTTCCCATTTGCATGCTGAAAGCAGCTCCTCTGAGAGCTCTCTCTTCCATAATATCTTGCCAATGGAAAAAGTGACACTAAAAATAAACTTGTGTTGGAAAGAAGCAAAGGCAGCTTCCAAAAATCCCAAACTAAAAAGCAAGAGGGGGGAAAAAACCCACCACCACCACCCCAGTCTAGACAGCTGCACTAGGTGGAGGCAGGAACAACCAAAAGGAATAAATTAAACTGTGGTTAAGGGGAAAATTTGTATCCCCTGATTGCAAGACAAAAGAAACCCAATTCCTTGTTTGTGGAAAGGGATGTTTGGGAATTTCTCGGGCCAGCTGAGGGCCTATTAGAGTGATGTGAACTGGAAATGGAGTTAGAGGGCTTTGGCTGGTTGCATGACCCAACTCTGGACCACACACAATATGCAAGGCTTTTGACAAGGCAGTGAGTAGTGGTAGGTGGCAATAACTGTCTGTTATCCCACTGAAGAACAAAATGACTTCTGCTGCGCGGCCTCGGCACCGTCCATGGTGGTGACAGAAGGAGAAACAACTCCCTGTCCGTCCAGATGTCTGCCTCTGGCTCCCAAAGCTGCCCAGCAACTCCGGCTCTATCAGTAACGAATGGATGCGAGTTGTGGTTTTCAAATCCATGAAGAGGTGGATTTCCCCTCTTGATCCTTCCAGTTGTGATCAAACCAAAGGCTGGGTCCTGCCTGTGCTCTGGGTGGGTTTTGCTGGGTTTAGGTTCGTGTTGTTCCTTGGTATTGTGGCTGCACAGTTTGCCGAGGGGTTGGTGCTGCTTCTGTGTCCCGAGGCTTACGTGTATGTATGTGTGCCACACGCTTTGACTGGTTTGCCAACTATTTGATGCAGTGTGGGCAGGGTTTCATCCTGTGTCAGTGCTCACAGACTTCAATGGGGAAACTTTACCATGTTTGTTTGTTTTGTAACTTCTAAGGGAACAACTGAGAGCTCATCTAAAGAAAGAGCCACGCTTGTGTTCTCAGTCATCTTTGTCCTCTTAATGGAATCTGTCATTGGTGTGCGTGTGATCTGTCTCATAAAAATGAAATATCTTTCCAAGAGTGGATGTTTAAAACATGGAAAGGAAATCCAAATGTTTCTGGTTTGGGAACTGTACCTGGAGCTTGCCTGGGTGTTGGGTCCCATCCCACATCACACATAGCAGAGGGAGGACCTACAGGGTATCGCTCTTCAAGTCTTCTGTACTGTAATCAGCAGCTGATGGATGAAACTGAGGGCAAAGCTCAGCAGGGATTTGGTTCAATATCAAACTGCCTTAGAATACATGGAGTGTTGTGGTATTTTCTAAGCCCCAGCAAGGGCATTGCTGGCACAAAGGGTGATTCCAGAGGTCGAACTCAAGGAGTTCAATGCTCAGAGAGGTTCAGTGAAGTATCCTTGTCCTTGGGCTTGTGTCCTGCTCACGGCCTGGATTTGTTTGCTTGGGATGTGGTAACACTATAGAAATGGTTTGGGTTGGCTTGGGGTTGTCTTCTTCCTGTGTCAGGCAGGTTTCGATGAGCCATGTTGAGTGTTTAACCTGCTTCCTTATGGAAGCAGGATGATGTACCTCAGCCCATGTGCTTTTTCCCCAGTGATATTTCCTGCACATTATGGTCTGCAAAATACCTGCCAGTTTCGTGAAAGCAGAGGGCTAGGGAGAGGCAGGAGATGCATTTAGCATCCCACCAGGGGACCAGCGAGCTGTCACTGCACCCTGTTGTGAAACACAAGGGAGCAGGCAGGGAGGGAGATATGGATGATCCAGCAAAAGCAGCTTTACTCCTATGTAAATAGGAGCAGAATTTGCTCCTGTGTTGGCATAAAGTGACCTGAGATGCAGAAAATCCCTGCCTGGTCATTGCCAGTGCTGACAGGAAAACCTTAAGCATTAATGTCTGCCTGGAAGAAGCCACTCTCTAAGCTCACCTGGAAACGCGAGCAGACTGAAGCTATGTAGTATGAAGGTGAACCCAAAAGATCTCTATGATAATAAATCCACCCTGCACAAACAGAAAACAGGATGATGGGAGCCATGCGGCTTTTCCCAGCTGCTTTGCAAACATTAAACACCCCTGTGAGGTGTGGGAGCCTGATTGAGCCCCAGCCAGGCTTACAGGATGAGCCACAGGGACCAGCACAGGGTGCAGGCAGACAACCATCGAGATGCTGATAAAAGGCATCGAGCCGTTCCTCTCCCACCTGATCTGCTTCCTCCTCCCCAGCTCCTTTTGATGTTTGTTTCCACGGCGGTTTCTTACAATGTGAAATTCATCCTGGTTTTAATGGTTCGGGGATGATGTGGTTTTTCAGACGAGCAGAACAAGGATGTAGAGCCCTGAAAGATGCCTCTGCTCTTTATCAGCGATTTCTTTCAAGTACTAAATGCTTTTTCTTTCCCTTTTTGTTCTGCAAAGGTGGATTCTTCCCCTGTGCTGTTTACTAATTAAAACTTAGTTGGTAAAGAATAAGCGCATTGTCCCCGCCGTGGTTTGATCTATTGTGATTGGGGCTCTGAGTTGTTACAGATGAGATCAAAGAATTTAATTTATGATGGGTGGATAGGTCAAGTTCAGTCGTCTGAAGCGAGTGCTGGGTAGAAAGCACAGTCAGACAACAATGTCTTCAGCAGTAGCCTGAGCAAGAAGCTTTTCCTTATAATACAGCCCCACTTTCTCCATTTTTGACTCAAAGTCAAGCAGTCCTTTGAATATAAATATTTAGGACAGCTGGATGCAGTCTATTAGAGCTCCTCTGCCTTTCCTCGGTGTGATATCCTCAGGAGATAATACACCACCAAAGGAATCTGAGGCTTAGGATAAAGGGAAAACCCTGGGACCATGACTGTGTGTTTCAAGCAGCCCAATTCACAGGTTTGTGTCGTGTCTGCGTGTATGCTGCCACTTCCTATGGTATTTCTAACGTGATTTTAAACCATACTTTAAGCTCACAGCAAGCATCTCTAATGAAGACCTAAAGTTGATGCTGCAAAGTCTTAGTCACACCCTAATAACAAAAGGGGAATGGGGCAGGGGGAGCAAATTTACTGGGTCTGCTTATAGTCTCTAGCTGCAATGTTTTCCTTGAACTCTGCTCAAAGAGGCATGGGTTGGATTGTTTCCATTTCATCTTTATTTATTGCACATCACCATGCAGCACTGTTATGAAACAGAGAAAGACACCCACCTCTCCCCTATGCCTATGGAAACCGTGAGGACTGGCTTGACATGTGTGATGAGTAACCTGGGAGCAGTTTTGGGGCTCTACTATTAGTATGTGCCTATGAATGCATGGTTAATATAGCTGTAGACGTGGTTTGAGCTTTCCTTGTGTTCTGCCCAGCTGGAGCCTGGAAGCTGTTTTGGGTGGGAACCACATCTCCTTGTGTCTGTATGGAGAGCACTCAGCACACTATGGGCTGGTGGAAGAGGCCGGGTAGCTCGGGGCTGCAGCTCTGCTTGTCATCAGGCACAGGGATCTTTATTGTCAGCTCCATCACTGAGCTTTCCCTCTCCATGTACATTCTTCTGTCCCAGCAAGGGTTGTGGTTTCTTTGGGCAGGGCAAGCTCATTACAAGAAAGCTAAGCTGTAGTCTTTGCATAAGACTCAAATGCAAAATGCATGCTTAGATATGTATATATATATATATGTACACACACATATATACTTTTCCCTGGTCTCCTTCACAGAGGAGGAAGCAACAGCATTAGTGCTCAATGGATGGGTATCCATGGGCGAGCATCCTCCATGCCCTACATGGCATGGAGGTTGCTCACCTGAGCTCAACTTGGGGAAAGAACATCCCCAGTTCCTAATTCACCCTTTTTATGGGCTTCTTTAACATTGACAGGTCAATGTAAGGCTCTGTAAGGTGTGACTGCAGCTGGTACAACCCTCGCTGCTGCTTTGATTCAGGGCAGGGTTGCTCAGGGATGTTCTGTTGCATTCCACTTTCTCACTCATCCCTACTTGGTGCTCCACAGCCATAACAGGGCAGTGTTGGAACAGGCAATGCCCTTGGGGCATTTTCTTAATGTGGCAAGAAGCTGTGACTATGTGGTACCTCAGCATGTCCTCGTAAATCTTGCAACCCCAGAGCTTGATCCAAGTAGCTCATACAGCTCCGGATAAGCCTCAGGGATGCTCACACACATTGTGCTGCTCATCCAAGCCCCAAAGCTTGTAAAGTTTTCTTATTAGAGCTCTGTCTGCCCAGTCAGCTTGGAAGCTTTAGAGGGAAAGTGGTGGGTGGTGCAGTGTCTGTCTTAGTGTCTTCATTGCATTTACTGCCTCCTCATTGTCTGGAATAAAAGCTTTAATTTCTCATACCTTTACAATGCCTCATCTTGGAAATCAATCCTCTCCTTTAGTTTACTTACTGATGCCGTCAAAAGCCATGAGCAAGAAAGCATTTGGTGGCGAATATAAGAAATCTTTTCAGACCCCACTCCCCTGCATCATGAGCAAAAGGGACAAAAAACCCTTTACAACTCATTTTTTGGTGCCTGAGTGAAAGAAAAGCAGCCTCCTGAGAGGCATTAGTAACTGCTGAGAGCCAATAGTTGCACGTGGTCATTTATCTTCATGTTTATAGAAACCATAATTAAGTGGGTTTTTAAATCTCCACAATATTATAATTAGAGATCTGCAGGCAAACTCCTTTTCTGGGGGGAAGGAGGAAAAGAAAATAGTTTTCAAAGCTTTTAATGCCCAAGGATTTGTGTTATTTGTTTCTGTTGACTAATACATACAGTAAACTCCTGAGTCCCGAGTGACTCACGGCTGTGCAGATGGGGAGCTTCCCCCTGGGCTCACTGAGTTAATGGAGTAGGAAGGATGCTGCGTAACCACCTCCCCCGGTCCCATGTCCTCTGTGTAAAACCAGAGGATGTGTGAAAACCCCTCCTGCAGCCCCAGCTCCAGGAATACCGGGTTTTCCAGACAGTTGCGTCCTTTTGGGAAACCTGTGCTCTGACCCAATGTGAATGGAAGGAGATGAGCTGAGGGCTGCTGGAGGCTGCCCAGGTGGAAGCCAAGTGGAGGGAGGAGAGCAGCTCTTGGAGGACAAGAGGGGTGTTGGTGTCAGCAGTGTTCTGCCTTCCTGCCACTGCTGGAGCTGAGCATCCACTACTGTTGTGAAGTAAAACCCTCCAGCCCCCGACCCCCAAAACCAACCCACAACCAAACCCCTCGTACTCAAAGACACCAAGGTGCTGGAGCGGGTCCAGAGGAGGGCAGTGAAGGTGGTGAAGGGTCTGGAGCTGAAGTCTTGTGAGCAGTGGCAGAGGGGACTGGGGGTGTTTAGTCCAAAGAGGATGCTCAGGGGGGAGCTTATTGCTCTCTACAGGTCTCTTCTCCAGGTAACAAGTGATAGGACAAGAGAAAATGCCCTCAAGTTGTGCCAGGGGAGGTTAAATGGGACATGAGGGAAAATGTCTCCAGTGAAAGGGTTGTCAAGCATTGGCACAGGCCGCCCAGGGCAGTGATGGAGTCACCATCCCCAGAGGGATTTAAAAGATGTGTAGATGTGGCACTGAGGGACATGGTTAGTGGGGGACTTGGCAGTGCTGGGTTAATGGTTGGACTTGATGATCTTGAAGGACTTTTCCAACCTAAAGGATTCCATGATTCTTGTGGGCAGGAGGAAGGAGCTGGGCTCTGTCTCAGTAATGAGCTCTGACTGTCCAGGAAAGCATTTAGTTTTGCAAAATGAAAAAGGGGGGTGAGGGGAAGGGGAGTCAATGGATCTGTTTATAGCTATATAAAAAAGGCAGAAAAGTTAATGCTAACATATGTTGCTTCATGTTCCCAGAGCAAAACCATTTGCAGATAGTAACCAGAGCACAGGTGGTAAGCGATCAATACCTTGAGTTCTTTCCAAAGGATGGCAGGACAGCTCATGTGAGGGAGAAGGTATAGAACCCCCATGGGCACATGATGTTCATGTCTGGGTACTGCAGGCATTGTGTTACAGAGACTTTAAGGGTCTGTACCCAGGTACCAGGGTGTCTACAGTTAAATCACCCTCTTAGCAAGTCACCAGCTGAGGTTTTGCTCAGTGAAAGGTGTCCGCTCCAAGCATGGTGTTAAAGGGATGAGAGCACAACTGTGCAAGGGCATCAGTCGGTGGAAGGCTGTGCAGGGGCTCCTCTCTGAATCATGGTCATGACTCCATGGTCACGGAAGGTGAGTGATGTGGCAGGTAGAGCAGCAGTGTGAGTGCCCTTGTGACAACTGGATTCAATTGAGGAGATCCCGGGTAAATGACATAAATCATATCCCACTCCCAATGTCTATAAAACACTGAAAACACTTTCTTTCTTCTTATTGATGCAGGCTTTTGGGGTAAGGGACTCACTTCTGGGGTGAGCTTTTAGACTATGCAGCCCAAAAGGCACAGCTCTTGTAGGCAACTAACCGTGTACTGCCGTGATGATGATACCCAGACACAACATCTCTCTTTACAGACCTACCCAGGCTGTAGATTTTTCTTTAGGGATACATATTCTTAGAGATAAATCTTTCTTTAATCTCAAGTATTTGGTTGGTGATTCCTTGTGTATCCTGCAGATTTTGCTGGAAGTGTCTTGGGTGGATTTGTGACAGAACACGAACTCTTCATCTTTTCTGTTGCTGTGAGTGATCTAATAGAGACAACCTCCTATTTCCTGTCTTGCTGGGTCTGGGGGCTGCTGGTGTGAGATCATCCCCTTTCAGAGCATAGGGAGCCGGGCTGTGAGACCACAATCTAAATACAGATGAGATAACTGGCAAGGCTCCGAGATACGGATTCAGGACCTCATATATCCTCCCTGCCTTCAGGATCCAGGTGTTGCAAGTCGCAGAGTTGATCCTCATGACATCCAATAGGGTTTCCTCAATTCCTAAGGCCAACAGAAGAGCTGACCACAAAGATCCAGGACTTACAGGTGGTGTGATGATTTCATCTGCAGGGCAGGTAGTGCTGACGTTATTTTCCATGGAGAGGGAAGGTCCTAAGCGTTTGTTGTATCAGGCCCATAGTTTGTATTCCTATTCAGAACAGGGTCAGGTGCTGTATTATAAGTTAGGAACTTTGGAGGTGAGACTCATAGGCTCTTTACTCCTATTCTCCACATAAGACTGTCTAGGAGATGGTCTGATGATGGACTATACTGGGACCCTGCCTGTTTTCCCTTGGACCATTGTCCATATTAACATTTTCATTAAGCACTTTGGTCACTGATGAATTGTTTTCCATCAGAAATGTCCCACCAGAGAGTCTGCAAACTGATCTTAAAAGTAGGTTAACTAATAATTAATGATGCTTTTTCTATGTGCATTCCCAAAGGACCCATTGCTGGTGATTCGATTGAAACCATGGACATGGATGAGTTAAGCTTCACTCCATCTCTGTAAGTTGGAGGAATATGTCCTGTGGGTTTTCTTCCAGTAACACAAGCAGTTTTTCAGAGCACTAGATTGAACACAACATAACAAAACCAGAGAGTTTGGTCCATTATAGACAAAGAGGGTTGGGGAAAATCATTCCAAAATTTGAAGGCTTTCCTGATGTCTTTACTAGCAATATCTGTTTTAAAATGGAGTGAGCTCTGGCTTGGGTCTCTATCTATTCCAGCTGTAGTGTTATGGCACGAGGACAGAGGCACGCTCCTAGGTGTGAAATACTGCAGTGAGTTCATTCTGAACACGAGGGTGGCCTGGCAGCGGGTGATACCATGGAGAGAAGCTGTTAGACCAGGAAAGAGCCTGAAGATTTCAACTGCAGATATGGTTTTGACAGTGTTTCCTAGGTTTTCAATGCGTCATTTTGCTTGGTTTTATAATGGGAATGGTGGTGGTTACCTCACCACTCCGGGCTCGTGCTGATGGGCACTGGGGGAAGATCAATCATTGCTATTGTTGAGGCTTCACTTATAAACCACTGCCTGGGGCTGGATGAAGCTACAAACGCAGCCTGGTCTTCTGAGATGGGAAAGCACTTTTTTCCCCCTCTGTTTTATATATTTTCTTAATGTGTGTTGATGCTATATGTTATTAAAATCGATTACCTCCTTCACTTATTTCCTCTCCTCTGGACTCAATTACTTTGCTTCTCTGTTTTTTGGTTAAAAGTAGGTTGAAGCTGATATGAGAGAAATAATATCCAATCTGTGTTTCTGAAGGTACAGGACCAGTCTGTCAGGCTGCTGGCACAAAACAACAATTGTTTTATTGTTGGGGTAAGTAAATAAGAACAAGAAGTCTTAAGTATTGGCATATGTTGATACTTGGCCAAAAAGGTCTCTAAACAATACATTTTCTATTCATTCCAGAAACCTCATACTCTGTTATTTCTCATTTAACGCTGTTGGCAAATACCCATGTCACCATCTAATTTTGACTGTACTTCAGCTTTTTAGTGCAAAGCTAATCCTCATTATAGTTGTAAACATGTGTTTCATTTGGCCTCGTGCTCATGTGCTAAAGTGACAAAGGCAATCTAGGGTTTCTATCAGAAACGGAGATGTATAGGTAAGCATTTTATTCAATCGACTTCATCTTTCATACAATGAAAATCAGCCTGGTTGCTGAATAGGGAAGAATGTTTTTATGAGCCTCTCTGTTCTCTCGTGCTTGGCCTGTTTCCTGCTCTGCATCTTGTTTCTTGGAAGCACAGGATACACCAAGGAGACGACGAACAAGTGAATCTAGAATGATCGTGAGAGGCATCAGGATCCTGTGTAGTGGTTCTGCACATGTCTGCTACAGCTTTATGTGCTCTCCAGACACCAATTCTTTTGTGTATCTTCATGGGCTTCAGTTTTCACAGAGATTTGCGCATTTGGTCCTCAATGAGACCCTACTCAAAGTGAATCCTCTTTAAAGTGAAGCTTCTTGCAAGCAATCACAAAGCAGTAGCCCTGAAGTCACAATTCACTTCCATGCAATTCTGTTCCATAAAACATTGTATAGCTTTTAATGGCAGGATTCAGCCTGACTTTGCCCAGAAAAAGTCAGAGTCACCAAATTCCTTAAATACAGCACTGTAAAACCAGCAGAAAACACTGAGCCTTCCAAGGACAATGAGATCTGAGTCAAGTGGGACCAGAACTGTTCCTCTGTGGTCTCTTTCATTAGAGTAGGATGGGGTAGGATAGGATGGAATGGAATAGTTTCAGTTGGAAAAGACTTACAACCGCATCATCTAGGCCAGCAGTTAATCATTCCATTGTAGTGAAGCTCCTGGTTGAAGTGTAGCTTCACATTGGCTCTTTTGTTCACTACTGTTAAGACACAACCTACGAACAGGTCAAACAGAAAGAAGAGGTTGGGGTTGGAGGCACAATATGAAGAAGGAGTTTTGTTCCTGGCCGTGGTCTGCAGAGTGATGGGGATCAGCACGGTGGTTGCAAACCATTACCATCCTATTGTGAAAACAGGGAGTCTCCTGAGCATTTCCCAACCAGACACATCCCATCTGCTTGGGCTGGGGTGGGTACCACAGCTTCAGCAGCTGCCAACTTGGTCACAGTTTGTCTGCGCTAAAAGACAAATAGTTTGCCACAAAACATTTCTCTATGCTCAAATACAGCCACAGCCATTTCCCTGTGTTTGCATAGGCCACCGAGCTGCAAATTGTATTCTTGTATTTAAAGAGGTCCCAAATTCAATCCATACCTTTCCAGTCATTATCACCCCATTATCCTTTCTCTATTTTGCTCTTTTTCTCACCAAGCAGTGGTAAACCCCAGGCCCTTCCTCAAACATGTGGTTGATATAAGAGGAAAGGAAAGTTCTTTTCAAATATTAAAATGTTTTTAAATACTGGTTTATAGCAATCATGGTCATCTGCAAGAAATCAGCTTTCAAAGAAGCGTTTGATGGACTGACAATCATTTGAGCCTGGGATAAGATGAAATGGCCCAATTCAAGCCGGATTAGGACTCACTGTTCTGGAGAGCACATGAATTGAGAAGAGACTGATGAAGCTGGATTTTGAAACTCCTAATTTGGCTTTTGAAGTGTGTTGGGATCCAGGCTGGAAATAGCAAAATAACATTTTATACCACAAAGTGGTCACCCTGGTTTGACAATGATGGAAAATTGTCACTCTTGGAGTCCCTGGAGCATCCATACAACAGCATCTGTCATCATCTTGAGCACAACCATACTGGTATTCAGGGCAAAGAGCGGAAGGAGTCTTGTGGTGGCCAAGGCTGAAGGAGATCTTGTTGGATTCCATCAAATAAGCTTGAAGGTGCAGCACATGGAGAGCTCACTTTGATGGTGCTATGGGATGAGTTCAAGGGCTCTGTTATCTCTGGTGTCTGCAGCAGACGTGAGCATGAAATCAGTTCCTCAAGGTAAAACTTCTCATTTCTTCCCTTTGTTCAGTGGGTTCTGCTTGGGAAAACCTCATCATTCAGGTGGGGGGACACAGCTCTTGACACAAGGCTTTGTGCATCCTAAGTGCCTATTCTGTGAGGATCAGAGCTAGCAGAAAGCTTAAGAGTATGGAAGAAGGTGGCATGCTTTGTATAGAGGGCAGCAGTAAGGAGAGATGATAAATGTATCAGACAAGTCATCCCATCTTTCACTGGAGAAAGGGACAAATCCAGTAATGATCTGTCATCCCCTTGATTAACGCTCTAAATACCTTCACCCAGTATTCCTACTGTGTTTGTTATGCAGCTTAGTGTAATGTTTATTTCTCTCCAATGCACGTGGGATGTTGGTTTCCTACATACTTCAACTGATGGTTTTTCCCATTAGCTATGCATATTGTTTTGTTTGTACTATTAGAGATCTTTCAATACTAAGTTTCAATGTGTTAAGATGAAAGAGACTTGAAAAAAACCCTCTTTCTAGGCTAGAATTCATCAGATTCTCAGCTTAATGATTGCAGTTTCAATTGCTACACTCACTGTGCTGCGTGGCTGATGTACCCACCATACAAGCTGAGTTTTCCATCACGTATATTGTCTTTACTGGGTGTTGAGGTCCAGCAGCAGCAATAACTTGGGGTTCTTTGGGGTTTTATAGGTTATTTCCTTGAATGCTGGTAAGGAAGGGTCGAGACTTTGGCCATCAGGAGCTGACATTGGTGCTGCTTTAGAAACCATTCATGCTTTTCAGGTGTCCAGCTTCCAACCTACTGAGGGCATAGGGGAAATGTAAACATTGTTCTGTTATTCAACCTACAACATGAGAGCAGAGTTTGACAAGGCTCCAGGTACCCCCGTGTCCCGTCCTTACCTAGATCAGACGCTGATATCCCTCCCCAGTGACATACAATCCGGCAGGCTTCTTTGCACTATAACAATTGCCCACTGTACATGGTGGTTATGCTTCTTCATGCCTGCCCTCCCAGAGCTGCTTCCAGGAGCTTTTCCCTGCCTTTCTTAGGATTCAAGCTTGTAGCAGCTCTTTCTAGATGCAGTTTGGGTGTATTTAAATACAAGTTCATGTGTGTGCTGCATTTACTTTGTCTGTGTGAGAAGGGAGGTGATTTCAGATCTTCTTTCGAGCCTCATACCAAAAGCCTGTCCAGACTTCATACTCTCTTTCTAAGATAGATGTGGTATTAAAGAGTGTGAAACCTCTTGCAGGGCATGGGGCTGGTGTGATGAGGCTGTTTGCAGAGCCCAAATCTGGCTGCAGAGCCTGAGATGAATTTCAGGTCGTGCCATTGATGGACTTTATGCTGGAGGTGAACAGACAACATTGCTAAGGAAGCTGAAAATGCTCACTGCAGAAATCCATACACACAGAGGCCTTTGGCAGGGGAGGGAGGAGATGAGCTCAAGGACATTGCTGCAAGCAAAACTTGGTGCCTGTTCTTGCAGTGATCTTGCAGGGAAAGCAGAGCAGGAGCCATCCCCTCTATCCCCACCACCCGTGCACCCTGCTCTGCCTTCGATAACCATGATTCATATTTATACCCAGGCCAGCAGAGATTGCAAGGCCAGGTCTGGCAAATACCAATGGTATTTGTGACAGCACAAGGGCATTCAAAACACTAATTTAAAGTATGAGATGTATATAAGAATTATAAGCAGTAATAAATGTGCTCCAATCCAGGCAGGAGAGAATTACTCCTTCTGATCTGCTGGCGGAGCTGGATTTAGAACAGGGCTCTGGGCTTTGGTGTAGTTTGAATTCAGCTGGATTTCTGCATTGTATTATGTTTATAGTCTCTTCCCATCCGACAGAGATCTCTAGTTCTTTGCTAACATAAAGCGTATGAGTTTGTGTTGCATTCACTGCGCACGGCTCAGACACGAAGAAGGCAGAAGCCCACTCCTCTGCTAGGAAACAGCAATGCTGTGACAGTTCAGGGCTCCCCATGCAGGTGGAGGTGGCAGTCCTCCTCAGCATCCCAGCATCCAAGGGGAGACAGCTCCTTCCCAAAAACCTATCCTGTCTCTTGCTGCTCTGAAAGGCCTTCTCCACTGGCCCTGAAAGCAGCAGGGAAGTGTTCCCATCTAGAGCAGTTTGCTTCTCTTTACTTACCTTTGGCCTCTGGGTCAGGAAACGTTAATAATTTCCTTTTTATTAATTTAATCCATAGTTCCTAGTAATTACTATAAATTAAGCCTGCTGGGGGGAAAAACACAGCCAATAAACTACAGCAACTGCTAGCTTTATGTGGGTAACGTCAGTACCTAGAGGATTGTTTCCTGTAGGTCAGTCCCTTGGTTGTCGTGATTAACTTGAGATCAGACCAAAAGGCAGAGAGTTTCCCGTCCACCTTTTAAATGAGGCTCGGATGTGCCAGGAATTCTGCTAGTACACAGGGTCCTATTAAACACTTAATCTTGGTGTGAAATGAACTTATTCCTGCCCCCGTACAGGTACCAAATAGCTCCTAAAGACCGTTTCTCTCTGGTTTGAATGGACTTGCCTGGAGACACAAGTTTGTTCTTCCCAATGGCTTTCACACCAGTGAGATGACAGCAGTGGGCATCGTTCTGCTTTTAATGGCCTTTTAATGGCATTACCTCTTAATCGTCATGATAATAATGGTAATCTGGATTTGCAATGGGAAAATACACAGTATTATTTTGCACAGCCCCTTCCTGGCTCCTCTTTAGCAGCACCTTTGGAACTGGGGCACTCGGAGCATGATAAAGAAAGTGGGAATTATAAGAAGCCCATGGGATGAGAGGCTGACTCCAGGAGCCCATGGAGGCCCCACTAGTAAAGGGTTGCTGGTTTCCTTTCTGAACTGGGCTGAAGCCAGGCATTCCTGAGTGGCACCGGTCCTCCCAGTGCTGGAAAGGAACCATTCCCATTTGTTAGCTGTGGAAGTGCTTGCCTAAGCCAAAGGTTACCGGGCTGAGGTGATGGGTTTGCATTCCTACAGGCTCTGAGCTTTTTTAAATTAAATCCTTGCAACATGAGGATTTAATCCCTTCTGGTACATACAGTGTTGTGTGCCTCTGCATGTGTGTGTGTGTGCCTGTGTGTGCATGTGTGCTTGTGTGTGTGTGTGTGTGCGCCTATGTGTGAGTGTGAGTACATGCCTATGTGTGTTTGTACATGTGTGTGTACGTGTGTGTGCGTGTGCCTATGTATGTGTGCCTGTGTGCATGTGCCTGTGTGTGTGTGCCTCTGTGTGTATGTACATGTGTGTGTGTGCCTGCCTGTGTGTGCCTATGTGTGTGTGTATGCCTGTGTGTGTATGTCTATGTATGTGTATGCCTGTGTGTGTGTGCCTCTCTCAGTGTGTGCCTGTGTCTGTGTGTGTGCCTCTCTGTGTGTTCCTCTGTGTGTGTGTGTGTATGCATGTATGCCTATGTGTGTGTATGCCTCTGTGTGTGTACCTATGTGTATGTTCCTCTGTGTGTGTGTGCTTGTCTGTGTGTGTCTGTGTGTATGTGTGTATGCCTCTGTGTGTGTGTATATGTGTGTGCCTGTGTGTGTGTGCCTCTGTGTGTTGGTGTGTGTGTGTGTTATGTGCATGTATTTGATTTTTCCCTACACAAGTTTCACCAGGCAGGGTTATTTGTGTTTTTGAGGCTTGGCTCAGATACGGGATCAGTAACTTTCCACCCAGAGCCCATGGAAAGGTTTGGGGTTTGAGGCTGAAGAGAGGGTCAAGTTTTAGGGCTGTGTTGGAGTTGAAACTAGATCTGGGCTTGAGAGGCACTAGGGATGAGATCCGCTGCGTTGTTCTTGTTGGATTGCTTTTCTCTTTATTAAAGATAATGGAAATGAGCAGTTTTCCTGTGCCCAAGTCTTTTAAAAACAGAGTTCTACCACACTGAAAATGGCACTAAGAAAATGAGCGGTTTCCAATATGGAATTGGGTTCAGAACCCAGTCCCAGCAGGGTAAGTTTGGAGTCATGGACTGAAAACTCAGCTCCAGCAAAACAAAGAGCATTTTGATTGTGTTACTGTGACGGGTGGGGGGGAGAGCACAAACTGTACCCTCCTCCTGCTAGCAAGGAGTGAGAAATCACTTGGGACCAGACAGATGCCCTGGGATGCTGATATTCAAGCCCAGGGTAACTTACATGAGCTCAAAGCTTTGGCTTCAGCATAGGCTTTGTCTCTGGTTGCTTTGAGCTTGCACGCTCTCTGCCCTGCTCCTGTCACAGGTGAAGGTGGTCTTTTCCTCTTGTGGCAGGGACAAGCAGTGAATAAGTCAGGCTGTGACTGAGTTCATTTTCCCTTCTGCTGAGCTGCTTTGCCAGTTTTCAGATGATCTAAACCCAGCACTGATGCCCTAAAGTAAACACCCACAGCCTGCTTCTGTTCAGCCAAGGAACCCACAGCTCTGGCTGTGCAAAGGGGATGGCACTGCAACGTGACTTGTGCCATAGAGTAAACATGAACCAGGCCCACAGCACTGGGAAATAAGTGTCTGTTTGCTCCAAACCAGGATCCAGCTTTTGAGCATTGATCTTCTACTGAGGTGCCCTTAAAAATGTGTCTTTATTGTGCTGGGAATCACAGTACTTCATTTCTGTGAAGGCTTTTCTCTGCTGAAGCTTTTAGCTTGAACTAAGCTCTGTGTTAATGCCAAGGGAACCCGTACAGGGCAGGTTTGGCTGTGTCCTGAAGGTGTCTTGGAGTGAAGATGCTCAGGGTCATGGTGCTCTAGGAGCTGGTTCTCTTCTGGTGGTTGTGCAGTTGGGGATGTCCCAGTGCTGTCATGGCCAGCTCGGGTTTGCTCAGTGATGGGAGGTGGTATCCTGAGCTTCTCCCTTGCTTTGGTCCAACAGAGCCAACATGAGAGGAGAAAATGAAGTTTTCTCCAATGAAACTGTCTTCTTTTTGTCACTGCTTCCGTCTTTGGAAGAAAAATGGTTCCTCCAGGTCTTGACATCTGCTGCTGTTTAAAGGAACATCATCCCTTCTTCCTGGGCTCCCAAGGCACGTAAAGCCTTATTCTTCCCAAAGTCATGATTGAAAACATACTTTACATGACAGTGTCCCTTTAAACGACATGTCAGCGGTGGGAAGCCTGTTAATTAATGGTCCTGCAAGACAAAATGAGTTGGGGAAGGCAGGAGGAAGGTTTCAGGCAGCATTAACACCCCAGGGCTGGTGGGTGGTGCAAGAGGGACCTGCAGCCCTTGCAGCTCTCTGCCTGTGCTGTTATTTGCATTACCCAGGGATTCCCTCTTGGCTTCCCGCAGTCTTCCTGAGGCTCTGCTGAATGACTCAGAGGAAGAACTTCTCAGGTTAGCAGCTCCCTCTGCTACTTGTCACCCCTCGTACAGCCGCACGCACACCCCTGCGCATGGAACCAAGGGAGCAATGGCAAAGTGCACCTGGAAGCTTCTCAGAGGGTCCGTGCTCATAAACCCCTCCTCGGAGGCTGTGTGTAACCCCCATCCTCACCCCTGTCAGGCGGCTCATACAGAAACACTCCCAGCATAAGCACCCTGTGCTGGTGGGGAGCAGACAGCTCTTGCTCTCTGTTCAGGTCTTGCAGGTCCAATGGTGATGGTTGGCATTTGTTCTGATTGCCAGCCCCTGAGCAGCTCTGAAGGCAGGAGCAGGAGGCTGCAGGCTGGCTGTGTGAGTAACCGGTTGCTCTGACCTCCTCCTTCAGTGGTACCGTTGTTAACTGCAGCTTGAACGGCTCAGCTCAGTGCAAGAGGAGCTGCCCCTGCCTCCCCACACACACACCCAGAGTGAGTTTAATGGCTTTGAGTAATTGTGTTGGGAGCTGGTCAGTTCTGTTCCCGAGTTTTGACACGGACACATTTGCCTTCACCTTCAGGGCTCTTTGCTTCCTTTCTCTTTCCACATCTAAAATGTTTGTCTGGGGTGGTTTCGCCCTTAGGAAGCAAATCCCTTTGAGAAGACATCAGGAGTGGGTCAAAGCAGAGGGCCACGGATGGGGCAGTGCTCTGGTATTGTGTCATTTCTGTCTTCCTCAACAGGCTCTCAGCAAACAACCTTTCAATTGCCAGGGCAATAAAAGTGATTCAAGATGTGGCAGCTGGTGCATGCATCTCAATGCAGTCAGGTCCTTCAGGTTTTCCTTACTCCCACTGGGAAAGACTCTCCCAGTATTCATCATTGGCCTCCAGTGCTCCCCACAGCCACTGCCTGAGTGAGCTGAGGGTGTTGAGCTCCCATATGATTCAATCCGAACTCAGCTCATCTCTCCAAGCTTTGTATTGGCTTCGACCTGAGCCATGTCCATCCTGCAGTGCTGGGTGTCCTGGCTGCAGGCGAAGCAAGGAGTGTGGGGCCTTCTGCAGCACCTCAGGTATTTGGTACATCTGGTGTGTTCTCTATGCAAGATGTTGGGTTAAGAAATAAGGGGCTTTTTTAAACAGAGTCAGTTTTCTTTACTGAGGCATCTGGTTTTGGGAATGTCTGAAAAAGACGGGATTTTTTCATTCTTGGCAGTAAGAATAACCCAGCTTCTTGCCCACTGCAGTCCAGGGAGTAAGTGTCCAAGCAGATCACTGGGGAGGCTCATATCGCTATTCTTATGGAACAGAAGATGCTTTCCTCATTAGAGCTGGCTCCGTACCCTAAATTATCGTTGCTTATTTCTTGTCTTATGAAGAGCTGTGACTTACACCAGGGAAGAATTTGTCACAAAGTTTTGAGAAACCCTTCAAAGCGTGAACCAGAAAAGGAGCTTTTATTTCCCCTGTGAGATATTCCTGCTCTTGTTGAAGTTTGTGCCCACATATGCTATATTTAACCATGAGACTTTAACCAGTCCCCCCCAGGACACAGGTAGTTCAAGTCAGGTGCTGTATCTCAAAGGCTCTCCAAGTGAATTAAAGGGATCTGAGGGAATTAAACCTCAGTGATGAGGATGAATCCGGCCACTTTTGATGCTCCAACCTTTTTCCAGGTATTGCTTCCTGGGAATAACTATAAGGGCACAGGATCTGCCTTATTTGTGTGGTGCTTCCTGACCTACTGAATTGTGATCTGTCTTTCCCCCCCCCCAGCCTTGTGCCTGTGGCACTCAGATATAGTTTTGACAGGAGCTGAAAGAATCCTCCTGGGGTGGAGGGAGGAATTGGACCTGCATCTCTTGCATCCCAGCTGAGGGCTCTGATGACTGCACATGGTACAGGAGGATAACACAGATCCTTTTCTGGTTTTCTCTTTATAAAGGGGTGGGAATGGGGGGGAAGCATTTTATCTGAAACTGATCCTGTGCCTGTGTGCTGGAAAATCCTCTGTGTGCAACAGCTCCTGGTGCCCAGGTCACAGAAACCATCCTGGGAAACGTCAGGTACAGCTCAGAGGTAATCTTGCACATCAAAACCAGGTGGGTTTCAGTTCATTGTGTGGCTGGACAAGTCTGGATGCTGGCAGAAGGAAGATGGCAGGAATTAGGATCAAGGGATGGGAAAGCCCCACAGTGACAGCTTGTTCCCAGCATCACAGCCACCATAGTTGGGGTTTGCTGATCCATCCAATCCAGTGGCGCAGTGGCTCTGCTAAAGGATCCATCACCCCATCTGTACCAGGGTGAAATGGCTCAGGGACCTCAATGGCCAGAATCAAGGTAGGGAAGGGGTTTCTGCAGTTTCAGCTGTCCAAAGTGATGCTGGTGGAGGAGCCAGCCTGGCTCTTGGGGTCACAGTGGCCATTGCCTTGGCACAGCCAAGGCACCAAACCGCACCTCTGGACAGCCCCACTTTGCAGCCTGGCCTCGTGCCTGGGTTGTACAGTGTGGTGAAGGCAGATGTGTTATTTTGGCCTTAATGTTTGTCCCATAGCACTTAGCAAATCACAATCTGGAAAAGCACAAAGGATGAAGCCCTGAGACCTTTGGTTTATTCAGTAGTGCTGCTGGGCTTGTCTCTGCCTGCTGCTGGTGCCAGGGTTCCTGTAACCCTTCCCTGGGTTTGAACATGCAACTGCACACGTGTGTGTAGTCACATATATGACCTGTTCAGTGAAACATTACAGCATCCAGCACAAGCTGGACCCTTACAGATTCTGATCATTCTCTGACCACCAACACCCAAGCCACTTCCCCACCGGCCTTGGTAACAGAGCAGCACCAAATCACATCCCTCTTCCCTTTGAAGACAGCAAGGGCTGAGGCATCCACCGCATTCCTTCCTGCCATGTCCCAGCAGCTGCTTCAGAACCAGAAGTCTCCTCTTCGATTTGAATGCTGCTGACTTCCAGTTCCTGCCATTAGACCTTCTTCTGCCTGTTCCTGAGGGAGGTGAGGAGCCCCAGGTTATCAGATATCCAGGCTGTGACTACCACCCAATGCAGTATGCACTGCGGGTGTCCTGAACCAGCTTGCTCTCCCTCGGTGCTACTAAAACAGAGCTGTTGGGGTCAGAAAGATCAACGACATCATAAAACACTTCAAGCGTATTCCTTTGCTTTGTGTCTTGGCTGTGATAGCCATTTAGTGGAAGCAAGGCTTTAATGTGCACAGCCCTGGTCTGGTTTTCCCATTGCTGACCTACCTGCTTGGTAAAGTGATGTGGTTTTGTCCTTACTTAGGTTTCACCTCCCTACAAAGTGATAAATCTGTTAGAACATTTTTTCTTCTTTCCTACTATTATTATTATTTATTGGCTTATAGCTTGCCATAGATACTTCATGGTATCATCTTATAATGATGCTGGTCAAGGTTAAGGGGTTGATCCCGTTTCTGGTTGAGCAATGGACATTACTTCCACAAGAAGTCCCCAGCAGGTGTGGGGAAGGCAATGGACAGCCTGACGTGTGAAGTCTCACAAACAAGAAAGTAGGGATTTTCTTCTTATCACTAGTTTAAAGGTCAAGCTTGGTTCTGTTCCTCAGCTCCATGTACAGAACAATGCTGCTTTTCTCTTCGGGGCTGTCCTTCCACCTCCTTCCCATGTAGATTTTGCTTTTAACTTGTTTGCAGCCCTACCCAAGGCAGAAATGCTGGCAGAGACAGTGTGTGAGACCAGAGCATTGCCCAGAATGGATCAGATCCTGCGAAACTCAGTGTCTTTTGCTTTTGGGATTGAAGGTTGGGCTCTTTTAAATGGAGGGGCACCTGGTCCCAGCTCATTTTAAGCAAGATTAGCATAATCTGAAGCAAGAAGATTAAAAGGAAGTGAGGGTGTATCCATAGAGCAAATGGAAGTATTTGTGCTCTCTCCCACCTAGTAAGTACACCACAGTAATTCAGAGGAGTAGCACGTGCTCATTTACAGACTATGGGCTACAGAAGAATTATCACTCGTCAGAGGAGATATGTGCTTAATGCAAAAAAGAGCCTGAGATCACAAAGATGCTCAGTGCAGCCCATAGCTGAAGCATGTTGTGATACCCCTGGGTAAAGATCAAACTGGAAAGGACTTACCGACATCTGATTCTCCTCAGTTTTAGTTGGCTCCAAATCGAGCAAAAAGGGTATTTTTATGTCTGGTCACAGTCCAAAAAGATATAGCAAAATCACCTGGAGTTACAAATGTGTTGCAGAACCTGTCCCTAATCACATTAAGAGCTCTAAACTGTAAGAGTCGGTTGTTTGCCAAATGAAATATTCTCCTCCGGTATTTGCACAAAGGAATTACAGCCTGTGAGTAATGTTTTTCATTTGGTATTGAACTATGGTTTCTGCTTTATGGACCCAATCCTGAGCGTGGGGAAAGAGTCGCTAAAAGGGCTTTGTTTGGTTGGGGAATAAGGGCAAGGTTCCCTTATCTTCATACCCACCATCCAGGGACCCACCAGTTGTCCCCATCAGGCTGGTGTTACCTGCCTGTGTGATGCCCAACAGCAGTGGGTCTCAGATGATGTGTTTCAGGATCTCGGTTTCCAGCTGGGCATTTGAACCCTTCACAATGTCAAGCTTCCTGCTGCAGTTCTGAGGGAGATGATGGTTGTTGTTGGATTTGAGGTTGTGCTTAAGAAGATGGGAAGGATTTGTAATCACAGGACTGGTCTCCAGAGCTTAAAGGACAGCCCCCATGGTTGCAAGGCTTGGTGCAGAAATGTCTGGCACCTTCAGGGGTGCAGTGTCCATCTGACTGCTTCAGTGTGTGATGGTGAGCACTGGACTCTTGCTCCGAGCTTCAGTTGCAGCTAGCCCCTTCTTTAGGCCCACTGTGATGGTGGCCACCAGCCATGGACTCTGGTCTGCAGGTCCCCCATGGTTTGCACATGAATTCCTGGGCTCAGCATCCCCCAGTAAACCAGTGAATTAGATGATGTAGAGCTCTCACAGCAGCTAAGAGGAAGGGACAGTGAAATCAAAGGAAAACACTCAAAGCACCAAGTCAGTTGCTGGGGGAAGCAAGGTGAGATGGTTTAGAGAGCTCCAATCTCCCTGCCATAGTGGATGTGCCCTGTGCAGACTTTATAAGGATAAACCTGGAGCTGTGTGAGCTGGGGCAGCAGGGAGATGCTGTTTGCTTAAACCAGTGCTGCTGCCCAATGAACTGCCCATCACACCACACTTCATTTACACTGGAGGGAACATTGCTGATGGTTCACCCCATATCCCATCTGAGGAAGAACCCAAACTGGCTTTATACCACCTCATACTTTAAGCTGTGGGCAGCAAAGCACCCTAATTCCTTGGGAAAAGCAGAGCACATGCAGCCTGCCCCCGGCATGCCCCCTTCCCATCCCATGGGAGGAAGCGCGGGGCCGGGTTAGCAGCCATGCCCTGGGGATTCTGGCCTGACTTCTTGCAGTGTCTTAATATCCCCCAGCTGGCAGCCATAATTGGAGAGTTATTAAATAACTGTCTGCAGTGACATACAATCTGAGAGCACTGTACCAATTACTTCTCATTTGCTTCCCTCTATCTCAACGTGTCTCTATGCACCCATCCTACCCCGCGCCGTTCCCATGAACAGTTTACTGTAGTGATTGCGGGGTAGCGAGAGCGTCTGCAACAAAGGAACTACTTTATTTTCTGCCATGGTTAATGCCCCAGTTTAATGAGCTCTTCGTATCATTCTCACCACCCTAAATTAAAGGGTAGCCTATTAAACCGTTTAGGTTTCAGAATGCCCCTCTCGCAGTTATCTGTAAGAGGGGTTGAAATGCAGCTGCTACTAATATTGCTCGTATTAAAACTGGCAAAGGCAAAACCCGCTTTCATCTCTTCCTTTTTTCATCTCTTTATTTTTAGTAGTGTGCCTTTACTTCCAATTAAACTGATTATTTGCACCATCTTGGTCCCAATCGTTGTCCTGTGAGGTTTTCCTAGCCAGGAAATACTTTATGGAATACAGAGCTGTAGATGCTGAGATCTTAATGTTTGTGGCTTTCAAGAAAGAGGATAAAGCTGGGATTTGCAGGTCTTTAGTCTAATTTAAGACCAGTATTAATCAAGAGTAAAGCTGCAGTTTGCAGTGGATTCATTCCACATTTAAGCTTTGTTAGATCAGATTTTGCTCTCCTTTTTTTCTCTCTAAATAGGAGTTTAATGAAGAGATGAAGTTCTCCCAAACCCTTCTCCCCAGATCTCTTCTTCCCATCTGGAACCTATTGCTGTATTACCAAGGGCAGATGATAACCTGCATTCATAGAGCATCCTTGAGGACCCCCAAATTCTTTCCATTGGAGTCTCTTCACCCATTCCCAATATCCAGCCCACTGGAGATGAAAAGTTGCTGCTTTTCAAGGAGTAGGAAGAGTTTTGTCAATCCTGTGATGGGAGCAGAGCAGGGACCCCAGCAGCTCACAGCAACGCTCAACAAACTGGGGTCTCGCACCCACAAATGCCCCCCCAGACCCTACCATGTGCTTTGTAGGGATTTATGAGGGTAGGAAAGGTTTGGGCCCATGGAGAGACAACAGAGAAACCCTGAACTGGCAGCAGAGGGATCAGAGGAGTGACCCTGTGTGTTTATCTTTAGGTGAAACGCAATTACTCTGGATTGAGCTGAGTCATTGGAATTGCAGATCCCAACCGCACAGTCCTGGCAGGAGTCAAGGTTTTCCTGACCCAGCGCTGGAAGCAGCAGGTTGGATGCATTGGCTGGGATGCTCCCTCTTGTTTGTATCAGTCTAAGTGGAAGAGTCCAACCCAGCTCCTCCTGAAGCACCCACACAGGTAAACACTGTTGTGTCAGCAGGGTTCCCTCTTTCACAAAGTGCTGTAGGCTCCAGGACTTGGGATTTCTTATTTCCTTTTGTCCCCAGAATGTCAAAACAGAAGCATGAGGAAGTGGCATCAGAAACAGCTCTTTCCTGCCATTTAGCTGAGATAGGCTCTGTAACAAGCCAGGGTATCATAACTGGGATGCATCTGCAGTGCAGTTTCTTCCTGCCCCAAACCTGTCAAGCTCCAATATTCATTTGAATGATCTCATTTTATAAATAATGGAAAGAAAAACAATGCATTCAATAGAAATGAGATTAGAAATGGGAGGGGAATGAATTACAAAGACAACAGTGTCATTATTCCAAGGAAGATAAATCTCACTGTAAGTGCTCTCCAGTGAAACAGTGTCTTGGTAAGTATAAACCAAGTAAGTATAAATCTGGTTCTGTTGATAAATACAAGTGTGAGGCAGCAGCAGGGAGTGTTTCCTAACACCAGGTCATTGTCTTAGTATCTTGTGGCTAACAATACCTGGGGTTTATTGGCTATGCCTCTGTCTCTGCAGTAAATCATTGAACATCCTGTGCTGGAGCTGCAGCATCAAACTCCAGTGAACAGATGTACAGACAACATCAGTGTGTAACCGGGTGAAGCTGTCACTGTCAGGCTCCTACCTCAATGGGATCATGGAGTCTGGAGTGCACAGTGAATTGGAAGGTGCAAATTAGTGTCATTTCAGCAGCCCACACACAGTTTGCTTCAGGCTGTTGTGGGAAAGGCTGTCCCTGGGAGAGAGATTTTAATCTGGGGCTGGATTTTGTGTGGAGACGAACCTTGTGTAGACACATTGCAAATGGTGGCTTGAATAGTCTGTCTCATATGCATGTGGTCATGTTTCTGTCTGCATGAGTAGCTGTTGTATACAGAACAATCCCTGAGTCCCTTCTCCATCTGGTCCTCAAGGAAAGGACTATACAGGTATTGATAAGAGGGACTGAACTGCAAACACCACCAGCTCAGCACCGAGGTCTCCCCACCGTGTTTGTGCTCACCTAATCAAAACCAGACTGGCCTTTTCTGTGACGAGGAGGGACACGAGCCGTGATGGGATGGGGTGAGGTATCCCTAGAAAGAATGTAAACCCAAGAGCTGGCAGGCACTGAGCGGGGGTACGCAGAGCTGCACAAAACAACACCGCAATCAGCAGCCACATGGGCTGGAGCTGGAGAGTGGCCGACCCTCCTAGCTGGGAGCTAATGATTCCCTTCAGGATTGCATCATTAGATTCAAACTGAGTCATTATGAGGTGATTTGGGAAAACAAGTCAGAATTCATTAGTGAGGATACACGTTGGAGCTGTTGCAACTCAGAAATACATTGAATAATGAGGAAACTCCTCGAGAATCAAACATGGTGAAGGCAGTGAAACACCAGTAAGGTGAGCCAGCCGGTGGGTAGTGAGGACAACAGAGGACAGGGCTGATGGGTATCCCCCATGAGTCATTCTCTAGGGAGCTCCATGCTGCTTGAAGAGAAGATGGATGCCTGATCCCAGGTAAAACCTCCACCATCTCATGTCACCCACCAGGAATGAGGTACAGAGCAAGGTACATGTGAAGAAGGTTTCAATCAGAGGGCTCTGAGCATTGCAGCCCTCATTACCCCTGCCCCATGCAGTGCTTGCCATAGGACTGCTGACAGAAAAGGCTTTGCATGTCCTCACAGCTGCATCTGCCCGTGATGCCAAAGCCACCAGAGAGCCCAGGGCACTGGGGTGACAAGTCCACCCTCTGTCCAGTGGCTGCAGGCCCAGGGCTGGCTGTACTGGGTCACCCTTTTGAAGCTAGTGCCACAAAATCAGGTCACCTTTGTGACCTCAAAGGATGAGTTTTCTCCCCCCATATTCCTAGCTAAAAAAGCAGCATCTCCCCATAGGGTCAGTTGTTCGTGTGAGGGAGAAACTCAGTGAAAACTTGGTGAATTCGCTTATAAAGCGTTTCCTTTGCTTCCTCAGCAAACAAAGTCTTCCTACAAATAACTGCATACCCCCAGCCTTGTTCTGTCGTGGGTGATGCTTAAACTGTCAATAATCATAAGGCTGCTGTCCCAGTGCTGCTCAATGGGGGTGACAGATTATATCTCTAAAGTCCCTTTATTGGACCTTGTTCCCAGAAAAGCTTGCAAATTGCTCTGATCTCACCAGACAAAGGCGTTGCTCACTCTGGGAGTCCTTGGATATCCGACACAATAAGGTAGGAATTGGTGAGAATTACCTGAGATAAAATATCCCTTACAACATCAAAGTTCTTGATCTCTTAGCTGTCAGGTGCAGGTATGTGAAAGTCCTGACAGGCTGAAGATAGAAGGAAGAGATAAAGCAAAAGAGGAATAGGGAGGGGAATGGAGAAATTCTCTGAATGAAACGTTATATCATTGGATTTGGCACAAAGATTTGAGTGCGAGGGGTCTGTAGGGCTGGCTGGGTGTGAGCAAGGCATGCACCCTTTGCCTTTTGAAATGAATAAGCAGCTAATACCAGGCGGGTGAGGATGGATCCTCATCTTCATCACACCAATGGATGGAGGATACGGCAAAATGATGGCCACACAACCTCTCTGTCTCCCCCGTTTCTATACTGTCAGTTGTTGGCTGTTTTCTCCCTGTGAGATGGCTGAAGTGGGTCAGTTATTGAGGGGGAATTGCAGCTGTAACACAAGACACATCTTTGTGCTGTATATTTAATAACCAGGCTCTCTGCGGAGGACTGACCTCCCTGCGTTGTTGGTAGTAGCAATGGCAGGAGAGCCGAGGCTGGGCTTTCACCCGGTGCAGCCCTTACCTGCAGTAGCAATGTGACTACAGAAGGCCAGGTCTTTGGCAGTAAAGCCACAGGTAAGTCTGAAACAGAGTCAAAGAGGTTGAGCTGAAATGAGATCTGCCTTGCTCAGTCAAAATCCTGCCCTTTCACACTGCAAAGAGCGGGCAGCCCTTCCCTCTGCCCGCTGCTCCCGCACACCCCATCCTCCTCCCAGGACTATGCTTTAGAGCAGATCAAATACATTCAGGTTCTTAGCAAGGTTTTGGCAAACACACAGAATACTTCTCTCAAATGACATAAATATTGTATGTTATTTGCTGCCTTGCCAAAATGCACACACACACATACACACATACACATACACTCCTAACTAAGCAGCAGTCTTTAAAGTTAGGATCATTGTTTAGAAAGAAATACACAACATTTTATAAACCCAAATTGATCACTCACCACGTGTGTTGAAAACATGTACGAAACCGGGACCCCAAAACTCCATTAAAGCCCTTTGAGACAATACATCACTGCACCTTTATATTGCACTGAGGGGTTTAACAACCCTTCTCCAGGAAAATATTTTACTAGGTAACAAAAAAAAACCCAGTTATTGAAAACACATCTATTTGATACTTTTGGCAATTCATTTTACTGCTCACATTTCCAATTCATTGGTGCAGTTCATGAAAAAACATATTTTCACAGTTGGGTCATGGTATTATTTCTCTAATTTTGATGGGTTTTTTCTACTTGAAAGTCGTGATAGGATTTCTTCCTGCAAAACAACAAAGGCAAAGATGTTTGCCCACTTTGGTGATGGTGTCGATGCTGCAGGGAAGCAGGGTCTGCTGCAAGTGTAGAATACACACAGACGTGCCTACAGGAGATGATGACATCTTTCTGCATAACCAGTGTTATGTCTGAACCAGCTAAAAAAGAGCCCGAGGAAGAACCAGGAGGTTTGAATCTCCTAAGGAACAAAAAGAAGGTATCATGTACTAGGCCATATTAAAATCTTTAAATTAAATTGATGGGTTTACATCAGAACACCTGAACTGTCCCTTGCACTCACCTGACCTGGATAAATCAATTCATCTCACCCTCAAGCATTCCCCTTCTTTCGGCTGGTGTGAATGCACCTCTCTAGGTAAAAGCCTGGCTTGAATGTGGCCTGCCCACAGCTGATCCCAGAACAGGGCAAAGGAAGGGAGAGAAGGAGATAAACTCTTCCTAAACCAGACTAGCAGCGCATCTGCATTGCAAACTTGGGTTCAGATTGGGTCTGCTACATCATTTTCCTATCTAGAGAATGGCTTTTCACCCAAAGCTGCTCATGCTTTAACTCCATTTTAGCTGGCCATGATGGAAATGTGTCTGTGTGCTGGGCTCCTGCTTTTCCATAGGTAGATAACTCACCATTTGGAAACAAACCTAAACCATAGGCATGACCCTTCAGTGCCTGCCTGCATCCATTCTCCCACCTGCCTCTTTCCTTCACAGATCTCCAAGAAGACTTAGATGGAGAGGCTCCACTTACTAACATGCAAAGAACCGAGATACATGTGTCCTTGGAAGCCCTGGTGACACACAAGCCCAGTGACAGCAGAAGCCACTTGGCAGTCTGTGGATTCCTGAACCCAAACACTGGTCATCGGTGAAGACCAACACTGAACATCCAAATGAGGATTTCTGCTTATTTAATCAAACTTGTCCTGGACCATGTGTGTGATTACCATTTAAGAGCTTACTTCTTACAATGCTGCAGGTAAGTCAAACCTTTGCTTTCAGAGAGATACTGCAAGTACCCACAAGTGCGATATGACCTTGTTTGTCCAGAGAACAGTGATTTTTCCACTTTAATTGCTTCCTGTATGACACATTTCATTAGCTCCCAGCTTCCTGCCAGCTGATCTTCTCACTGCATTTGTTTCCTGCTCTGCACATAATCACAGCCATGAAAGTCCATCAGCAAAAGTGCAACCAATTTGAAAGATTAATGAATCTCACGCTTTGCCTCCTTCCTCCCCCCCCAAATCAGAAAGCCCACTCTGTGGTTTCCAGCACACATCTATCATTACACACTCCTGGGTCTCAGGTAAATTAGAAACCTGATTCTTTTCCCTGCTGTCACTTAGAAGAAAAGGGCTTCTTATTTGCCATCCAAGGAAAAGTACAGTAAACCTAGAACTAGATAAAAGGGAAGTAATCAAATATATTTAACTGTACTCAGCCAAATCCCATTATTTGTATGGATGTTAGCTGGTGCGTTTGAAGAATCTGGATAGCTTTGACTCTGACAGCAAATAGTACTGCTTGTGACCAGTGCAATTTCTGAGCTAATGTGCTTCCACTTACTTAAAATGAGAAGTCCAGCTTTGTATTTCCATATTCATTTATGAATTACCATGGTGAGCTTGGCAGATATTAAAAAAGAAGTTACATGTCTGCTGTTCCATTAAGCACATGCCTTTGGGGTGAACACAGCATCCCTCTATCTTTCCTGGTTGGGAAATGCCTCCTCAGTATGCGAAGTTGCCTTGGATTGTCCTTCCACATCTACCTGAAGGAAGCAGGGAGAATAATTTTAAAGTCACCTACGTATCAGAGGGCACCATGTCCCTCAGTTGTAGAGAACAGCTTATGGAGTATAGGGAAAGCATAGGGCAGACTCAGTCACGCTGAAGAAATACCCTGGGAATATATGACAGGGATAATAACCATGTTGAGGGTGGTAAGAACACAGCAAACCTTCAGCTGGTGCTAGGACTGCAGGGCTGAAAATACATGGACAACATCACAGCAGTGCCATACAAGGGGTGCTCCTTGCCTTGGCAGCTGGTGTGTGGGAAAGGAAGAATGCGCCACCTCTAGACGCCTGCGATCGATGATCACACAAGTACCTCCAGGGCCAAAACACACTGAGTACAGGGATCAAGACTAATCCAATTGGGAAGCATAGCAAAACCACCTCCTAACCCTCATTCCAGGTCTCCCTGTGCAAACAGTGCAGGTTTTGCAGTGAAACCATTTGACTAAGGTGTTCCAACATAAGCACTGGAATTCAAGTCCAGAGATTGAGTGGAAGTCTCCCCTGGGCTCTGCTCGTGCCAGCACACAGCTTTTCTCAGTTCAATTCTGTGCTCAAAAGACACCAGTTTGTGTGTTATCCAACTGTGGCTCTGCAGGCAGCCCTGTATCCTCAGGATGACGACGCAGCTCACCTGGATGCAGATGGCCATAACCAGAGGACACACATTCTGGTCCCAGCCTCTAGCTTTACTTTGCTCAGATGAAACATTACAACTCAATGTCATTTCAGTACTTTGGGGACAAGAAGGAGGGAGACAAGAGCCCCCACGATGGTGGTTTTTTTACATGCCTGAGTCAAATTACCCTCCCTTCTGCGGGGCTTCTTCTGAAATAACAGATCTTACTGTAACCAAATATTGCCATCCAGGAAAGCCATTTTGCAACCAGCAAGGAGGCTTCTTCCTTCCCAGCAGCCACTGAAAAGGCCCTTTGTTCTCGGGCTGAGCACCTGCAGGGTGTTATCAGCAGTGGCCGGCTCGCTGAGCAGCTGCCACAAGACCCAGTGCCATCGACATTGGCACCTGCGACCCAAAAACCATCCCCTCTGGGCCACTGTATGGGTAACTTTGGGTGCTCCCCCTCTCTCATGGGGACCAAGGGCACCAGCCCAGCCTGTGTTTTCTTTCTTTTCCTATCCCGAAATGAACAGCCTCCCTCTAAATGGTCTTTAGAGAACCTTGAGGAGGTGATAACTCTGTAGAGGATGGAGAACAAGCCTTAGGCACTACCTTGCCTTTCTGACACAGAGCACTGGAATCCTGGGCACATGGTTATAAACTACTTCTTGAAGAGTACAAGGTGGAACTGTTGACTGGCAGGAGGAGCAGGGCATCCACCAGACAGGGAATCGCTTGATGTGACCCAAGACAAGACTGCATCCCAGGATGGATCCAGGCATAGCTTTCTGCTCTGTCCATAGAGCCAGCACTTCTGTTTGTGGGAAGACAGACCTATGTCTGATTAGAAACTCAAGGAACTCTAACTCACTCAACGCAGCAGATAGTCTCCTCATACACCTGAACATAGAACAGCAGCCTATAGAGCATCACTTCAGGCACATCAGCTTCAAAAAACAGAAGGTTTTCATTCTTTTGCTGCATTTTACACGATTAAAAGAAGGGCACGAGGGCAGGAAGGCTGGAGGGGCAGAAAGCAGGGGCTGTCGGTCATAGATCTACCATGAGATAATGTGGAGAGCTGTCTACACCAGCTGAGTCCATGTTGGCTCTGGAAGGATTTTACCAGTGGCCTCAGTAGATATTGTATCTGCAACCTATAAGTTATTTAGCAGGCCCAGGCCTGCAGGTCTTTCTCTGAGCATTGCTTTTCCACCGAAGTCAAAGGCTGGACAGTCCACACCACCAAAAATGTAAAGCAAGCACATCATTCTTCCTTTCCTGATAATCCAGATAAAATCCTGACTCCTACAAGGGAGTTTGTACATGGGGGATTTCAGCAATGCCTCAATGCAGGACACACAACTCTGCAAAGTATTTATCCTGGAGAAGTTCTGCTAAATACCAAGAGAAAATTGCATAATGTGAGAAGGGGCAGACCGCAGCTGAAGCTTCATCATCTGCAGTGGCAGCTCAGCACTGACCTCAGGAGCTCTTCCATACACCATGGCATCGCTTCCATTTTCTTTGGACTGCAGCAGTGAAAGAACAAACATTGCAAAAGGTTCAGAATGAGACCTGTGAGTGCCAGGGCTGAGTCCCTCTGAGGTTTGGATAAATGGACAAAAGCATTACCTGGGAAAACCGACCATTTCTGGGTGCATGTTCAGGCAGTTTGTAGTGTACGAGCCACTTTAAACCTTAGTCTCTGTACAGACAGCAGTAGCAGCTTTCCCATGACTTCATGTTTTTATCTCTTTCTAATATTCCTCCCTTTCTTCTTCGCAAAGGGAAAATGTCCAGGTTTGTTCCTTTTAACTTTGTTCGTGGTAGCGCTCTTGACAGAAGGACTTAGTGTCTATTTAACATCTTTGCAAGGAAAAGGGAGAAACTTCTCGGTTACATAAAAGTTTGTATCAAAATTCAAGAATCCCGATTAATTATTGGAGACTTGCCTTGTATCATTCAATTTGTTTGAATAGCTTTAAAGATTAAGCAGATCCAAGGCCTAACAGAACCAGGGCCAGTAAGACAATAGCTGAGATTTCCCTTTGAAACAAAATATACAGGTGGTTTCAGTGAGTTTCTGTGTCTATCTGCCCGGCTTTCTTATTTTTATGTCGTATCCGATATCACAGAACCTGGCAGTAGAAATCATATAGCAATTTGTGAAAGCTTGTTGCTGTTCTAGATATCATATAGTCTGTTCCACACCAGCAAAGACAAAACCAATGCCTTTACTCCTCGAGTTTTCATTCAAAGGATAATGATCTCTGGTAACAAAATATTTGGCAGTGGCATTATTTAAAATGCACAGAGGAAATGTTTGTCCCTAGTTCAAGGGCCTGTGGTCACACAGTCTCTGTTCACTTGGTATTTACCAGTGAATGCCAGCGGCAAAAAGCCCAGGGACAGAGTTAAGTTTATCACACTCCAGCCTTAACCCATCCCGTTGTAAGGGAGGGGGGAAAAAGCAATCACTGGGTTTCTTTGCGGCCAGAGAACGTACAGACTGTGTGTTATACCCAGCAGGCTCCGATGGCTCCTTCGGTAAACACCTAATTAAGCAGTTGGGGTGGATTTTTTTCCTTTCAGCGCATACTTTGGTGTTTTAAAACCCCTTTGCATTAAACGACTTCTCGGGTTTTACCGAATTTCTCACACGGACAGAAGAGAGGAGTAGGGAAAAAAGCAGAGAGAAGATTTCGGTCGTGGGAACAGGAGTCAGAGACAGGGATTTGCAAAGGCTGAAGGCAAATCCTCCCCAAAATCTCCATCTAAAACACCGAATACCGCAGCCACGAGCTGCCTGGGGCCGCTGCCTACCTAAAGAGGGAGCAATGAAACCAGCCCGACGGGGATGCCCGAGTTTGGGAAGGGTGGGATCGCTCCCCGGAACCCAAGTGCCGTTAAATCACGGCGCAGGACACGTCCTGGCGGCAGCCCTTTAGGAAAGCGACGGGTTCGCTTTTAGTGGTGCAAATCCGGAACTTCGGGAGCTTTACTCGGAGAACCCAAGTGGGTGCCCTGGAGCGGTGGGAGCCGGGGTGGGGGGAACAGCCCCGGGTGTGTGGAGAAGGGCCGAGCATCCCCCCTGCCCTCTCTTCCTTTTGGAGAGATGCTGCGAGGAGGTCAGAAAACTGCTGATCTCCTGCCCGGAAAGTGCGGAGCCAGTGCCCGAGGGGAAGCTGCCGGCCCCGGGCACGGTCCCGGCCGGTGCTCATGGACCGGAACGGGTCGGGGGCTCCCTGGGGTGCACCCAGCTTAAATCCGGAGAGATTAATGAGGGTTTTTAATGGGAGCCGCGTCGAGGTACGGGGCTGGGCTGGAAGGGGCAGAGCATCCCCGGCTCAAACCCGCATCCCTGCGGGGACGAGGATGTCTGCCCGCCGGGATAGAGCCGGGCCGGGGTGGATCCCCCCGTGTCTCCCCCACCCCTTCACCCCTTCTCCCTCGTTAAGAAAGTGTTAGAAAGTTGCTGAAGTGCGAAATGAGCCTGCGAAATCTCGTTGTCCTCATTAAACTCTGACAAGGAGGGTGACAAGAAGCAGCGGAGGGGAAACAATGCGGGCAGTGTTGGGGAGAGCCCCTCGCCGGGGGCAGCCTTTGTGCCGGCCAACAAAAGCTCTTGTTTGCATGTGTTAAAGTCCATTAAACCGCCGCAGCCCCAGGTGCAAACACCAGCCCCGGAGGGGCCGCGCAACCTTCCGCGCCCGCTGAGCGCTGCGACGGCGGCAGCACCGCGGCAGCATCCTCGCCGGGATGCGAACGGGCAGGACCGGGGCACGGTCCTAGCGGGGTGTGCACGGCGAGGTCCTGCTAATGAGGGCCCGGCTCTTCATTAGCGGGCGTGCCATGCGAGGCTGCAAACCTGGGTGGGTTTTGCTTTGCTCTCTTCTTGCGTGCCCCCGGATCCGTCTGTCCCCTGCCTGGTGTTAGTGGAAGCGTGAAGGCTCTGCAGCAGGAGGATGGGACACAATGTCGGCTATTGTGCTGCTCACCCCAGCAAAGGATGGGGTGGGACCCCAGAGCTCAGGGCCATGGATAGGGGCCTGCTGAGAAAGAGCTCAGCAGACTGAATCATAGAATCAACCAGGTTGGAAAAGACCTTTAAGATCAAGTCCAACCATCACCGCAGCACTGCCAAGTCCACCGCTAAACTATGTCACTAAGGGCCTCATCTACACGGTTTTTGAATGCTTCCAGGAATGGTGATTCCACCACTTCCCTGGGCAGCCTGTTCCAATGCCTGGCAACCATCTCAGTGAAGAAAATTTTCCTACTATCCAATCTAAACCTCCCCTGGTGCAGCTGGAGGACATTTCCTCTTGTGCTATTGCTTGTTAAATGGGAGAAGAGACCATGTGCTGTGATGTGGTTTCTGCTGTGGCTTCTCAAGGTACGTTGGGAGGGGTGAAGCCAGCAAATCCCTATGCAAAGTACTCACAAGGTTTGAAGAGCAGTTTGCCAACTCCTGGTTCACACAATAGAATTCAACCCAAAAGGTGCAAAAGAGAGGGAGGGACTGTGCAAAGCTTAACCACAAAAAACAGCTTTGCACAGGTCAAAGCCTATGAAAACAACCTCACCACAGTGTTAGTTTCATATGGCTGGCACTGCGCTTTGTCCAAGAAAAAGTATTTCCAGGTTGTGTTGCAACAAGTCCACATCACTTCATCCCCAGTGGATCTCCCTGGGATCTGCCCCATGGCTATTTTAATATGTGCTGTTTATAATGATTCATTGCAGTTGATAGAGCTGGGAGACTTGCCTTTTATTCTGCAATTAGATGTAAAGGCTGTGAGCTGGCAAAGGCTATGCACTGTAAGCATGTGAGCAGCTCTGCTGAAGTCATCTGGGACTGCTCACGTGCTTAACATTAAGCCTGTGTGAGTGTGCAGGATCAAGGCTGGAGATGGTATCTTCTTTAAGGATGTTTGCTTACCTGCTCTGTATTTCTAGATTCGTGACTGTGCCCTCACACCCGTTTCTCTGGGAAGAGCTGCTGGGGGTAGAGTCAGCCGGACATAGCTCATATGTAGTGTGATGAAGCCCATAAACAGAACTTGTTTGTAGGAGCTCGATTCAGGAAGACTTTATGGCACCAGGTATGTTGCAAACTGTTCTGCTGTGCAAGGCTGTGTGTATTGAGGCATTAATGCAGAATTGTTGGGCATTGGGCCCACAACAGCTGTGATGATGAGTGAGAGCAAAGAGGGAGGAAGGAGCAGAAGAAGAAAGCATATTTTAGGCTCCTCGATTCCTGACGAGGCAACCAAACCTGGGCACTGGTTCCAAATGTCTCTTATCAAGAGAAAGTAAGTAGGAAACAACGTGATCTGTGGAGAAAACAAACGTATTTGTTTTTTCATTTGCCAATCCCACAAACAATAGCTGTTTATATATAGCTGTTAAATAATCCTCAGGTCTGCACCCTAGATCAATGCAGGGAGTGGTTCCCATCACTCCATGGTGCCAGACACACTGAATGGTTTTAATGAAACAGGTCCTTGAACTTCTTCAGGGCACAGACGCTATCTTAGTAGGTTATCGTGCACTTGCTTCTGTTCCTGCTCCCACTCTCCTCCTCTTCCAACACTAGGCCTGGCAGGGAGGAGCAAAGGCAAGAGGAAATAGAAGTTGTTTTAATAGAAAAGGCTTCAAAACCTCCAGCTGTTTGTTATTTCCTTGCCACTAACTTTTCCAATTCACTTTTAGAGACAGGCAAACTAAAGGGAAGGTCGGGCCTTGTGCAGCCAGTGTAACACCTATGATACGCATGGAGAAAATTAATTTGATTGAGGATTTTGCTTCATGAAGTCATTACAGTGCAAAGTATAAAAAGGCTTTGTTTTGCCTGGAGCCAGCAAAGTCCTGGTTTGCATCAGGACGTCATGTTTGGGATTACAAATGCTCATACAAGTAGCATTTCATGGTATCTCATGTTGCTTCTCTCCACCTTTACTGATAGATTCTGTGGAGGTAGAGAGGAATGAGAAAATAAACTCTTCTTCAGCCCCAGATGTGTTAAAATGGAAGCTTTAACCTGCAGAGCATGAGAAGGGAGATACAAATATTGGGAGAGTGCTGAGTTCATGCAGTACGGCTGCTTCAAATTCCAAGATATACCGAATGCCTAAAACCCTCCTTCACTAATATCACTCAGCAAAGCCCAGGTAAGGCTGGATTAACTTTAAAACCCCTACATAATAGAGATGGTTTCCAAAGGATCTTCAGGACAGCCTCATCTTTCTTTTTAAGGCATCTTTCTAGATTCCAATCCTTTTGAAATCACATGTGAATCCTTTGATAGACTGAGTAGAACTTGCCTTGGGATTAACCAGCAGACCTCCCCACTAATTTTGTGTCATTTGCAATGTCTTTCCAAGCTGAAGGCAGCAGTTCAGCTCTCACCATTTCTCCTGCTTGTTTTACATGGCAGCTGATCAGGACTGGCTTCAATGAACTCAGCAAAAACCTGCGTAAAAGCCAAGCTTTCAAGCAGCAGTAATTACCATTAGATAACTGTTTAGACAGGTAAATAAGCAAATAGGTGCCTTTGTTACTAAACAGCTTCTTCCAACAGGTATCTAAGGAGCTTATTCTCCATGTATTTCTCCATGTTTGTATTCTCTGTGTCTGTGTGGTGGGTTGACCCTGTCTGGATGCCAGCTGTCCACCAAAGCTGCTCTATCACTCCCCTTTCTCAGCAGGATGGGGGAGAGAAAATATAATGAAATGCTTGTGGATGAGATAAGGACAGGGAGATCACTCAGCAATTATCATCATGGGTAAGACAGACTTGACTCAGTGGAATTAGTTTAATTTATTGCCAGTCAAATCTAAGTAGGACAATGAGAAATAAACCCAAATCTTAAAATATCTTCCTTCCACCTCTCTCTTCTTCCTGGGCTTAACTTCACTCCTGATTTCTCTAACTTCTCCCAGCCAGTGGTGCAGGGGGACAGAGAATGGGGGTTGTGGTCAGCTCATCATGTTGTATGTGCTGCTCCTTCCTCCTCAGAGAAGGACCCCTCACACTCTTCCCCTGCTCTAGCATGGAGTCCCTCCCATGGGAGAAAGGACACATTCTCACTCCTCTTTCTGTCTGCAGTTGCTCTTGTGCTGCAGCTTTTCCCCTTTCTTGAATTCATTATCCCAGAGGTGCTATCACCATCGTTGATGGGCTCAGCCTTGGCCAGCAGTGGGTCTGTCTTGCCACGCAAACCCAATACAGTGTGGAATAAAGAAGCCAGCCCAGTAAGAGGGGACCAGGCTGAGGGAGCTCTCTAGATCCTGTTTCTTTTTGAGGTCTGGGATGGATCTTGGGATTTTGCAGCCAGAAAACATTTGGAGAAGCAAAGCAAACCAAAACCTGCTGGCAAAGCATAAGTCTTGCTCCCTTCAAATGGCCAGCCCATGCCAATTAAACAGCCCACTACTGCTACCAGGGAGCCTGTAAAATGCCAATCATGTCAGAGTTCAAACCAACCCATCCTCCCAGTGACCAGTATCATGGTGAAGCTGATCGACAGTAATGAAATTTATGATTTTTAAGTTTGCTTAGAAACATGAACACAAACCCTGGAGAAAATGAAGTTACAGGAACAGAAAGTTTACAAAATCTGGCACAGAAAAGTAAGAAAAGTCCCAGATGAAAGTCACCAGGGAGCAATGCACTGTCAGCTGCGTGTTCTGCCTTAGCTGGGTGTTTTGGTGGGAGATCTTCTGATCCGGTTTGCTGTTTAATGACTGCTGTAGCTGAGCACAGTGGGAGCTGAGCTCAGAATGTCCTTCATGTAAAGCGCTCCCACTTTAGGTGACTCACACGGGGAATACAAAATGATGAAGACCCTTCTTTTAATTCATTGCCACCTGCCTTCTTTCCTCACTGATAATCCAGGGTCAGGATCCTCTCTGAATTACTGGGAGAGGAAATGCTGCCTGCGAAACACTCAGACATTGCTGTCATGAGCGCCATGGAAAAACCAGATGGAAATGAATAATTTTGTGCCCAAAGCACAGTTTGAATAACAGGCAGTAAAAAGCCCCGTCGCTGCACATTAAACAAGAGGGGAATAAATCATGAGGGAGCTGCTCTCTCAGGAGCTGCAATCACTGCCAATGAGGAGTGAGGGGAGTGCCTGCAGGAAAAGGACGTGGATAACTCAATTACAGTTCATCAGGCTGTGTAAAACCAGGCAAATTCTGATCGGTTCTAGCTGCTGAGTGCCGGAGTGTGCAGCCTCAGTAGCCTTTTAGAGTATATGGTTTCACCCACATATTTATGTTTGAGTGTGTATGTGTGCTTCAGGGTTTATGTAAAATAAGCAGAAGTAGCTTTGGCTCTGTGCCATGTTAACTGCTCTACACAGCTACAGGACTTCTGGTCAGCTTGAAGCACAGGCTGAGGTCTAGATGCAAAATATCATTGGAATATCAATTGATCAACTTGTGTCATAGCTCTCAATGGCTATGCCACTGCTGACCGGGCAAAACCGTTGTCCTGTGGGTGCATATGTGCTCCGTTGCTAAATCTGTCTTCATCCATGGGGCAGGATGCCAAAGTTGTCTGGAAACATCATGCTCCCAGGTGATCCGGAGATGTCTTCACTGATCCTCCGGATACAACTCCCTGGTATGGAGCCAGGAGGTAAGATGCATGTATACAGGAGTGGAGTGTATTTGAAGGGTGAGTTACCAACATTATTCCCTTCATTCTGGTTAAATGAGGTGGGGAAGTCAGAGAATTCCTGCAGAGACCCTTGACCCCCACAGCAGATAGGGAGACAGCTACATCATAGCACGGACATCTCCTCAGCGCAGATCCATGGTTGTGGATTTAAGAGCACATATGTCTGACCCAGCAGAGGAAAGGCAATCTCTGTGCTGGCTGGCAGAGCAGAACTGGTGTGCTCACAGCTAGAAACCTGTGAGACAGGGCTCTGCAGAGCAGCACAGCACCAGGGAATTCACAGCTATCGCAGGCGGTGCAGCAGGTTAAGGATACATATTGCAGACATCTCTGCAAACACTACTGCAACAGTAGAACGTAACAGGGTGACTCAGTAGTGATGTGATCTTTCATTAACAGATGCTTTTGCTCTTGTGGCTGTTTCTGACACGTTTATCAACTGTTACAAACTTAGGTAAACCTCATTTTTTCAGTGCTTCTATTTGAATGGTGGCATGGCCCTCCTGGAGCATGGGAATGAATATAAAACGTCTCTCACTTGTTCTGATCAGGGCTCTGCTGTTGCTTTTAGGACATCTCCCGCTGAGCTATCCATTCAGCAGTCTGGGGGAGCGAGTGCTTCCACCTCTGTGGATCTGATACAAGCACGAGTGACAACACACTCATCTCCTGAGGCCAGTGGTGTTGTTCCCATTTGCGGTAGGAATGAGTTTGCCCAACAAGGGACCAGTGTCCAAAACCTCTTTGACAGGGGAACATTTTGTTACTCTTCTTGTGACGTTCCTAGGGGGGAACATTGCAGACAGCTCTGTGTATTGGTTAAAGTTTATTGTTTCAGCTCATTCATATGTCGCTGACTCACAACTCATTCACTTCGTGCAGCCTTTTAAAAGTCTTACACATCCCCAAACTCTGCATGTGGAACTCTTGCCTTAGATATAGCTCATACTGCACCAATGTTAACTCGAAGAAGCAATAATGCCTAAAGTAATATCCCCAGGAATGTCTTGTAAAAAGTCTTCCTCATAAGAGGTAAGAGACATGTTCATTCCATGTGAGAAAACCCACTGGATGGACTCTTTAACCACTGCTTGTCCTGGAACTTCTTATTCATCATTCTCTTCACCCACATATTTTGTCCTCTCATTACAAGAGCACTTTCCCCTTTAGCTGAGCATTTCTGTGGGCAAAATACAGACAGAAATGGATTCATTCTATTGATATCTTGTTACCTCTGTAACGATTTCCTCCCTGCTCCCTGCTATTTGAACTGTCAAGTTATTGCCTGTAATGTTGTGATGCCTTCTGGTAAAACCAGAAATGGCAAATTACTATAAGTCCAAAAAGGTTTGGTTGCCAGACCATGCCACTGGGCCTAATGGATCACTGGCCATTTCTTTTCCAGAGATAATAGGCAGAAATGTCTCCTGTCTCAGGCTTGAACTTGTGCATCCAATCAGCCTCCTTGGAGTGTTGTTGAGGACATCTAAGGATAGCTTAGATCCAAATTCCTCTTTATTGGGACCAGGACTACACTGGGATTTGGTGAACAGATTCTTCAAGCTTTGAGGCTTTTGTGGGTAATACCAACTGTGTGGAGACAGTGTTCTCACAGGAGAATGGATATTTGGTACATGAGCTCTGAATAACTCTGAAAGATACAGCAAGGCCATGAGAGGCCCGAGGAAGCTTAAGCAAGCAAGATAAGAAGAAACGGTAATTCACTGACTTATGAGAACTGTGGACTGTTGGCAAGCGTTCGAGGTCAAGTTCTCACACCTGTGCTTAACCAATTATATGTTAGTCACTAAGGGTCTTCAAGACAAGTATCCAATCATGATATGCCAAATTGCTGTAGGTGTATGTAAGCAATAGTATATAAGGAGTTAATGCTTTGCAATAAATGGCTTTTTGTCTGATCATATTGATCTCTGAGTCCATTCCGTGGCACAGCTGGACAGTTGAAAATGGACAGCTTAGAAACGAACACTTCTGCTGTTGTAATGCATCCCTTTATTTTCTGATAATGCTTATTCGCTTCTGCCATTGCATATGAAGATATCCCCACAAATTACTTATAACTGAAGCACCTTCCCGTGTGAAGAGGAGATCCCATCTTGCAGCTGGAAGGGTGGATGAGTCCTTTAGCATTGACAGTTCAATAGAAACTGACTCAGTGGCTTGTCTGGTAAAGACTGGGGGGGGACAAAAATCCTCCTTTGTGTTATGGCAGTGCTCAGGAGCCAAGCACCACTGAATAGGCTTTCACCTGGGCAGAGGACCTCCGGGACTACCCTGCAAGTTGTGGGAAGTGGGGTTTGATTCATCAGTGGTACTTTCCCTTCTGAATCAGCACTAACTCTTGTGCTGCTGTGATATCAGGGGCTGTCTGCCTTTGGAAGCGCTGAGTATTTTTAAGCATTCCCCAGCAAAGTGCTGACTGTTGCTGGGGATGACAGATTCTGCGAAGCATTTTGTAAGATAACTGCTGGCATCTTGCCACTTGTTATATGGAAAATATGTTGTATTATCTTCCATGTGTGTGTGGGTGTAAGGGTGCTCCCAGTGTCCTGGCCCCCAGCCTGCAAAGACTTACACATATTTCATTCAACGTGAAGTGAAGCAATGCATAATGAACTTGTTCAGGCACAGAGCCTAGATCTGTCACTTCAGACATGTTCCATATCCTTTAGGGCTTCTTGAAAGACAGCATCTTTCTCGGTGTTCTGAGTACACTGCTATGAAAACGGTGCTGGAGATTGGCTGTGTAGGACACAGGTATATTGGTTATCACTGTAGGAAGTTGCAGCTCGAGGGCTTGGTCCTGCACTGATACACTGAAGCCCTTTAGTCACACTGGGGTGGTCAAACTGGTCCCAGACTCACGTATGCACATAGATGTGGAGGAGCTGCTGTCTGCTCCAACCCAGACATTTCATAGGGTCCCAGATTGGGTTGGAAAGGACCTTGAAGCTCCTCCAGCTCCAACCCCTGCCACAGGCAGGGACCTCTTCCACTGGAGCAGCTGCTCCAAGCCCCTGTGTCCAACCTGGCCTTGAGCACTGCCAGGGATGGGGCAGCCACAGCTTCTCTGCGCACCCTGTGCCATGACCCTCACAGTGTGCTTTAACTTAATTAGTGCCTTTAATATAATGTCTTCCTAATATATATTGTAAATCTCCCCTCTGTCAGCTTTTTGTAATGTGATGCGAAGTTCCTTCCTTCTCGATCAGCCCTGAAAGCCCTGTGTGACGATCGGGGTGTCATGGGCTGAGGTGAGGCCATCAGGCACCGGCCATGGGTGCTGACAAACCCTTCCCGTCACCCCCTTCCCCGCAGGGCAGAGCTGAGGCCCCCTCCATACCGACATCCCCTTGTGCTGTGCCGGTTCCCCCTTCGGGACCAGCCGTGGAGGCCGTTCGGAGCCCGCCGGGGTGGCCCCAGGCCCGGCCGCAGCCCGCGGGCGCCCCCCGCTCCCGTTACCTCAGCGGAGCCTCGGCGGGGCGGCGCCGCCCGGTACCTGAGGGCCGCGCGACGGGGCGGGGCGGGGCGAGGGGCGGTGGCCAATGAGGAGGCGGGGAGGGGGCGTGGCCTCCGCGCGCGCCGCTCTTAAGGCGGAGGAGCGGGGCTGTCAGCGGCAGAGCTCGGTGCGGGTTCGACGGCGCGGCCATGGCCGCCCTTAACGGCGCTGTGGAGAACGGGCAGCCCGACAGGAAAGCGCCGCCGCTGCCGAGGCCCCTGCGCGGCCTGGAGGTGAAGTACACCAAGGTGAGAGGGGAGGCGGTGCAGGTGCTTGGGGAGGTCAGGCTGGGGGTGAGGTTTCATCCTCTTAGCATAAAGTTTTCTCCATCCCTGTTGTTTTTCTTAATTCCTTTTTCCCCCCTGCTGACCTGGACTTGAGGTTTATTGGGGGTTTAAATGTGGTTTTAATGGCTGCAGTGAGCAGGTGACTGTGGTATATCCAGGGGAGCTGCTGTTGCCCCAAGCCCTAAACCCCAAGAAACCAATTTTAGGGGAAGAAACCCCAAAGCACTCAAGTTGTGGTGCTGCCCTAGCTGCCCACAGGCATCTCTCCCTGGTGGGGTGGCACCCATGGCACCAGACCTGCGGTGTGAGGGCTGTGGTATCGAGCTGGCCCTCCTGGCTGCCATCTTCCCAAGCACAGCGCTCACAGACCAACCTGATCGGTGCTCAGCGGAATCGGATTTGGATGTGAGAAGGGGTTTATCCATGAGGCAGCTGCGTGTCTGGGTTGTGTCCTACTGTCCTTAACCGGGTGGGATGGGGCTGTGCTGGGTGCTGGGGTGGGTTTGGGTCCTGGGGAATGCTGGAGCATAGAGGAGAGCCAATGTCCTATAGGGCTGGGCTTGTGAAAAGGCCCCATTATGGCACTGGAGCTGCCCTGAAGTGGTGTTAATACATACCTTGGTGCTCACTGTGCCAACAGAGCTCCTCCATGGCTTCCCCATGGGATAAGTCAGGCAGCACAAACCCACACCTCTCCATCTCCATTGAGCTCCCTTTCAGTCATTCCTGACCTTCCAGATTTAACCGAAGGCTCCTCAGCGTGATCACTTTGTCCTCCAGAGGTGAGGCTGGTGCTGGTGTGGAGCTGAGCACCGCTGCAGGAATCCCAGCTCCCCAAAGGCAGCTCTGCGATAGCCGGGTCGCCTTTTTGTTCCACAGCAGCCTGACCCACTGCCTTGTGCAGGGGGGAATCCATCCCGGCTGGTTATGCTGCTAGGGAGCCTTGACTGCCATCATTTGAACGATGTGCCTGGATTGAAAGAGCTGGAGGGGCTGAATGAGCGCATTAATTGCTGTTATATTTCTATATTAACTATTAAAAATAAAAGGCAGGACGTGAAGTCCATTCTCTTGCGGTGAGAAGGGGTAAACAGTGATAGCTTATGGAGCGAGGTAGGTGTTGGTTTGAATTGTGCAGTCTGAAGTGCTGAACAGATCAGCAATTAGTGGTAATCACCAGACTAGGTTAATTTTTAACATCCCAAATTCATCGAGTTTTTCTCTGTAAGATAAATTTGTCATTTTGCAGCAAATTGGATCTGCAGCTGCTGATTGCGGAATGGCGTAATGCTGCTCAAGCAGCTCTTTCCTGCATCCAAAATGGACACGGCCATTAGAGTTGTTCTAAAACATCCAAATGTTCTGTTTTTTGTTATTTTTATTGTTGTGAACACTCTTAAATACTCCTTAGGGATCTGATCCTGCAGCCGTGCATGTTTTAAGACATGTGAGTTTTTTATTCTCTGGAGTTTTACCGGAGACTCGGTGCACAAACAGTATCAAGGTAGTCTCTTAAAAGTGGAAACCAATGTTAATTAAAAGTGTGAATTTGACACTTGATCTGATGCTCCCAGTGCATCTGAGAAAATAATGAGCAGCAGTCAGTGTTCATAAAACTGCGAGGGGTTTTCTAAATGCCCTGAGCTTCACCAGATGTGCACAGCTGACGGCACGCTCGCCTCTGCTTAGCACAGGGGTTTATTCGTGGTTCTACCAGTTACGGGGCTGGGGGAGAGCAAAACTTTTCAACAAAGGTCTTACTTGTAGAGCAGCTTAATGCTTGTCACGGATGTGTGATGGAAGTGATCTGTCCACAGTTCCCTGTCTCAAATCACGGGTATGAAGCATGAACGGCTGATACGCTGCTCTGCACTAACTCCTGGCACTAGAGACTCGGGTTATGTGGTGTGATTCCCAGAATGATGCCAACGTATATGTTACTTTTAAAACAGCCTGATCCTGTCAGTCTTGTGTTTTACTACTTTTCATAGGATCACTGTTTTCCCATCCCTACCTTCTCATATAGAATTAATGTTGAATGTGGAGGAAAAATGGAATCCTTCCCCAATCCTTAGTTTGTGAGCATATGCCTGATGCTGTAACTTTACAATTACTGCTCTAATTCATAGTATTACTTTCTTCATTAGTGAAACGAAAGACAACTGAGATTACAATATGTAAATATTGTGATGCAGGACTTGGATACAGAGGTAGTTTGGGAGCATCAGTGTCAAGCCAGTTAATATTTCTAGTGTTTTATCTCTCCTTGTGACTTCACTTGGCAGCATTCTTTGGCAAAACTTGCTTTTTCTCAGTGTGTCTGAAACAGGTGGCTCCAAAAGTGCAGCTTCTCCACAACTGAATCTCAGATGCTTTTTGTAGAAATAGTAATGAGAAACTCCTTTCAGGAAAAAAAAGCTGCCCAAGGAAAGAAAACTATGACCCAAAGCAGTGGGAATTCCGAATGTGAGGGATGCAACATTAATCTCCTGGTAGTGTATAGAGACTCATAAACAAGATTGTGAATGTGGATGACTTCCAAGTAGAAGTACTTGCTTACAGCCGCTAACGGGCTACTAATAAAGATTACTTCATCTAATCTTATTTAAAGTATATTTAAAATATAACACTGCCAATTTAGATCACAGCATGGATAAGATGCATATTGAATCAATTAATTGTCTATAGGTATTCATGTTCTGTTTACAGTGAGTAACAACACTCAAGTATTTAATGCATTTTCAGTTACGCAACACTGGGACTGTTTGTTCTTGCTCTAGAAATACAATATTTTGAAACACTTAAATCTTGTCACAGATGACTCCAAAGTGATGTGGGAGGCTGCATTTAGCCTGTGACAAGGCATGGTGGGGTAGAACTGAGCCAGTACTTACCCTCCTCTGGACAGTGCTGGGAGGGGGCAGGTTGTGGAAGTAGCCCAGGGCAGGACACACACAACCAAGTGATGTTGTATACTGACATTTCCCTTGTAGCATGTAACAAGAGGCTCCTTTTGCCTGGACCATACGAGTTTCTTTTGGTGTCTGTTTGCTGTTCCCATGGAGATGCATTTCAAAAACTGTGTTTCTCGTTGCCAAATTATGGTGTTATTTTGTGTGGGCCCTATCCTCTGTCCTCCTCTTGCTCAGAACTAACTGGGTGCATGCAGGCTTTTTAGTCTCTTCTCTACCTCAGGTTCTAGTTTGGATAAATGCTGCCTATATCACAGTCTCCCTGGGAGAGAGACTGAACATCCTTGACTCTGCCATCAATGAAAACTGAAGAGCCTTAGGACCTTTGAGGAGTACTTGTGTTTTATTTGCATTGTCTGCATGACTCTTTCCTTTTCTCTTCCCCATCCCTCTTCCTTTGCTCTCTTTTCAGATATTTATTAACAACGAATGGCATGAGTCTACAAGTGGAAAAAAATTCCCCACCTACAACCCTTCAACACTGGAGAAAATTTGTGACATAGAGGAAGGAGACAAGGTAAGGAGTTTTCCTGTTGCAAAGGCAAAAGGCAGTTTCCATGGGACTTCCTTTTGTAGGGAAGCACACAGAGGAAAAGGTGGCTTTTAATGACAATGTACATCTGGCCAGACTGTAAGCTGGAGGTCTGGTACACTAGATGTGCTGCTCAAGAATTACACTGGGTGGGCTCAGTCCTGTCTGACTTGGCAGTCACTTTGCCTGGTAGGAACTGCCTGCAGAGCACTGTCAGAGGGATGAGGTTCAGCATTGTTCTTGTTTTATATCCTGGAAGGAAGCAGCCAGTCTGAGGAAAGCCAGTCTGAGGAAATAGCAGTGATGGTGTATGTACATCCCTGACAGAAGTTGGGCTTTGAGTTGGGAGTGGTTATACACAAGCTGCATGGCATTCTGTTGGAGACACTGGATGAAACTTGGCCTTTTTTAAACACAATCAACAAATAATCTGAGCACTTGGGGGAATGTAAGCTCAGTCATGCAAACACTACCCACTTCCTGCTAGAGACGTAGAGCTGCTTTTCCAGCTGGCGTCATGGGTTCTGGCCTCCTGTACAAATGTGGCAACTCTCAGTTAAAAGCAAACCAGTATCTCTCAAGAGTTTTAGTAGTCCCTGGTGTGCTGTAGATTAGCCTGGGACATAACTGCTTGGGTTTGGTAATAGTCTGAGGTGAGGAATGATCAGATGTGACACTTTTTGTCCAAAACAGCTCATCATGTATGGGCCAACTGGCCTGATCTATGGGAAAGAACTGGCGTTTTGCAGTCATGGGAAGATGAATCACAGCTTCTCTGCTGTACCAGGGCTTGGGCTGCTCATTGCTATTGGGCAGTAAGTGACAAGCAATGTGGGCATTTCTGCCTGTGCTGAGGTATCTTTTTCTTGGTACCTAAGCTTGTTCAACACTTGTGAGGCCCAGTGCCTGATTTCCAGCCAGGCAGCTGCCTTGGGGATCCCTTCTTGCTAGGAGTGATACTAGTTGTGCAGGAGCAATGTGTTTAATGGTGTTACACTCTGTATAGAGCCTGACCCTTCTGAAGATGGGAGTAAACTTGCTTGGCAGTACAAGACTCCAGCCTGTATGCAAATAGTCTGTAAGGTAGCTGTTCTTTTGGATGGCACTAAAACAGCCTCTGAGACCTATTGCCATGGAGGGTCTGTGCATCCATGGGACAATTGCATATTGAGGCAGAACCAAACATTACGTGTAGTTGTTTTATACTATCTGGGTAGGACACAACTGTGTTTAATTGCAGTGGCATGTAAACAGTGGGGCTGAAGCAAATTCTGATGCAACTGTGTTTTGTTAGGCAGGAACCATGATGTATTTATTGTTCCCTGAGTTAAGTGTCTCCTCAAGCAGTTACAGAGCATTACATGAGTATTTAGACCTGCCTCTTCATGACTTGGTTAAAGAAAATTGTTATGCAGAACTAAAAGGCCAGTTTTGCTGCTTGCCTCCTTGAGACTTGTTCAAGCCTGAATCCAAGGATAACTTTCAGCTTCTAGCTTGCAGGGGTGTAAACCTTTCCTGGGGGCTCATCAGTGGAGCCCTCTGCCCATGGATACTCAGCATAGGTGGCTGACTTGGTTCATAGAATAATTGCAGGTGACAATGTAAGTTAGCTGCACCTTGAGTGCTGAAAGTCTCTTCTATCTCTTTACATCACTCTTAGAACCACAGAATAGTTAGGGTTGGAAAGGACCTTATGATCATCTAGTTCTCCAGTCTGTTGGAGTCACTACAGGAAGTGGTGAGTTGTTTGGTGCTTTCCAGTGTCTTGTCACCATGTGCCACCATACTTGGTTGTGCTGGTCAGTTCCATAGGGTGGTTCCTGGTACTGGCTTTGGCTCTAGTTTCAGAGCAGGACTCCACTTCCTCCCCCTGACCAGAAACCTGCCCTCCCTGGCTGTACAGAGTGTGTTTTGCTTAGGCTGCATGTGAGGGGTGAGAATTTGGCAGCTGATATCTCAGCAATGACAATTTAGTCTGGTGCTGAATCTTGGCCAATGCTTTATGAGGCTAGGAGCAAAGTTTTTGTTTGTTCTTTAGTTATAGAATTGAAGACAGAATTGCTCTTGATGGGATATTTGGGTTATAAAATCTTGTGTGATTAAAGAAGTATTGAAATTAAAACGATGAATTCTTCCACTGGATGTTTGGAGGCTTTTTGCCTCCCAAATAACAGGTTTGTGTCCAAGTGTTTGCTAGGTTGATAAAGAGAATGAATCACTTTCTTCATTAGACTTCTGCCTCTAGCAAATAGTGCAGCCCTGGAACTGCCACCCTGTCTTGGTGTTGCCATGTGAAGGCAGAAATACTTGTGCCATTGTGCACTGTCAATAACACTTTAAGACAGGTTGAGGTATGAGGCTGCATCAGCATTATTCTCTAGAGCAGGCTTGCGATAACACCCAATGTTTTTGAACACTTTAGGCTGTTAAGATGCTGTTTGTAGCCGATTTGAACTTGGGCTCAAAAGTTGGAGCAATACAATGTGTAGACTGTTTGCAGGTCAGAGAACCTCTTCTAACTGAGAAACTGTGGCATGCTCATGCCCTGTGTTGGGAAAGTGCCTTTCCAAAGATGTGCACTTCGAAGGCTTTTCAAAGAAGTTAGTAATTGAGCTGACGAAAGATGATCTTTACTGGATGTGCTCATCCCTGGCATTCTTCTTGCTGGATAAATGGAAGCAGTGTTGTGCACACTGAGCATGAAGCAGAGCAAGGCTTTTCTGTAGGTGTTTTTCCTACTCGCAGAATGAGGTGGTGGTCTCTCCTGAGCTACTAGGGTAGGAGAGAGGAAAAAGGGGCAGGATAGAAATGGAGCGGCGATGAGCAGGACTTGATGTAGAGGAGGAAGGTGGAAGAGGTAGCTTAGGACAAAGAACAGTGTGAATTTGCTCAGGGGGAAATGCTATGTGGTTGTGTAACTGGGGGTGCAAGGTGGGTATGAAGGTTTGCAGGCATTTTCCAAGGCTGCAGTGCTTGACTTTGTAATCTTAATGTTCTCTTAGTGGGGCTTTTTATGTAATGCTCAGTAAATCCGTGTAGATCAGAACTGAGCACCAGGATGCACACAGTGTGTCCCTGGCACCTTGACAGTTATGAGTCTTTGTCACGCCTTGTGCCTACCTATTGCAACATGCCTGCAATGAACATGCCATTTGGACTCCCCTAATGCCTAGTCATAACAGGGTGGATTAAGAATGGTATTTCAGCCTTCCTGAAGAATTTCCTTGTTTTTGCTGGTCTCTCAGGCCTATTGAGGCTGTGCAGACTCACAAGATCTCAGTTGGTGGTGCTACTCCAGCGGGTGATTTGAGAAAGCCTATTTGTGTATGTGATGATGACTGCAGTCTCTAGGCCACTGTGTGTACCCAGCATGTGTGAGAAGAGACAAGAATGAAGACAACTAGTATTTGCAGGAGCTACAGCAGGGCTCAGGTGCTTCCATAGTTATAAGATGGGAAAAATCTCCCCACACAGCCATCTCCTCCATGTTCTGTCAGTGCCAGGGTGGTGGGAAGACCTGCAGTACCAAGGGCATGTTGTGTTGTGGCCTGTGCCAGTGCAGACCCAGTGCTTTCCACATCAGTGCTCCCAGTCTGGTCACAGAAGCTAATTAATTGCTGCTAAGGGAAGACTAATTTAAACCTGACACACTTCTTGTGTTTCATTGTCTGCTTTGTCACATAAAATACTGCCGTCTTTCAGCTGGAGCCTTCATTCCAGCAGGCAGAGTGGGCAGCACATAAGTGTGCAGTGGCTGGTGGTGCCTTCTGGCTTTTGTGATGTGCCAGTTGGAATTCAGATCAACTCAACTGAAGTGAACCACTCTGAAGGTTCATTCTGCCTGTGGGTGATGTGGCCCAGGCAGAACAGACCTGCCTGTACAGTGGCTGTTTGCTTGCCAGCACCCTTGGCTTGACCAGAGCCATTCTTAACCCCCCCTGTATGAGCACAAGTTTCCTACAATGGTTTCCCCATCAGTGCCCTTCCAAAGGGTGGATTTCTTTTCCCAGTAGTAGAAGTTAGACTATTCTAAAGCTGTGTAATCTTGCAAAGAAAAGGAGCCAAATCTAGTGTAAGGTGACATTTCCATGGGTGACAACTTGCTGTTCTGTCCATGAACTTTTACTCTAAGAAGGCAACTTGTCTCCCCATAACACTTTTTTCTTGGTTGAGCCCCACACACTTCCCCATGAGGGGAGAATGGGCAGACTCTGCTGGATCAGTGCAGAGGCTTACTTCATAATTGTATCCAAATGAGACTTGAGATAAGACATAAATGACAGCAACTGGAGAAGTGCTATGAGGAATGATAAAAGCCTGAAACTCTCCCTCCTTTCCCACCCCCTTGAGCCACATATTATGGTGAGGTGCAAATTCTGCATCAGCAAAGTGGGCTGAGGGCTTTGCCAGACATTACATAGAGCAGGACTCTGTCCAAAGCCAGGGTGAGGTATGCTTTATGTATGCTTGGGGCTGTGGATGCTGATGGCAGTGTTCCCATTGATTTCACTGGGTCAGGACATTGCCCTTGGCTTCACTTTTAATCAGTGTATGGGGGGAGAAAGGAGGAGTCCAGGGCATGCTGTGGCCAAATGCATGAAAGCTTCTCTGGGGATGGCAGGGGAAGGGAGAGTGGCAGTAAGTCTATGTAGGTGAAATGCCTTTGTCAGGGCATTGAACCCTTCCCCTCTGCCAGAAATGTTCTAAAGTGTGATCTAGGACCTAAGGGAACTTTAGTGTGCTGTTACTGGCATTAGTTCCAGTGGGATGGAATGGTGGGACATGGTTTAGTGGTGGATTTGGCAGTGCTGGGTTAATGGTTGGACTTGATGATCTTAAAGGTCTTTTCCAACTTAAATGATTCTATGATCTTGCTTCTCCATCCTCCCCTAGTGTCACTTACATCCTGTATCAGCAGGAATATGAATTTGGATTATTTTATAAACAAACCAGTTGCATAGAATTCCCTTTGAAAGTACTTTGACTTCAAGGTTTTTTATGAGCCCAGGCCAAGGCCAAAATACATTGCAGGCTTGGGTTCAAATCCAGGAGTAAAATAGAAGTGGCTTTGTAAGACAACTTGGTTTTAGCCACCAGAGCATCATCTAGGAAGCGTGCTGGTAAGGTTTCTCTGCCATTGTCCAGCTCATTCCTTGTAATGTAAGGTTTTCTTGTGTATGTGGCTGCTCTAGCCTGATGTGGATAATGCAGTGGAAGCAGCAAAGGCAGCATTCCAGAGGGGTTCTCCGTGGAGACAGATGGATGCCCTGAGCAGAGGACGACTCCTCCACAAGCTGGCTGATCTTCTCGAGCGGGACAGAGTCATCCTGGCAGTAAGTACTGTGAGCAGTGATCAGCCAGCAACAGCTGGCTGGTAACTCAGCTCCATCCTCTGGTACTGCTGCTTCCTTATCTATCTAATACCTTCCCTTCATGTAGGACAGCAGAGTCCATGCAGGAGACATGGCTTACCTTCCTCTTTCTGCAGGATGATTTTAGGGCTCTTGGAAGAAGGCTGATAGTTTTCCTATAGAGTTGACTTCTCTAAAGCTTTAGTTAGTTATGGAAGTGAGGACAGATATTAATTTTTCAAAGCAATAAACATATTCTTTTTCAGTTTAAGGCATCAATGATCATAGCTGTCTCCCAGCTCTTATCTTAAAAACAAACCAACCCAAACAGAACAACCAATAAATAAACCCAAACCAAACAAAAAACCCCAAACCACCACAAATGACCTGGTCCTTCTTTATTACAGAAGTACAAGGCCAGTTTGATTCCTGTGCAAATTGCTTCCCCTAAAATGGGGGGCTGGAAAGAGACTCCTTCTCTTGCTGGATGTCATCCAAAGTTTAAAATGTGTGTAAGTGGGAACTGTTTCTTTCCCTACTAAATACTGGCTCAGGAAAATAGCATTATAGCCCTGAAGCTGTTTTAATTTGGACCGGTGCTGAAGAACTATGGCTAATGATTCCTCATCCTGCTCTGAAGGAATCCTTCTGGTGCAGAACAAAGGGAGCAACACTGGAGCTAAAATGTGCTGTAGTTGGTATAAACCTTTAGACGATATGGGCCTCATAAATCTTTACACATTCCACCCACAGATCCTAACATCTTTCAGCTTGGAGCTATTGTCTGTCCAAGCCTAAGATCATGGACCTCAGCACTGACTAGTTCAACACTGCACTTTGGCTCTGCTTATCTTCAGGGGAATGGCGTTTGTGCCATTCAGTGCTGGTAGATGTGTATGTGCCTGAGCCAATGTCCCACTGAGGTCAGTAGGACTTAATATACATGGGATGTTCTTAGGAGTCTGTACTTGCGTGACTGTTCTGAGCTGTGTCTCTCCCCAACACAATGCCTCTTAACCACATGAAAGCTTTCAGTTTCAGCAGGACAAAACCAAAGCATCCAGGTCTGAAGGCAGTTCTGGACAGCAAATAAAAGGGAAGGGAAAAAAAAAAGTGTGTGAATATACCCTGTTAATTTTCTGCTCCCTTTTTTGATGTGACTCCAGAGGACCCTCCTCTTTCCATAACCAGGATACTCATTTCAAGCTCTCTGGTGTCCTTCTGATCTGGGAGGGCTTGTTTGGCATTGTTGTTTTTACTGCAGAAAACCAGCCCTAGCTGCTTTGGCTGCATGCTAAGTAATGACTTATAAAAATCAGTCAGTTTAGCAGACAGCCAGAGTGGATAACAATCCTGGTCATTCCAAGGGGAATGTCTGTTTTGACCCTAATTCCTGTGGAAGATGACAGGGTATGACTTAATATGTAAACAAAGATGTTTCAATCTACCAAGGGATAGTACTTCCTTTATGGATGTGCTGGCCATTTGTACCAATATCCCGATTTAATGACCTGAGTAGAGAACAAAGCATTCAGTGAGCTAATGTCCAGAACAGTGAGAAGGACATGGGCCCAGACTGGACTTCATTTAGAGCTGCCCAGCATCAGTGCTGCTTTAGTGAAGTGACTCCTGCCTTGCCTTAGTCTCAGCCCAGATCTGAGCCCAAAGGTTACTTTAGCAGACCTTTAAAAATGTGGGGTTTATCATCCTGTGGACAAAAGAATATTTTCAGAGGTTGGTTTTTGGGCTATCAAGTAGAAAAAAATAGATTTGCAAGTAAAAGAAAAGTGGATCTGACTGATTTCAGTGACACCATCTGGAATCCAGATCATCTGCATTGGAGGGTCAGTTACAGTGAAGTCATGACACATCATTTCTGACCAGTGCCCCAGATCACAGCCCTGGATCCCATTGACAGCCACTTTCTGGGGGTTTCTGGAGGATGTGCTCTCGTTGCAATCACTTGGTGCATGCAGTAGGGTTATTTGATCTAGTCTCCTTCTACCTCACTTGTACCAACAAGTTCATTCCTTAAATCTAAGCAGAAGGAAAGAAGCCCCATGTCTGCAGCACAAGGCAAAATCAAATTGAGAAGGAGTTCCTCTAAAACTGCTTTTTACTTTAAGAAAACCCACTTTAACATTGATGCAATTTGGTTTTTTTCAGACCCTGGAAACAATGGACACAGGCAAACCCTTTCTGCAGGCTTATTTCATTGACCTGGAAGGGTGTATAAAAACACTCCGATATTATGCTGGATGGGCTGATAAAATCCAGGGCAGAACTATCCCAGTGGGTAAGTTCCTTCAGACCCAGCTTCAGAGCTGGGATGGGATCGGGCTCAAGGGGTAGGAGGGAAGCGCATGGAAAGGTCTGCTTGTGAAAAATAGCCTGCATTTCCTTTCTATCTCAGGATGCATTTTAAGGAGATGTCTTTCAAGATTTAAGCTAATGGCAGGACAATGGAATGCCTGGATATCTCTGGAAAACAATGGATGGGCTCTTTTGTTGCCTTTTTAACAGAGAAACCTTTTTGGTTTAAAGAAAAAAGCCACAGGTTATGGGGGACTTTACCCATTGGGTGTCACTAAAATGAATTAAGATGCTGGAGAGTGTAAGGATGGAGGTTTCTGGCAAGAAATGTATAAAGGCAACAGAGCTTGTGCTGTTCTAGATGGCACATGGATGTGGCAGAGGATTGAATCCACCAGTGTCTCCCACCTCACTGATGCTCCTGCATCTTTGACAGTGCTCACTTACAGATGTTTAGAGATAGTATGTTGTGCTTTATCTTAAATGTTATCAAAGAGAAGGTCTGAGATGTTGCCTTCTCTCAGGAGCCAAATCCTGAGCTCTTGGAGGGATCCTCTGCAGTTTTCTGACACTTCAGACTTCTCTCAGAATGTTTCCTAGGCTGCAGAGCTGGAGCAGTCCCACTGCACTGCTGCGGCAGGGACAGAGAGAGCACTGTGTCTCAGCTGTATGAGTTCAAATACAGTTTTGGGGAGAACAAGTTAAGACAATGAATGCCCATGTATTTTCAGAATCAGCCTGTTTTGCTCCTGCATGTGGGTGATCACTGAGGCTGGACGAAGGACAGGCACTGCAGACAAGAATTAGTCACCAGAGGAAGGGCTCTGAAGGGCTGGACTAGTTTCAGTCTGTGCAGGCAGCAAAGGGAGCAATGCCAGTCATATAAACTGAGATCTGTCACCCTCATTCAGAGTGATGGGAAGCTTTGCTTGCCTGGACATTGCTCATTTGTCCTGATTTGAGATCACTTCCAAAAACTGTAATTAGAAATGTTCATGTTTTCTGTCAGATCTTCCCAATGAAAGCAGGTTTTCAGCAAGAGTGAATTTATAAGGAAAAAGTCCTCCCTGTTTTCCCTTTGAAAGAAGAATAGCAGTATTTGAAGATGAATGGTATTACGCTAGTCCAGAGTTCCATCTCTTTGTGATTTCTTACTGGAAATGCAATTCCTGTTACACTGAGTATGATTCCTATACAAAATGGGTTTAAAAGCTCTCCCTCTCAGGGAGGCAAGTGCTTTGCTTCTTCTACTGGGGAACAATCTCAATTAAATTTGTGCTGGCTCTTCAGTGTGGGAGTTATCCTCCCCTTAGCCTCAACACAGGGAGTCTGCAGAAAGAATTGAACCTCTGGTTTTAAAGGCTCCACTGTGACCATGAGCAGCATTTGGCTTTTCAGCTGACACAAGACCTGTTCTCAGAGATCTTCATCCACCTGGGGTGTCCCAGAGACATGAGTTATGATAAACGGATATAGGGTTCTTTGTCTAATATGGTTTTAGTTCTGTCCCCAGCCTGTTAGTGTGTAGTTGTGTTATAGTCTTCCTGTAGCAGCAAGGATTTTGACTGGTCTTTCATTCTTTTGTCTTGCAGATGACAATTTTGTCTGTTTTACCAGGCATGAACCAATGGGTGTCTGTGGAGCTATAACTCCAGTAAGTAGCAGTGATGGTGCCCTGTATCTCTCTTAGACCTGGAAGTATTACACGTGCATTCCCCATCTTATACTGCAGCCATTTGCTTCCCAGTTAAATACAGCTGTTCTGCAGGAAACTCCCATCTCAGTTGCCTGATGTAGTTTCTTGGTTTACCCTCATGCCAATTGCTCTTGGCAACACAAAGTCCTCTGCAGTGGAAGGGTGGGTCTCCTGATCAGATGCTCTGCTCCTCTCTAAGGCTGACACCAGTCACTAGAGGCCAGTCAGAGCTCTCTGACTCTTGCACTGCTGGGATGTCAGTATGTGTGACAGCTTTATGCTGCCTAGTGCTGATGCATAGTTTTAAATCATATCTATTCTTAATAATGCTTGACTGTTCTCTGAGCTTTCTGTGATTAAATCTCACTGGATAGTTTTCCTTGAGGTCTTATTCTCTGCTGAGAGGACAGTGTGGCTAGTTCTTGGAATACCTCTGGTTTTAGTGTGCATTGCTGTTTCAACAGACATCCAGGCAGATTTACAACTACACAGGAGATAGAGTTTGTTCCTGCCTGGTTGTAAAATGCTTTGAATGTGGTATCCCACAGGTCATGAGGCAAATGGTGATGTGCCAAGATTCTCTGTTTGGATACTTGGATCAGTAAGCGTCCATGGAACATTTTTACCTTTGGGATAAGGTTATAGAGAAACTGAAAGAAATGTATGTGGGGTGTTGGATTTGCTGGACCTTGGGAATACCAGGTCTGGACCAGTTCCCAAAGATATCTGGGGAAATTTTGCTTTTTCCTCCAGCAGATCTGAGTTTATATCCTGGTAACAAGATGGTGCAGTCTATTTAGCAACATGAGGATGAGGCAGAGTGGGAGATAGTTGGTACTAGCTGTCAGTTGCTTGGTTTGATGATCTCTGCACAGCTTTTCTGCTGACCATGCAATGTGACTGATTGTGACCAACTAGAATTTGAGACTTCAGATCAAACCATCAGGTTCCTTGCATAGATCACAAATAAAAAGGTATCTGCCTGACACACTCAGCCACCTTTGGTACTCAGCAATGCTTTGGAAACTATCTCTTTAAAAGCTGACATGTAGGACGCTTTGGAAGGTCACTTTAGGGGGACATAGTAGGACTTCTAGTATTTCAGGTTGCCCCTCCATCAACCATAAATACAATAGAAAGTACAGAACCAAATTTGACTCAAGTTCAACAGCGTGTTTGTAAAAAGGATGATTGGGGTCAACAAAACCACATCTGTCTTCAGTTTACTTAGAACAAATCCCCTTCAATTCTTTCTGCAGTTTGATCTCCAACGCCAGCAGTCTGTGGGTTTGTATATTCCTACTTGATTTAAAGAGATTCTGTCACTACTCAGCATATGTCTCCCTCCACCAATTACCAGTCCTCCCTTTTTTCCTGTGGCTTGACTCTATTGAAACCAATATTCTTAGCAAGGGAAGTTCTTTTTATCCCTAGGTGATGTCACGAGGCAGCAGTGGAGTCCTTCACTGTTACTTTCACCAGCCATGCTGCAACAGAAAGCTCCTAATGGAGTTATGTCATGCTCTGGAAGTATAGAGAAGAAGTTTAGATGTGGATGGCTCAAGCTGCAAAGTCAGGCCTTCAAGAAGGCTTAGGAGAAAAAGACAAATGGGCTGTGGCCATTGGAGATCACTGAAATAGCAGGTCTGGGAAAGAGGGAGAGGTGATTTGAAGAATTAGACTAAATTCTGCTTTGTCTCAGGGCTGCTGGGTTAGAACAGAGCTCATCTCTGAAAAGCTACACTGCTAATTTATTTGTAAGTGTGAATTTGTAGATTCCCAACATATTTGGCTTCTTTGTTGATAGCTGAAAGCCCTTGGCTTGAGTCTAGAGAAGTCCCCTTACTGTTGGCCTGCTTCCATCATCCCTAAAGCAGCATTAATTATTTTTAATGAAGAAATAATTTCTGCTGCCAAATGACCTTTCTGAGATTTAGTGTGAGCTCAATTTTCCACTTCTTGCTTAGGCTCCAAGGTCTACAAATACATACGACCATGAAAGAGATTAACACAGAGGAAACTCATGTGGACTGGTTCCTAATTCTTAATAGGAAAACTAATTGGAAAGGAGCAATTTACGGTTTGAAGGGAGTATAAGACCTCCCCTGGATTTCCACAACTGAACAACCCACTGCAGTTTCCTTGTTATAAACCTGAAACTGAGTGATATTGTCTAACTCTGAACTACTCAGCCAGTACCTAACACAGAAAAATGTTTTTTTTTTCAATGAGCAGTTGCACCCTGTAATTCCCCACATAAGGACACTGTGCAGAAGTGATGCATCAGGACACTGTTTCCAACACAATTCCCATGAACAGCCAAAATCCTATGTAAAGTATGCTCAAACTCCTGTGAAGAATGAGCTCACATCACACTGAGCTTTGTCCAACCTACAGGATTAGCTTGAGGGCTGCCAACAGTATTTGGGATCTCAAGGGGAAATCAAGGAAGTTATACCTCGTAGTCCAAGCAAACAGATTTGTAAGCAGCCACTTCTCTTTGTGGCTGTTCTCCCAGTTGATTCCTTCTCTCCCTGTGCTGTTTGAAGGTGGGGGAAATGCTGTGTGGATGTGGGTAGGTGACTGTGCCAGGCTGAGCTCACGGGCTCTGTGTTCTTGCAGTGGAACTTCCCGTTGCTGATGCTGGTTTGGAAGATGGCACCGGCGCTGTGCTGTGGAAACACTTTGGTTATTAAGCCAGCTGAACAAACTCCTCTCACTTCGTTGTACATTGGCTCGCTGATCAAGGAGGTAAGGAAATCTGAACATCCTGTCTAGATGCTGTGCTTTTAAGGTTGTAAGCAAAGCTGTATTTTGACTTGAAACTTTAGGGTTTTAGGTTTTAAAGATGTTCAAGTCAACCTGTGTCTTCAGTCTTTTCTTACAAAGGCTTTTGTGACTGCCACTGGCTGGAAGGTAGCAAAGATCACAAAACCTGCAGGTTTTTCTCCTTTCTCAGGAAAATTGCAGAGAGAAAAACTGGTGCTTTTATTCCGCTGCCTTGTCTTCCCCTCTCCCAAACGACGGAAAGAATACAGCTCAGTTTTCTTAGACAATGGGACATAAAGAGTATGTTTTGACAGCACGGTTGTGTTTATACCATTTTTAAGTGGGATAATTCAACCAAGACAGAATGCCATGGGAAACAGTTCTTCATCATTTCTGTAGTTCATAGAACAAGTTAGCTATGTCTGGCCTGTAAAGCCAACTCCATACTGACATAAAGGGAAGACCATAGGTTGGGATTCCAAAATGTTGGTTTAGGGTTTCTCAGGTAGGATCTCGGGTGCCCTCAGACCTATTAACCATCCTGAGGTGGTGGGAGGTGCAGGGTACTTCCAGCACTGGTCAGTACTTCAGCTTCCTACAACTACATATAGAACTAATAGTGAGGAAAACTAAAAGGGTTGTAGATAAACTTTTGCCTCTTGGTTGGAAAAGTCTGTTAGGCTCAGTCAGATGATACCAATGGCTTTGGCTGCTCTTAGCTTAACCTGGGACAATACAGGATATGTTAATAACTGACACTTGGGGCTCTTCAGGAAAGGCAGTGCAAAAATACTACCAGTTAAGTATCTCCTACAGTTAAATGACTTAAGAAGCTTACACAAGATGAAGGAGCATAGAATGCAGTTGTCATGACTTCTAGTCAGCCCTGCCACTCCACTGCTTCTTCCACTGACATACAGCCCCCCAAACACAAGCATTCCCCCAGAAAACCCAATTCAAATCTGATGAAATCAGGTTTTTTGAGCTGAAATTCTAAGCTGCCTGTTCCTCACACTTGTCCTTCGAGGCAGAAGAGTAATTAGAGCAGAATTGGTTTATTTGAAAATACTCCTCTCTCCGCCCCAAATTAGCTCAATTCTTTGTAGCTTTTCAGAAGAATAAGTTCATTCTTATATATATTTTCCCCCTCATTAAAAGGATGCAGAAGATGTTGACACAAAAGCAGAAGCTGGGTCTTAGGTTCAATGAAATCATTTTGGGCCAACCAAAACATTTTGCCTTTCTTTTTTGCTGAAAAAACAGGAAAAACCTTTTGGTCCAGGGTGCCCTGAACCAGTTTTTTTACTTCCTTGTGGCTTTGCTGCCGACTCCAAACAGCATTACTTGCACAGTTTGACATGCAGTGCTTTCTTGAAAACTCATTAGCCAAGATGCAAACTCTGTTCAACTCACTTCTATCACTGTCACATCCATAGTAGAAACCTGCTTGCCCTGCCAATTTATGAGAAGAAAAAGTGTGGAAAAAAGGAAGCAAACATGAGCAATTGCTTCCATTTTTCATGTGTTGGGAAGGAGCAATTGCTTTTATTGAGTTTTGACATTAAAAAGCCGCAGTAAATGAAGTGAATGTTTAATACCCTGCAATTCCATTGTTAGAAATTGCAGGGAAAACAACCTTGCACAATCAGGAGTCGGGGAGGGCTGACCTAGACACGCATAATCTTTGAAACTCTTATGTCAGGAAGTAAAACCAGACCAGTAAGTCCCACACTTCTCCTCACATTAGAATTTCACCTAGAGTTTTGCCATTTGTCTCTTTTGGCAAAATTACTGGTTGCCTAATCTAGGTTGTAAATGTGGTGGAAACTGGCATACGTCTGTTACCATCTGCTTTTGTGTTCCTGTTTTATTAGCCCCATCATCTAGTGAGGTTTTACTGACTTCTTAATCCCTCTGGCCCCTGAAGAACCACAAATGTCAACCTTTGTTCAAAACAAACTTTCATTCAGTTATCCCTTGGCTCCAGCTGCACAGCAGTAGCTGGGGGCCAAGTTTGGCCAGAAGATTTCACTCTTGACTTGAAACTGGGACTTCTCCAAGAATTTTTGTTGAAACTTGGCATTTCCTAAGCATGGCTGTTAGTTCTACCCACGTCTACTCCAGCTGGTAGCACGCAGTCATGTTACTGGAAAGTCTGGAAAACAGGGATGTATCTCGTATGGGCTCCTCGTCTGCAACTTGCAATTCTTAATTACAAGGAACACAGTACAACTAATTCAAGCTTCCTCAGAACTGAACTGCACTCTCTGGAGTGCAGAGTCAGCTCCACAGTGCCCATAATCTCTCTACAGAGCTGTATTTAACCTCTGTTTTAGGTGGGTTTCCCTCCAGGTGTGGTGAACATTGTGCCAGGCTACGGCCCCACAGCTGGAGCTGCCATATCTACCCATCACAGCATTGATAAAATTGCTTTTACTGGATCAACAAAGGTAGGTGATGGACTCCTCATAGAACACTTGCTGTTCCTTTTTACATTCTCTTCTAAAGCTGTCAGCCACGTAAGACTGGACCAATGAAATGTCAGTGGTTTCTGTATAGCCAACACCATTTTCCATCACATTCCATGTGACAGGATTTCTCAGAAGTGTTAGGGGTTTGTCTTATTGAGGTCCTTGTGCTAGTGATAATTCCAGTCTCTAAACTGGGTTTTGCCAAACCACCCCATTTCTGTAAGAACTGTAAGTAATAGACGTTCTGACATAAGAGTCTATAGGGGATGCTGGCAGTGTCTTAGCATCATGTCATTGACCTGATGGAGCCTCTGGGCAAGTTTCCCTGCCAGTCCTGCCCTGCAAGCATGTGCAGATGGAAAACACGTCAGTCAGAGCCCTGAACAATTCTTTCTCAGCTTCAGTTACATCTGAGGAACTAGGACTTAAATAAAAACATGGCTCTGTGCCCAAGGCTTCCTCTGTTGACGTGGATGGGATTAACATTTGAGCTGCTTTTGAGACCTGTACGGTAAAGCACCTTCTATTCACTTTCTTCCTGTAAATAGCTCCAGCTGCTTTGCTTATGAGAAGGGTTGGAAGTGACACCTCTGTTTTGTCAGGCACCTGTAGCTGTCCTACATGGGGGAAAGGACCACATAGCTTGCCCTTGTCCCTGGAATTGAGCACAGCTCTGACATGCAAAGAGAATATCCTCAAACAAAAGCTTGCTTAGATATGTGAACTTTTTCCCACTCGCTGCTCTAGATTTTCTTTGCAACATATACTCACCCCCTGAAGAGAGGTAGTACTGTCCAAAGAATGGAAATACTGACACCAGTGGGTGCAGTTGAGGCAAATACAGTCTCTTCTGTTATTTCTTTGAGAAACATTATTTTGGGTGAGCAGTTATTGAATTCATCCATTCATATGTCTATCCTCCTAAGTGCAAAGTGTAATCTAAATGTATAATGATGACAAATTACATTGAATGGTACTCTTGGTCGGTAAAAGTAACTAAACACTCAAAAGCTGCTGCGTTTAACAACAGTACCATCTAGTGGCTTTGAGTATATGCTAATTGCTTCACTTATCCCATAGGAGAAGGTGTGTTAAGCCCCTGTTTCTGTAAAGGGATCAAGGAAACAAACATGAACACAGTAAAGTAAAAGCTCACAATGAGCTTTTACTGTCTTGGTAGTTGGTCTAATCTAGGAGTTTACCCAGTTACATGCTTTCTCCAAAGCCTAGATCAGAAACTTTCAGCCCAGATGAGACACTGGCTGTGTGAAAACAATAGAGTTTATAGACTCATCCAGCCCACATGGATCTGTTTGGGTTTTTAATGAAAAGGGAGTATCCAGTGGATTAGGAGGAGGAGGAAAATCTCAGCTGCTGGAGCCTGTAGGCAAAGAACTCTTATAGACATTGTGCTTTTCTTCCTAATCCATGGGTGTGCAGGAAACACCGAGGGAGACAGATTCTTTGCTAATGCATGTGCAATGTAAAAGTGTTTTCTTCCCCCTCCACCCATCTGTGAGTTCAGCTGCATCTCCACTGTATTTGCAGCACAACGCTACTGTTTCTGAGCCAGGAAGTGAAGCTAATTCAAAATATATTTTGACTTGGTTCTTAAGCCCCAGCTTGGGCTCAGGGCCAGCCTGGAAACACTGAGCTTAAACTCCACAAGACGTTTCCCATCTAGATTTCTTTCTTTCCCTTAGTATGTTAACATTACTCCTCTTCAGCCAGCTAGCTTGTAGGAATGCCTCTGGTGAAGCTATGTCTATCTGCAGCATGATGCATCACTTATTTCTGCTCCCTGCAGGACTAGGCTGCTGAGTGACTAGAAGTGATCTGTCCTGCTAGGCTCAGGAGCCTTGCTCCAGATACAAAAGCAAAACATGGGTAATGCAGACCTACAACTGCCAGAAGCTGCCCCATGCTTTCCTTGCTCACAGCTCCACTCCAGAGTAATTTTGAGGCAGAAATAAAGTGAAGATTATCACATGCAAAAGTAAAATACAAGAAAATCAGTCACAGAATGAGGGAGGACATTAAAATATAAGGTCACACTTCAAAAAATAACCTGCCTTAACAACTGAAGGTCCCAAATAGTTTTAGCTAGTACTGTTTCTAACAAAATTAGATTGCTAAGTGATCCTGATGCTTAATTTATGCTGCTCTTGTGAGGAATTCCATGTTTTTTAAATGGAAAGAGAAATTGCTGGTTTGTTGTTAACAGTATTAAAAAAACTAGCACAGATTTTGGGGAAAATGTGATATGAAACAATTTTTCTGGTGGGGGATGGGGGAAACCTTTACTTTGACATTTCTTTGGTTACATTCTGGCAGCAGAGTAAATCCTTCCCTTCAGGAGAGGGTGGGCAGATAAATCCCACCAATTTTACCCTTGTTAGCATCACACTTGACACACTGAGTTAAGACTTTCAGGGGAACAGCTCACATCCTTTTTGTGTCTCAATGCTGCAGGTTGGGAAACTGATCAAGGAAGCTGCTTCTAAAAGCAACCTCAAAAGGGTGACATTAGAGCTTGGAGGGAAAAACCCCTGCATTGTGTGTGCAGATGCAGACTGTAAGTATTGGCTATGTTTATTTGCTGTAAGACACTATGAGCATGGAGCATTTTGTGTGTCTCTGTGTCCTTTGGCACCCAGCAGGGCTGGTGTTTGCCGCTGCATCCACCCCAGAGACTGGAAGAAACCTCACTCCAAGGGCAAGATGCAGTTCTTTGCTGGAGCTCTTGCCCAGCACAGGCACCATTCCTATGGCAGATGAGGAATCAATTATACTATTGCTTGAAAGCCAGAAGTATTTTTGCCATCTGCTAACTGAGCATTGCAAGGACCTGGTCCATGCTGGCTGTACAAGAGAAGGGAATTCTGCTTTTTAAATGACCACTACTGAAACTAGTCTTCAGGGACCAATGCACAGTACCTAGGAATCCACATCTGAATTCCCACAGCAAGGAAGAGCTGGTTACTGCTCTCAGTGAGTCCTTGTGGAAGAAAGTATCAGGAGCTATGGCAAACTAGGTCTTGAGGCAAAAGGCAGGAAGGAGGGTGAAATAAGTGATCTGGTTTGGGGGCAGCATGAGGCCTTGTGAGTGCCTTCAAATGGATGCAGAGCATTGTCAGCATTGTTTTAAGGAGTCTTTCAAAAGAAAGGCAAAACATGAGCCTGGAAGCACTGAGAGACTGGAACTGTGCATGTGCTAACACTTTTCCCTCCTGGGCTCTGTTGCAGTGGACTTGGCAGTGGAATGTGCCCATCAAGGCGTGTTCTTCAACCAAGGGCAGTGCTGCACAGCCGCCTCTCGAGTGTTCGTGGAGGAGCAGATCTACCCTGAGTTTGTCAAGCGCAGCGTGGAGTATGCCAAGAAGCGACTCGTTGGAGACCCCTTTGATGCCAGAACTGAACAGGGGCCCCAGGTAACTGTGTGCCTGAGAACAGTTGTTGTTTGGGGTTTGGCTGTGGTTTCGTTTCATTTTCCTTGTGTAAACATTATCCTTATGAACATGGTCCCAGCAGAAGTGCTGAGAGGTGAGTAATGTATCGTGGCTTTATTTTTCTCACTATTTTAAATATCAATTAATCACAACTGTTGAAATGTTTTGTTGTAATTTTTTTAAACACAAATGTATTTAATTCACTTCTTATCCAGCTTTATGGAAGGGGCTGACTCCCTGGTACATTAATACAAAGCATATTGGAACAAGAAGCAATGCACAGAAGAGTGCAGCTGCAGAAATGGCCATTCAACTACTTGGCTCTGTTGGTGATGACAAGTAGTCAGAGCCCAGGGATTCCTGAGTCCCCATTTTCCCTCTCTTCCTCTGCTCCTTTTCTGATCCTTTGGAGGATTTTCAGCTGAATTAGGAGGAAGAACCATGCCAAGCTGCTGTCATGGCCAGCCTTGTCAATGCTTCCAGAGCCTTCCTCTCATTTTTTCCTTTTGAAGCAATCTGAGCTGTGGTGGAGAGCTCTGGAGGAAGATGATCCTTGGGTCAGATCTTCTAAGAGGGCCACTTTTTGCTACTAAAAATAAAGGGGGAATCCCAGAAATCTGTGGCTTAGACCTCCTCTTCTTAGTACTGCACTGTGAGTTTTTCTTCCTTGATGCTATCCCGTCAGAGAAGGGATGGCTGTGAGGACATCTGCCTCTCCTTATCTGGATCTAGACCCATTTCGTGCGTAGCAAAACCTCATGCATGTGGAATCATGCATGTGGAATAACACAATGTACAGCCCCTGTTCATGTTGGGGCTACACCTATTCTTTAACTTGCCTAGAAAGAGATTTCAAAGTGCTCAGCAGTTTTAGGGCAGTAATGCCATGCTGGAACTTGCTTCAGCAGAGATAATCTGACTCTCAAACTGTTTCAATGTCTGCTCTTACCTTCTTTCTGCTTAAGGGAGAATCTTTGCATACAGAGCTGTAATTGAGGGTAGTAAATTGGAATAGCAGTGTCTTGTCAGATTTTAAACATGGCCCATCTGTCCTCTTTCCTTGTTCTGGCTTACCTGTTCCACTTGTACTTAGGAGAGAGCTCACACACGCCTGAGCTTCTGTACTCTCAGCTGTCAAGCCCAAGGTGGGAAAGTGTTAGGAGAGTGGGAGGAAACTGTTAATCCCAAAGCTTTCATGTGGCTGACAGTGCAAAGTAACCGCCACTTCCTCTGCAGCTATGGTTGCTCTCTGTCTGCAGCCTATGCTTTAAGATGCAGCACACACAAATTCAAGCAGAAGAGAGAAATGATGCAGTGTTACAAGGGCTTAAAATGCCTTAAAAGTAGCAGAGATTCACACCTGCCCACAGGTTACTGTTCAGATGTGATGCTTCCAGATCAAATTTTTCCTCTGTTCCTGAAGTAACCTGCTCTGCTGTGAGGGGTTTTTATCTCGAACTGGTGGATAAGGGAAGACTCACCAGGGAAAATATTCTGTTATCTTCTTCTCCTTCATCTCTCCCTGTCAGGCCTCAGTTGCTTCAGATCCAGGTCATTGCTTTCATTCTCCTGTATGGGTCAGGGTGAACTTGCATAATAGCATGACAAAAATGGCCACATGCTGCTGTGTAGACCCCATTCTGGGATGATCACTGGTTTAGAACCCAACAATGGGAAGGAGCTGGAGCCAGCTTTAAGCTGACTGTGGTTGTAGCCCCTGATCTTTTTGGTCCTACCTCAGCTCCAAATGATCATAGCGAGACAACAGGACCTGCAATTACAGAGAGTTCAGAAAGTGTTTTACACTTTTTACAGCCTCTGCAGTTCTGCAAGAGCTTAGAAACATGGTGCTGTGTGCAGCTGTTTGTTCCTATACTGCACTGCAGTCACACACTAGATTAGGGAACTGGCTGATTCAGGTCTAATCCAGCCTTTCTGGAAGTGAGCAAGAAAGGTTTTACTCAGGTCAGCTCCCTGATGTGGATTACTGTGCACTGGCACGGATGCTCATGCCATGGGTATGGGAAAAGGACTGTGTCAGCTGCAGGATTAGGTTATGCTGATATAAGCTGCACTGCTCTGATCAAAATTAGGTCAAATTTAAACAGTATTAAATTTAAGCAGAAATGAGGCATGCTTCTGATGAGCCTTCTCCAAAACTCACATGGGTCTGACTGTGCTGCCTGGCTGCAATTCAGAGGACACCACAAGGAACCTGAGGGGTGGTCAGGACTGTTTGAGTGCCAACCTCAAATGCAGACCAAGGGGTTTTTAACTCGGGATTCCTGTGAGCTGTATCACAGGAAGTAATGAAGTAATTCTGCACAGATGGCAAAGTGGTTAACCAGGGCATTATACAACTGTGAGCAGCAGACTGCGTTAGATGAGACTATCATCCTGGTGGACTAGAACAGGGATCAGATTAGAACAAGATTGGAATAGTTTTGTTATTCTAGAACCCCAAATGCTGGGATTTGGGGACTGGAAGTCCTGGAATAAAACAAGCACCAAGGCTGCCTCATGGCAGTTCCTCACCAGTACTTATTCAGCCCAAAGCCTATTGATTGTTTGCATTTTAAGGTGGTGAATATTTTCCTTAGACTGTAGATGTTTGTCTAGTTTAGGATTAAAGCATGAAAGTAAAATACGTACGTAGAAAGAGTCTGTGTTCACCAGATGGTTGTGTGATTATTCCATAGGATTACAAGAGCTAGGCTTAGAAAAGGAAAATCTTGCCCCTGAAGTCTTGACTTAATGAAGCAAGATACGAAGATTTGGGGGTTCTCAGATTTTCACCATTGTGATGCTTGGAAACCTTCTTCTCTTTTGAATCAGTTGAACAAATAGCAGGATTTGCCCCACCAGATCATGTGTTTGTAATAGAAGTCAATACTCGAACCATAAATAATAGTGGAGTAGGGGACAGAATTTAAACAAGCCCTGCAAGCTCTAGTTACAATGACAAACAGTTCCACCCTTGCATGTCATTTTTACAAATGATTTCTTTCCCCAGTGTCTTTTCATCTAACTATAGTTTGCCTCACAACAAGTTACAGCTGTATAAATATCCTTGTTTTGTTTTCTGTGATGTGAAGTGGATGGACTGGATTGCTCTGGATCACAGACATGCCAGGATGGAAAGCACTTGCAGATATTTGAAACTATTTACATTTGGCAACTAAGCAACCAGGCAAATAGACAATGTGTATGACACCTGCCAAACATACTATGTGACAACCTGAGTCACACATTTCCTTGTGCAGTAGCATCCAAGTGTTTTCTTGGGTAGCATCTTAACACATGAGAGAACATGAGCACTTAGTACAAGCTGTCCACAGCACATGTAATGGACACATCTGTGTGGCAGGGGATGGGCTGTTCTCTGTGTTCACTGTGTACCAGAAGTACCCCAAGAACACCCTCCTGAAGCTTTGATAATTGTCTAAAAGCATGACAACTCAAATTGCCTGTGGCCAGGATTAACTAGGGACAGGATATAGTCTGTAATCTGGAGGAGTCGAGTGTGGAACACTCCATATAAACAGTCCCAACTGGCAACTGGCCCTGCTGAAATAAAACCAGATGCTCAGGGAGGGGTATTGAACCAGTACAAGCATCTGGAGATACCTGGCATTCAGAATAACCTCCCAAGTTGCCAGGGCACCTTGGAGTCTTTTATTTGTCTATGAACTTGTCAAGGGTTTTATTAGTTTTAGTTTAAGATAAGTCTTACCTCTGCAGTGTGCTCTGATGAGGCGTTTCATATCTTAATTATCCATCATGCAAATAGCGTGTTCGTTTGAAGCCTGACAGTATCTGTATGATTTTACGAGTATGGCTTCAGAGCAGTAGTTGTTCTGAAGTCACCCCACTAACAGGGCTCATCTTTGAGGCTGTCAACCAGTGTGTGTGTGTGGAAAGAGTTGGAGGCAGAGCTCACTGGGCTCTCCCAGCTGGGGACAGACAGCTGCGGGTCAAGCTGCACATTACAGCAAAGTCAGCTTAATAGTTTATATATGCTGATTCTCCCTCCCTTGCACTGTTTCTGTTGCTGACAGGATCCCTTGCTGAGCTGGCTGAGGCTGCTAGCCCAGCAAAACCTATCTCAGGCTGTTCTCATGGTGCTACTAAGCTAAAGTTAGTGCATGGAGCAGGTCAGTAAGTCCCAGAGCAGGAGCAAGGTGAACCATGGGAGTACATATCCAAGATGTGGAGGACGGGAACATACAAATAGCAGCAAACTATTAGACCAGATTGAACTATCACATGTAACTTCACCTCCTGTTTTCTGTGGCTCAGGGCTATGCCTATGTCCTGTCTTTTAGCCTGCTTATTGCCTGACTGTTGTATCATAGAATGAGATATAAACTCACTTGCTTTGGCAGTGCCCTGAAATGTGCCCCTGGGCCACATGCAATGACGCCAGTCTCTGAAACAGTAATAATAAAGATACTGTTGTCCGTTTCTTTTCCTTCTGTGTCTGACAGATTGACCAAAACCAGTTTGATAAAATCCTGGAGCTGATAGAAAGTGGCAAGAAAGAAGGGGCTAAGCTGGAGTGTGGGGGTCTTGCCATTGAAGACAGAGGCCTGTTTATAAAACCCACTGTGTTTTCAGAGGTCACTGACAACATGCGTATCGCCAAAGAAGAGGTACAGTACAAGTCACCTGAACCTATATATGTATTTAAATGGGAAAGAAAAGAGGTATGGTTGTAGGTTGAAGTGAAAACCTCAGAGGAGAACTGAAGTTTCACTTATTTCAGCGTCTTAACAACTGTCTAATGCTGAAATCTATTCTACTAATGAAGTATCTGCAAGGTGAACTTCAATTGGAGTTTATGTGCATATGGGGGGGAATTGTGGGTGGAAAAGGAGGAGAACAGAACAGGCAAAAATTCCTGTCAAAATGTTTTAGCAGCAGTTTTTGTGCAATGGATAGGTGTCTGTTTGCAGCCCTTCCTAATGCCTTGCAGCTTTCCCTCGTTTTGTTTGGTTTTCCAAAAGGAAAGTAGCCCCCCTGAGCGTATCTAGTATACCTTAATAAACCCAGATGAAAACATAGTAGATAACACTACCCTAAAGCTTTTGGGTCTCATTTCAGGAAAACTTGCTATAATGCAAAATACAGGTGCATGCCTTACCTAGGTAAACACTGCTTCTGAATAAGAAATAGTGGTAATGGAAGGGTGTCTGTCTGAACCCTTGATTTTAAATAGAGATGAATAAAAATAACTGTAACTGTGGCAGGCTGGAGCAATCTGTGTCTCTTTTGCCCTGAAGTTTTCAAGTTTCCTGAAGACAGTTCAGTTCTCCCACTCTACGCAGATGTGTTCTCACGCACCTCCTACTGAGTGGACTTGAAATTGCTCAGCTATGATACATGCTGATTCAGCGTGAGAGAGGACAGGATGATGTGTGTTCTTGCTCCACTACTTAGTAAAAAAGGAGTTGCTTTATTGCAGAAAGGTGGGATAAGATATCTGGGACCTGAAGCTGGAGAGGAGGGAAGGAATGGCCCTGCTGTTCTGCCACTGAAGAACTTCTCTCAAGTAACCTTAACCTGAAATGATCCCTGATTCTGTTCCCATGATGAAATCCCCTGGGATTGACCATTTTTTTTCCTCTTTGAAAGCATGGTCAAAAGCAGCAAAGTGCAACTCTAATACTCTGGCTTTCATTATTCATATGCAGAAAAATTGAACAAGCCGTATGTGATTAGGTCCCGTGATATTCCTTTGAAACAGAAGTTAATCTACAGTTTCCCCAAAGGAAAATAAATAGTTGCCAAAGTCTAACTGGCACTTGTTTTTTTACAGTTTAGCCTAGTGCATTATATGGGGCTGCTTACTTTTCACTCCTGACAAAATGTTTAATGTCTCACATCTGCCACAGCTTCTCTGAGAAACCTGGGAAAGGTATCAGTCAGTCTGGATATGAGTTACAGTCTAAAAATAGAGGGAATAAGAGCTGAAAATCCCATGACAGGCCTTTTTGTAATGAACTGACTCCAAATCCCAAGTCACAATTCATGGACTTTATCCAGTTTCATTCATTCTCAGCTTTGTTGCAAATGCACGTTCATCCTTTGCCTAGGGTCAAGTTAAGTACCTGGATCTCCCAAAACGAAGGCATTCAGAAACACTTGTATGAGCCTAAAAGCTAGGGAAACTGCTCAGCCTGGCCCTCAAGGTGGCACAAGCAATACTGTATCTCACCTTAGCTCAGGGTTTATTATACTGAAAGACCATGCAGGCCAGGAAAGGGCCTCACCTTTCATACTGTACAGGATGAGAGTCACCATCCAGAAGTTGGGAAGCACTGTGTGTGCTTGCTGCCTTTGTCCTGGCAACCTGGGAAGCCAAATTTGTGGTCAGACGCATGCTGGTAAATGCACTGCATGCAAATAAACTGCACACAGTGACAAAATCAGAGTTCAAACCAAGAAGAAAATTTGCAATCCTTGAAATATATGAATTACTGCTTGAGTACACTCAACTTCTGAGTTCAAAAGGGGAGTCATAAATGGAGTAAGGATGAATCATTTGAAACTTGTCCAGATCTTACTCTGCTTATTCCTATTACAAATGATCTGCTAGTTAGCATGTATTAGCTACTGTAGCACATCACTGTAGTTCCTTTGAAGTCAGTTTGATTAGTAGGTTTTGAAGACTATCAGTGACTTCTAGCAGACCAGGATGTAACATTTTAAATACAGTATCCAACCAAAGCACCCAATTGTGTTTACTTCAGAATTGCCACAATTAGCAAAGGCTTTCCTCCCTTTGTGCAGATTTTTGGGCCAGTTCAGCCAATTATGAAGTTCAAGAGTATAGAAGAGGTCATAAGGAGAGCCAACAGTACTGAGTATGGACTCACAGCTGCAGTGTTCACAAAGAATCTGGACAGAGCATTAACACTAGCTTCAGCATTGCAGTCAGGAACAGTCTGGTAAGCAGTGTGGGACCAGAGTGTGGGCTGGGATTTTGTTTCCTGGGAGAGGGGAGGGAGTATGATTTGGAATCATGTGTATGTGCCACAACTAAGATGTATTAGTCTGCTTAATTCCCAATATCCTGCTTAGAAACAACATCCGTTCATCAAAATATGGTGGTAAAGACCAGACAGTCAGGCAAGAAATGGACTTTTTGTTCCTTCAGTCGATGTAGTTCTTTGACTGGAAATCCCTGGAAGTGTAGGGGTTGTAGTGAGTTCCACCAGACATGATGCCTTTCAAAATCCTGTGTGTGAAGGCAAGCAATTTTCACCATCTCTAGGTAGCATCAGATGGGTCTTAGCTGCACAAATCAGCATGGACGGTAGATGGCATCACACCACTGTCAGAAAGATCAGCTTTTTTTGCTTATAAAATTACTTTACATTAGAATCGTTTTAAAGAAGGAATCCTGATCCCCCCACACACACACACTTATGGTAGGAATTTGATCTGAGATCTGACTTTGATACCTACAGAGGATTGATTTTAAGATTTGGCATCAGAAGAATCTGCTTCTGAATAACATTTACATGAAAATGGGATGTTAGGCTTTGAAGGATAGACATGCTGTACATACATGAAGGTGCAGTCCTACAGCACCAAGCCATAGCTGTCTCTCTTCCAGACATTTGATCTTACTGAGATGCTGAGGAAGTATCTGCCTTAGCTTTAGCTGCCTAATATCTACAGAGAAATGCCTGGCATTCCATTTTACTGCAACACAATTGTCTAATGCAGTCCAACTCTTTTCTATACCTGGAAGTGGATGGTGGGGCTGCTCGTGAGTGTTTGTGGACAGCTTTCTGAGTAAACATGTTCAGTGCAGAATGTGCTTCATTAAATTAGGGAATAGGTTGTACTACTTATTTTAAGCACAGCTCTGAATACAGCATAAATTCCAGCTCAAGGATGAATGTCTTTGCCATTAGAGGCTACGAAGTGAGATGTAGGTCAGAGTGAGCACCACTCAAATGTCTTCTGTTTCTGACACAAAAGAAGATTTATTGCTAAAATCTGATTTTGCAAGCGTATGAACTGTATAAAGAGAAAACTGTCAGATTTCAGCCTTTTTTGTGGTGGTGGTGTTGTCATCATCATCTTGTTTCTCCTTGGAACTGAATTGTGGTTTTACAATTGACGTTTTTATTGTAGGATCAACTGTTACAACGCACTCTATGCACAGGCTCCTTTTGGTGGCTTTAAAATGTCAGGCAATGGCAGAGAACTGTAAGTTTTGCTCTGTTTTGTTTATATGTGGATGGTGAATGCAATAACTATGAAAATGTTGTTGAATTTGCTTTAAACTATTAGGCTTGCAGTATGCTGCAGAGGGAGGTGCTAAGCCAATACAGTGTGGATGTAATGCATAGATGTGAAAACCTGAGTGGTGCCTTTTAGAGTACCTTCATCTGCTTTATAAGCTCTTACTCCTGCTCAGTCAGTTCTACTCGTGAAAGCATTTGTTTCTTTCACAATGGGGTGTAACTGTGTGTACTTAGGTGCGTGTGCTTCATGATTATGAGCAGTAGCTTGTATAAGTTAGTTTAAATCTGGTTGTAATGGCCTGAAGACATTTACAGCAGCTGTCAATCAGAGGCTAAAATGCATTTGTGTGTAAATCTCTTATCTTAGGGGAATACACCTTAACAAGCTACAATTGCTTGTCCCCTTCCCTCCTCTCTCTTCTCTTCCAGCGGTGAATATGCTCTGGCAGAATATACCGAAGTGAAAACAGTCACCATCAAACTCTCCCAGAAGAGCCCATGAAAGCAGAAGGCCTGAATGTGACACTGAATGTGGCACCTGGGGGATGTGTTCAGAGCAAAGGGGAGGGGAGGGGAGGAAGGAGAATGGAAACACTTAACTTTATTCCTCTAGAAACACTGAATCTACTGGACTCCATTTTGCCAGCTGGCTCTTTGAAAACCGATTTAACTGACCCTACTGGCAGCGCAGCACACACTTGTATGGCACAAGTCCCTGGCTGTCCATCTGTCTGCTACCTGTGACAGTGTTTGCAGGACTTTGCTTTCAAACTGTACCCCTGAAGGACGTGAACATCAGTGGCATGTTAGACAAGCTTCTGGTACTGTTAGTGTGAGGTGTCCCTGCCCATGGCAGGGGGTTGGAAATAGATGATCTTCAGGTCCTTTCCAACCTTAACTATTCTATGATTCTATATGGGTTTCACTTGGCTTAAATGGACTTGAGTGGTTGGGTTAATACAACGTGACTGAAGTTGGCAGAGTTTGTGTGAAGACTGCAGCTGGAGTTCAGAATTTCAAGCTTTCATGGAAGGATTTGTAAAGAAATTCCCTTTGAAAGAGCTATTTTTGTCTCTCTAAAGATACATGCGTTCTCCATAGTGGTGATATTCTAGCCCTGAATGAGATTTGTGGGAGTTTCCTAGAGGACTCCTTTAGGGCCTGTATTTCACCCAACAGAGCTAGACTTTAAAGTGTCCTTGGAACCTGATGTCCTGGTGTGCACACGTGCTGCAAATGCAAGGTACTGACTTTCTAACCCTTCTAGCTCCAAATGAGTCATCATTGTATCTCAAACCTTCACTATAGCACTTTTTGCAAGAGGATTTTGCACTGTACTTACCATGATGGCACCGAGTTGAATGCTAAGCATGTAGCATGGTAGATACCCCACAGAAAATACCCCACACCAGTTCTCCTGACTTGGGGGAGGGAGCTGAAGAGCTGCAAGAAGCTGTCCTGCTTGCTCTTTCTTTGTAACTTTCAGGCTTTATGAACATCTCTTCACTTTTTGAGCCAGAATTATCATTATCAGAGTAAAACTTACAAGCTCTCCTCACTGCTTTTTTATCCCATATGAATATAGCTTAAAATACATTTCTGGAAGTACAGTAGGAAAAGGCAGGTGCTCCCAAGTACACACTCAGTGCTAAAGATGTGGGTGTACAAGCAGTTATCATGGAATAAGCTATGGCTGGACTTAAATGTGTCAGCAGCTTTGCAGTACTGTGAGTACTGTCATCTTGTGGCAAGCACAGAGTAGCTGGTCCTTCACCGAGACCTAAACTGCCTTGAGCTATATAAGCATGCTCATACATGAATAGCATCCGGGGAGTGGCTGTCACACCAAGTTCATGCCTTAAGTCTCTCCTGCAGTAACTTCTTTGCATGCTCATTCTTTACTATGAGATTAATGACAAGCCACCAGTTCCTGGGCTCTCCCTCCTCTTCCTGCTGATTCTGTACCGGAGAACCACTGGCAAGAGTATGGGAAGTTCCACGTTTGCAGGAGCTGTGAGTATGCAGGAGTTAGTGGTGCCAGCTTGTTAGGGAGTTCAGCTGATCTCACTGGCATTGTCCTCTGAGAGCAAACCAACAGAGGTTCCTTACAGCCATCAACAGATCTCCATGGATAAAGATTCCTGCCTGGAGCCTTCCAGATGTCAGTGCCTGAAGCAGAAATGCAGGTCTAACCTCTCTTCTCTGATGCAAGCAAGGATTTAACCAGTACTTTCCTTAGCTCAGAGATGTACCCAGTCAGTAACAAGTTCTGCTGCATGAGTGGCCCTTTTTTTTTGGAGGAGGAAGGAGGTGGTAAGTAAGGAAAAAGTTTGCATGAGCTTAAACTTCCTTGTTAGTGAACATTGAAATTGCACTTCAACCCTGCTTAACTTCTTAAATGACATACCTCCACCAGCAGTGCGTAACACAGGCATGTGAGACAGGTAAATCTCCCCATCCAGTGAAGGAAATGTCCTCCCTTCCCCATGAAAGGCCAAATGGGAACACTGTAAATAAGTTTCTATGTTTTGTAAAACACTTTAAGAGTGCAAACAATGTCTCAGACAAACATTTTACTTTTGCCTACTGGTTGGTTTTCTAGGGCTGCAGTCAGGAGGGAGAGAAGGCAAACAGTAAAAGGCTGGTTATCTTGCTCTGTCTCTGTGTTTTTGATGGACAGTGGTTGAAACCCAAATCAGCTGAGGTTCTGAAGTTCCTAGGATTCTGGCTTTATATGTATGATATATATTTCACCTCCTTTTTCTTATCAAGTTTTTAAAAAGTCAATGTATCTCTTATTGTATAAATCAGGGTTTGACTCTACACACTGAATTTTGTAAGTTATATAACACTAGACACTAACTTTAAGATAACCCCTTAGCGGGTATATATTCTTCCATTGCACACCAAGGCTTTCATATGAAATACTAGGTTTGGGGTTTTATATTAAAAAAGAACTATATTTATAAATTAGGAGACAGTTAATCTAATGTATTTTTATAGCTAAAGGTACAGGCAAACGCTATGTTTAAACCTCATGTATATATTTAGACTCTGGGTATCTTTTTGTAATAGTTCTCATTCCTAATAAATGTTTAACTTTGTGAAGTGGTTCTTAAATGCTGCACTTTGAAGGTGGGGGGGCAGAAAACTTCCACTGACTTCACTCTCTAACAGAGGGGAATAAGTTGAATGCCTTTTGTTTTTACACTGCTTTAAGATAATTACAGCCCCTCTTACACATGTAGTAAGACTCCTTCCATCAGCAAACGTCTTCCACTCAACTCCATCCTCCTCTCACTGGGTTTCATTGCGCTCTGGCACATTGTGCCAACACAAGCAAACAGTAGAAAGGGTTACTGTTCAGTTCTTCTAAACCAAACTGCCACTGAATTGCTGTACTTACAGTGGGCTCTTCCTCAGAGTTGTGTCTGTTCCACTTCATTCAGTAGCCCAGCAGTAGTCCTGAAGTGGAAACATGCACAAGACACAATGTCATTTCAAGGTACCTTCTCCACATGGCAGAACTGAAGGTAGAGTGCCTGTCTGCAGGTGTGTATCTGGGGATGCAGTATCCCACTGGGGATTCCAAAGCCATCTGAACCTGGTTCATTTCTGAAGTTAGTGAGGGATTAGCCTATTTGAAAAGCAAAGCCCTGAAGTGTAGTTGGTGCTTCACACACAAAACCTGCAGCATGTGCCTGCTAGCTTACCCTTTAGCAGTCACTTTTGTAAGCTGAGGAGAAGAGGAGCAGAGCTGCAGCTGGCAGGGGCAAGCACAGCCTCTTCCAGTTCAAAAGGGTTCTAAAACCAGGTATCACTCCTGTGGCTGCAGCTAAAAGCAGATTAATGGGACCTGAACACAAGTGAAAGCACCAGAGAAGACCCATCCTCTGTCTCCACGATTACATCAAAGGAACACCCGAGGCAAGTCTCAGGCTGGATGCAGCTATTCCATGAATGGATATGGCTTTTCCCACACTCAGGTGGTCATCAGAGACCCATTTCTTGGTACAGACCAGGGAAGAAAATACCCTCAGTATGTAATTCACAGAATCACTGTGAATACCAAAGCAAAAAGCACGCAAAAGTGATCTTTTCTTAGTACACCCCATGAGTGGGGAGAGCAGAGCAGTACCAGGCTTGTGAGAGGTTCCGGTACCTGGGGATGAACGGGTTTGTGATGGAGAAACGATATTCCAGACGGAGCACGGTATGTCCGCCTCCTTCGGAAGGAAGGGGGCAACCTCGCCTTGCTTTTCCAAAGAGGAGCAAACTCCCTTCTGGGGAAGGAACAACTTTCAAAGAAAGGAATCTCGGATCAGCGCTGCTACCGGTAAGGCCCGGCCGACTGATGCTGACAGGAGATGGGCAGCAGTGTAGGAGCCCGGGGAGCTCTATGGCAGCAGGTTGTGAGGGCGAGCACCCCCCGACAAGCCCTGCAGCTCCCAAAGTCTGCTTTTACCCCCAAACACCCCCAGAGAGTGGGGTCCCGGCTGGACAAGGAGCCCAGAGGGGCAGCCCTGGGCCCTTTCTCTCCTCTCCCTCCACGTCCCCTCAGCCCTCAGGCAGGCGAGGCGCAGCCCCTCACGGCGGCCGGGGCCGGGCGGGCCCTCAGCGGCCGCGGGCCCGGTGGCGGAGGAGGCGCCGCACTCCTTTTCCTTCCTCCCTCCCTCCGCCTCCAGAGCCCCACAGCGAGACGGGCGGGCGAGCACCGGAGGAGGAGGAAGAGGAGGAGGAGGAGGAGGCGGCGGCCGCAGGGACCCCGCGGGCCCCGGGACGCAGGAGGTACCGAGGCTTTGCTGCCGCTTCGGCCTGGCCGCGCTGTGAGGGCACCTGCCCGGCAGTGAGGGGAGGCTGCGGGCTGGGGCTGCCGGGGCTGCTCGTGTGGAGAAAGGAGGGGGAAAAAGGTTCTTTAAAGCACAATAAAAGTGCGGAGGGAACTTCGCGGCGCTGCTCTACCCTCTCCTCCCCGGCCCGGGCTGCAGGAAAGCGGCCGCCCCGCCCGGCCCGGCCCGGAGCAAGGGGGGAAACACTTGGGGCTTGCTCTGAGGAGAACTCGGTTTATGGACGCGGCCGAGAGCGGCTCCTCCCGGGCTGCCCCGGCTCCCCGTGGCCGAGCGGCCCCCGGGAAGGCTCATGGGACACTTCGAATGGGGCCATGCCTCATTTCCCCTCAGTGTGGGCAGAAGGCGGTTGGCACTCTGTGCACAGAGCGGACCGAAGGACGTGTGTCCCGCCGGGATGGGATGTCTCCCGGCAGGAATGAGGCAGGCCGTGTCGGTTCCAGTGTGTGATGGATGGCAAGCAGAGGAGCCCGCAGTGCGTTTTCCATCCCGAAGGGGTTTTGGGGCTCTCTGGATCCGTGGTGGTACCTATTGCAGTGCCCTGATGGGCTACTGGGAAGCAGCAGGTGATTTGAGCCGAGAACTGGAGTTCTGGCATGTTTCTGGTGAGCTGGGAAGCGATCCCGGTGAGACCGTGGTGTTCGTGGGTGCCTTGCTGCCATTAGGCACCATACACACGGTGAGACTGGACGGGCAGAGTGGGGAGCAGCTCCTCGGGATGCTCCAGGCATGGCTGGATGCACTGGGACACTGATAGATGGCAGGAGCGGGTCTCAGGAGGGAAACTGGGAATGTGGGACATGGGATCATTAAATCAACCTTCAGGTGTGTTCTGCACATTCACACTGCTCCTTCTGCGGAGCACATAGGATCTGTCTCCCTAAATCAGACTAACACACGGTGTTTGCTTGTGTCACAGCTGAGTGTATCTTGCTTAAGGTAAAAGCACTGTTATTATATAGACAAAGGTCCTGAAATATGGAAATGCTGCTTTGATGGGTGCTGTGTGGCATTAGTATATGTGGCTACAGCATTTAGTGTCCTACCTGCAGTTAAAGGGAACTGATTATCAAAGCCACAGTATGATTGTTCCTGACAGTGTTTTCCTTTCATTGCATATAAGGAAAGTTTCAGCCTGAGGAATAAACTGAGTAGAAAGCTAAGAATCAGGAGTGGGGTGGTTTTCAAGTCTCTGTGGTCCACACTGACCCCAGTGGGGTCAGTTTCTTGTATGATTGCTGTGAGTGCACATGGTGTGCCCCATCGTACAGCAAGGAAATGCCTTAGAAACCAGCATCTGCTAAAAGAGCTGGTCCATTGGTCTTTGCATGGGGAAGTATTTATTCTTGCTGTAGCTGCTCAGTGTGTTTATAAGCAAGGGCACAGGGGAAGCATCACATCCCTTCCACTTTCAGAGTTAACAACCTGGACCACTTTGGGATCTTGGCATGTTCTAGGGCAGAATCTGGTCCTCCACTGCCATGGGCCCAGTTCACCAGTTCATGGGCTGGATCTGGGCTTCAGGACCACCTCCATCTCAGCCTCCTGCAGTAGCCAGAGCCTCCTACATGCACCCAGCTGCTGCACTGGGGTGCGAGAGCTGCTGGGGCCTGACCTGGGAGATGAACAGGCTGGGATGTTGAGGGAGGGATGGATGGATGCTCAGGCATCTGCATCCATCTGGAGCTGCAGCCATGCTGCTGCAAAGGAGGTGTTTGTGGCCTGTGTGTGTAAGTGCTCACATGCAGCCTGGCCCAGGTCTCTCAGTCCATATCATTATTTGCCATATGGCACCCAGGTTATTTTTCCCACCTCTGAAAAACACCAAAGCACCAAACCACAGTCTGTGGTCAACACCCAGAGCCTGGATTTCAGGGTATGTGCAGTGCTTGGGCTGTGAGTTTTAGTTCCTGCTGCCAGGCACCACAAAGTAGGGTCATCAGAAGCTGAGTTTTGCTAAGTGCACTTAAAATTCAATTATTTGCCTAGAAACAACTGATGTAGTGTGTAGGGACTTTTAACATTGTCAGCTGGTGATTAAAAACCTTGTAACATGGAGGAAGAGCAGAAAACTTCCTGGCAAATTGTGATGGATCAGTGTGTTTTTATATTCTCCTTGGCCTTTGATCCCAATGCAGGAAGCCAGCTCTGCTGAGGGAGAGTTAGGGATATTCTTGGGTCTTACAGGCTGAATAAGGACGTGGGTTACATGCTTTGGCAAATTAGAGCCTCTGATCAAAACTCAGTATCACACACCAGACGTGAGAAAAACCAATAGCAGTCAAAGGTGAAGGGCATCACATTATGTTTGAGAGGCTTTTACTGACTGAAACCAAAAGCAGAAAGTGAATGAACATTGATACTGGTTGGGCACACACTGCAAATTCACCCGTACTTTTAACCCCTGTGGAAGATGCATTCAAAGAGAGAAAATTCCAGGTGTGCAGTGGTGAAGAGGTAAGGAGGTGGAAATGCCTTTGGAGACCGAGCTGTGCAGTTTTCTGCTGGCTGTTGTGCAAGACAGTTCAGAAGAAGCCAACTTTAAGAGCTACTCAGGGCCTGATTTGCCTCCTTGAACATGTTTGAAGAAGCCTGAGGCTTCTAGGAGCACTGGGCAAAGGGGAAGGAGCTGGTGTGTTTCTCTCAACCCTCTTTTCTTTCCTACAGAGCACTGTCTCAGTAACCACATCAGTATTTCTCAGTTTCTCACGGTGCAGTCTTACAAGAGCCGCAGTCTTCTTTGTGGACGGGAAAGGTTTTGAGGTTGCAGTTAGGATTTTTCCAGCTGCACTGCATGGTTTCAATGCTCTGCCTTTACACTAGCTTGTGGAGAATCTGAAACTGCAGCTGTGACCCCTGCCTACCCCCAAAGACTGAGTAGCTTCAGTGGAGAAAGATTGGGAACATTATCTTTCTATAGCAGAGATGTTAGTCTCCTCTGTTAATTCATGTTATGCTCTTTAACAAAGCTATTATGAAAATAATTGTATTTATAAGATGATAAATGCATTTCTGCAAAGCAACATTCAGACAACTGCATTAGAATGCGGAGGAATAAGCTTCATGCAATTTCCAGACAACTAATTTGTTTTGCTGTTTATTTTTAAACAGAGCAAATGATGTTTCATCAGGATGATGCTTACTAACAGCCTCTGCTCCTGCATTTACTTGACGGAGATCATTCGGCTTTGACAACACTTCAGTTTTAAGCGCTGCAGAAAGTTTGTCTGTTGGATCTTCACAACTGCGACCCAGAATGTACTGGTGTGTGGGAACTGAGGAATCCGCTGTTTGCAGAGAGAGCAGCATGGATCCACAAAATGGTAAATGGGAGGATTTCTTTCCTTTCCTGGTCAGATTGGGAGCAAAAGGTTTTAAGAGTGGCCAGCTGCCACTGAGTTTCAATGACATTTAAATGTGTGGAAGATCTTTGAGTGATTTGAGCCCTAATCATTGAAAATTGATAGGTTAGAACAAGGAATTTTACTTCCAAGAAGAGTCATGTTGAACTACTCAGGCGGTAAGAATAGCATTCCTCTGAAGACTGATTTTTCTCCAAAGGCCTACGGAATTAGTCAATATATGTATCACGTCTCACCAGTTCCTAAATATGTTTTACAAGATCTGTGCTTTTTCAGTGTGTGAATGCAAATATGTTCCCAGCCGCTGATGCAGTGTGTATTTGGGGGATGAAAGCTGCTAAAATCAGAGCATCATTCCTCAGGCTGAACCTGATATTAACCTGCTCTAGTTTTATTGTCAACTTTGATTTAGTGGCTTGCAATGGGTTATTGTTGGCTAGGTTGGAAGGTCGGTGTTCATATAATGTCATAAATCCACAGTGGGAATTTCTCTTTAGGAGAGACATATGCTTCAGGTTCCTTCCTGTCAATTTAGTTTGTTTTCTGAACAACCAAATTATTTTTGGATGGCTTTTATCCCTGAAACTCTCATCTCCTCAGCACTGCTGCCATTCTCTGAGTCAAACCCCAGTTATACTCCTGCAGCAAGAAATAGCCGCCTGGTTATTGTATAACGGTATTCCCCCCTTGCAACAAGCAGTTCATTAGGAGGCAGCATCTGCGTTTTAAGTGTGGGATGAAGGTGTGTTTGACGCTTTGTAGTGAGTAAGCAGGCTTCAGCAGAAGCTAATGTTTTTGCAGCCTTATTTTGGATTTTATCAGCAACTATGAAGCAAAACCTGATAGTTTATTCAGAGGCCGCCTTATCTGGTTTGAAGACGTTTCTCACCAGCATCACAGGGAGCTCTGGGGACTCTTTCCTCTCTCCGTATGTATGCTGCTTATTCTGTGATACTGATTTTTCTCTTTGGGTTTGCTTTTGTAAATCAGCATTGTATCTTTCTGTAATAATGAGGAGCATTTGGTTATTGAATAGCCTTAAATTCTATCTTCTGAATTTCTCTCTGGAAGAAATTATCTCCATTTGAATACTAAGCTATAAAACATGAGAAGAATTTTAATCTGTGCTAATGATTCACAAGTGTTAAGAATTGCTAAATTTTTGTCCTGCAGTAGTGATTTGACAAGTTTTTCTCCCTCTTTAAAGATACAGTAAATAAAACAAATTGGCTTAGGAGTGCATAATGAAGTGAAAAGCAAAAAAGGCAGATCTACATTATGAGCTCAGTTTTTGTTCTGGGAACTTTATTACATGCTTCTGTTATGTAAATATATTCAGTTAAACTGGTTAACTGGAAGCAGACAAATCGTACCGGTATAACTCTTCTATACACGTCTGGGTTATTGTATTTGATAAACAGTGTTGGAAGGCTGGCAAAGGGATCCTGTGAATGTTTAAGATTGAGTAGTGCCCTGGTTGATTTGTCTTTGTAAGCATGCTGTACATGTTTAAACTCTTTTATTTCAGGCTTGTTTGAGTCCTGCCAAGAATAATTGTCATTAGCTGGCTGGTCCACTCCCTAAGTTAGCTGGTCCTTGTTCTGCATTTGGATCCTATTACAGAGCTTGATGGCAGGAATGAGGTGACTCATTTAGCCTCCACATCTGAACCTATTGTTTACACGATTTATTAACAATATAGATGCAACCTCCTGCTTCCATTCAGTGGGAACCACTGGGAAGTGGAGTGAGATCACAGATCATTTCCTTAATGCCAATGACCTCATTAGTGCTCCCAAAGCTTGGAGGCTTTCTTGGGGAGGCAGGAGGGACAGCGTGAATGTGAGGGGTTTAGCAAACAGCACGGCAGTTCTTGTGCCTCAGTGATGGATCAGTGCAGCGTTATGGCTGGCACAGTGCTGGAGGCACCTTCCAGTGGGTACCATGAGCACCCACTGCCTTGATCATTTGAAACCCTTAAGGTTTTTAGGGCTTTTTTCCCCCCACAGCTATGCATTTGGCCAGCTGTCCATGTGGAGAATAGGTTCACAGCATCACTGACTCTAGGTAGCAAATGTAAGATATGATGCAAGGGCTCACCTTACTGCTTGCGTCTCCTTTGCTATTCCTCTTGGCTGTGACAGTGATCTTGCCTGTATCCCAGAAGGATGCTCAGTTACCGTCAGAGCTGTGCTTCAGAACTGGACCCTCTCTACCCTCTGGGATGATGCTGGGCTTGACTCGATGCCAGCTGAGCACCCACTGGTCCACAGAGAGGATTTGTCCCTGGAGTGTAGAATAATGCTCCATTCCGGGTGCAGTCAGCATCTCCCTTCCCTCCTCAAACCCTGCTTCCCCTCTCCTAGATATGTTCATCTTGCCCTAATTAAAGGCAAGAAAGCGAGCAGAGATACGGGGGTGGCTACAGCCTCTCAGGGAACACAGGTTTTGGGTTTTTTAAACTTGATTAAGGAGTTCTACATAATATAGTGGAGGTGACATAATGCCAGGCTTGTAAGAAATACAATGGAAGCCCAAAGATGTCACTGTATGAATGCCTAAAACAGAATAGAGAGTCATCTTTCTGTGGGCTGGTTGGTTTCTTTGAATCTTATGAAATTTTACAGCTAGGATTTAATTCTCATAGGAGATTCTAGGAGACAGATCAGCCAAGATGTAGAAAAGCAATCATTGTCTGCTGCAGGGTAAGGACAGTTTTGTTAAAGAGCTTATTGCTGCCTTACTGAGGATTTTATTCAAAGTCGCAGTGTTCATCTGCCACTGGTTTGTGTCTTGGAGGTGGAATTGGATTATCCTTCCAGCACACCAGAGGGTGTCTCTTTCCTCCTTCTAAATCTAGAAATGGGCATTGATAAGGGTGTTATGTTGTAATGTATATAATATTACGTATTAGGGACTATGATGCCAATGATAGTTGCTTGACATTTTATAGTAGCTTTGCACATATTAACTAAATCAACCTTTAGAGCTTCTTTTGAGGCAAATCTGGTTTAAGCTGGTGACTTCCAACTTCATGTCCATGGAAGCACAAGTAGACATGGGCAGAATACCTGAAAAAGAGACCTAAATATTAAAATGAAGGATCAAACAAGTGACTAGAATATAATGGCTTGAGTTGGCATTTGGAGTGGACCAAAGACTCTTAAAGCTGTGCTTCAAAAGTGCTGTGGTGACCCAGCAGCTCCCAGGGCTTTGTATTTTGTCAGAAAGAAGCTACTCACAATTGTAGTGACCTTTGCAACCCCATCTGGGCCATGGCTCAGCTCAGTACTGACTCAGAGGGAAAGCAGCTGCCTGTGCTGCTGCTTCCTGAGTTGTAGAGAAGTCTCCAGTGCAAGTAAGGGGAGTTTAACTGGAAGAGTTAAGGAGTCGTTTTAACAAGAGGGACTGCTCAGGAGCGAGTGCAGTTCTATGTGGAAAGTTGCACAATGGATTGAATGGTGACAGCTTGAGGTTAGCTAATAGCAACTGAAATGGTTCATTCTCTGGGGACATGGCTTTGTGCATGCCGCATCACTCCCCGGTTTGCATCAGGGCAGAACATCTGCAAATGTGGCCCAGGCCTTCATCAGAGGCTTTTTGAGGAGGTGACAGGGTCTGTCTGTCACCAGGACTGTATGTGGAGGGATGGAAACTTCGGGAGACTGTGCCCTTGTTCTCCCTTTGGTGCTTACTGGCTAACCCGAGCCTGCCAGGCTGTCAGTGTGAAATCCACTTAAAAAGTAAGTCTACAGGAAGAACTGACTTCTTTACAGCAGTAAAAGCAGCAGAGCTCACCCGCTCCAGGATGTGCATGTAAATGGCCTCCAGATCATTTTTGGTGTCATTTGCACTCATTTCCACTGTTGTTTTTGTTGCCTGTGAAGGGCAGGAACTGGCATTTGGTAGTGAGAATATCTTTGCTTATAAATCTTCCCTGTTGAATAGAGGAGGAAGGGAAAATCAGTGCTGGCAGCACCACTGGTGTCACTTTGTTCTTCGTGAAATCACCATGTAAACCTTAAAACCTTTATAGCAGCTGTGTGCATGGGGCTTGGGCCAGGTTTTAGGGCATGTTGACTTAGCCCCATCTGTGGCACGTTGTGCTATGTAACAGGGAAAATGTATTTGCCCCCTCTGTTCTGCTTTTTCCATCCACACATTACCCTGTAGTAACATTACCCTGAGCCTGCTGCGACAGCATGGTGGTGAGAAGGACAAGGAGAGCATCTTGGAGGTGATTTGAGCACACAGAGCACTAGAGACCTGCAGTGTGTTGTTTGCTTGAAGTTCTGTATAATCAGAGTCAATGAGCCTTGAAAGTCTTCTGGTTTTCTTCCTGCTTCTTAAGCTGTGAGTCCAAACAGCAAATTGAAAGTATTCCTGCAAGCAAAACATGAGAAAGGCAAAAAATAAACCAGGTGTCTTATGTGAGTTAGTCTTACTGCCTGATGCCCTGCAGAAGGAGAAGTAGGAAATGCTAGGCAGGAATAGGAAGTACACTGGTAAAGCAGTAGTAATAGGCCTGTATTTTTAACCCTATTTAAATACACAATCTACAGAAGTGGTGCAGTCTCACACAGGGCCAAAAGCTGATGCGGAAGGCCAGCCTGCAGCAGAAAATGCATGTGGTTAAGCCTGTCATCCTGTGCAGACTGTAACAGAGCTGCATATTGCACCATCTCACCAAGCTGAGCCTGGGTTGCTGAAAAGGGCAACAAATGCTGGAGTGTTTACAATTAGGAGCCTAATTTAAGACATTCTGAACTGATTCTCAGAGCCTGGATACTAAGCTCTGTTATTCACACCCACCCTTAGAAGATGTCCCTTCTATTTTGAAGCAGAGGCATCTGGAAGAGCCATTTGCCTTTGGAAATATCTTCATATGCATGTGTAAAATGGGAGTTTGGCTTGTGGGTGCTGCATCCCTCTAGAGTCAGGGAGGTATAAAGGAATACTTAGGTCTTAGTAGTGGCAGGAACAGCTTTGTCCAGATAAATACCATCAAAGCCAGCCTGATCTTGAACTTGTGGGCTGTAGCTGCTGGAAGTGCCAGGAGTGTGATACAGACCTTAGGAAGCTAAGTGAGCAGACAGTGCAACCTGAGAGCCAGACTGATTTACAGAGAGTAGTAAATCGTTGATCTTTGTCTGAGCAGTACCTGGCATTATCTGCTGCTTACAGCTTTATTTTTCCACCTTTCGGTTAAAATGTATTTGTGATATTACAATATCATGCAGTGTAATGCAAAATGTATTTATATTTACACTACATTAAGATGTAACTTATGACAACTCAATCAAGAAGCCTAGAAGAAAACAAAGCTGAGGTGATGGGGTAGTAAAGAAAACCCTTTGCTCTTAGATCCTGTACACTGGGACTATTTAATGATGTTTCTAATGTGTGATTATAAGGTAGCTCTTAAGTGAGGGCTGACACCATGGTCATAGAGCCATTGTCCTCTGCTTCAGTGGGAAAAAGCAATTGATAGTTCTCCCACCAACTCAGTCTTCACCAGGCCTGTCCTTGATTTAGGGTTTTGTCAGTGATGTTGCACGTGATTTTAAACCTGTACTGAAGAAAGTGCTATCAGTTATATTTAGTCTTCTGCGAGGTCTTATCCTTTGGGGCCTTTATCCAAAACCCATTAAAGTCTTTGCACTGACATAACAGGCTTGGGACCAGATCTTCAGGGATTCTTACAGCAGTAAGTCTGCGGTTCATTTGGTTTTCATTTGTCTGATCAATAAAAGGGCTGCCAGGGCACTGCTTGGCAGGAGGCAGGTAACTGGGAGGAAACGTTTGCATTGCTCACAGGGTGTGAGGGATGGATTTTATTCCATTCAGCTCCCAATCTGCTGTATAGAATCATAGAATTGTTTAGGTTGGAAGAGACCTTTAAGGTCATCAAATCCAACTGTTAACCCAGCACTGCTAAGTCCACCACTAAACCATGTCACTAAGAGTCACATCTACATGTCTCTTACAGGGATGGTGACTCAACTGCAAAGCCTGTCTCTGAATAAGTTTTGATTCAGTTTTTACATCAGTTTAGACTCCTTAAACTAAGTCTGTGTGCTCATTAGTGGGTCAGCAATAGCTTATTTGTATGATTATGTATCACCACACCAGCAGCCCTTTTATGGATGCTGCTGATAGTTTCACAACAGAAGTGTGCCCATGCTTTGAATTTGTGCCTTGCTCTTACTTGGAAGGAGGACTTATAAAAGAAGTCTTTAAGTGTTAGGGAAAGCCCTCAAACTTCACAAAGCTTCACGTGTTGCTATGGACAGGCTGGCAGGACTTGGGGTCTACCATGGAGCTGCAGATCCTCACTTTCTTGGCTCACCCTCTCTAGCTGGGAAGGGTGGCAGATCAATGCTGACCTTCAGGAACTTCTCAGCTGTAAAGACAAGCCCATGTCTCCTAAGGGTGAGGGAAAGTGTCAGGCTGCTACAGGAGGGGCAGGAGGAAGGAGAATGGTGAAAGGAGGCAGGGACTGGGATTGGGAGGTGAAAGAGCAGTTTAATTTCATTTCTAATAGTCAGTCTCAAGCTTCCAAGTGTAAAGGTTGGGATTACGGATACTGCTGGGGAAAACTCAGGAGTCCCAGGCTGGCCATGGCTCCTTTTCTGTGCAGAGCTGAAAATCATGGAAAAATAACGAACCAAAGCAGTGATTCAAATGAGAAGTCTGGATAAATTTAGCTCAAATATTCTTGGTATGTTTGTGGTCGCTGTGGAAATTACATCACTGCTTGTTTAAATGATCAGAATATCACTTGGAAAACTGGCATGGCTACCCGAGGCGAGCTCAAAATGAAATCTTTTCAAAGCATAGATGTCTTTGGAATTGTTTCACCTGCAGGTAGTTGGTTTCAGGGTGGTTTTATTCCCGTCTGGGATAAGGAGTGTTTTGACTAGAGGTTATTGCTGCTTAATTGAAAAGCCACAAAGTTTAGTGCTGATACACTCTGAAGTGTGATTATCTGCACATAAAAAGTCTGTCTGGGGACTCAGATTCAAAAAGAGTGCTGGTAATTGCTGAAGACAAGGCCTCCTCCAGAATCTGCCTGCTCCTCGTTCTGTTTTGCACATCAAAGAGCCTTTGAAAATGCTTTTATTTTTGCGTCAAACAGGAACCTTCCCTTTTCTTCAGTAACACTAATGGACAGGATCCCTTTTCAGATCTCATCTGCAGCGTGGAAAACAAAACAGTCTGGCTCCTTAAAAAGTCCAGCTCCTTAAGTGGGCTTGTTTTCAAAGTCACAATTCTCCAATGTTCTGCACCTTGAACCTTTCACACTGGTGTGGTTTCAGCCCAGCTGGCAGCTAAGGACCACTCAACTCCTTGCTCACTCCACCCTTACAATGAACTCTATCCCAGCTGAAACCAGGGCACACATGATGGCAGGGTGGGAATAAAAGCTGTCAAATCAAGGTCATTTGCATGGATTGGGCCAAGTTCTCATGTGTGATGGATCAGAGTTCATTATAGGTTGGTGGGAGGGGGATGAAATGTGCCTTGCTTAAGCTTGCTGTCCCTACCTTGCAGCAGGTATCTAAAAATGCTGTGGGCTGCAGTAGGCTCACAGCATATGCCTTTGTTTGGACATAGTATTCTCCCGGGCAGAATCGTTGTTCTCCCTCTACTGAAATGAATGCTGATATTCCCAGGCATCAGGAAGACCAAAGGAGAGTATTTCCTCTTCTCCCTCTTTGCAAATGCAGATGGTTCATCTCTGCTGCATGCAGGTTTTGTCACAAGTGAAGGAAGGTTTTATTTTCTTTGGTAGCCCCCATTGAAGCTTTGGCAGCACATCACTATGCAGCCTGATTCGTGACCAGCACTGTCTCGGCCAACAGTGGAGGTCTTTTTATCAGGTGTTGTCTTCTGCTCCAGACACAACTGTTAAGGTAATCTTCCCTCTGAGGTATTCTGTCCTGGAAACCGACATCTCAGTGGATCTGCTTTCATGGAAGCTGGTGGAAGTGCTCACATTGAGCTCAATAGAAGCTGGAGTGGAAACTCTCTCTCTGCTGTTTTGTTAGGGTTTTATTTTCTATTCCAGACTATTGTGTTCATCTCTTTCCTCTGATACTCCTGCCAGCTCTGCAGTTCCCTTGGCTTTGCTGTTGCCAAATTGGCTGTTCAGCTTCCTTGATGCCAACCATATCCAGTATCTTAATTGCGTTTTCTTTTCTCCTGCATGCAACACATGTACCTAAACTAATCTAGAGTTGTTGTTGTCTTGGTGATAAATGAGAAGTGGGGATAGCAAAGGGTAAAGTATTTTATTTAGCAGACAGTTAAAGCACATTGATCTTTGTCTAACATGTACTAAGCTTGCATTTTGCTGTGTGGGACCCCCTCAAATCTCATAAAGAGCTTTTTCTCTTAGATGTGTCTGCTTTTTCCTAATCTACCAGTTTGTTTAACAAAAGATACTCTCTACAGACGTCCCTTAAAGTAGCCTGTGAAGCTATTATCATCTTATGTGTTAGTGCTTGGTAACAGGGTTAGCTTCTGCACATGTATAACTTGGGAGCACAGGCTGTAGGGTTGGAAGGAGTGTGTGGGTCAGTATGCCGGTGTCACTCTTAAGCCTCATTCAAGGCCTGTTTTAAGCAAGTTAACTTGTCTGTTCCTTCTGCTTTTCTAGAAGACTGTTCCTCATTTCTCCAGCACTTCAAACTTTCTTCTAACTGGCAGCCAAAATGTGTTCATACCCTGCACATAAATAACTCTTCTCCTTCCCTGGTGTCTCCCTCTCCATGTATTTATAGACAGTACTCCCATCTTCATCCAGCTTTTATTTTTCCAGGCTTTTTTTGTCTATAGTCTTGTAATTAGACTATTGCTTTGATTCTTTTCCACCTCTTCCAGATTCTCTATTTCTTGAACACAATAAGCTGGACTTGTGCAAGGTATTTTATATCTTTTTAATGCAGCTTTCCCTTTTTTTCCCTCATCTCTGGCTGGCCTTTCCAAACCCTTCATGTGTCCAGGATCTGCCAGACCTGCTCTGGTCCTTAAGGAGGGGAGGAAGGATGCATCAAAGGTGGCAGCAGCTACCCAGGACCCCTGCCATGTGATGGAGGGATGGAGAGCTGGGCTTGCTGCTATGGCCCAAGAGAGCATGATGGAGCAGTTCTTTAGCTTCATCTTACCACTTTAAGCAGGTTTCTCTGAAAGCCCCACTGAGGCTTGTCTTTCCCGGTAGCATCTGTGGAGTTTCATGGGGATGGAGAGGCAGATGTTAGCTGCTTCTGTGCTATTATTTTTGACCAGCAGTTGGGTTGGTGTATCTTAAATGGGTTTCCATTTAGGAAGCTGTTTACATGTGTTACTGAAGTGAAACATAAGCTTAGGAGCTGCTTTTCTCAACTTGGACAAGCTGTGAAATCACTGACTGTGTCTTTGGTAGAGCCAGTAGAAGACTTGGACTCAGAATAGACCTGGGGCCGTCCTGCCCTCACATGTACACAAGGAGTCTTTCCCTGAACTCTTCTAGATGCAGGCCCCCAGAACTGGGGCTAAAAGCATTTGCTTCTTTCTAAAGCTAGCTTTAAATAGATGTCTAAGGAGGACATAGCAGAAAGGGGCTGGCCATGACACGGTGCTTCCCCAGTGTGAATAATTGACTTTTGGTTTAGAAGGATGCTGAGCAAATTATTTCTTTGAAAGACAGAAAATTAGAGATGTGTAAGTTTTTTTTTGCTTTTGATGAAAGCTTGAACATTAAGGAAAAAGTTTCCAAAGAAACCATAGTTAGCCATGAAATTCTTGTTTTATGGTGTTTCAAATGAAATCCAATCTTGGTTTGGTTTCATGGCTATAATGTTTGATGCAGTTGGACGGGAATGGTCTCACTAGGGACATCTTTCATCATTTAATAATCCTCTTTCCAGGCATGCCTGGAAATAGGCATAAAGAAAATCCAGAAGCGTTGTCATAGTTCTTCATGCTTAATGTATATATTCTAATTTAGAACTGGAAAGCCAGGGTGGCATCACTGGCCTTGCCTCAAAAGCAGCTTTCTGAATGATTCAAGCTGTAGGATTGGAACCAAATCACTGAGGCCAAAAGACAAAAATAGAAACTTTCACTTAGAGCTGAGTCATTTGTATTTTTGATGCAGCAATTGGCTCTCTGGCCATTTAGAGCAACCTTGGTTCCCTCAAGCTTGTTCTCTTAGGGGTAGAAATGAACACCATCAATGTTCTCTGTGGGCTTTGCTGATCCATTGCACCCAAAAGAGGGCACTACTGGGGGCATGTCCCTTCTCTGCAAGAGCCAGCCTTTGCCCTGTGCTTGCAGGAGGTCATCCCTATCGAATTCCTTCTCTGCACTGTGTCTACCAGGGGTGATGGGACAATCTGACCACTGAGAAATTATGGCTGCTGACCACAGCATTATGGCTGCTGATGCTCTGAGTGCTCCTATGGTTCAAAAGGGATGAAAATGTGCATGTGAAGCTGCTTAGGCTTGACACTTCTACTCAGTGGAGGTAGTAAGACCATCAGGGTCACCAACAACAGCCCAGTTCATAGCACTGATAAGCTGGAGGGGGCACGGTTAGCAAGCAGCTGCCTGCTTGTGTTATGTACCCAGCCACTGGGTGGGAAGTGGGAAGGCAAAGAGAGAGGAGGAGGAGGAGGCAGCAGCCCTGTGTTTGCTGTCGCTGCTGCCATTTGGGATATGGTGGTTGCCTTGGTGTTATCTACTGCAGCTAAGGAAACTATAAATGGAGAGGGGGCAGCTAAAGGTGGGATGGGGAGCAATGGGAGCCTTATGTGCTGTATGCACAGCCAGACAGGGATTTGTGTGGGGTTTATTAGCACACAAGAGGCTGGCTGCAGCACCTGGAGCCCATGGTGCTGATGGGGTGCCTTTGCTCTGATTCTGTGGTGAAAGTTACATGCCTCCTGCCCCTCTTCCATCAGATATAGCTCAGGGCAACAGAAGTGGTGTATGCACTTAGAGAACAATCATTGGGGAGCACCGTGTCCAAGGTAGAGTTGTCCAGTTGCAGACTGCAAGGAAAAGCCATATCCCAGGGCCATCACATGTAGTAGCCCTGTTCCTTTTCCCTTGGTAGCTGCAAGTATAGTTAGTGATCCCAGACTTCTTTTTCCAAAGTGATTTGCACACTGACATGATGGGTTTGCTCTGACTCATATTCCAGTGTGTGCATTCTCTAACCTCATTGCTTTGTAATGGCTGTGTGTAGCCTCTTTTGTACTTCAGCAAAGTAAGAATAACCAGCTTAGTTTCATTTTAACTTCTTGGACAAGTCATTTCCAGAGACCCAGGGATCTGGGAGGCACACACACAGATGCAGCAGCCTGCTCAGATCTGGTAGAGCTTTTCAGCTCTGGCTCAGTGCTCACCGTGGCAGAAGGACAGACAGACAGCTCCACACAGCCATCCAGGCATCGGTCATACTGCCCGCTAAAGACTGCTGAGTCTCAGTGCTACCTCTATTTAAGGCTTTTCTGTCCCCTCTTCCCCCATTGTCCTCGATGATGGAGAAATGATTGTGTAAGTGTGGAGCTAAAGCCTTTGGAAGCGTGTGATTTTCGTAATTCAGTTCTGGAACCCCTTAAAAAGGCAGGAATCCAGAGCATTTTTCCATCTGGGATTTCATATTTTCCTTTCAGGTTTGCATTAGAAAATGCTTTTTTCCTTGCAGGTTAGGAGTGTTTCTAAATAGAAAATTTCCAGTGGCTCTGGTGGTAACTGGTCACTTTGCATGGCTGTACCTAAAACTGTCAGGGTGCCCTTTACAGGATCCTAGATGCTTACTGGAAGATGTTCAGTGCAGATGAGCACTTGGTGTGCGTGGTACTGGCATGCAAAGAACTTAAAAATAAGTCCAGATTATGCAACAACAAGTGAAAAAGATCCCTTCGGTCCTGGAGTTTTGTCTTTGAAGCATTCTGTGTTTCAGATCTGGTCTTTTGTGGGGTTATTAAGTTTCCTTTTGGGCCAGTGGGCATTGATTATAAGCAATGTTGTAGATGCGGTGTCTTTTGTACTCAGTGCATCATCTTTTCCACTGCCTAGGCAGGCAGATCTTGGTGTGGAGCCGCTCCCTTAATTAGCTGAAATAATAGTTGTTTGGGTGAAATGGAACCACAAAAAATAAGCAGATGAAGCCTGTGGAGGGTTCCTGCTGTCCTGGGAAGCTGGCATGTCTCGCTTGTTGTGAAGAGAGATTAATCAGGGTCAGAGGGACATAGCCCAATTCTGGTCTAGCCTCTCTAGAGCCAGTGCTGAGCTTCCCATATAAACCATCTCAGTTGGATTTACCATACCTTTCTCTCCTTTCTTTCTCACAGTGGGCTTTATAAGTGGGTCTGACCAGTTTTGAATCCTTCCAGGTACATTTTACAGCAGAATTGGTTGAGCCATAGGTATTTTGCCTAAACCTGAGAACAAGGTGAAATAGATGATAGGCTTCCTACTGCAGGACCCTCCTTTTGAAGCGTTCTGGTCTGGTTTTCTTATTAAAGAGCCCAGGATTTTCTTGTTTCCTCCAGTCTTGGGCAGGAAATTCTTTTTCAGTATCTCAAAGATTTCCAGAGGATTGAAACATTTTTCTTACCCATCTAAGTGGGAAGCACAATGTAGGACAGATCCATCATCCTCTGAAATCCCTGGAGGCTTCCTCTTGGCTGCTGTTCAGTTTATTAGTCTGAAGTTTCTCAAAGCAACAGAAGATACATGGGTCTGTTACAGAAAAAACATGGCTTTCTGTTAATTTTGCAAACCAAGGGGCCAAAGCTTCTCTAAGGTGGTATTGAAAAATATTCAGCAACACTTGGGGAGTTTCCAAGCATTTTGGGGTGGTTGGCTTTAAATATTCAACATATCTTAAACCTCATCTCTGTCCCATTTTGTATTTGCTGTGGCAGCACTCAGGAGTCAAAATGCAGAAGATTAAGCTGGTAAAGGTTAGCTGTAGCCATCTGCAGCTGCTGAGGAATTAATGTCTGAGCTCAGCCCAGAGGGGCAGCCTCCCTGCCCACCCCCATCCCCAGATCCTCCCTGAACCAGAGGCTTGGATTTCGCTGTAATGGGCCATGGAGATGAAAATAAGTGTCAAGGCTCAAATGTAGTAGTACATTCAGACAAAGCAGCAGCCAGGCAGCCAAAAGACATTACATCCAGTGCCCGCTGGAAGAGCTGCTTGTGCAGAAGCAGAGGTGGGTGACAAACAGTCCAAGGAGTTAATAGCTTAATAGAGCATCACTGAATGGGATGCTGTGTTAGAGCCATCATCTTGATTTGTTCCTGTCTCTGGAAATACCTGCACACATTATGACAAGGTCAGTAGCAGTTTTAAAGTTTTATTGTTATTGTAATTCTGTTTTGGAGCAAGTTAGCTTCCTGCCCTATTTTATCCTGCATTAAGCATCTCATACCTTTCTCTGCTAAATAAAAATACCCTTGTTAGTTGCCAAAGAACTCCTGCCTTATCAAAGGGACTAAGGCAGCATGCACAAACTGTGAGTTAATGTGTCTGAGAGAGGAATGCAGTGATTTGGGATATAAAGGTAATAATCATCTCTACAGTGTCTACAGCATGCTGTTTTGTTGTGCAGCCGTTTGCTGATTCACAACATTGACCTGCAAACCCTCACCTTGTTACTGAAGAAGGCACACTGTCAAACTGACAGAGATTTCAGTTTGGTTCTTCTTCACTTGCTATAATAACAAGGCCTGAGACACTGTAACTACATATATCTCTGAAATTCACATTATATCCTTTATTAATGATAAGACTTGTTTTTGTTTTGTTTCTCTTAGCTGGACCAGCAGTCGGTTGCTCTTTACTCTTGTAGCCTTTGAATGGTAATAAAATAACACTGCTTTGTTTCACTGGTAACCTCTGTTGCCATTTGGATATGTTTTAGAAGAAAATGAGTCTTGCCCATAGCTTTTGTAAAAGGCTGTTAATGCAAAGCCAAACTTAAGGCATTTCCAGCATATAAAACATTGAAATCTAAGCGGGAAATACTTCCAGAGTTCAGTGTTTCTATTAGCCTTTTATTACAGGAATATCCAAGTACTGCTAGAATATCATAACTTGCTATGCTGCTTTGCATGTAGCAGTGTGCACTGTCAGACAGTAACACAGACCCTCCTGTGCAAAGTGCAGAAGCCAGCTCCTAAATCCATGCAATCTAAGAATTAAAAGCACTTTGTTACCTCCAGGCTCAGATACTCAGCATGTTGCATGATAGACAGAGATTTAATATTATTTAGCTCCAGTATTGCTCTCGTATTGTGTTGTTCAAGGCTGTATGCAAGTGAGGTGACCCTATTAGGAAAGCCACAAAGAGTTCATGTAAAGAGTGTGAGATTTGTAGGGTTAAAACTGTAGGCAGAACTTTGGATTTCAGCCCAGTTTTCTGCTAAAAATGGCTGAAACATGTATTGGCAAAACTTTGTTTCCAGCCCATATGAGTGCCAGTACTGATGATAGTTCAGTCATGCAATTTGTAGCAATAAAACAGTCTTTAGCCAGTCAAATATAATTTTCCTCGGGTTTTTTTTCCCTACTGGTTAGTATAAATTAAGCTTGTGAAACACGCTGGTTCCCATTTTCCATCTGTATTTCAGAAGTCAATATATCACTAACTAAGCTACCAGGAAATCTGTGAATTGGGTAATTTGCTTGGCAAGATGCTTAGCTTTGCCATGGATGGCTTCTGTGGTTTTGGGGAGCTTAGGAATGGATGGTCCACCTTTCCTCGTTTAACCTTTGCAATCTCAAGTTAACTTTGACAAAAACATGGCAGTCCAGTAGTTGGTTTAGGGCAGGCTTTTTTATCTCTGTGCTCATCAGGTTTGCTCTTTTCAGGCTTGTAATTACTTCAATCTCAAAGTGTTCTCTATGCTGAAGACTTTTGGTGGCCTTTTTCCCCACGTCTTTGGCAGGAGGTCAGTTTATCGTAGGGAGAGGTTTTGATGACAATTACATAAGAAACTTGAATGATGAGCAACGTAATGTTTCTGCCAGAACATTTAAATAGAAATAGATTGTTCAGGTCTCCTAGATTCAATGAAGTTTTTATTGATTCCTGTTTGATGGATGTTCAAATGTTCAAAGGTAGGCAGCTTTGGTTAGTTCAATCAAAATTTGCCTAAGACAAGATTAAAATTGAGTTTAAGGACTAAAATTAACCCAAATGACTCTGATTAAACTGCCAGTTAATTCTGGGAGCATGGGAACTCCATGAAGCCAGCTGTTTGTGCCCTTCCCATTCCTGGAGAGCCCAGAAATCTGCAGCTAACATATATGAATAGACTGCGATGGTTGATGGCCAGCCCATGTTCTCCAGATGGTGATGATAGTAGCAATGGTTGTAACTGAGCCATAACACTACAAAGGACTTTTGAGGGGGCCAAAACTGTAAGAGGAAGCATGACACATTAGCTAAGTAGTTTTATGAAGTAGTCATTTGTTAAAACACAGAAGCGGTTTTGGCATTAGGGTCTGGCTTGTGGAGTTCCTGCTTTCCTCAGCAACAACATTGTGGTCCTTCTTGTGCTGCCTGGCCAACTGATTTGGTATTCCTCCCTGCACAGTGGGGCAGTTCCAGGAGGAAAAAAGGTGGAAAATGCTCCTGTAAGGAGAGCTCTGGTGTGCAGTGTGTGAGAGGTTGGCTGCTAATTACAGGAGGAAGTGACACCAGCATCTCCCAGATCCCGAATGAATCTGTCACCACAAGATGCTTGTCCCTCCACCTTCCCTGGCCATGATATAATAAGAAAGAAGAAAGATGGCCTGGCTCTGTTCTGTGTCATAAAGATGTGCCTTTACGTGCAGAATGGCTGCAGATGTGGAGTCTTGAGTAATAGTCCTCAAAACCAGGATTAAGGCTGGAAGGAAGTAAAATTTGTCCCTCCTTTCAGCATTCCTTTAAGGAGCAAGACTAAAGTTGCTGTGCTCTGTCAGCCCCGATTTGCAATGCTTCCTGCTCAGCTTTCCAGCTGTTTTGTATCTCTGATGGAAGACATTTTTTCCTTCAAGGGGAATTCCAGCGCTTCTCTCTAGGTTCAGGATTTCATCACAGGACACTAAGCGCAGGGAGGCTGCGTGTTCCAGTGACTACAGTGTTTGCTTGGATCTGTACTTCAAACTGAAGAACTGTTTTGCTTTAATGTTCTCTCTTCTGCCACCTTTTAAACAGTTGCTTGTAAAGAATCATTAGCATTTCCTACCTTTGGTGTCCATTCAAAGAAGAATTAAATCACTTGCAATATTCTTAGCAATCCCTTACAGTGTGTGGTCTGCTCTAAAAGACCGGACCAATGGATGAATTCCTTTTCCCATGTATCCCCTAAAACTGTGGAATTATGAAAGCACTGCAACTATCAACATGAACTCTAAGATGCTCTTTGCTGTGCTGTAATGTAACACCACATTCATCTGCCTTCATTTCTGCTGCTCGTCCTTTACACGCTGTGCATCATCTGAGGAAGGTTATTGATGTGGGCACATTTTTAATGGCACGAATCTCTGGAGCCATCTCCAATGTCTGAGTGATTTGAGCTTCATTTAAATAATTGATGAGAAGTGTTAGTCAGGATCTGTTGGTGATTCAGACTGCATTATTCAAAGATATTTACTGACAGTTATAGATTGGTCCAAATTTACTTCTTTTTCCAGGCTGCACTAGCCTAGGCTCTGTATGACATCGCTGTCTACTGAAAAATAATAATCCTTGTTAACATACATGAAAATCTGTGGATTTAAGGGCTTTATTTAACTGGTTTCAAATAGCAGTAACAATAATGTCTTAACAGGAAAAATGGTTTCTTTTCAAGTGAAAAGTACTTCTTTTCTCTGCCTTGCTGGTTGATCAGGAGTGGACCTGAACATCTCACTCATAACTTCGTGGCTTTTCTGCCGCTTTCCCTGGCCTGGTAGCTGGGGGTGGGTGGATGTAAGACTTCATGGCTGCCTCTTCATCTTCACCGCAAGCATCTTCTCTAATGGCTTGTGGCTTTTAAACTTTGATGTATAAAAGCTCTTCCGTCTCCTAAGAGCATTTTAAGGAAGAAAGTCTGGCCTAGGAGATTCTCCATGATCGATCACTGGGCACCTTGAATAATCTCCTTTTACTCTCATTCCCAGAGTAAAAATATTCCCAATTTCTTTTCTTTCACATTCATTGAGGTTCATAAACCTCTGTTGAAAGTGCTGGAGAAGGACAGTGGGGTTCTGTTAGGCTGTTGTCAGGAGGTGAAGTGTGATGAAATGAAGTTAATGCCAGAATTGCTTTGCAGGTCATGGAGGCTCCTTGCTGCTTTGGAAGTGCTGCAGCTCTCATGAAAGCTCTTCCTCTCTCTGGTTCCTGCAGCAGGAGGCTGAGCATGGTGGGCTGCTGCAGAGCCTACATGTCTGCGTGTGTGAGCTTTCATGCTGTGCTTTGGAAACCACCTCTGGGAGCAATTGGGGAACTCGTTGTCCCTGTTAGTTTCATGTCCCTATTGGAAAGTACTTTACCATGTTACCACTTTCTTTTACCAGGCAAACAAGTGTTCAGGTTTCTCCTTTTTTGTTGGTACTTGTGTGCAGTAAATGTTCCACTGAAAATAATTCACCCCCTTTTTTTGTAGCCAGGATGCAGTGATGTTGCAGCAGTACATGAGTAATGAACAGATAACTTCTTCACCCCTCTTTTCAATCTCTACTGCAGGAACTGTGGACATGGGTGGCAAACAGTCCACGGTCGGTGGAGTCTCTGTCATTCAGACACCTGTGACAGAAAGCATTCAGGATGCTTACAAAGCTGGAGACACCAGTAAGGCCCAAGAGTTGATTAAATTGTCATGTGAGGAGACTGCACTGCAAGTGGAAAAGGTAGGGTTAGGTTACTCCTCTTTCTCAAGCTGTGTTGGGAAAGAAACCAATACACCAAACCGCTGTCTTCCATCGTTTCTCATGCTTAAAATCCATTCAGGTATATATGTTATGCTGGTACTGCAGGGTCCCATGCATAGCTGCTTGTGTCAGAAACACATGGTCAGAGACAGTATTTGCCCTTGAAAGCACTGATCAGGGAAAGCAGTGATCAGAAAGCACTGCTCACTGATCAGAGACAGACCCCAGGGAGCAGTGTATTTAGGAGCAGGAGGCTATGCAAGGAGGAGTGCTGGTGCTGTGGCCACAAAAACAGGGAAATACATAAAAAGGAAGCAGTTCATAGACTTAGCAAAAAAATGTGTTCCCCCATCAGTGGGAAGATGGTAAGTGGCCTCCTGGGAAGTTTATCCTGCTTCTATTTGGAGCTGTATTCTCTGCACCAGGTTCTGCCTTCAGAGCCCTCCCTTTGAGCCTATTCTTTATAATGGCTACTAGTGTTTACAACAGTTACAGCGGCTATGCATTTACATGGGTGCAAATGGATATATAGCTCTTGAAATGCTCTCTTCCTCTGCCCACTCCCTTTACAGAAAATGTATTTTGCTGTATTTTCTTTGCCAGTGTCAGCTTTTAGGTATTGCAGCAGCATATGGAGATCTGCAGGCGGTGAGGTATTTACTGAAGGAAGCATTAGTGGTGTTACCAACAGAACCTAATGATGACAACGCAGCTGTGGTGGCTGCATATTTTGGACACAAGGATATTGTGAAGGAGCTGCTGGATTCCTTGCGTGGTAAGCCTGTTGGGTTGCCTCTGCCTTTCCTCAAGCTTGTTGGTAGCTGTGTGCTGTAGCTTCAAGCAGGCATTTGTTTTTTCATGTTCCTTGAAAGGGGAGGGACTAAGCCCTGGGAAAGTGCGAGGAGGGATCTAATCTCTGCTGTGTTTGAAGGAAACTTCCCCCCTGGGGGAAAAAAACACATGCATAAAAATATTCCCTGTTTGCAAATTGGAAGTGAAGGAAGATGCCATGGAGGCAATTCATTCCCATCAGCCTGCACAGCTGGGCAACATCCCAGACCCTACAGAGAAATCAAGGGATTTCAGGAAGCAGCAGCATCCCACTCTGCTGATCCAGCAGACACAGTGGTGCTGGGAGTAAGAATGCAGCGTGAGTGTCTGGCTGGTAATAGTTTGGGTGCGCAGCTGGCAATGTGCTGCATTGCTCTCTTGTTGGCATTTTGTTCTGACTGTGAGGGGAATTCCTTCTTTAGAATCATAATATTTAAATTAAATGTTATTACACATTATTTTATAGCAGAACAGAGACATTTTTAGACCTGGACACCTAGGGCAGCTGTGAGGGCAGAGAGAAGAGCATTTCTCTGAGTCAGGACCAGGAACTGTGTTTGGGTGCCCTGTTGCTCTCTTGATGTAGGACATGGCACCTGCTTCTTACTGGGACCCTCTATGGATTCAGGATCTGTTTGTCCTGCACAGAGGCCAGAGCAAAATGTTTTCTTGACCTCAGACCAACTCTAACAGCTAAGCTATGCCTCTGTAATATTTGACCTGAGTATAGCACCAGCTCCTCACTGGAGCTATATACTTGCCAGTGTTCTCAATGAGAACAGGAATTACCTGTTGGGAAACCTGCTTATTCAATGTTCTTAGAGCACTAACAAGGGAAGAAACTTTCCAGTTTGGGGATGCAATTAAATGTAGTATTTCCTTCAGCCAGAAAGGAGGCTGAACAGCAGTGGGTTTGTAACCTAGTAGCAAAAATTATATTAATACAGTGCTCTCAGTAATGAAAAGTGACTTAAGTGGTTTCTGGAAACTTAGTGTAGCTTAGAACTGACCAAATTCCCTTCAACTCTTGCTTCAAGGGATCAAGGGAGGTGTTCTATCCAAACAGCAGCTTTCAGAAGTTTTTATGCAGGACTTTCTATTCATTTCCTTGGGAAGTTACATAGAAACCAATCCCAGGGTTTAGGAATAACTCACATTAATTTGCAGTTTGGCTAATGCACAGATCCTCTCTGGCTCACTGTGAGCTTCTTGTGGCTTACAGCTGATGTGGAGCCTGGTTTTGATAGCATGAGGGTGAGTGATTAAATCAGGTTGTTAAGAACGCAGAGCAATGTAATTTCCACATGGAGAAACTGCAAAAACACCCCCAAAAGTTAGCATGTAAACTTGGGCTTGTGGATGTTTCTGGGAGCATTTCAAAGGGGATGTGAATTTGTAAAGTACATGGAGGTGATATTGTGCATCAGGGAAGATTTGAGGACTGCTTATTGTTAGCAGAAATAATCCTGTCATGGGCAGTTAGCTATGTGCACAGAATTATGTTCACCTAGAGGAAAGCAGTGTTCTACTGGTAAAACATTAATTCAGCAAAGTAAGCAGTTTGGGGATGACTAAAACATTAGCAAATTCATACAGAAATTGGGACATGGTACTTGAGTTTTTAGCCTTAAATGGCATTTGTCTAATGTCTAACTGATGAATTGGTAGTAAAGGATTCACCCAAAATGAAGTATTCTAAGGGGAAATGAATATTTTCTTTGTGAGAGACCTTAGGGTGCAGTGGAAATCTGCTCCTTAGTCCTCAGGGGCTTTACTTTGCTCCCTTGCACACCCATTTGTGGGTGACTCTTGTACATCACAGCCTGCTGGCATCAACCATGTCAAACAGTGTCTCTTCTCAGTAGGTCCTAGTACCTGCCAACAACTCCTGAACTGGATGCTGGCCATAGCCTGCCAGCAGGGACATTTGGACATAGTGAAACTCCTAATTCGTGCATACAGTGCTGACCCAGAGAGCTGTGCAGTCAGGAGGAATGAGTTTCCAGTTCTTATCCGGTTGCCCCTCTATGCTGCTATAAAGGCAGGTATGTATGTGCGTGCTTCAAAACTTCCTTTTCTGCAATGCTTTTTGAAGAATGGGCTGAGTTGTTCACATCTAGGAAGGGATTAATGTGGCCTGGCTTGTCTGGAATTGTCCTGGATTTCCAGTGGGATACATGAAATAAAATTGGCTCTGAATCTTTTGACTTAAGTCAGGGCCTTCTTAAGTTACATTACTGTAAATACTGAGGGGCTGAACTTTCCTCTGTAAACTCCTGGGGAAGAGACCCCTCAAAAATAGAAACTGTGCAAGTAAAAGTATTATTGTGCTGGACACTGGCAAACATGCTTGATTTAGGCTGAGTAATTTACATTTCAAAGCACAGCTGTGTGTATAGATTAATAAGGTGGGGAAAGAGAAAAAAGAGCAAGGCTAGGCCAGTGCTTTCACATAGTGTCTTTGCATCTCAGTTTGACGGAACTAAATCCTGTCACTGGAGGAAACAGCCTTTGGAAAGTTCAGTTTCCTTTTTGCACACCCCATGGCTTCTTTTCAGAAGTGGTTATTTCCCAGGATTTCTGTTCAGCTACTTGTTGGTTCATTTACATGAGAAGAAGAGAACAGACAATCTGCTTTTCTCTAAAGGGAATGAAGATGTAGCTGTGTTTTTATTACGGAATGGAGCTTTCTTTTGCTCCTACATCCTGATGGACAGTCCCGAATCCAGCAAACACCTTCTGAGGAAGTATTTCATTGAGACGAGCCCACTACCAGGTAGTGCTCCAGCAAAAACAGTAAGTAGCCATTTATCTGTCTGAAGAGATGCTCTTTTAAAGGAGTATCATATTAATAATTGGTATTTGTCTTTGGGTACCATGTGGCTGGTGATTCTTCTCAGCTAAGAGACTTGTGGTTTGCTACCCATTAAGAGAGCAAGCTATGAAAGTGGCTTTCATGCCAGCACTGAGCTGCCAGGTGTAATAGCATCATTGTGCAAGACACTGTATGTGGCACCTTCCACTTGGCAATTTTACTGTCAGTGAGTGATATGTTGTGGAAAGGAAACATGGACCTTGTGCTCAAAGTCTTCCGGAGAAATAAGCACTGCCACAGGATTCCTCTGTGACTCTAGGGTAATCACATCATTTAGGTTTCTGCAGTGGATTCTGGTTGCAAGGTGATGCCACAAGCACAGTGCAGAGCTGAGTGTGTAAAACCCTTCTCTTCCCCTGCGTCCGATACCCCAGGTACAGCCACATACAAATAGGCTCATGTGGCTTTTTGTTAACATGGAACGTGAGTAGAGCAAGCTCACATCTACTCAAATACCTTCCCTACTTCAGACCTCCATCAGTAAAAGATGGCTGGTAGCCTTTACTGTTGCTTGCTTAGGGCAGATCTGGCTTTCTGGAGCAGCGTGGGGAGGATCATGTGTGATCACATCATATTAATTGAGTGGAGCTTGTGCCACACAAATGGTTTTTGATGGGAAACCAAGGCCAGCAAAAAGCAATTGAAGCCTTTTTAGGTTGGCAAGACCTCTGTTAGCTACTCAGCCACTTAAAGCCTTCTGACAATTTTGGTAATTCATTTGCATCTCTGTTTCTTCCACTGTAAAGTGGGGAGATTTAAACTCACATTTTACAGCTGTGAGAAGGTTTAACACATGATGAAGGTACTTTGAGATCTACAGATGAGTGTCACTGTTTTCACTCAGGGTGTTATTACATCTCATGATTATCACATTTCTTTATATACCTAAGCTATGTTCTTCATTCTCCTAATCTCTGTTATCCTAACGTCCTTTATTCAGAGCTGAAAAATGTCTCAGCACACACAGTTATGGCTTTATAGGGAAGCACATAGTATTTCATATTGTTTCTACTCTTATCCAGATTAGTTATCAGGCATATTCTGGTTTTCCCCTCTGTCTGTAATTAACTGACACTAAATAGGAGCATCAGAGCCCTGAGCTTTCAGTGGTTTTCATTAGGTCATAAAAATTTTGCAGTGAGAAATTATGAGGGATTTTTTGATCAAGGCTCTTTCTGCATGAATCTCATTACCAGCTGGGTATCTCTTGCTCAGCTCGTAATATTATGGGGTGTTGCTTCTGCTTTGCTGTTAAAGTAGAAACAAGCAGAGAGGTTTTCATGGTTTTACAAACTTCTCCATTCTCTGTTTTCCTGCCAAAGTCCTGTCTTGCTGGATTCCTGACAACACTGTGAATGTTAGGCCACATATGTGAGCTTGACTTCACTGGGTTCCATCAACAGATTTGGAGCCCTCCCTGTGGGAATCTTAGCTTCATTGACAGGTAAATGATAGGAAGCTAAATCCTAGATGTTTCTGGATAAGAGCTGGTGAAACTACATGCCTTCTAGAAGGAAAAAAAATCCAACTAACTGGATAATTCAACTTGAATAAACTTGGAATAAATGTCTGAGTCACAGGGAAGAGGTCTGTTTTCCATGTGAACTCGCTGGCAATATTTAACCTAGCTGCTGTAAAAATGACTCAGCTTTGCTGTTGTCACACCCTGAGTGAAGAGAGCAGCCTTGAAACATCAGCTAAACTGCCAGAAAGGTCTGGACTAAAAAACAAAGGAAAAAAAGACCCAGAAACTTGACTTTGATTCTTTTAGTAGCTGTTTGTTTTAATGTTTGCTTATTTAATGCATTCTCTTTGAATTCATTTTGGCAGACTGCACCAAATGTGGGAAGGTTTGTCCTAGTTTGTCTGCAGAGCTCAGATCCCTGGGAAGTGACAGCCACACACCCTGATAAGATCTAAAAGACAACTTTGTGGCAGCTGCAAATAAACTTTCTCAGTGCTTTCTTCATATCTCCTAAGGTTCATGAATGCAGGTCTGCTTGTGTAAGTGCAGTGATGCATTTTGCACTGGGAGGAAGCAAAAAGCATCGTGCAGAGGCTGTGATGTGCATGGCAGGCAGCTGGGTGTCAGACAGCTTCTCTTCTTGAACAGGGCAGACCGAGCACAGACCATGTCAGAAAGAGTCCAGAACTTCAAAAGGGTTTGTCCCTTCTGTGCTATCTGTGAGTGAAAACACTGCAGCGTTGACCTCCAGGTGATTTCACAGCAGTGAATGCTACCAGCTATGTATAAAATGTGGTTGGAGAGCTCTGTTTAGTGCCACACCTTCCAGGCAGTCATTGCACTCTGCAGTGCTGCCCTTCCTGACCCACAAGGAATAACATCTCGTTTTTCTAATACCTGCTTCTCCTTTTCTTTTTTTCCTTTCTGGCATAAATTTATCCCCACAGCAAACCACTGCCTTGCTAAAGAGAGGAAGTGCTCCTTTTTCATGGGAGCAGTAGCTAATGCCAGAAAGACCCCCTGCAGTAAAGCGGCTGGGTATAGATTCCAGATTTTGATAGGTGTCACCAGCATGGAGATCCATGTAACTTTCCAGTATGTGCAGTGTGAGAAAGATTTGGTTTTTCCCATTACAGACCAGGAAAGAGGGAAATGTTTTGCAAAGAATTCTATGCACAAGCATACGGACATCTGTGTGTGTTTGTGTGTGTGATCCACCTCTGATTTCTTTAATCACTGCCTGTTATCTCGGTTACAGTGAAGAAATGTGCAGCAGTTCCACTCAAGAGTCTCAGCAGCTTTACTGGTGGAGGAATTAGATCACCATCCTCAGACTATCCCAGTTAATGAGTGAGGTTCAGTTGGGGCATGTCATGTCATTTAGGAGACAGGCACAGAAGCCTTTTCAATCACCTTACCAAGTGGTCTCAAACCTAAGTAAATGTCATATCTATAGTTCACCATTTGCCCAAGAGCAGAGTGGTTTCTTGCCTCTGCACTATTTCCAGTCCCTGTCTCCCTCAGTGCATCCCCTGACATCACTGCAGTAGAATATTTCCATTTAGTTTTCAGGACTTGTATTGAGAAATCCTTTGTTTGGTAGGAGAGAGGAGTCAACAGAGGCACAGAGGTTTTCTTTGCCCTCTGAAGAGCAGTAAGCTGCCCAGTGTCAGGCTGTGTCCAGGAGCTAGCAGCTCTGAACACTGTCTCTCACTGAGCCCTCCAGCCAGTGCCAAATAGAGAAGGGCTGAGCTGATCACTGGGCTCTGTGAGTTCAGCATCATAGACCTTTGGCATCAAAGAAACAGGATTTTCTGGGAAGGTAGTGGAGATGATTAAGTATGAGGTGGGGAGGAAATCCCTTTTCTTTGTGGCATTGCTATCAGCGTTTCTTTCACTTAATTACATTTTCACTACAAAGCAAAGTAAATTCCTAAGGTAGCTCCACTAACATAGGATTACTAGCACCAAGATGAGTTTGTTCACTGTCCTTCATCAGACAAAGGGGCTTGGCTGATGCTGGAGTCTGCAGCACTCAGAAGAGACTCTGTTAATCCTTGGCTGTGGATGGGGAGGAAGACAGAGTGCAAAGCACTTACTGGTGAGATTCCAAAAGCTGCCTGAGAGATGGGGACACCTACCCTGCAGCATTCAGTGCCAGTGTTGGATTTCATAATCTTGTCTGTGGTTTCAGAAGTCACTATCTGAATTCTTCAGGTATCTTTTCTATCACATTAAATACCCTGGGGCCATGGCTCTGCATTTTTGAGATAAATGATACACAGCAATATAAATGCAAACCAGAGATGAGTATCAGTCTGAAATGGGAAACAGCAGAGATGCAGGGTCCTGCTTGCACCCATTAAAAGCTACAGATATTATTACTGCATTGGTAGGTGTGCTCAAGGACAAGTACTATTTTGCGCTGTGAAGAGCATCATCATGAAACAGAGAAGGAGCTGAGGAAGGGGATAAGCACAATCAGTTCTTTTTTTCTAATTCTTTTTAATTACAGCTTTGTTTGGGGCAGTTTAATTAAGCTGGAAGAGAAAGGAGGGACTTGGAGTCTATAGTGCATTTTCACTCCTTCCAGGGCAGATGGACTGTCAAACAGAGGCTGGGTAGGCTGAGACAGTGGCTGGTGTCACACAGGAGATCTGAGGCTCTGGAGTGTGAATTCAGGATCCCACCCACAAGATCCTGCTTTCTCCTGTGAGGAGGAAACCAAATGAGCAAGCCATCTCTCCAGGTCTTTGTTTCCATCACTGCCTGTATAGTTCTATGCATCCTCGGTGTGATTGAAGGACCATAGACTTGTCCTCTGGACCTGCTGCCTAAAAGCTTGGATTTTCCCCTATTCATTCTGATTTAACTCCTCTTCCCCCATTTTGGCTGAGTCTCAGCATAGCTTTTGGGAAAAATTGGCATTCCTGGAAAGAAATGATCAGGAGAAACTATTTATTGCCAAACAAGGTTAGTTCTTAAAATAGCTGATTCCCTGTTAAAACATTTCTCATATCTAGGCAGACTGTGCTTGCATTATACTTTCAATAGCTGGATCTTTGCTATACCTTGTTATACCTTTGTCTTCTAGCCTGAAGAGGCCATTCCTATTAAAAATCTACATGGAGCATGAGTAGCTGGGGATTTGGCCCTTTTTTAACTCTTTCCTAGGCCAGGGGATTTGTGGTGTGTGGCTTTGCTAATGCAGAACATGGGATTTTACTCTGCTCTGTCAGAGTGATGGGTTTGTTTCTGTATGAGCAGAAGCCATGATGTAGATTTAATTGTCTTGACATAAAGAGGCTGTTGCTGGCATCACTGTAAACCACAATATGGTATAAATTACATCAGTAAGAGAATTTCATTGCTGATTAAACTGGATTTCTATTGGGGGCATTTTTAGCTCATCTAGGTTGGAGCTACAGTGATGCTGCTACCCTCCTCTGCCCAGCTATGTGCTCCCTCCTCCTCCTGTGTGTCATTGTAAGTCAGTTTTTGGTGGCCCTGGCTTGGAGCTAAACCAGTCGAAAATTCTCCCTCTAAAATAAAGAAAGTTAATGTTACAGGACAGGATAGTGACCTGAAAGTGTGGGTAAGCAGCCAGGCAGGCACCAATACTACCTGAGGATTTGGTTTCCAATGTAGGGCTGGTTTCCTGTGTTATTTGGATTTAAGGATCTGGTTTCTATTTAGGAGCTCTTGAAGCAATTCAGGGAACCAGAAGAAAATGATCAGGTGTCTCAGCACAAATATGCTCTTCACTAAGGTTTTGTCATGCTGGGAAGATCTCCCAGTCCCTTAGCATCAGTATCGCATCCCTGCTTCTCTCTGAAGTGTGAGGTAGCTAGGGATGGAAAGGGAATCTGACCCATGTGTTTATACTCTCCGTTACCTTAACTCACAACCATTGCTGTAAACAATGGTGTAAACAGCTCTGGGGCTGTTACAGGTGACAGAAAATGACAGGAAACTACATACAGAATTAACCCAAGAGTTCGTAAGCAGGAAGCTCTTAAATATGCAGGCTTGGAAAATGTAGCAGTAGAGCAGAGTATGTGCAGTGCCAGTGTGAAAGCTTTGCAGTGTAACTCCCATTAGCACTGTATATTTAGCTGTAGCAGTGGATACTCTGCTTAATTTGATTTCTCATTGCTGCTGATTTGCTGTGTTTTATGTGGGTGCCTTATGGAGTGGAGCATTAGAAAAATAGGCTCTCTGCCTTGGTTTCCCCACTTGGTGCAATGGGCATATTTCCATTCCTCCTTGTAGGGCTGTCTTGAGGCTTCACTAGCCAACATCTGAAGAGCATTATGTCTACACTAAGTACAACCACTATCAGTTTCTAAAAAGTGCAACTGTTTGTGCTTACCCTTTATTCCATTCTCCTAGACATTCAAACTGTACGATCTACATTATTTGGAATTCTGAGTCTCAAATAAGTATTTAAAATGAACCTTTGTTTCTTTTTTCTTTCTCTTCATTCCCAAAATATATTCCTTTTAACTTTAAATTTGGGGTTAAAAGCCTTAAGAGCTAAGCATTGGGCATTGGAAAGCAAACTCAATTGGTGTCGGGTCCTTGCTGCCTCCTGGTGGAGAAGTGAAGATCACTTCATTGAAGCTGCCGTTGGGATGAATTAAGTCAAAACCACTGAGGTTCTGAAAACATGTTGGGGCTAACGTTTAAAAAATGTGTATTTTGGAACGTAGATCCCATTGGAACACGATGAAGTGATCTTGAAAATGAAGCCTTGGGTTGTTTACTTGCATTAATGACCCTTACGTGTTCATGTTTTCCTCTTGTCTATAACAAGAGTTATGCCTTTCACAACAGCTTCTGTTGTTTATCCAAAAGAGGATAAAGAGACTTCCTCATCTTATTGTCAAAAGCAGCAGAACATTATCTAGAAGGGAGGCAACTGCCCAAATCATGTGTCTCAACTGAAATATGTTTGTAAATGATACTGAGCAAATTTCCACTGTTTAGAAATGGTTTACAAGAGGGTGTTTGCCTTTCCCTGCCTTTTCCAGATGTTTCTTTGCAAAACCTGAACCTTCCCCAGACTGGTTTGGCTGCATGTTGGAAGGTTTAAGATGGAAGAGCAGTGCTTGGGCATATATTGATTATTCCAGCAGCAGGCCTCCTCCTAGGAAGTCATTACCACCCAGCAGATCTGTCCCTGTCCTCTCTACAGATACACAAGCAATGATCTTTGCTTTGAGGGTGTCAGAGCACTGGAACAGGGTGCCCAGAAAGGTTGTGGAATCTCCTTCTGTGTAGGTATTCAAAACCTGCCTGGAGGTGATGCTGTACAACCAGCTCTAGGTGAACCTGCTTTAGCAGTGGGGCTGGACTACATGATCTCCAGAGGTCCATTCCAGCCCCAACCATCCTTTGATTCTGTGATCTGTAAGTATTTTGGAGGCTGACTGCTCCACAGGGGTTTTTCTGGACCTTCTGTTGGTGCTCAGAGTCCCCTGGAGATCTGAGCAGCGATACAGACCATGTCTAAGAGACAGAGTGGCGTTCAGGCTGTGGAGTCTGGATTTAGGGTGGTTTCCATGATCTGTCCATATTGTGCTGCTAGCGTAGGGTGTGAATGCATCTCGTGGGGCTGGGAGCCCAGCCCCATGGAAACTCACTGCACATTGTTGGATGAACAACCCATTAGAGTCTGTCCAGCTCTTATATGAGAGTCTGGTTTCAGGCAGCTCACTGCTGGTGGGACACACTGAGGCTGGTGTATGGACTAGCAAAGAAGTCCAGGCCCCTTGCTTGTGCTTGCTCATGGTCTTTGGAGTGAGATCATAGAGCAGCTATATGGTGGAGGCTGCTGATATCCAGGCATGATTTCATCTCTGAGTCAGTGGAATTCCTAGAAGCAGATAGGAAAGTGAGCAAAATGTTTATGGTCTGTGCTCTGATCTGTCAGATTCCCAGTGGTGTAACACTGGCCAAGAGCAATTGCGGCTTTACTAATGTGGTTTTCTCTTTCTTTGATATATACAGGTTTTGTGTGTGAACTGGTCAAACCTCAAACTGCCCTGGGTGGATCTGGACTGGCTGATTGATATCTCCTGTCAGATAACTGAGCTTGATCTCTCTGCCAACTGCCTGGTCTCCCTTCCATCCGTGATCCCATGGGGCCTGATAAACCTCAGGAAGCTCAGCCTGGCTGACAACCAACTCACAGAGTTACCCAGCATCCAGTCATCTGATGAAATCATATGTACAAGGTGTGTGTGCTTGATGCCTACAGCAAACTGAACCTGTGCAGAGAGTAGGTGCAAGTGAGTCAGTTGTGCTTGTGTGACACTGAGTAAGTGAAGGGCATATGCAGGAGCTTCTTGGTTTATTTTCTGTCTGCTGCAAGGTTTAACTTAAGATTTGCCCTTTTGCATTCTCACTGTTTCCATGTTGTAGGAACTTTTATTGCTGTACTGCCTCATGTTGCTTCTGCTTTTCTCCAGTTCTGGTGAGCCCCACTCCTCTAAGTCAAACCCCTGAGCTGGCTCAGATTGACATTTGCTGACTGGTATCAGTTATCTGACCTGCTGTCTATCCAGACCACTTCTGTCTGCTCTCTGGAAGGGTTAATTTTCTAAACAGTGGTTTTAACTTTGCCTTGTGAGAGTACATTCCAGCTGCTTTCATTCAGATCTAAATCTGTCCTGCTAAAATAGATGTCTATGGCAACAGGAGTCTGCTCGCATTTTATTGATGCCTGACTGAGTATCTTCTGTATTCACAGGTTACTTGAGGTCGATGTATCCAGCAACAGGCTCTCTACTCTCCCTTCTGGATTCCTACATCTTAAAAACCTTAGAAAACTCGTCGCTTCCAAAAACTATATGGAGAAGTTATTTGATGAGGAAAACAGTATGTACAGCCCAGTGTTATGCTTACATTTCAAGCCTAGGTCTGTAAGGGAGACCCCCAAACTGTTACCCCCAGACTTGTCAGTAATGTCTGAAAGACAGTGTTAGCTAGGGATGCTTAGCATCTCTCAATCCTTTGTCCAAAGTACATGAAAAGGCCTGGTTGTGTTTTAGCACTCATGAAATCCTTTTGCTCTTACCTAGCAAGTATGCTGCATCTTGCTGGATCAGATTGCTTACACCAAGTCCACAATGTTTTGTGTTTTCTAGCAACTAATTGGATTGGGTTAAGGAAGCTGCAGGAGTTTGACGTCTCTGACAACAGGTTGGTGGAACTTCCAACGGTTTTTCTATACTGCTTCAAGTCCCTAAACATACTGAATGTTTCCAGAAATCAGCTGAAAGTGTTTCCAGATCCCTGGGCCTGCCCCTTGGTAAGTGAAACAGCTCTGAGAGAGTCAGAGGCTGAAAAACCTGTTGAAACAATACAAAAACTATACTGTGATGCTTAAAAAGCTATCAGATGTCATAGACAGACTGAAAAGCTGCTCTGATTCTGGGTGTCCCTGCTTGATTCAGTTTATGGGGCTCAGATGGAGTCTTTCTGAGGTTCTGCCCTGTTCTCACCCTGTTGATGGAATTGGGGGAAAACTTCTATAAATGCATCTTATATGGATATATTCATTTTCTTTACAGTTCATATGAGCAGAATTATCGTTAGGGTCATCTTATGGAACACTAAAATGTTTCATAACATTTTATGTTATGGAACCTTCATTCAAAGTTAGCTGCCCAAGCCCATGGCTGACAAGGGCATCTATAAATCCACCCATCTCTGTGACTTTATTCCTCATTATTACAGGGATAGCAGGAGGACAGGGTACTTTTATACTTTGCTGAAGTGTTTGCTAGTAGTTAAAAAACAAATGGGGATAACTTTCAAAGTAACTTTCTTTGCCCACCAAAGAATTTGTCTATTGAGTGAATCTCCTCAGCAAATCCTATGGACCTGCATGCACAGTAATTTATCTGCATCAAAATATGAATGTATGAATGTCTTAAATATGTGACACCTGATCTACCTCATTATTTAAAGAGATTATTACTCCTCTAAGTTTTCTTTTCTTTTATGTTTTCCAGAAATGTTGTAAAGCATCTAGAAACTCGCTGGAATTCCTGCCTGATGCGTTGACTGTGTTCTGGAAAAATCACCTCAGAGAAGTGGATTTTTCTGAGAACTCACTAAAAGAAGTTCCACCAGGACTCTTCCAGCTTGAAGTAAGTGCCATTTCTTTCTACTTTGCACTGCTTAATACCTACTCAGACCTCGAAGTCATAGCAGTGGCTGCCTGATGAAGGTAGGAGACTACCTGCTGTTTTAAGTTGCTGAAGACAGCAATTCCACAGAGTCTCTGAGCAGCCTGTAACCCCTGAATGACCACACTCAGACCCTTGTCCAGTGTGATATGGTGTCTAGCTTCTGAGAACTCTCTGGATGTCTGTGGTTTTCAGATTTTGGGAGCACAGTTTGGAAGGCAACCACTACATTGTAGCTGCAAGCTCCAGCTACTTGAAATATGGATGTACTCAAGTGTGCTCACAAGTAGTTGTGTTTTTGTTTAATCTGGCACACCAGTGTTGTGTAATTATACATGAATCTTCCTATGCTGAATATAGCATGTTTGAATGCCCTAGATGATGCTAGTTTGAATCTCTAAGCTTGTAGATTAAATAATTATTGCCAGTGGGCACCAGAGATCCATAGTTTTACTTCCAGATTCTTCAGAATTTGTGGCTTTGCGTAGTTTCAACATGAAACCAACCAGAACTTGGGGGTTTCCTCCAAGCTTCCCTTCCAGATTGTGAAACTCATGGCCATGGTGATAGAAACAGAGGTAAATCTTTGTGCAGAAGCTTTATGATTTTCACTGCTGGCTTCTGTGGGAGGGATTCAAAAGTGATGGCTCATATCCATGCCCAGTTTGGATCTCTGCTGCATAGGTGCCTCATATTTCTGCCTGGAATAAGAAGCTGAGAGTTGTTTGCTCCACGGTTCCTTATAGTGATCCCTGCAGACATGGCTTTGCTTTCTGGTAACCGTTTGTTTTCAACTGGCATTTCTCTTGAAATAGAATGTATCCTATGGGCTATTGTCTCCAAAACTTGTCCTTTTCTGAACGCATTAAAAATAAGCCTAGCGGGTAGGAGCTACCATGACAGATATTAAACACTAGATGGTGCTTCAAGGGCACATTTCCTTGGGTGCCGCTGCTCAGAGGCTGCAGAGGGATCAAAAGGTACCAGTACGGGGTGTCAGAGAAGATCTCAAGGCAATCTTTGCTGATGCTCTCTCATCAAAGTCACCTTTGAAGCTTTGGCTCTCTTAAATAGTGCCATTCTCTTCCTCCTCCAGAATTACAGTCATGAAAGAGCCCTAGCCAGTTCAAAGTCACTGATTTTCTCCCTATGGAGCAGGGCCATTACATGTAATCTCACCAGTGTCTCAGCTATCCTGGAGTGTGGCCTTTGTCAGCGCCTGGGGGGGACATGTAACATGGACACAGTTGACTGCTAATGAAGCACCCCAGCTAGACCACACAGAGCAAAGCTGGTGCCAGTTCTGGAACGTGTATCCTCCCCTTCCTCCTACCCTCTGCTCAGGGATATTTCAGAGGAGAAGTCTGAAGCACTGTCATTGAACAGCCCCATACTGATACTGGAGAGAGCTTGACACCAGCTGCCAAGGGCAGACTGAAGGTGTCTTCCTTCCAGTGGGAGGCTTCAGCCAATGGAAGACTGATGATGCTAAAAGCATTGGCTGTCAAGATTCAGGTGGCAGGGAGGGGTTTATAGTTTGCCCGGTTTTCCAGCCCTTTCCTCTAGTGGTTCACTCTCTGTATCTGAAGTTTGACGTTTTGCCTTACCTTGCCCACGTCCCAGCAAGGCCCAGTGCTGCCCCTCTCTTATCACTAGAGGGAGCGTTTCGCATGGTAATGGTCATTCCAGCAACTGCTGGTTGACCGTGGCTGATGTCACATGGATAACTCATCTTTTTCCAATCTGAGAAAAGGGGAGGAAGGCCAACAGACTGGCTTAGTGAGACATTATTAATCCTAGTTGATGAAAAGGGGCATAAACCTTTTATATTATGTGGAGCACATGAAACATTTAACACACTTGAAGCTGAAGACTCTGCTGGTAAAGCATGATTTCCATGGGGTATAATTCATTAATATGACTGTACTTGTGACACGAGATAATTCAGCTGATGTTATGCTTATCTCAGTTTTCATGGGGGGACTTGCAGAATATGCCTTGTTGGAAAGTCTATTTAGAAAACTGTTTTTCAGTGGAAAACTGGATTTTCAACCAAACAAAAGTGATTGTTTGAGTCTCAATGTTATTTTTAAGGGCAATTGGAAGAGCATCAGCTTTAAAAAGCTGAATGGGAACTGTATGTTTTCCTTATTTCAGTCAAGTTTAAAGGAGAACTTGTGATTAACTTTATTCATGGTATTTGCAGCTCAGTCCTATCTGTATGACATTAACTGTGTGGTGTTCATCAGCTCCAGTGCTTGTATTTAAAATCTCTCTCTGGAGTGAGGAAGACAAAAAGGAGATTGGTAACTAGTCTAAAGTGAGCAAGCTGCTCTAGTGGAAGGTGTCCCTGCCCATGGCAGAGGGTTGTCACTGGATGAGCTTTTAAGGTCCCTTCCAACAAAAACCATTCTATGATTCTGTGAAATAGGGCAAAGATAATATAAAACCTTTCCATTTTAGTAGATATGTAAAAACAAAGCAATTACACATTTTCCTTGTGTGAACTAGTTCATGTTTTGTATGGTGATTTTATGCATACTTAATGGGTGTAAGCTCACTCTGGCATATATAAGACTTCTCATTCATATGTGGCATACTGTGTAGGTAAATCACACTGTTCTTTTCCATTTGGAAAGGTTTCCTCACTAAAAGTCAAATGTCCTCTTAAGATGGGTTGTTTCCAATTGCATCTGTCAGCAAGTAGACTAATAATCTCCCCGAACTAATGGTGTTGCTTCATGCAGAAAGTATACTTGCTGGAAACACGAAGGAAATGTTTGCATGCTAGGCAGCACGGACAGGATGTTCTGATGAATAAAATGTACTTTTCTTCATGTTTCTGTCATTTAATAGCCATGTTAAAAAACCTCTTTCTTTGCATTTGATGGACTCTGACTTCTCACTCTAGGCTATTCCTCTTTTAGGCTTTGGTGTCCCTGAAGCTGCTGGGAAATCAGTTAGTTACATTGCCTTCACAGGATAAGTGGAATTGCAAACAACTGAAATCACTGGATCTTTCAAAAAACCAACTTGGGAAGTAAGTGTTTCTTTCAAATTTTGCCTGAGAAAACAAAAGCTGGAGAAATAACAGCAAACCCAATCCCTGGTGTAATACAAAGGGTGTCCCTAGGGAATTAATTACTTGCAGAGCAGGCAGTGATATCCACATCCCATGTCTCCAAGTATATTGTGTGTCTGTGACAGTGATGAATTATCCTTTACTGATTCTTTCGGCATTTAGCACACTGTATCATTTATTAAGTGGATTGATTATTGATAATGGCAGTTCAATTTCAGAGCATGTGGAAATGTCTTTAACCCAGGGTGTCAATCAGCACTACAAATACCAGTCTGTGGGAGTATATCTTAACCATAAAGCATCTGCTGGACTGCAGTTTGTAATGTGGGAGTATTGTTTTGGAGAAAATGAAAGATCTTTGGTTTTGAAATGGAAGTGTAACCAGCTGCAAGTTCATAGAGATGATTTCCAACCAAAACAGTTCTGTCATTCTGTGATTCTAAGACTGATGTTTAATAAGGAAATACAGTAAAAGTGTTCTTGTGTTTAGAAATTACAATAGGGATGTTTAACATAGAGTTAAAGGTCCCTTATCTTCTCCAGAAGTGCACTGTATCATACTTGTATCTTCTCACTGTGGTGCCTGACAAGCAAATGTTCTGGAGTCCTTCTGAGTTGCTGTGTCAGTTGCTAAAGACAAATTACTGGTTTTCGAATGTCTTGGTGCATTTCCAGAGTCCTGTTGTTGGGTCACCTTGTCAGAGGCTCTCTGGTGAGAGCAGGGCATGGCAGCAGGTTGGTTCTCCAGTGCTTCTCATGAAGCTTGTTCAATCTGCTGTTTGACAGACTACTTAACCTTGACACCCATAAAGCTGGGGGTCAAGTGCTCTCGCTCTGGGAGCTGAAAGCACTGCCTTGCAGAGCTCTGTTAATTTGCCAGAAGAAAACCATTGGGCCTGGACAAGTGTTGGTGGAGTCTGGCCGTGTGATTGCACAGTGGGTTTCAATCCCATCTCTCAAAAGCAGACAGGAACCTGTAGAAGCTGTGCTGTGAATCCCACAGTCTTGAGTAGGGTCAGACTGCACTGCTTAGTGTCCTGGGCAGGAAGCTCCAGGCCAGTTCTCAACATGTCACCATTTTGTTTGACCTACAGGAGTGATGAAGGATTCAAAACCAAGCGGATTCCCTTTTTCACCACGAAGAATAGGGTGCGTGGTGGCCCAGAGGCAGGTAAGGCACACGGGGAAACAACTGCTGAGAAAGCCAGGCAAGCTGTGAAGCAGCAGGGATCTGTGGAGCTTGGCTGGAGGGAAATCAGTGTAAATTCATCTGTGATTTCAAGTGCAACAGCTTTTAAATTGAGAGGAAATACATTTAGATTAAACGTTTCAAAAGAAACAGTGCAGCTGGTTGTTACCATTGACATTGAAAGATGAAGAATGGGTGAAACCTGTTTCTTTCACTGAGCTTTTATCCTTTTCATGGAGGTTATTCTTTTTAGGCAGAGTACTAACTGGTGTGTTGAAAGGAAATTAACCCATAATTAGTGTTATTACTCTTAGGATTGTTCCTGCTGCTGAATTTGTAAAAGGCATGTTTTCCCTTGTCGCTGTGATTTGCACCCCCAGCGTGGGGCAGAGCAGAAGAGATGTTCTGGATCTATGCACATGAAATCCTACAGAGAACAAAGGAATATCTGCAGATATTTGCACTCCTTCCTGCTCTCTGTGGGCTTCATCTGCATTTTTGTTTGCTTGTTTTGTTTTAAAGCCCTTGGAGAGCTTTCTCTTTCTCGTCTGCCTTGAAGAATGACTTGCTCTAAAGCATTCTTTACAAATCGTAGAGTGAAACAGAGCTGGCGTCTTCATGACGCACATCCGAGCAGCACTCGGCTGCCTGCAGGAGGGAGAGGCTCTCCTGCAGCAAATGCTTCCCTCTGTTCCCCTGGAAATTGTGGTCTCAGGTCAATGTGAACACATAAAACTGGTAAATGCACAAAGTACAGCCATAGCTTTAGGTTAGGACTGGAGGTCAGAGGTTCAGTTTTCTGCTCATGGAAGTAGAGGCTACTGGGCAGCAAGTTCTGTGTGTGTACCCTAAGGAGGAGAGAGGATTGGTCTGCACTGTTTTGCAATTAGGAAATGGAAATGCTGTGACATTGGTGAAATCCTGAACATGGAAGAGTTAGAAAAAAAGAGTCTGAACCTTGTGACTCTGGGAAGACTGTCATAACCTTGGAGCTTCTCTGAAGTGTTACAGCAGCATTTCCCAATGGGGAGAGAAGGGCAGGAGCAGTGGCAAAGGCAGATAAAACCAGCTAGAAGAGGGAATTGCTGCTAATGGAAATTTCTCCATGCTGCAAACCCAGCATAACCCCTCTATGTAAAGGAGGAGAGCATGGACTCTGCATTAGTACTGCTTGAAATTACCCTGGTGCACCTTCAAGCTGCCTGAGGTTGCCTCAGGAGGGCACAGAGTAGCCCACCTGGCTGGTGCCGTGGTTGAACAGCCACAGAGACAGAGCAAAGCCAGCTCTTCTTTTTCCCTCTCTGTTCCTCTGCCAAGTATAGCTTGGTGAGACTAGAGGATGTGGCCAAGAATTTAAAGAACATCAAGAGAAAACAGAAGCTGAAGTACATCAGCTGCTCACAGAAGTCTCCAAGCGAAGTGGGGGGCAGGTTTTCATCTGATTTAACCAACAAAGCTGTTTACTTAAGGCTAGATTATTTAAAGAGAATAATTTATGGAAGCTCACTGTCTTTGATTGATAAATCCCAGAATAACTTCTTGCACACGCACATGGGGTTGATGGCGTTTACTCATCCAAAAATATATTTTCAAGATGGGATTTGTTTTAATTTTTCTGCAGTTCTTTAAAAGAAAATTTGAACTGAAGCCAGAGAAATCATAAATAACTCATGAATAAATAATTACAATTCATAAACACCTCGAGCTTGCTTCCAATATAGAACACTCCTTTCTGCATGGGACTCTGGTGAATAGAGTATTGCCACTATTTTAGGAGCCTACGTGTCCAAGAGGACTAAATCTGTCTGTGCCTAGGTGCATACTGAAAAGGAACAATGAAAAGTTTAAGTCCAGCGATGAGCCAGAAAGGAAGTGAATTGAATCCATGAATGAGCCTGCTGTTCTCCTAAAATAATCCCAAAGATGATTTTCTTCTTTCAAGCCTCAAAGGAGGACTGTGACACCCTGCCCACAGCAGACAGTCCTGTCACGTACCTAAAACACCCCTGCAGACAGTAGGGCTCTATCTTACTTCTTTTCTGATCATAGCTCAGGCTCGAAATGCTGTTAAATATTAGAAGTGAGGAATTTTCTCCTGAAAAAAAACTCTTCCATTTCCTTTATATTTTTCCCTTTTCAGCTAAGTCTAGTTACAGTTCCCCAAATCTTCTCTGTAAGGGGAGATCTTGGTGGAATTGCAACTGTCCTATCTTTGAGGAAGGACGTGTCTCACATTAATAAAAGCATCACTGCTTTCATTGACCATGGAGGCAGCAGATGGAGGTGGTTGTACTTTCCTAATCAGAGACTCAGAATCTGTTTGTCCTTGTGTGGCCTAGTTTTTCCTTGACTTCAGGATGCTGCTTGGCAGATAGATGTGACACTCTTAAGACAGCAACACAATTCATGGCAGCTTTTCATGCCACTATCCCAGGAGTAATTTGTGGAGTGAAATGATGCTCTTTGGAACCAGCTGAATTTCCCTTTGTTTCAACCTCTTGAGCAGCAGCAACTCAGCAATGCAGTCGTTGCTATTACTGCTTGGGTGGCTCCCAAAATACGCTGGTTACTGTTCAGATACATGGGAAATCCAAAGTGCCCTGAGACCTTGCAGCCTGAGACAGAAGAGGGGCAAATGGGAACAGTGTTTCAGAGGCATAGGTTGGCAGTCTGTAAGCTGCAGTTTGGGTTTTCTTCTCTGTTGTTATTGACTTCGATCCACCATAAATTGCTCCAGGATGTGACATGGGGGTCTGAACATGAATTCTGACTGGCTTCTGGCTTTTGTCAGGCAACATGGGGAAAAACATGTTGAGAACCAGTGGCGCCCTTGGTATGCCCTTTCACTGCCAGCTGTTAGGCTGGAATAGGGGCAGTTCACAAGGTATTACCAGCTATTCAGCAGCAAGAAATATAATGCCACTCATCCTCTGACATATAGTCATGTTGGTGGGCCTAGAGTTCCTCCCTCAGTAACTCCTGGAGACTGTCACCGTCCAACACATGCATCACCATGGCTCTAGAAATGTGAGATGTGGGCATCAATGTTTGATTGCCATTGAAGGCTGTTTGCTTTTCTGCTGTTGCTTCATGGTGGTTCCTGCCAAAGAACATGACCTCATGTCCTGCCTACAAAGTTAAGGTGAAGGCTCTTGGTTCAGAGCTTTGGTGACTGTTATGTTTTAAAGGTACAACTTGTTTCCTGTCTTGTTCCAGGTCCTTTTTTGGAATTCCCAGCATTTCTGAGTGATTCTCTGGAAGTCCTTTATCTGAATGACAATCAGCTGGACTCTGTCCCTCCGTCCGTTTGCCTTCTGAAAGGTTTAACAGAACTTTATTTAGGAAAGTAAGTCTGTGTCCTGGAGAAGCTATGCAATATTTTTATTTCCATGTTGTTTTAGTGACCAGTCTTTTGTGGAGCCCCAGCCCAGATGTCCAGTGCTTTTGAAGTCAAAACACTGGAAATAGTTAGCCCCTTGTTAAAACTGTGTCCATCGTTTGCTTTAGATAAGGAGGAGGCTGGGCTTTTGAATTAAGGAAGATGATCTAATGCTTTGAATGCAGGCCTGGGAATCTAATGTGTCTCTAGTTCATTCTGGCTTTTTTTGCTGTCAGCTTCTATAACGTTAGAGTGACTAACTCATCATTTTTGCCCTTATTTCTTCAGCTATCCAGTAAAGATGATTACAGTTGTCTGCCTCAGAGGATAAATTGAGGTTATACATCACTTTTAGGATGGAAATTACTATTAAAGTGCTGAGTAGTCTTATTAAAATGTTAATGGAAGATTTCTGCAAGGAGAGAATAGTGTAATCTGAGAGTCCGTGAGAGCAGCTACTTACACACAAAGCCTGGTTGTTGGTAGATTTATTTGTTTTTGTACAGTAACCCTGGTATCCGAGAGCTTCCTCCAGAGCTTGGGCAGCTGGCTAATCTCTGGCAGCTGGATATCGAGGAACTAAGTATCGGTAACGTTCCTGCAGAGATCAGGAAAGAGGGTAAGGCTGAGCTTATGTGTTCTTTATTAAACAGACTGAACCTATAATGAAAATCACTTCCTTTTTAATGCTCCTATTGACAGTGTGTGCCCAGGCCCTTGTTGTGGATAACTGGAATTGCACAGGGAAACCTCTTCTGCATATTTGCAAATTTAATAATCAGTGCTAAGCTCTGGCTAGAAAATCAGTTTCAGATAGATCATATATTAAAATTATTACTTACAAATGCAATATTTCATTTACACTATGCATGCCACATAAATTCCATGGCTTGCTTCCTGACTACATATATTTTAGGGTATTTAGATGGTCTTTCTAAAGACTGAAGTGTTTAGGATCAGCAGTCAGAGTCACATTCAAGTGACTTTATTGTAAACTGCTAGGTTTTTTGGATCTATTACAATGCTGTCTTCTTTTTTGTGTGTTTTAATAAGAAAATCCTGTGGGAACAAAGTTATTGGGAATTATTCCCTCTCCAGCACACTGTTGAAGCCTAAATCTAATTTTAACTGGAAACATAAAAGTAGAAGGAAAAACTGAGTATTTTCCAATACTAAATTAGTATTTTATGTTTCCTTTCAGCTTCTGAAGCATACGAGCCACAGCATTTGTCTCTTCTTACAGTGCTCCATTGTGGAGCCTCAGAGCAGTGACCTTTTTCTGGGGTCTCTGTCTCAGGTTTGTCCACTAGAGGTTTCTTTGTTTATTCTCTGGGTTGTCTCGGCCCACAGTGAAACTCAGGGAAAATATTAATGCAGCTGATGTGTCTGCAGCAGTAGGTTTTGTGCAGTCCTGCTCTACGTATGTACATTTGTAACTGCTAACCACAGATAAAGCCTGTTCACTTCCCCCCCATAGGCCCTAAAACAGTGCTGGCATATTTAAGAGCACAGCTGCGCAAGGCAGAGAAGTGTAAGCTGATGAAGATGATCGTCATCGGTCCTCCACGGCAGGGAAAGTCGACGCTGGTTGAGATCCTGCAGACAGGAAAAGTCCCTCAGATGATGCACAGCGATGCCACCATCCGTACAACAAAATGGGAGCTCCCCAAGCCAGTGGGACACAAGGCAAAGGTGAAAAACATCTCAAGATCTTTAGCCCCAGTGGGATGCTTGAGCCCCGCAGTATCCCTTTTGGGCTGAAATTGTCTGTCCCTTTACAGAGAACAGTTTCCATTACCTGTGAGCCAGGTCTTGCAAGTGACATGGTTTTAGATCCATCACAATTCCTCTGTTTCAGTAGTAGAGGACAGTTCTGTTTTCCTGAGCACTCAACTTTGTATCCCAAAGAAAGTGAGCCTAAACTCTGGCTCTCCCAGCTCAGGTGGTTTTTGGACACTGATTTTGAAAGAATGTTTTAAATCGGCTTCTCTAAAGCAGATTGTCCTTTCATATGGGGCCAGAAAACGGGACATCGCTATCTAAAGCTGGATTCCCTTGATATCAGAACTGTCCTAGATGGGGAAGGTGGGTGGAAGTTAGGATGGCTGACCTTGGGTATGACCCAGGGATGTCTGAGGCACACCTCAAACACCCAGATCTCAGATGGCTCATTCAGGGAGTATGTCAACCCATACTGAACTCATTTGGACTGCACTGAATTCATTCAAGGGTTTGTAGGTGGCCCTGTCCACTGCCTGTTTAGTAACACAGGGATTAGAGCATCCCGAATTGGTCCTGAGGTCTTGTCAGAGCTGAGGGTGTGCAAACGCATGGCTCTCCCTTCCCAGATGAGAGCCATGACCACCAGACTGTTCTGGAAGGGGTAGGGGACCCTGCTGAGTTGAGCTATTCTATAGCAAAGAGTGCCAGGCCAGAGACAGAAAGAAACAGAGCAAGCACAGCCTGACTCTTTAAAGAGAAGACTTTGGTGGGAGAAGGGATTTGTTCATTTTGTATTGAAGAGCAATTGAATGAAATAAAAACCTAGACAGCATCAGAGACCTGGAATGGGACCAAGATGTTGAACAGGCTTTGTCCCTACCTCTGTGTCTCTGTCTTTCCATACAGGCACCCACAGCTGAAGGTCTTTTGGATGAACAAAGCAGTCCTTGTGTTAATTAGGGTTTGGCTTAACACAATATGGAAGTTCTTCCAGCTGTTTCTGGAAAACTTCAAACTAGGACTATGCTGGGACATCAGAGCCCTACTGAGATACTTAGCTCCTTGCTGAAATCTCATAGGGTAACTTGTCATGTGGGATAAGTCAGTACTTGGACCTGGACCAGTAAACAGAGCCCACTTGGTGTTACATGATGCTCTGAGGATGGTGGCCAGAGCAGGGTTTGGTTTTCTTTCATGTCACAGGCTTCTTGCCTCCCAGGGACAAAGGATTTAGAAGTCTCCAGGGTCTGTAGGTGCTTCCTACAGAAGCTGCTGGGAGCCTGAATATTGTTTAAGTAGAAAGCCATGCTCCCTTTCAGTGCTGTTGTGTGGGGTGCATGGAGGAATGTGTGCTGAGATATGTGGAAGAGAGCCAGAGCTAGAGATGCCTCCATTAACACATTCCCCCAAAATCAGTGAGTCTGCTTTACAATAGCTGTAATTCTGGCTCGTCTCTTGTGTGACACACGTCAGAAGCCCCTGAGGAACGTGCAGGAGGCCTTTATGGAAGGCTTGAGAAGTTTCCCATCTCCTGAGCATCTATATTCTCTTTGGCTCAGTTAGGGCTGAGCTCAGTGGAAGTGATTTCAGCAGGGGGTTTCCTGTTCCCCGCAGCAGTGGCAGATAAGTAGGTTCAGCAGTCCTGTCGAATGTGGCAGAGACAAGGATGAAACAGTTTCTATTCCAGATGCAGTGAAATGCAGGGCTCAGAATAAGACCCTTGTTTGTACTGGAGAATCTACAGCATTAACTGGAGATTTACCAGCATCAAGGGCACCTCTATCGTTTTAGCAGCAAGTAATTAGTCTTGATTTCCTGTGGGGAAGTGGTAGCTATGCTTAACAATTGCTTGTTGATTTATCTTTCCTGGAGGCACAATTAGGACATTGAAACCCTTCTTGTGTCATACATTATGCAGGCGTAGGTTTATACTTCAGCTATTATCTCCCTGTGATTTACTGCGACCGTTTGATTTGAACACTCCTCTTTGTCTAAGTAGGTTGATTCAGTGGAGTTCAATGTCTGGGATATCGGAGGCCCAGCGAGCATGTCTACAGTCAATCAGTGTTTCTTCACAGACAAAGCATTGTACATCGTGGTATGGAACTTGGCACTGGGGGAAGAAGCTGTGGCAAACTTACAGTTCTGGTTGCTGAACATCGAGGTAAGAAGTCAGTGGTGGACCCCAGGGTATCTGTTTATCAAGTAGTAGCTCAGCACACAGATATGTGATATTACAGATTCTTTTTAGTCTGTTTTTCAAGACTCTGCAAGCTCTGAATTTTACATAGCTTTTGGAATTAATTTTCCATTGCGCTGTAGGCGGTTTGCTATATTTAATGGTTTAAATTTATCATTTGCTTTGTTCCCCCTCACACACATCAGAGACTGAAACAAAAGCTGATTTATAAGCCCTTGCTAAGTAAGGCTGGACATACTTATTTTGGAATTAGTGTTTGACCACACTGTGCTCCATGGGGGGTTTGAAGCATTTTCTTTCTTCTGTGGGGTTAGACACACATTAGTCTTGAGGTTGTGTTTTTAACACTTTAGATTCAGGTAGGTATCTCCCAGACAGCTCTCAGCTGAGACTCAGCTACAGCAAGTTCATTGGAGCTGATTTTTATAATACAGTGTTATTAGTTGGTTTATAAATGTTTATTACTTTATATCTGTTTTAATACTACACAAGAAAATGGGCTCAAAGCAAGTATTGCTCAAAAAAGAAACACTTGACATTACAGAAATACCAGCATAAAGATTAGCAGCAATCGAACCCCCAAACTAGGTGACAAAGCTACAATCTGCTGTGGGTGTCAGAGGCTGAAAAAAAAAGACTGGTGGAAGAAAAATACATCAAGTGCTATTAATTGAGAGAAGTCTCAGAAAGATGGTGAGCTGAAGGATACTGGGAGAGCACACCAGGGAAAATCTGTGCTTGCCTGTACTCTTTGTTAGTACCAACCAGAATATTTAGCCAAGCCATTTGCTCTGACTTGGTACAGCCATCACTCCTGTGTCTGCACAGGGTTCAAGTTTGGTGTCATTCAAGTTAGGGCGTCTCAGTGGGCATCATAAGAGAAGAAACAGATTGGCTGCAAATAAGCATGTATTTCTGCATCTGAATAGTCTTCTGTGGCCAAAGTCATTTGGATCAGCAGGCTGATCTCTGCTTGAGGCTGTGAAATCCCACTGTATTTGGCAGCACATTCCCTGCAATCTGGATACATTCCAGTGCTGTAAGAGAATCATGGAAGAGTTGAAAAAAACCACGAGATCATCTAATCCATTCCTTTGCACTGATTCAGGATTAAGTAGATTGAGACTTTTCTAACAGTTTATCTCTCCTCTCCTTATACCTCCAGTGAAAAAGTTTATATAGCTTCCCCTGGTACCCATTCCAGAGTGTAACTAGGCTTTCCCAGGGTATCAGATCTTCTGGCTACAGGTTAAGCTAGCTGTTCCTTTGTCTGGGTGGACAGAGTTGCCATCATTTGGCTGGCTCATAGCACCTTAATACCACATGGCAACTCCCTTTATGTTAAAACCTGATGTAATAAACCCAAACTGACAGTTTCCTGCTCTGCAGTAGCAGCAGATGATTAAGCCATATTCTACAGGAGAAATTCTGTAATACCCCTATCACTTGTTGCTGTTGTCAAGCTGTCACAACAGGTTGCAGCCATTTTTCTATATAAACATATATTCCATTAATGTGTATAGCTACGGCCTCTTAAATATTCTACTTTTCACATGTCCTCACGGAATTTTACCACGACATAATCTGGATGAGATCATTGTCAGTGTTTTCCCTTTGCAGGCCAAAGCTCCAAATTCAGTGGTGTTAGTGGTTGGAACACACCTTGATTTAATTGAAACTAAGTTCCGCGTTGAGAGGATAGCAACTCTGAGGGCATATGTCTTGGCTCTCTGCCGGTCTCCCTCTGGATCCAGAGCAACTGGCTTCCCAGATATCACGTTCAAGCACCTGCAGTAAGTACTTGTGCCTTTATGGAGCTCAATCACTCTGTTTGATGTCACTTTAAACCATTTTGCAATACTCAATCTCCTTGGCAACGGAGCTGATTTAAAGACATGTCACCATTGCGTTTCATCTATTTTTGACTTGGATAATGTAATATAATTAGAGAGAAGTTCAGTGTTGCTCAGGGGTCTGATCATGGGTCTGAGAGCTGGAAGGTCCAAAGTCATGACCTCAAGACAGCTTGTTTTAGTGTTCCTGCTCCACTTGGCTTTCTCACTGGTGATACAGTATATAAGTTCCAAGGAGAGAAAGTACAGATTGAGTAATTAACACTGCAGAGCTTGAGAGCCTGACTCTTGCAAGGTGGGTGCTGTGGTGTTTATAAAGGGGAGACCTCTTGACGTGAGAGCACAGCTCACATAGCAGGGCGAGTAGTGGGTCAACCCCCTGAGCCTTCTGACATTCCAAACCTGTGTCATTTGAGTTCTCAGGATGGGATTAACAGAGGGTGATGCTGTCTGGAAGATCAGTGTCAGGCCATGCAGTCTGATGCTGCTCTCTCCCTTCAGCTGACAGAGAGTGCCCTTGGGGAGAGGAGAAAAGAGCAGATCTGTCAGCCACAGCATGGGGGGAATGTGGATGCAGCAGGCTGGCAGCAAGCAGTGTGAAATCACCAATGCCTGGGGCAAAGAGCAGGTGGCAGCTGGCGAGTAAAGAAGGGCGCTGCAATGTCCCTAGCGCTTTCCATCTGCTGCCTGGCAAAGTCATCAGGAGACCTCCCACGATCCGTTCTGCAGACGCAGGCTCTGTGTCGGGCATCCCAGCTGCCTCTTTCCTGTTAGGAGTAGTACCACGGACCCAGTGTGAGGCATAGAGGCTCACAGTGAGAAAGAGAAAGCTTTGTGCTTCAGTCTCCTCAAGCCTCTTTTCTCATCACCATAGAGCATCTTAACAGGATGTCAATCATTCTTTCTCAAGGGGGCTTTCTTGCATTCTGCCACATATCCTACACATTCCCCCTCATTTTCCTTTTCTTCTGCATTTCCTCCCAGTTGGAGTTGTGCCTGATTTTATACTTCCTCTCCCCCATGCTTCTTCTTTACACCCCAGCATTCACTTGAGATGTGGGCTCCTCTGAGCAGCACTCCAGGCAGCCAGAGCAGTGTGTGTTGTGAAATCCTTGTGTGGGTGAGCCCAGAATGGTTTTATCAGTGCAGATCCTCCAACATCCCAGTGATCCCAGTGCCACCGATGTCTGGGGTTTAAGATAAGGCGCATTGCTCTAGAAAAGGATTTTCTGTCTGCCACTGGAACATATGTAGAATCAGTTAGAAAGACCCTTTGTTGGGGAAAGTGGAAATGAGCCATTCTTATCCAGCCCAAAATAAGACCAAAAATAGAAGGAGCTGGAGCAAGCAGGTTTTTAGCTGTTAAAGAGATGATGAAGGCCAACATCAATTCCCAGATTACAGAATCCAGCTGAATGAGGGTTGGAATAGGTGTCTGGTAGTCATCATTGTGCCTCTTTGATCTGAGGAGGGAGAGAACTGGACTCTTCTCCAGCGATTTCCAGAACACTGTGTTTTCCTTCTTCCTGCAGTCCCTTACAGGATATGTGCAGTGATGAAGGAAAGAAGGTGATGATTTTGGTCATTCTGCCAGAGAAGTCCCCAGAGATGACAGTGCATAGGGAATAGAATAATGCACAGTGAATGAAGCAGGCAGAGCACAGGTTGGCTTAACATATCTTTTCCAGGCTGTTCTCCAAAGCTAAAAATGTTCACTGACAGCCTTCCTCCCATTCACCTCACACAGGAAATTGAAAGTCACTGATAGGAGACAGTGAGCCTGTAAAGGAAGTCGGTGTGTTGATAAGGTTTGATAATCTTCACCCTTGCATGACTTTTGCAGTGAGCTCTCATGTAAGACTCTGGAAGGCCTCGATGGACTCCGACAGCTGATTTTCCATGTCACTTGCAACATGAAGGATGTCGGCAGCTCAATCTGCTCACAGAAACTTGCAGGGAGATTGGTGAGAACTGCTCTTTCTAGTAGGTGGTGATCCTTACCAAAAGGAGGCTTTTGGGAGGCTTGGTTTTGGATTGGAAGGTGAACTTTAGGAGTAACGTACTTCATATGCATTCTACATCAACAATAAGATGCCTGTCTTGCTTTGAGAAAAGACAGAACTGTAATTTCCCTTTAAAAGGGAGATGACTTAGCCACTTTATCTCCAGCAGGGTGATTGCTGTCTCATATTGATCCTGCTATTTTTGTCTTGTGGCTTGCAGATACCAAGAAGTTACCTTAGTCTTCAGGAAGCTGTCCTTGCGGAACAGCACAGGAGAAGTCAGAATGATGACGTACAGTATTTAACAGACAGACAAATAGAACTGATCATAGAGCAAACACCTGGAAATGATATCAAAGACTACGAAGATTTGCAAACTGGTACGTCAGAGCAGACCAGTAATTTCTTGGAAATCAGTATGTGTGACCAATTGAAATATTCCATGAATAATAATGATGGAGAGAGGGGAAGCGCACCAGGTAACTGCTGTGCAAGCAAAACCAGTCACAGTGTGCTCTACCCTTGTGCAGAGGTCACTTTGGAAATTGGTAAGGTATAAAACTAGGAATGAGGGTTTTGGGAGAGGGCTGGGAAGTTTCTAGGATGGTCCAAGGCTACTAATTTATCTTATTTTAAACAAGCTTTGATGTTATTTCTGCTCTGTGAAGGATGAGGCTGCCACAGTTTCAAGGTTGCTTTCTCTGTAACCAGTCCTGTGATCTTTGTGGAGTCCTTGCTCTGCAGGAGCTGGAGAAAGCCCTTCCCTGAGATGATGGCAGGAGGGTAGAGGGGTGCTGTGACAGGGACAGGAATACTGACTGTAAAGCAGAGAGATGTGGGTTTAACAGCGGAGTGCCAGCTAGCAGCACTCCTCAGAGAAATGTTATACTCTTGGCTTGGCTATGTGCTGGCTATATCTGGTATGCCTAAAACTGCACAGACTGCCTCATAATCTTAGTCATCTGCACTGTGGTTTCCTAATGTTGGTCTAGTGCTAATCTACAATTCTTTATTTTTTGTAGCAATTAATTTTCTCATAGAAACGGGTACACTACTGCACTTCCCAGACACAAGCCATGGCCTGAGAAACCTCTACTTCCTTGACCCTGTCTGGCTCTCAGAGTGTCTACAGAGGATTTTCAACATCAAGAGCTCCAAGTCTGTAGCTAAGAATGGAGTCATCAGAGCAGAGGATCTCAGAATGCTGCTGGTTGGGACGGGCTTCACTGAGCAAACTGAAGAGCAGTACTTCCAGTTCTTGGCCAAGTTTGAAATTGCACTGCCAGTGGCCAATAATAGGTATGTTGATGATGAGAGATGCTTAGCCAGGCTGGAGAAGAATGTCTGTTTAATCAAACAGAATTTGTCTTGACAAGGATCTTACTATGAGAAGATATTTGAGTGCATAAAACAGTGTAATGGAAGGCACCCATCCGTTTGGGCTGTATTTCCTGGCATAAGCATCCTTCAGTCCAGACAAGCTAGTGTGAAAACTTTCCAAAGCAGATCTTTGTCCACTTGGTGCTTTGAGGTCAGTGAGAGGCTCAGCCACCAGCACAGAAGGGCGGTGACACCACCAGGGATGTGGCAATGGGACTGTAAGGGCTCAGCCAGGATGGCTGCAGCTGAGAGAGGATGTGAGGCTCTTGGCTGCCAGGCCTGAAACATCGATGGGCTGGAGTCATCTGTTCCCAGTGAAAGATCCTCACTCCAGAGTATGGCAGAAAACTCTGGGTAACCAATACTTATGTCAGTTCAGAACATAGCAGTGTTTTATTCCTAGTGAAATCAGGAAAGTGGAGCTTCAGTAGCAACATTTTTAGCCTCACTAGGTGTTGATCAATAGTTTTCCTAGAAATGGTCTAGGAAACCTCATTCTCTTTAAATGTTAATGAGTCCTCCTCCCATCTGCCCCCCGATCCCTCTTCCTCTGGGCAAAGTTCCCTGCTATTTTTCTCTCTCCCATCTGCTTGGCGACAGCCTGTTGTTGCATTAGCGGTGAAACCATAGTTGTATTGCACTTTTGATGTGGCATTTGCATTTCACTTCCTTGCCCTTCCAGGACAGCACGGCTGCATCGCCCTGAGCCTCTTGGGAGCTCTGAATGCCTGCACAAGTGCAGCATTCTCTGTGCTGTCATTATGCCTGTCACTTATCCAGACCCGGATGCCAACAAATTTTCTCAGGCTTAACACAGATAAAGCAGCAATGTTTCTGCTTAGTCCAAAATGCCTTTTGGACTCCTTGTCACTATCTGCCATTTTTCTCCAAGGCAATTACATTGTCTGTGCCTCAGGAACAAGGAAACTGCTTTTGCATGGCCTGACCAATCTTTTTTAGGGCAATCCAAGCCACATTAGCAGAATATCCTTCCCACTGATGGACTGTAACTCTTAGCAGGTTGGATTAATTTAATGTACTAGCCAGACACAGAGCAGTTATTTGTTTCTGTGCTTCTGCAGTTATTGTATAGATTGCCAGATAGAGTTTCTGTGCAGTCAGTAGAGGAGGCAGCTGCCAGTTTCTGTTCTGAAAGGGTGGATGTGGGCATGTTTCACATAGTTTCAAAATTTGCATTGGCTGTTGTTCAAGAGCATCGAATCACCATCTGTATTATAAACCACTATATAGTTGTGGTCCAGAAGGGCCTCACTGGCCTTCTTATTCTCCTACGCCCTTTCTTGGATGGGCTGGGGAAAATGTATTGGCTGTCATACGGTGCATCCACTACCTTTATAGAGTAAGAGCTTGTAGTTTGATGCCCTCCACTTTTCTGCCTAAGGTGCATGTAATTTAGCTTTGTTCTGCTTGTTAAAACAGGGTTGAAAGTATGTCCATTCTTACTGTAATTTATAAGTGAAGAGAAATCTTTATCAGTTTTACATCCCAAAGATGTTTCATGGATCGGATAATTCAATCATGTGAAATGTCATCAGATGTTATGGACTGTGACATATGGAGAGAGCTGTTGTCTCGTGATGGCTGCTTTTTCTGAGCTGATGTTTCAGGTTTTACAGAGTACTGCAGCTGCTAGAGAGAAAACATTAATAGGCTTAAAGCACTGGATTTGGACCCAGCATTAGTTCTAGTTATGTGTTTAGACCCCTATCACTGTTATTTTGGTAAAGCCTCTTGGCCATTTGCCTCATTGCTGTCATTGTGCCCATCAACAATGAGCCCCAGATGCTGACACATTTTCTCAGGCTCAATACTGATAATGCAGCAGTGTTTCTGTTTATAAGCATGTAAGATTATTTGATCATATAGGCATTTTAGAATGTATTTGGTACTGAAGAGTATCATTGTCAAGAGATTATTGGCAGGTATTGAAAGCCCTAAGCTCATTGTTGTCAAAACAGTTCTAGTCTTCCAAAAGCTTCCCAAGCATTAAAGATCAGGACAAATGGATATCCTGAGTTTACTGGTAGATCTGAAAACTTTGTAGTCCTCTACACCAGTGTAGCTCTGTTACTTCTGACTTGGATAGAACTGAGTCTCCTCTACATGTGGACAAAGAACCTGATAACCTGGTTGCAGGAGGAGAATGAGCAAGACAAGTGTTATCTCTGCTGACATCAGTCTGGCAAAGTACATTCTTGCCCAGGACTTTGTCAGGGATGTGGTAGGGAGTCCATCAGCTGTAGTATTGGTGCAGCAGGAAACCCTGTCATGTTGCCCTGTAAGATGCTGTCATCCTGGGACTGGGGTGAGAACCAGAGCAGCCCAGTCCTTGCAGCTCCATTGCCATTTCCCACACTACCTCCTCTCCCCACCTTCTGGGCTTACTGAAGCTGAGCTGCTGTAGGTTGTTTTTGCATTTATCTTCTGTTCCCCACAGGATCACAGCTGTAATACAGCTGTAATTCTCTGCTTACTAGCAGAGTAGTAAAGATACCAAAATAATGAGTCCCAACATCACAGCTGTTCTAATAACTCTTATATTTTAATGCATTTAATTTGTGAGTACACAAATGTCCTGCTCATTACATCAGTTTTAGCCCTGTCCAATAGCCCTGGCTGAATTATGTAATGTCTGCTTTGCCTCTGCTTGCTTCCATAGTGTAAATGAATTTCTCCATGTATTGCTGCAGCGCCTTTAGTCTAAAAGCTTTTTTATATGCAGTAGGCTGTGCCATTAAAAATCTCTTTGGAGACTGAATCGCCTTATTATCCAGTAACAATGTACTCACTGTTACAAGCTGTAGCTAAAATTTGAGCTGTTGAATTTGATGTGTTTCAGCTACCTCCTCCCTCATCTGCTTCCTACCAAGCCAGCGTTAGATATCCATGGGCTCTGCCACCAGACCACAAACACAGTCCAAAGGGTCTTCAAGATGAGTTTTGTCCCAGTTGGCTTTTGGCAAAGATTCATAGCCCGAATGTTAATTAGCTTGGCCGAGATGGACCTCCAGGTAGGTTGCTGTATCTCTCTGCAAGCAAAAGAAGGCAGCTAAAGTTGTTCAGTGTAATGTTAAGTGGGTGTCTCTTCATATCCAGCTTTCTCCAGTCACAGATTTCAATAATGTTATTTTAGTAAATAAGGAGAAATGAGATTCTGCAGTCAAAATCTGATTCTGTTTTCACAGTATGTGTCATTTAGAACAACAGATTGGCACTGGGGAAGAAAGCCTGTGCTCTCTACAGCCTCTTAATAAAATGATCCCCTGGAAGGTCTCGGTACCTCCAGCATCTTCCAATTACAAGTAATTAGAGTTCTGCCTGCGGCTCTTGCCCATGACCATTCCAGTGGGCCAGGCTCTGCTCGCATCATTTGCCAGAGGAGATCTGGAATAGCTCCACTAAAGTCAGCTATCTGAATCTATATGGGTTTAAATGAGAAGAAAATTACAGGACTGTTGCCTTAATGTGATAATGAGTGCAAGCCGGCACCCTATTAGTGCAAGTGGTATGCCTATCATTAAAGCAGTGCTTGTAAGGCTCTGAAAGCTAAGTGAATTTTAATGTTATTACGGACTTGTTTTTGCAGCAGCTTATATCTGAAAACATAGAAACATAGCCCTGCTGGAAACCACAATAAACACCTGCAAAATATTTTTAGTACTACTGTGGTATCTTCTTAACAGCTATCCATTTAAAGTGTGTTCTGTCACTGATGTACAGAACATGGAAAACATGATGCCTGGGTTTGGAAGGCCCTCAGCGTTCCAAGCTTCTCAAACCATGTAATAACTTTACCTGTTTTAATGGACTGTCTTGGCAACCCCTTGTTTACATCCTCAAGGGCACTATGTAACCCTAGAGCACCTTTGCTAGGGACTTCATCCAGTCCTCACTGCAGTGAATGGAAAGGATTCCAGGCATCAGACCCATCTGCAGACAAATAAGCATTAGAGCAATGAGCACAGTGGAGTTCTGCAGATAAGTCTTTGGTTTTAAAATACATTTTGCTCCAAGTGCTGGTTTGAAGTGTCTTGGAGAAAAGCCATCTTCCTCCCACTGAAACAGGTGGAAAAGTTAACTCTACATTAAGAGCAGACTTAATCATTCACTAGAACATTTAGCTCTTCTTTAGGCTTGTAAGACTTCTGCAAATGCAGTATTGATGTAACAAATGGCACAGTTACAGAATTAACTTTTTTCACTGATAGGAAATTGTTCCTTTTTGAGTGCATGAAAAATACTTTCATTGCTATAAACCCAACTTTTACTGTGTGTATTTTCATTCCATCACTGAATTCTTTATGAGCACAAGTTGCTCTTTAATGGCAAAGGTATGATAGCATGTGTGAAGGCCAAAACATGAAGTCACCTTAATGCTTGATTAAACCAACATCCTTATAAAGAAAGTTCAACGATTTAATGACTTGCATGCTTTTCTGTTGTTTCAGCTTTTTGAAAACAAGAAGAACACCAAGACAAGAAACAAAAAGGTGACCATCTACAGCTTCACAGGCACCCAAAGGAACCGCTGCAGCACATTCCGAGTCAAAAGGACTCACACTGTTTACTGGCAGGAAGGTCTGTTCGTTACCTTTGATGGAGGCTATCTTAGGTAATTTGTGTTCATAATGCAGCATGCATGACAGGGGACTATGAAATGCATCATCTGAATGAAGATGAATGAGCCTAACTCATAGTATATGCTCACTCATCAGTAGAAAACGAGGCTCCTCTGTTAGACATAACTCATCTGGTAACAACTGGTGACAAAAATGATGAGTACCTGATTGTCTGCAGTTCTGAATATATCAACCTAATGTGTTATTGCAGCTACAAATTTAAAGAGGCCTGAAAACAAAGCGATACTCAGTGCAGAACTCTTTACCAGTGTAAAATCATACATTATCACATGCAAAGATTTCATTGCATCAGGGGCTTTTCCACTGAATCCTAAAGCATCACCACAGTGTGGCAGTAATTCAGATCAATGGAGGTGCTTCTGTGCTATCAGACTGTGTGGTTCAGGGACTGTGGACAGCAAGTGTAAGCTGGCCAAGGCAGAGTGTGTGCTGGCTGCAAGCCTGGAGAAAAACCTGCTGTCCATGTTCTTTCACAAATGTAGAGAGTAGGCAGCTACTTAAGACATTAATCTCTGTAGTATCTGCAGATGGATTTGGTCTTTCAGTCACTGGCAGGATAGAGAGGAACCACTGGTGCTGTTGCATGTTTGGAAACCAGAAGGGCACAGTGACTTTCAGGAGTTCATCTATGCAGTCTGTGGTTGAGTAGAGATTTGGACCCAGACATTGCAATTCACACACTGGAATCCTTAATTCTGAGCCATGGTGGTGGTCAGCCTCTTATCTCTTTATGTACTTCAGGGAGTTACAGAATTCAGCTCTTTGTATGAAACAGGTGGGGGTTTGGGTTGGGTTTGGGGTTTGTTTGTTTGCTTTCATGGGCATTACACAAAAATTATGCCCATAAACTCTTCCAAACAGTTTTTGGAAGTTGTAGTAATAAAAAAAATCACTGTAATTTTATTACTAATTTATAAAATTCTTAACCCTCCATCATTCTGTATGGGGTGTTTCTGTCAAAAGTCTCTGTTATACTGAATTTACTTAGGCCAGAGTTTTCTCTGGTTCTGACCTTCTGTAGCATTCAGCCATTGTGAGCAATCGGAATTTCTGTGCAAGAATTCTGTTCTGAAAGTCATTTGCAGAACAGATTGGATTGAAATTCACCTTCAAAGCTAGCTGGCTTTTTATTTTGATTACTTATGAACTACATGTTGTTATGTAATGCAGGTTTCCTGCAAGGAAGTTTGCTGACACTGATACTTCACCAAGGCTTCATGGGGCTGTCTTTTGGCTTTCTTACAGTGTCGAGTCTTCTGATGTGAACTGGAAAAAGAAAAAAAGTGGTGGAATTAAAATCATTTCCCAATCAGAAGTGAGAGACTTTTCAGCAATGGCTTTCATCACAGATCATGTCAACTCTTTGATAGACCAGTGGTTTCCTGGTAAGAGAACTGCTGTAATTTTCTGTGCAGTCTTAGGTCTTTTTAATAGAAGGCTCTTTGACAGAGCTCTCCAGGTGCACAATACTGGGTGTTAATTGAGGACCCCTCAGGCTCTGACAGTCTCAAGCCAATAACATTTGGTAAAAGCTGATAAACCTGCAGACAGATCAGGATTTTTTTGCCAGCACACCTTGGGCTAGACATTGTGTCTTTCAGTCTGTCAGTCACGGTAAGCACAGGTGAAATATCACAGATCAAACAGGACCTGCTTCTGTATGAGTTCAAAAGACTCTTCCAGTGCTCATTGCAGGGGCAGGATTTGGCCCAAACTACTTGGCTCTGTCCCTTGATGACAGAACTCATTTTGGCATCAGTTGGGATCAGCATTTGTCCACCATTTCTAACACCCTGTAATTTATAAAATTATGATGGGAGAGGCATGAGTGAATATGATACCAAGGAGTTGGTGCCAAGGTAACTTCCTTGACTCCTGCAGTTGTTTTTCCTGTGATTAGCACAGATCCTGCTGTTACCCAGCGGGCTCTTTGAAATCCCAATGCACTTTGTTTGAAACCAAAACAAAATCTGAAGTGTTCTTTCTTGTCCCACACTGGGCTAGAAAACAGTGCCAAAATCACTTAATTGGAGGCTCTCTGGAGAAAGCAGTTGTGCACTCTCACATATTCATGTTCTGTGTGTTATGAAGATAAAAGAAAGTTTTATTTGCCTTTGGATTAAAATAACGATAACGTTTATTGCCAAAGCTTGAAAAGAGTCATGACTTTGAAGGCTATGACCCATATTCACTCTGCCTAATTGTAGGCATTTAATGGAGCCTGTCACTTCTAATCCTTCTGCAGCTAGTGGGAGAGGTGTGAACCTCCCAAGGGTTTACCCTTGGTAGAATCCATGTTTCCTTTAGAGGGGCTGAAAATTTGCCCATGAGGGAGCACACAGTAACTGTGCTCCTAACTTGGGTGCTGTAGGTGAGTGCTTACTCCTAGCCTGCACCTGAAGTGCTCAGGCTGAGCACAGCATTCCATGCTTTCCAGCCCATTCCCATGCCCGCTCTCCATATGAAGCCATCTGGCAGTTTGCAGTCTGAAAGCAGATGTGGCTGGGGCTCCTGGGCAGCCTCTGTACATCCACTGCATGGTCGTGCTCTTTAACATGCACACTGATCCTTGTGTGCAGCTCACAGACACCCAGCACGTAGGAAGTTCTCTCCAAAGCTCTATTCATATACTTTGAGTTTCTCCTGGTCCTGAATATATTTTCTTTGCAAACCTGTGTGTTACCTGTGACCAAAGCAAAGTAGCTGTTCAGTTATGTCAACAATCCTGTCTCCTCAGTACTGTCCCTGCTATCTGTGTACACTTTGGAAAAAGCTCTTTTCTGACTCCAGTCAGTACACAGCAGTGTTAAACTGCTGCTTTGGTGAGTGTGACCATTTTCAGCCAGTGGATCCAGGTAGTGACTGCAGACTGGAGCTATTGCTCTTTATCAGTTTGTGTGGATTATGTTGTTGTTTTCTGTTTGCTTGCTTGCTTTGAAGCACTCACAGCCACTGAGAGTGATGGCACGTTGCTGATGGAGCAGTATGTGCCCTGCCACATCTGTGCAGCTTCCAAGCTGGAGAAGAATGAGTGTGGTGAGAGGGCAGAGGACGCTCAGTACTTCAACATGGAGGACTGTGTCTTGACTGCCATTGAACTGGACTATATCACATGTCCGAACCACCCTGACATCCCCGTTTCTCTCCAAGAGCTGGTCCCAGAACTCTTCATGACTGATTTTCCTGCCAGGTAACATTGTTTAATAGTCTTTAATTAAGTTTCAGTGTACCTCTGTAATTCAGTTGGATCTTTTTCCTAAATAATCTCTGCTAGAGGAACATACCACAGGAAACAAATTCATCCACTCTTAATGCCTGCTCTGGCAATTCATCCCAAACTGCACTGCTGCTGGTCAGCACACTCAGTCAGACAATCACTGTGCGCTGACCCAAGTCATCACTTCAGGGGGTCCTTTGAGATCACTGTGGTGCAATATGAGAGTCCCTTTTTAAAGCCACAGCTGTCCTGCATTGCCCAGTACTCTGGCCAGAGCTTTCTGTAGTTTGAATCTTTCTAGGATCCCAGAAAAGAGATTTGAATATGGCAAAACGAAAAGGAAGTGCTGCTGCATCACAAGATTGGCACTGAAATCGCCTTTAGTTTTAAGAGCCTGTAGGTGAGTGAATTTAGACTCCACTAGAGAATTCACACTGAGTCAAGGCTCCTGCTTGGCTGAGGGCTGTTGGATGTGTTGTGTAGTAGTGTGGCAGTTCTGAACAGCTGAAACGGCTCTTCCCTACCCATAGCAGTACTGCCAAATCTTTAAGCAGCTTAACAGCATTCCCAGATGGGTTCAGTCTAACACCCCTTATTATTTACTGTGTAGAGCAAGAGACCTCCTGACAGCAGGCAGGACAAGATACCAATGTCCCTTTTGGTTCACACTCTCTCAGACCTCTCTGTGCCCGATGCAGAGCCATGAGACCTCTAGACCAAACTATGCCCTTTTGGCTGCTGTCAGAATCTTCTGAGCTCCCACTGGCCCCTGTTCCTTTCTTGGGGTCATTTCACTGGGCAAACACCCCATCAGCTCATCACGACAGCCCTCCTCACAGTGCTATCTCCTAGAGATTTATTTGACGGGTATGAGGCGAGTGGAGATGTTTGAAGTGTGAACAGCTGTAAAAGTAGTCTCTGGAAGAGTGGGGAAGTGATGAATTGCAGCCTGGGAACAGCTAGCTGATTTGAATAATCAGGTTTCAGAGTGTGGAGCTGTTCATAAACATCCTGTCCTGCCTCAGTGGAGAAGAGAGGGAAATGAAGCAAAAAAAAATCATTAATACAGATAAATGGTACAAATAGCTGCACCTTGTCATCTGCTTGGAAAGGAGCTTATGTGCTTTCCAGATCTGTTTCATTCTTGCGGGATACATTAGTAAAGAGACTTTTTTGCTCCTTTGCCCAAGTTACCTCTTTCTGCTAGAAACCTGTTGTACAACATGAACCAGCACAGAGCACGCTGAGATGACCAAGGTAGTTCAGGTGATCCGGTTCTCTCAGTAGATAAGACAAGAACCAAGCAGGGATTTGTGGAAATGGAAATCACATTAAAAACATGATTTTACAACATCTTTGAAACTTTTAATTAAAAAGCCCCGATCTCCTTTTGGCAGACTGTTCCTGGAAAATAGCAAACTGGAATGCAGTGAAAATGAAAACAACGTTCTTGGCCAGGGTGGAAGTGGAACCGTTATATACCGGGCACGGTACCAAGGAAAACCAGTGGCTGTGAAGAGATTTCAGATTAAAAAATGCAAGGGTTCTCCCACTTCAGCTGCAGGTACAGTCCACAGCATTGGTGTCGGGAATCAGCTCCTGCAGTCTGCTATCCCGAGCTAAGACCAAAGAGGCTTTGCTCTCCGAAGTGCTCGCAGCACCTGTTTAAATACAGCTTTGACAAATATAGCAAGATTGATGTGTTTCCATGGAGGAGGAGGGTGCATCTTTGAGTTCTTCAGGAAAGCACTTTAGCAATGAAGGGCATTGGCACTACTGGAAGCATCTCTCCTGCTGGGTGGACTCAGGGTGCCAAGGCAGAGCTCTTGATTGGGGTGGGAAGTAAGACTTCATCTCCTGTTCCCAAGCTATTTGGCAATGAGAAGTGTGGATTTGCATGGGTTTGTACTAAGGGCTTGTGAGTCTCTACCTTTGAATAAGTCTTTTACTCCATCTGTGCCAGCAGCTACAGAAAACAAATTGGAAATCCTCAGGCTGCCAGCTCCTTTAGGCAGGGACAGGCTCTAGTACTGCACATGCTGTCTGTCAAGCCCAGATTTCCAGCAGAGCCTCAGTCCATGGACAAAGGAAAGGGAAAAGTGCCTCACTTTCCTCATTTTTGTTCCTGAACCCCTGAGGTGTGGATCAACTGCTGGCACAGTGACTAAAAACCTTGGGAAAGACCAAGCCTGCCTGAGCAGCCTGTGGTGACCTGTGGCAGAAGGGCAGTTACTGTGAAGTGTCCCTCTTCTCCAGGGCAGCTGGGGAAGGGTAGGTAAGACTCCTTTCACCAGAGGGTTTGCAATGTGCCATCCATACCCAGAGAGTCCCTGCTTCAGAAAGCGCAGTCCCTTCCAACCCAAACCATTCTGTGATGCAACTTAAAGCGCCTTGCTATTGGTGTAACAGCACAAGCTGCCTTCCTCCTGCAGCATTTGCTCAGTGATTAGCACCTTCCAAAGAGTTTCTGACTTGGTTTCTCAGCTGGTAAGTGAGAGGGGGTTTGTGTGTCTTGCCAGATACCATGCTGAAACACCTGAGAGCCATGGATGCCATGAAGAACTTCTCAGAGTTTCGCCAGGAAGCCAGCATGCTCCACTCACTGCAACACCCCTGCATCGTCTCCCTTATTGGCATCAGCATCCATCCTCTCTGCTTTGCCTTAGAGCTGGCCCCCCTGGGCAGCCTCACCACTGTATTGTCTGAAAACTCCAAAGGTAAAAACAGGATCTTCCTTCTGGGAGAGCTCATTCTCTGAGTCGTGATAGTGGCAAATGCTCAACAACATCTAAATTACTGCCTGATTTACTAGAGGGGATTTTTTGCCAGACTAGGGGAAGTGGGAGGGATGGAATTGCTCTTACACTGTGCCTTTGGGAACCTAGTAAAAATTGATGCTCAGGATTTTCAAACCTATTTTGGAGACCTGGATTTTCAATTTCTCTTCGAATTAAAAAGTGCATCTCACTTCAGTGCTGCATGGGGAATGCTGTGTTCATCCCCCTGCAGATGTGTGCCTGCTACTCTGAATTCCCTCATAATTATCTGTATTTCCATCACTGTCAAATGAATGACACTAATTCCAGGATAGGTTGAGGCCATCTGACCCTCTTGGCACCTTGGCTTTGTGTCAGCTTTCTGTAAGACACTAATTCTAACCAGAAGACTTAGGGGTTTAGACTGAAAGGGTTTAAAAAAAGAATCTTAACAGAACTGTCAGATGTGAATAGTACCACGAACATCACATCCTGACATTGAGTGATGTTTTAAAAGGTTATTAGTTATTGCTCTGAGTTTAAAAGAGAAAGGAGGGGGTGAAAAAAGCAGTTGTTGCAATTACAAGAACTGAAGACAGGCTGTTCCTTTGGGCCAGGGTCTTCTTTTGTGCCACTGGGACACATGCTGACACACAAAATAGCGTACCAGATTGTGACAGGCCTTGCCTACCTGCATAAGAAGAACATCATCTTCTGTGACCTGAAGTCAGACAACATTTTGGTGTGGTCCCTGGATGTCAAAGAGCACATCAACATCAAACTCTCTGACTATGGCATCTCCCGGCAGTCGTTCCATGAAGGCGCGCTTGGTGTGGAGGGCACACCAGGATACCAAGCTCCTGAGATCAGGCCTCGCATAGTCTATGATGAGAAGGTAACTGTGGTGTATCCATGAGGGCAGCTCCTGTGTGACAGCAGGGGGTGCTGGCTTCATGCATGGGGCTGAATTCCCTTAGACATGCATGATGTGCAGCACTGGCTTTCCCACTGTGACCTTCCTTCCTTCCTTCCTTCTCCATCCACCAAGAGGGGTTTGCCTTGTTTTGTCCTCTGCTTCTGGCTCTAGGTGGACATGTTCTCATATGGGATGGTCCTGTATGAGCTGCTGTCTGGTCAGCGGCCTGTGCTAGGACAACACCAGCTCCAGATTGCAAAGAAGCTGTCTAAAGGGATCCGTCCTGTTCTTGGGCAGCCAGAAGAGGTGCAGCTCTATAGGATGCAGGCACTCATGATGGAGTGTTGGGACACTAAGCCAGAAAAGGTACAAGACAGCCCTTTTGTGACCAGTGTTTTCTGATCTTACAGCTACAGGGATCTGACAGCTCTCTTCACATAGGAGAGCTGAGCTTGTTCTTGGTACAGCAAACAGCTTGTTTACCCATTTACTGCTCCTGCTGATTTGGCCCAAAACTGCTCTTGACTTAAATGAGAGTTTTATGAATTAAATGGTGGCAGATTGGTGGCCTTAGACAGTGTGGTGACATGAAGGTCCCTTGATGTCAGTGGCAGTTAGGGTATTGATTTCACCAGGGCAAGATGTTACCCATGATTTATACAATATTATGCTGTGAGTGTAACTACAAAGATTTCCAAACCCCTGAGATTGTGAAAGGCAGTGTGAGGAATAAAAGGGTTTGGAATATGAGAAAAGGATGATGCTGCATTATGTTTGTCATCAATTACAAGCTGGTGTTTTATAGCTGATGTCCTACAGACAAAGGTCAGCTTGACTCACAGCTATTAGTCATGGCAGTGACAGTGGGGCAACTTCCACAGTGCATAAACCTGAAGAAATTAATTGATGAAATGTGTAAGAGAATCACTGATCAAACCATGGAAGTACAGAAGAGGTTTGGCTTCAGTGGGATAAGGAAGATACTAAGAACCAATGAGGTGGGATTTATAAGGAGAATTTGGTGCAGATCTGAGAAAGTAGCAGATGTCTTTATTGATGAAGGCCACTTCCTGGCTCTCCAGCTTTAATAATTTATAATTATTGGAATTCTTTTATGATCTGGACCTCCACCTGTCTTGTGAGACATAAGCCTTTCCTTTTCCCTTTCCCCACAGCGTCCACTGGCCATTTCTGTGGTAGGACAGATGAAAGATCCTACCTTTGCAACATTTATGTACCTGCTATCCTGTGGGAAGCAGTCCTCCTTCTTCTGCTCCCAAGGACAGGATTACACTGTGGTGTTCTGGAATGGCAAGGAAGACGCCAGGTGAGACAGCTCATATTTGTTATTTCTTCCTTTCTTTTCTCTTTTTAAGTAAGAACCCTTCAGCATCTTCACTTCATGCCTCTGGGAGGGAGGTAAAGAGAAGGTGAAGGTGGATTTGGGTGAGTGCCAAGCATACGGTGAATGCTGTTTTCCCAAACTCTTTTTAATTGCGAACAGTGGTTGCTTTATAAAGGCTATTTAATGAGCTTAACTCAGCTTCAGTTAATGTGAGGAGAAGCTTAGGGCACTGTAGTGATTCACACGCACAGGATGAAGCATTTGTACATGAGAACAGACATGTTCTGCCCTCCCTAATGAGGCCATTTAACACTAAACCTTTCCTAATTGCGACTGCAGTTCCATCTCCGTTCTGCAGAGCAATTAAGCACACACTTAAATCCTATTGAAATCATCAGGAGTTAACCACATGCCTGAAGCTGTGTGTGCATCCAAGTGTATGCTGCCAGAAAAATGTGTGCTGTACTGAATAGGCATGTGCTTAAAATGTTATTAAACTGTGACTGAGATGATGGCATTTTGTTCAGCCGTATATGACCCATGGCTAGTTAGGTTTATTTTTATGGATGTTACTGATTTTTATAGCCTCAGTCTTCTTTGGAAACAGTCACAAACTGATCTAAATTTTACATTAATGCGTTCATTATTTGTAACCATTAACCTAATGGGAAAGGGACGTGATTTGTTTAGGAACAATTTGCTTTGCTCTTCATGGTGCCTGCTCAATCGTTCAGTGCAGACAGTGCAAGTGCTTCTGCTAAAACTGTTGAAACACACGGGACTCACAGATGTAATTTGAATGCATGGATGTTATCCAGATATTCACAGCAATATATCTCAGTGAATCTGCTTCTGACTGGACAATCCACTTGCTGGAGACGGCTGAATAACAAATTACTTATATGTGACAGATTTCAGGCTGTGTAATTGCTCTTGCCACAGTTGGTAAAACATCTGGGGCTCACAGATGTGGGTGTGAATATCCAGTTATTGTTCAAACATGCAAACCCAATAAACTCCCCAACCAAAATATGTGTAGTTAGAAAAATATTAATCAGTCATCTTTAGAAATCATTTTATCAGGTTACAGATCTTTGCTCTTACTTGGAAGAATCGTGCTCTTCTGTTTTATGTACTAGAATAAGCAATGAAGCCAGATAATACTAAGGCAGTGAACTTGGAATATGAGCACATAATCTCTGGAGAACCTAATGGGCAAGATGGGCTAAGACCTCACAGCTATTAATTACTATTAATAGCTAGTAATACTGCTGTTCAGCTGGAGCTATTTGTCTCACAGCTGAATTATAGTAACCACATAAGTTCTCCTCATCCATTTCCACACAAAGTCAGACAGCTGAGTTTAAATCTTCGCAGAAACAATTGCGTATCTGCCCCCTGAGGAAGACTTGTGGCACATCTGTATTTCTCTTCCTTTGCAATGGCTGTTTGGAGGGTTGTAGATCCTTGCAGCATCGTGCACATCTGGACAATCACGTTATGGCTTGGCCAAAAATGCCACGTACTGTCCTGCAGCAGTGTGCGGGCTGAATGCTGGCTACAGGAGAGTGTTATTTGCTCCTTTCAGAAACTACACAGTGGTGAACCTGGAGAAGGGAGTCATAGAAGTGGAGCGGATGAGCTGCCCAGGAATGAAGCTATGCTGCCAGCTCAAGTTTCAGAATGCCCTCTGGGCTGCCACAGAGGTGAGTGTTGGTTGAGTCCAAGTGCCCTGCTCAAGAAGGGGCCTCATTAGAAGAGACACGAATGAAGAGAAGAGCTTATTAACTTAGTAAAGCTGAGAGTGTTTGAGACCATGGGCATCTCAGATGAGCAGCATGATGTTGCATCTGCTGCCTTTGGGTGTATTGTTTCTACGTGTCAGACAGCTGACACCTAGATCAAAATCCTGCCTCCTGGTGTTCAAAGCAATCGTGGGAACTTCAGCTTTCCAAGGCAAAACTCTCTGGGTTGTAGCATATCCGTACCCAGGGTTTCATCTGGGAAATGTCCTTATCTGTAGGCGATAAAGGGAAGCAGTGAAAGAAACCATGCATGGTAGGGTGGGGTTTTGAAAGAGGCCTGAGGGATTTGAAAGTTGGTGGGAAATGGGTACCCAAATTCTGTGTTCACCAGTGAAAAAGATAAGAGGGAGAGAGCATGGCTTGATGTATCCCTCAGAGCCCCTGTCCACCATCACAAAGGGCTGTGTTAAGTGTCAGCCAGTCCCAACACAATCATTTGACACAAAGCAAGTTAAAAATAGATGAAACAAACTGTAATGTTCCTGAAGTTCAGTGTTTCATTGTGGGAAAGAAGGTCACACTCACTGAATAAATGATTTGTGTTGGTTAATTCACTCCACCCTAGGAGAGGTGCTGTAACTGAGTGAGAATACAGCTCTTTTTTTCCCCATAAGCAGATAAGACATATTGACCTTTTCTGTTCCCAAATGGAGGTAAAGTTCAAGTATTCCTCTTTTTCTATAACAAAAATGATAGAAAAAAGTAGAATTCAAAAATCTTAGAGCACTGTATTGCCAGCTTTTCAATAAAAATTAAATGTGCTGCTATTCCCTTAACTGAGTGCTCTAAGTTTAGTAGATTTCTGAGGTATGGAGCAGATGTAATTCCATGTACAGTGTAATCCTGGCTTTCCTTGGATTGACAGATTCATGCAAAATAGCATGCAACATGCTTCAGTTGTCTTGGCACGTTTGGGGTTTGTGCAGTCAATGCTGCTGATAAAACACCTGTAGTGGTGATTTTGGTGGCTTCTGGATAGCACATACATTGTCCACAGCTCATCCTGGGGAAGGCAGTAACTGCTTTCTATCCTGCGATCTCCAGGGAAAACAAAGAGAAAGCCAGGCTTTGGTTATCAAGTGAAAAATGGATTTGGAACCAATTTGATCCTGTTCAGGTATTAAAATATGAAAAACATGAAAGATTATTGAAATTTACAGAGTTTTATGTGTTCTTTCACAGGACCAGAAGATTTCGGTGTACGGGTTGCAGGGCATGTGTCCTTTAAAGACTCCACAGAAGTGTTTAGACACTCCTGCTACTGTGAGCTGCTTTCTAGTAATGCCCATTGTCAAAAAGGTAAGGAGGATCCTAAAGGGAAAGGGGCATTTGTGGGGCTAAGCCAAGCTGCCAGGGTCTGTGTGGCTCATTGCGAGCTCGTGTTGGACTTTGCAATGCCCAGGAACATTTTGGCAGCATGGGGAGAAGGCTTCCAGTTGTTTGTGCCTCTGCCAGAAGACAGAGGTGTGGGCAGGAACCTGAGTCAGGGGACCAAAGCTGGTACTTCCCAGCCTGCTGGGGAAATGGTCAAAATAGATCAAATTCCTCTGCAAGGAAGTTTTCCAGCTGTGTTTCCACATCACTGGAAGACAATGTTTAGGCTGATCAAGCAAAGCAGAGAGGACATGAAACCATAATTAGACAGGAGATCTGTCAACTGCTGATGCAGGGTTTGAGTATCCTGTATCGTAGCTCTGGTAAGTACTCTTTCCCTGGTGTGTGCGCATCCTGTCATTTGTGTACACAATCACCTTGGTAATACTATCTAGGCTCAGACACACTTTTGGTTTTGAATGAGAACACATGGGTAGAACAGCTTGTAGGGGTAATAATCTCATAGATAATACAGATAGTTACAGGTAATAACAAGAGTTATATGTTACCTAGTTCTGGAATTGCTAACATCCAGTTACTGGCAAGAGAAATGGGACATGACTGCCTATCGTGGAAGTCTTGGGAGATGTGTAAAAACTGATGTGGGGGTAAATTACCTCCGGTTTGCTTACAGCCACTTCAAGGGAAAACATATAATTATGGTCCAGCATTGTCAGTAGCTGTGCAGTTTCTGCAAATGCCAGCAGACAGGTAAGTGTCTAAAAGCTCAGTATGGAGCAGCTCTCAGAGCAACAGTGGAGCTGCTTTATGCCACATGCCTGTTCTGAGTTGCTGTCCGTTTCTGGCTCCAGCTGCAGACTGACTCCGAGGCAGATGGTTAGTGTAAGGTGTACTGCTTCACTTCCAAACATGGTGTCAGGAGGACTGAAGTAGGCCATAGATGTGAAGCTGGCAGAGGGATGAGTTTCACTGGCCGGGAGGCTGCATCTCTCAGCTTTCTTTGGCTCCCAGACCTGGAGTTTCATTTCTGATGTGCAGGGCAAATTTCTTTTTCATGCTGCCTGAGGTTTTGTCCAGGACAGTTGAACGAGTCTTTCGCTTTCAGCTTTTCCACTGTCATACAGCTTGCAAAGCCATTCCTCATAGGTTACGAGTGGCTTTATGTCTCCTGGTTTCTATTTCCAGTTTGTGGCTTGCCTAGAAAATGTCATAAATAATGCCAGGCCCTACAATAGTAATATTGAGTCTAGACACCTCCCTTCCTCCCCCGACCCTACCCAACCTTCCAGAAATCCACATCCCTTCGGCGTACTCCGTCTATTGGACTTACTTTTTCCTCTCTCCTTTCTATGAATGAGCTTGGCAGTGAAATAGCCAAAGCAGCAGCCATAGGGATGTGCAGACCAGGTTGGCAAGAAACTAAACCGCTTTCTGAAGGAGCCAGGTCTTGCAGCAAGGCTCAGTGGAAAGCTTACACTTGTTAAATTCACTGCACAGCGCAGGGAGCTGTATCAGAGTTATCACACAGCTATTGTTGTCCAGTGGAGAGCAGAACTGCCCATGTTTCCCTGGGAAGAAGGCCTTTAGCTGACGAGATGTGAGGTAACTTGCAGAGAATTGCTGAGGGATGTTGCTGGGAAGGGGAATTCTTTACGACTGCCTTGGGAAGACTGATCCAAAAGAAATAGTTTCCAAAACTTGGTTTCTCATCCAAAGGAAGCATCATGGAAATTTCAAAGCAGCAGAGAGGGCCCCAGAATCCAAAACCCTCCCGCCAAGGAAAAAGTCTTGTACAAGTTAAGCTTTTTTGTTGCGTGCTTTCTGTCACCAGCATCACTGGGGTTGGCAAACAGGAGCTTTTCCTTTCAGAAGAAAAACCCCAAATAAGCAAACAAACAGGTTAAAAAGAGCAAACCAAGATGCTTTCTGAATAGGTTTGCACCATTCTTACGAGGAGATGCTGAAGGAGAGAGAAACCTGAATGGTTCAAGCCTGTGGCCCCTTGCAGAAACCTGGAACACATGAAAACAAGAGCTGCATTTAAAGGCTGCAGCCTGCTGCGGCGTTCCCTGCCAGCAGTGCCAGACCCTGCGGGGAGGAGAGGAGGAGGTGACCAGGCTGGGCTGTTGGGGGCTGTATTTTTCTTCTTAACCTGCTCCTGATGGCTCCAAGCCTTGCACTGTCCTTAGCTACGAGAACAGGACGTCTGGAGCCAGCTCATCTCCTGCACATCACATACCATCACAGCCCTGCTCAGAGGCCTTCCTCCCTGGCACAGTGGGACTCCTGGCAGGACGGAGACTTCAAATGCACTTTTGTTGCTGTGTGTTTTTGTTGGCTCTTTATGGAGCCCAAATGTTGAAAATGAATTCTGAGAAAGTTACTTAAGGTTTTTGGAGGCTGCTGCCCTGCCTGCCTCTGGTCGTTGCTGTAATACCCTCATTTGCAGGGTTTTGCCCGGCTGCACTGGCACTTAATGCAGTCTGGTGAGTTAATGGAACCCATGGGTGGTGGCTTTTGCCATGGTCTTCTGTGAAATGGTCAGTCCCTTGTCTCAGGCAGGGGATGGCAGGCTCAGGGCTTTTCTCAGCACTTGAGCACTCCTCGCTTCTTAAACAGAGAGATAACAACAGTGGCTGGACAGAAACAGGTCCCAGTAGCCAAGGCAGTGAGCAATCACCTCCCCAGAGCACAAAATAACTTCCAGATTTGCTTCCCCCCATGGTGATTTTCCAGCCCTGGCTGGAATTTGGTGTCACTGGTGAAGCTGGGTGGGGATCAGGGATGCAGCTCTGCCTGGTAACAGCGCTGATTGCTCAGTCCTGGGGCAATCTGACCTGTGGATCCCAGAGGGAAGCTGGGGTCTGTTATGCAGTGGCTGACACTAATAAACTAACATCAAAATACTTCTTATGAAGCCTGTGCTTGGGTAATTCACTGGTTTCAGCTCATACAAGACAAAATGACAAGAGATCACTGGAGACTTTAAGTGTCCTGTGTCACACTAAGAGCAGTTCATGTTGCTGTAACCCACGTTATGGTTAATGTCGGATATTCCCATCTAAAATCCTCTGATTTTAGTAAAAGTACCTATTGTGCAGGGTGTGAAAAAGAGTTGACCCATTTTCACCAGAGAACCGTGGGCTGCTCTGCTTTGTTTTGTTCTGGTTTAAACAATCAAACTCCTTTCCAAAGAAAGAATAACCCAAAACCCAGCTTATGCAAAGCATCGTGCCATGTTCCAGCCTACTGATGCAACTCCCTGGCACAGCCACATCCAGGAGCCTTTGCACCACATCCACATGGCAGCAGGGACATGGCACCAGACACTACAGGCCTTTTGGGTTTCTTTTAATTAGTGGTTAGAGCATTGGGACTGGACTGAGTTAAAGTCCAGGTCCCATTTCACAACTTTCCACTTGCTTCCCTACTTTTTCCCATTACAGTAAAGTTCTGCTGTGACTTGGATTAGTCATACGGGCTCAGCACACTCAGGGTTTTACTCATACTTTGTATGCAGGATAATGGCTTTTTATCCAAGACTCTTAATGAGCCTTGCAAACAGTGCAATCAATTACACTACTACTTACTCTATGCTATCTGCCCCCTTGATATCTGAATGCAATTCAAGACACTGATTTTGGCCTCTCTGTGTTTAAGCAGCTTGGGAGCTGTCTTCCAGGTCTGGCACAGCCAAGATCCCTGGAAAGACACAGGTTTCCCCTTAATTTATGAGCAGCAAGAGGTGATGCTGAGTCCGCAGCCTGTCTCACTGCAGAGGGGTGAGCTTGTGTCCTTCAGCTGGTGGTGCTGTCTGGTTTGTTCACTTTGCCTCGCTCAGTCCAACCAGATTGTAACAACAGCAAAAAAGCCCTGGGCAAAGGGTCTTTATATAGAATTTATTGCTCCACAGGGAGGAAATGGAAAGGCCTTTGAGGTGGGTATTGTTTTATCTGCCTCGCAGATGGGGGAGTTCCTGGTACAGACCCAAGGTCATGGGGAGTTGTACTCCTGAGAGGTTCATTTCCCAGTCTGTTTAACAGCATTTGCATGGCTGGGATGAGCTGGAGGAGTCGGAGACCCGGCGAGCCATGTCCTCCTCACCGGCTCCCATCCATGGGACGTGACGGCATCCACTGGAGCGGGGCTGCAGAGCAGCATAGAGCCATAGCTCCTGCAGCCAGCACATCTGTATGCTTAGGGGCAGGATTGTAACCACCTGCAGGTTTGTTCATGGCACTTGGAATTGGCTGCTGCTTCTGTGCCCTTCGCTGGGGTCTCTCTGAGCTGTCAGGGTCCCAGAGGGTGTCCCTGGGAGGAGCAGGGCTGTCAAAGCAGCAGACATGGGAGGCAGAGCGATTGCTGTGTGCTCCTGTTGGCCTCCATCTCTTTCCTTTTCTACTGTGTGTCTCCTGTTCCTCTCCTGCCTACACTGATAGCAATAGTTTTACTCCTTTTTGGAAATGAGCCGGGTTTCTACAGCTGGATTCATAGGATCATGATGCCTGTCTCTGAACATACTCCAGCTTGAATTTGTTAACCTTCGGGGCAGGCTGCCAGCTCTGTCTGTCCTCCCTTGCCAATAAAGAGAGAGGTAACACTGGGTGAGAGGAGTGTGGCTCTGCAGCCGCTTCTATGGAATGACTTCTTTTTATGTTGCTGTTATCACCGAGTGATTTGGGTAAGTTACTGGTGTACTTGTAGAACTGAGAGAGGCAGCCAGAGCCTCTGGGACTGAAAGCTCTTGTAGTGAATGCTTCATCCCTGGCAGTGTTCAAGGCCAGGTTGGACAGGCCTTGGGCAACATGGCCTAGTGTGAGGTGTCCCTGCTCATGGCAAGGGGTTGGGACTAGATGGCCTTAGGGTCCTTTCCATCCCAAACCATTCTGTGACTGCAGAGAACTAAAGAACCGGATGGTGATTGTGCTGTCTCTTCCTTGCAGAACTCGTACGTGGTGCTGGCTGGTTTGTCGGATGGACTCGTAGCAGTGTTTTCAGTGTCCCAGGGTATCCCAGGGGACAGCTGCTCCTACCTGTGCTCCCACACAGCAAACAGGTCCAAATTCAGCATTCCTGACGACGACCCCCGGCAGAACCCATACCCTGTGAGGGCCATGGAGGTCGCCAGCAGCGGGGCCGAGGTCTGGTACAGCAACGGCCCCGGCATCCTCATCATCGACTGCGCCTCCATGGAGATCAGCAGGAGGCTGGAGCCCTTCAGCCCACCCTCGGTGATCACATCCATCGCCTGCACCTCTGAGTGCCATGGTGAGGAGGTTGTGTGGTGCCTGGATGACAAAAGCAACTTCCTGGTGATGTTTCACGTTGCCACCTACCAGCTCTGTGCACGGTACTTCTGTGGGGACTGCAGCCCCCTCAGGGACATGTTCACCATCCAGCAGCCCTCAGCACCCATCCCAGCTACAGCACCCATCACCCACAGAGCGATGGAGAGCAGCCCGCTGGCGGACATGAGCATCATCTACAGCCCAGAGGGTGGCACCCAGATCCTGAACCACCAGGACTCGCTCACCGATTACTGCTCTGTGTCTTCCTACTCCTCCTCACCTCCTACCAGGGTCACCCGGTGCCCCTCCAGCCTGCCCAGCTCACCCACCAGTGCTTCCAGTGCCCTCCTCTCCATTGATTTTGAGGAGTCTGGCAAGTTCCATGAGCTGAAGGCTTCCCTGGATCACGATGCTGTGCCTCTGGGGGACCACGTGCAGCAGCAGCATCTCCAAGCTGTCAAGATCCTTTCAGTGAAAGACCTCATATGGATCCCCAGGTAAGTGGGTCAAAGACCTTCACCAAAATCCCTCCTGGGCTGAGTGTGAGATTAACTTCCCAGCATCATTCACCTGGACTGAATAACCAAGACACTTTGCCCCCAGTACAGTGTTACATCGATTTGCTACCCCTTTTTAAAGCTCTTTGGTGTTGAGCAGGATGGCCACAGCTCGGGTCATGCCAGATTGATTTCAGCAGGGTGGGTTAGGGTTAGGGTGGTAAGACTCAAAGCCATGGTTCCCCAGCTACTGAGGTAACAAAGACCAGCAGGCAGCTTCCTTGCTCACTCACAACCATGTAAATCCTGTTGCCTTCTTTTGAGCTGATGGAAACCACTGGGAATCTGATTTTGCCTGGCCTGGGGGCTCTCACTGTAGTGGATTTCAGATGCACCTCAATGGCATCAGAGCCCCCCTTCCCTGCAGAGTGCTGTATAACTGCAGGAGGAGTTGCAGCAGGGGATGGGGACCCAGCATGGATCTTCCCCAGCGGTCCCCATTGTGGAATACCTGTGCCATCTCCCTTGATTCTCTTCCAGGAGAGGAGGGGATATCATCGTTATTGGGCTGGAGAAGGAATCGGGCACCCAGCGGGGCAGAGTGATCGCCGTGCTGAAGGCTGGGGAGCTGGCTCCCTACGGGTGAGGATGATGGGGCAGTGCCCATCGCACCAGGGGCACAAGGGGACTGGGTGGCACAAAGTGGCTCTGCAGGCTCCTGTGAGCTTCCTCTTGGCTTCCAGCAGCATCTGGGAAGGTCCCAGATAGAGGAGATGCAGGTGGTGGTTGCACATTAAACCATGTGCTTGCTCTTAGAGCATGACATAGGTGTGGGGAAGGCACCATGACCACAGTCTGGTCTCCAAGAGCCACAGAGACCAAGTACCCCATGAGACAGGCGGGAGCATCATGCACAATGCGATGAACGTGGGTCTGATCCTGCCTGGTGCTGGGCCCTGGTGCTCGCAGGGCACCTGGCAGAGGAGCAGTGGAGCTTGGCAGGCTCAGGCCCTGCGCTCAGAACAAGAAGGGTATTTATGCAGAGCAGTGCTTGTCTGTGGCTGCATTCCCGTGGATCAGGTTGATGTTCTGGCTCTAAATGAGCACCTTTGTGCTGTCGGCAGTGATGGGGCCGGGGGGAGGCTCCTGGAGCACGGAGGGGGGGTCAGTTACATACATTAACTGCAATGTTTCATACAGTGAACAAGGGTCCAAGCAAAGAAATGGCTGCTGGAGAGATGGGGGTGCTGGTGCTGATCACTTCAATACCAGTCTGGGATTTATGTCCAGACAAATGGAGGTTAAGGATTGTGAGGGGTTAGACATCATCATTTAGTACCACTAAGCAAACACAGCCAGAGACCAAAGCTCTCCTGCCATTCCCTCTGCTTTCAGTGTGAGTGTCCTGAGCTGGGAGTACAGCATCATCTTCATTGCTCACGGGTAATCCTTAGGGTGATGTTGCTTTACCCACATTAGGTGTGGAGCTGAGGTGAAGCAATGTGGACACCTCAGGCCTGTCCTGCTTTGCTGCCCCACTGGTGCAGGTACAATGGCCACTGACTCAGCCCTGTGTTACCAGCAGGATAAAGACACCAGTGCAGCCTCCTCCAAGGGCAGGGCAAGCTGGGGAGGTGAGGGAAGGGAGGTGGTTTCTTAGGGGCAGTTTGTGATAGAAACAGCAGCCAGGGACAACCCTTGCTGCCAGTTCCCCCCATCTGGGGCCTCAGTTTGGGGCCAGTCTTCCCCCATCTGCTGTCAGAGCAGATAGAGGTAGATGTTAGATAGAGGCCAGCATGGGCTGGACTCCTGTTGTAGAACCCCAGACTGGTTTGGGTTGGAAGGGACCTTAAAGCTCCTCCAGCTCCAACCCCTGCCACAGGCAGGGACCCCTTCCACTGGAGCAGCTGCTCCAAGCCCCTGTGTCCAACCTGGCCTTGAGCACTGCCAGGGATGGGGCAGCCACAGCTTCTCTGGGCACCCTGTGCCAGCACCCTCACAGGGAAGAGCCCTGAACCCCGCAGGGACAAAAGCATCACCTTCAGCCTGGCCTCATCCCCATGGGGTACCTGCAGGGCAGCTTCAGCTGCTGCTGTCTGACCAGGTAACAGGCTCAGACACTGGGAAGGGAAGCACAAGCAATGTGATGCTGTCACACAGGATTCCTACAGCAGCCTTGTGGATCCCTGTGCTCTTGCCCCAGCCGTGCCTATGGGATGGGCTCCATCCCGCTCCCACAGGCTAGGGAAGCTGTTGGCAGCCTGTCACTGTGCCGTGATGGAGCTGTATTCAAAATGCCCAGCTGGCAGCAGGCAGAAGAGTCTGGATTGAGGGCAACCTCAATGTCCTGCAGCCAAGCACCCCCCAGCATGTCTGGGCACCCTTTAGGAACCCTTTCCCACATCACTGAGCCGCTTGCTTCCACCTTGTCGTGGTTCCTGATCCCTCTCTTTGTTACATTCTCCTTTCCCATGGATTTGCAGCTTATAAAGAGATTCAGCAGCTGGAAAGGGAAGCGTGTGAGTCAGTGCATGCCCCATGAGCAGTGATGCTCTGTGCTAGCAGAGCTCTGATGCCCTTCTCCTCTCTGTCCTTCCCTTCGCAGGGCACTGGTGGATGCTGCTCTGGTAGCAAAGGACACAGTTGTGTGCTGCTTCCAGAAGGACACCACGGAGCGGTGCCTGGCTGTCTGGAGGGGCTGGAGTGCCAGAGACTTTGACATCTTCTACCAGGCCTATGAAGAGCTGGGAAGGCTGGAAACCTGCATGAGGAAGAGGAGGTAGTGCCTGCAGCACCAGGGCTCAATGGGAGCATCCTGCTCCCAGTGTGCCTGGACTGTGAGACACAGCCCCGAGAGGCAGGGGACGAGGGATGGGAGCATGGGAATGGTTTGCTGCTAAGGACCAGTGTGGGGTTCCCGTGGCTGGAGCCCCATCAGGGCTTTGGGGACTGAAGGGACCAGTGTGAGCAGAGCCCCCTCCCTGCTCTTGCTCCATCGCACGCTCCCCTGCAGTACTGGAGAGCAGGAGGTGGAGGTGCCTCTCTTACAGTTTCTTCTTCCCCATTTTAAGCTCCTTCCTCACCTTCAGCATGCCCTGGCTGCTGCTGCTGCTGCTTTATGGTGTCTGTTGTCAGCCGGGAGAGCTCCGGTACCCCCATGGGGCTCTTCCTGGGAGCCTCAGCACGTTGTGGTCCCCACTGCCTGCTGGCCGGCAGTGCGGCTCACCATGGGATAATGCACCCGCTCCATGGGACAATGCACCCCCCTCCATGGGACAATGCACCCCCCTCCATGGGACAATGCATCCTGCTCCATGGGACAGTGCACCCCGCTCCATGGGATAATGCACCCTGCTCCATGGAACAGTGCACCCCGCTCCATGGGACAATGCATCCCGCTCCATGGGACAATGCATCCTGCTCCATGGGACAATGCACCCCACTCCATGGGATAATGCATCCTGCTCCATGGGACAGTGCACCCCGCTCCATGGGATAATGCACCCTGCTCCATGGAACAGTGCACCCCGCTCCATGGGACAATCCACCCTGCTGGAAGCACTGTGGAGCTGCTGCCCCCATCCCTGCTTGCGTGTTAGAGGCTGCTTCAGGTGCAGCCCCTGTTGTGACTGCTGTGCTGGGTGTAAGACCCAGTGATGAGCTTTGGCTGGTTCCCAAGGGCTGCTGTGGCACAGTGCTACTGTGATAGAGCCTCAGATCAGCTGCCAGGGATCCTGCACAAGCTCAGTACATGAGGGAGCTGGTTCATTGCACTGCTGCAAAGTCCATTGTACATCAAGCCGATGCGAAGCCAAGTCCCTCAGTTGGGGAGATGCTCACTCGTGTGAGACAGGGAGCCCTTTAACCAGGAAGGTTTGAAACCTCCCTTTGCTCCACTATTGGTGTGTCGGGAATGCAATAAGCTTCATTTGCCTGTGTATCTGTGCAGCTTCTGTTCACCACAGCTTTCACCTTATCTCCATTAGCCTGGGATGATGTATTGGCTCCGACTACAATTGCACTCAGTTATCCCAAGCATGTACAGCAGTGTATAAAGGGAGCCTGGCTGAGCACCCTGTATAAAGGTGTACAGATGAATTTCGGACCTTCTTCTTTTCTATCCCAAGAACCCATGTGAGCATCGGCAATGCTGGCCAAGGCTGAGCGGGCAGGTTCACGCTCTGCCTCCCAGCTCTGGTGCAGGCTGCTAACCCCTCCCTCACAAACAGGAGTGTGTCCTAAAATAAACTCATTCCCCCCACACTGACACTGCACTGGTGCCACTCGTTATTGGTGTTGTCTCCATCCCCTACAGATCCCCCAGACTGGTTTGGGTTGGACCTTAAAGCTCCTCCAGCTCCAACCCCTGTCACGGGCAGGGACACCTTCCACTGGAGCAGCTGCTCCAAGCCCCTGTGTCCAACCTGACCTTCCTTCGGCCTTGCAGGTTTTCTTTGGGAAGACACTGGAATAGCCCCAGCCCTTCCTCATCCTCCCCCTGCAGCAGCACAGGTTGGGTCCTGCGCTGCTTCCCCAGCCACTGTGGGGCTGTCGTTACAAAAGGGGCTTTGTTGCACTCGCTGCTGCCTCTGGGAGCTGCTGCTGGGCACAGACCCCACAGCACAGACCCTGCATGCACCTTCCCCAGCCACACCAGAGCATCCCTGCCCTGAGCACTGCTCCCCAGGGCTCAGGGTGGTTGTGGGGGGAGCAGAGGGGCTGCAGTTGGGTTCCAGGAGCCCTGCATGAGACAAGGGGAGAAGCGTGAGAGGTCCCTGCTGTAGGATGGGCAGGAACTGTGTCTTGACCATCCTGGGAACGGTGCTGTATCCCAAAGCTGCCAGAGCCCAAGTGCTGCTATGGAACTCAATGGAGTCAGGGCTCCATCAGTGCTGTGGGATGAAGCCTCAGGGGCAAAACTAAACAGAAATGAACACCACCACCCAAACCCTGGTGTGATTCCAATGCTCGCTCCCATGCCTGCAGTGCAGCAGGTACAGGCCAGGGCATCACCATGATCCCTGTGGAAAGGGCTGGAGTCAAGGCTGGAAGCAGCAAAAGCCTTTTTTTGGAAGCTGTTTTAATTCAGCTCCCAAACCCAATCCAGAGCAGGAGCTGGGGGGGGGGGGTTATTCCTTCAGCTGAGGAGAGATAAGAAAGCAGCTGAGGTCCTGGAGCACTGGGAGCACAGGGAAAGGGCTCAGGGAGCGAAACGGATGCTCCAAGATGAGATTAAAGCCACCAGTGACCGCCTGGACCTGATCATGGTCTGGGTTTGGCTCTGTCTTTGCTGGCATCAGGGGATGAAGAGCAGTGGCTGTGGTCAGGGCTCAGCCTGACCCTTCCGAGGGCCTCAGGTGCGATGTGGCTGCTGCTGCTGGGATGGAGGAGATCGGCTTGAGCAGGCTTTGGAGGACAGGAAATACCGAGGCTGTTTCGGGCTGTCCCCAGCTCACCTTGGCCCTGCAACACCATCGGCTTCGGTGGCTCCATGGGCGCAATGGCCGTGGCTGTGTCCTGGCACACGCAGGGGATGCTGCCCTGCCAGGGGCTGGTCTCTGGGCTATGGAACAGCTCAGCACCATCTCCCGGCCCCACTGAACCTTCCCTGGGGCACCCATTGGGCTACACCTCTGCAGAAGGGGTTCCCTTTGGTGGCCACCAATGCTGATGATGCAGCCCTGGCTGCAGCCCTCAGTGAGGGCAGGAGTGGGAATTGGGCCCCACTCCTTGTCTGTACCCAGCTCTGGGGCCTTGGGAGGCAGCTGGAGCCATCGGGCAGCTCCATGGCCATGGGGCTGGGGCTGTGCTCAGCACTGGGGTCATAGCACAGCCATCCTGGCAGTGGGCACCCAAGCTGCCCATCTGCAGCCATTCGGGTTCCCTGGGGCCATCCTGGTCCTGCCCCAGCTCCACCTTTCACTCCTGCCTGCCCAAAGCATGGAGCCAATGGCCTTTACCTGCCCCTCCGGCCGCCTGTTTGCTTTGGAGGGTTGTTCCATTGCGGAATTGCTTCCAATTGTGCCCTCACCATGAGCTCTCTATTGAATAAAGCCAAAGGTGCCCTTACCTTTTGTGTTCCTGTTCTCATGCAGTCAGTGAGAAGCACAGCAAAGTTCTCCCAGGAGCCCTCGATATCCAAGACGCTCAATTCCAGCCTGCTGGAATGCTGGAGGTGATTCAGATCAATTAAAGTTAAGGGGTTTGATTGAATTAAGGTGTGAAAGCAAAGCAGGCAGCCCAGTGCTGGATCTGTTTGATGTTAACTCAATCAAGGTGATTTAAAAGGTGATTCCTGGGCTGGAGCGGAGCCGGGAGGTGGCTTTGGGAGCTGGGAATGGCTGCGGACACGGTTCTTGCACTTGGGAAGGTGTCGGCAGCAGTTCGGATGTGAGGAACACAAGTGCTTCTGGCAGCAGCAGCCGAGTGAGAGGCAGGAAAGGGATGGGGAAGGAGCCCTCATGGGATGTGGTTGTGCAATGTGCTGGCTATGGCGGCTGGGATGTCCTCAGGGATGCTCATGCCCCATGGAGGGGCTGGCTCTGAACACCAAACTGGGGCCAAACCCCTGGATTTGCTCAGTTCAGGGCAATGGCACTGGGAGCACAGAGCTGGTATGAAAGCATCCACTTAAAGCAGGCCCCAATGCAGGGCTCAGCTCTCACCATGGCCCAGAGCAGAGGAAGAGGAGGAGGAACACGGTGGGACCTGGCCCATCTGCACATGGAGCACAGTGCTCACTGGCAGGACTGTGCCCCCTTCCCCAGCCCCTTTCCCTGTCTCCTTTCCCTCATTGTCCACAATGGATCCTTGAGCAAAGAAATGAGCTGCTGGGAAGGGAATGCTTCAGAAAGCAGGGAATAAACCCAGCTCCCCCCATGCCTCTCCCTGAAGCCTCTCACTTAAGACCTACAGTGCATTTTGCAGCCCAGCAGAACAAGGAGCCACGGAGGAACCCCCCATCTGACCCCAGGAAGATGGGAATGACAAAGCATTCCCGAGCTTTGCCTCACCGGTTTGTGCTCCGGAGCTTGCAGCCATGGGCAGCTGGAAGGGTTGGAATCCATGTGTGTGGAAGGGGCTGGGCAGGAGCATTGCTGTGAGCATCCCATGAGCAGCACAGCACCTGAGCCCAGTTACCTACTGAGCGAGGAGTGCTGGTGTTCTCAATGGCTTTAATAGAGAAGCACTCACCATGGAGCCTCTCAGTCACAGAGTGCTTCAGCCTCAGGCAGGCTCCATCTCCTCTCCTCGGTCCTTGTTCTTCCCAATGGATGGGAGGCAAAGCCTCCAGGGCAGCTCCTTGGCATGGAGCAAACTCCCCCTAAACCAACCAACAGCAGTGAAGTGCCAATGAATGTTCCAGCCCCAGAAGGGCTTTGTCACAGGCCGGGTTCACACTCACACCTGGTCAAGCTCTTAGAACTGAGGCAGCCAAATCTGCCTGGTTTAGCATAAAATGGGGTTTGTGAGCTCAGACTTTACCCTAGGCAGATATAAGCAGAGACTTCACCTCAACATGCATCACTTCTAAGCTGCAAGCCCATCAGATCTGTGCTCAGTTCTGATATGGGGCTGCAAGAGAGCTCTGTGCAAAACCCACCCGTGGTGCTGTCTGGACAGGTTTGGTACAGACCCAGAGCTGAGGTGACCAAGCACAGAGCCCCGGAGCTAGATGGGTGCTCTTCATTAAACAGCTCCTCCCATTTACATGCATTTGGCTTCTGCCAGCTGTTAGGAGCTAGAAAAGCCCTACCCCATCACAGGTGTTGATAAATACACTGTAAGTACAGGGCTTGTTTCCCCGTCTTTGGGTGCAGCTCCTCAGGGTTCATACTCTTCAAGCTCTTGTCTGCAGACACAAGTTGTTGCTTTTCTCCTCCTTACCCAGCATGAAGGAACGCTGCTGTAACCCCCAATATCCCTGCTCTGGGACTTAGTTCTTACACAGAGAAGCCTCACAATGATACCACAGAATGGATCAAACCAGCAGAGCTCGACACAGTGATCATCTGTGCTGTGTTCTGGACACAAACCACTATGGGTTACTCAGCCCTGTCCCTGGATGCACATTAAAGGTGCACCTAAGGATGCTCAGACACCAAAAGCACTTCTGAACCCAGGGAGAGGTCCAATGATGGAGGCTGATGACAGAGGTTGATGACACAGAGCTGAGGGCCGTGGTGTGAAGTCCACTGCAGGCCAGAGCCCAACAGGGAGGTCAGAGCCCTGTGCTGGAGGGCGATGCTCTCAGGTGGCCTGGCTGCCGCAGGCTCCGGCTCCGCGGTGCTGCCGGCACAGGACGGACACACAGGGACTGCAGGAGCTCGGGTTGCAAATAAAAAATCTTTATTGCATCTTAGGAGCAAATTGAAAAAAAAAGGAAAAAATAAAAGAAAAAGGGGAAAAAAAAAAAGAAAGGACAGAAAAACTTTTTCCATGCACTGAATCCATCCAAGTACCTACATCCTTGGGACTGCCACCAATACGATGAACGTTATAAGCCATCGACTCTATGCTAGCTGCAGTTCATAGTCCATACACGTGTAAACAATGGTTATTTCTCCTACTGGAACAGCAATTACTCCACAAGATTCCTTCAAACACGGCAATGACCTCAGCATCGGTTTCTGTTCCTTCCCTGGTCTCCACTTCCCAAAGAGAGCAATGACACGAGATGGTCACGGAGGGCACCATAGAAAAATAGACTCGTTTGCTGGTTTCTGGTTCTTGTTTCTGCTGAGCCAGGTGCTTACAGGCAGGTCCCAGCTGCAATGCCAGTGTCCACCCACTAAGTGTCAGGTAAAGGGTTCCCTTTCTGGCTTTAAGGCACTTTGTGTGTTTTCTCTTACCTTGCTAGGTGTTAATTCACAAGGGAGCGCACTTCCCTTGCGTTCGGCCTCCCCATCCCCAGTTCCTCTGAGAATCCCAAAGCAATTCCTAAGCTTAACTGCAGTCATTCCAAAAAACATCAAAGAACAGGTTTTTTTTGGGGGGAAAAGGAAAAAAATAAAGATCCATGAAAAAATATTGTAGAAAGTAATCTTTGGAGATCATTTACTGCAAGGCTGATGTACACGACTACCTTATCAGGGGGAAGATGCAATACATTCCTAATATATATATATATATTTACACACACATATATATATATATAAAATATTCAAATGACTAACAGATATTCAAGGAGAGGTCAAGAACCTAAACCAATGGATATTAAATAAATTAACGGTCTATCCGATACAGGAAAAAACATAGTCCCAAAGCAAACCTAGGAAATCCAATGGAACCATTCCCAGTAACACCATGAACCCGGCCGAACTGGGATGCAGCACGCTCAGTGGAGGAGATGCTCCTCAGGGATCTCCCGTTGTTCGCTGCGTGCCGGCGCTTTGCTGCAAGAGATTCCCATTTCCCATCCCCTCGTGATGCTCCGGCATTCCTTGACCACATTGACTCTGGACAGGACAGTTGAGGATAACACCCAGAACCCACCGTGGATCCTTACATCAATACATGGACCAAACAGAAAAGACAAAGATTCCTACAGGACTGATGGACAGGTTGTGCTCACTTTCTGCCCTGCCTTGGAGTTGTCTGGAAGTGTGTTTTTAAACTGGAATAATCAGCCTTTAGGGAAAAGCCCTTCCCGTGATTCACCCTCATCACCACCACACTGACTGGGTTGGGTCAACCTCAATCCAAGAGCTCATCCTTCACAAGAGCAGCAGAGGCCGTGCGCGGCAGCAGCCACAACCACACACATAGACACCAGGTTGTCACTTGCCAGGTCCCGACTTAGGGAATCCCGACGACGAAGACAGCGACGGAACAAAGCACGAAACAATCTTTTGTTCTTAAGGAAATTGGAATTCAAGTCAGATTTCCGGCGATCAGGAACTCTGCAACGTCTCTGGGTTCGTCTGAAGGCAAAGATTGATCAGAGTTTGGTTCCAAACCCAAACCACCACAACAAAGAAACCTTTGTTCTTCTCCAAATGAGAGCTTTGTACGAAAACAACGATGATTTCTAAAATATATCCTGTGTGGTCTTTTAAAAGTGAATTATCAAAAAACTTTCTTTTTTTTTTCTTTTTTTTTCCCAAAAAATAAATTAGATAATTAAAAAAAAAGTCTTTTCCAGCATAGCTGGACATTAGGCTGTCCTCACGGAGCCATTCGTATTGCTGCTTCTCCCCAAATTTGGGTCGTTTTTCTCAAACCAGATCTCCGCCAGCTGCTGTGTGGACCCATATGTTGAGGCTTTGGACCCCAAGCACATTTTGTACTGTTTTGGATCAAGATTAGGGTCACAGAAAACAGGGTGATGCACATGGACCACTCCAACCTCTTGGCTTCGGAAAGTCTTTAAGCCAGCTTGAATGACTTTGTTAAACAGGTCTACATCTTCAAGGCCCCAACCTTGGATGGAGACATCAAAGCCACCTGCTCGGAGAAGATCACCTTTGTAAATACAGGTAATACCAAAGCCATAGTTCCTCCAGAAACCTGTTTTCTGGGTGAAGGCAAAATGATTGTCACTAGGAACTTTTCCACTATAAACAATCTTTGGATCATACTGGCTAAAAATGATGGGGAAGTAGACTTGTTGACCCAAAACTGTATTGGCTCGACACCGCTGGAGGAATTCTGTCGTAAACACTAAGTCAACATCACAGAAGAAAAGTAAAGACTCATTCTGGAACTGAGAAGATCCAACTTCCAGAGCCAGTGCCCTCGAGAACTCCCCCGACACCGGTAACACCTGCATGTCAGCCTTGGGGTATCTGGAGCGATAATCTCTCATCAGCTCGATCTGCTTTGCTTTGTCCGGGTTGGAGTTGGAGTTGAAAAGCAGGACAACCAGCTTGACGTTCTGGTTGGGAATGAGGCATGTCTTCTCAAAATTCCCCATGAACCTTGTGAACATGTCAAACCGCCCGGAGAGAGGAATCAGGATGTTGATCTTCTTGTCTTTGAGCTCCTTCCTCTCCACTTTCGACCTGCTGAGCTGGAAGGGAACAAACATCTTCAGTGAGTTGGAGAGGAAAGACAAGGATCCAGAATCCTGGTTGATTTTGCTGGCCAGCTCTTTGGCGTCCATCTCCTCGTGCTCCATGAACTGGATCTTGCTGAAGGTCTGCTGCAAGTACGCATGCCTCCTGACGGGGACGGTCATCTTCTTCCCCTTATGCTTTTTGTACAGGAGCAGCAAGTCCAGCACGTACTCTGCTCCATACATGGGATTCACTCTGCGATAGCCATACTGTATCTCCTTGAAGTCTATGATCCTCCCCCGGGTCTTGGCGTTGGCGTTGATCATTTCCATCACCTGCATGACAATGTCATCCAGCGCTTCACGCTGGGAAGAGTCTATTCCCCTCCGAGGGGGCTGCCCGTCAGCACCTGAATACAAATACTTTCCAGTCAGGAACTCCCACTCCAAGATCTCTTCCCGGTGGCGGGGCTGGAATCGCATGAAGGAGGGGGGCATCCCCAGCTGCAGGTCATCCTTGTGGATTTCTGTGTTGCTGTATTTGCTCATGAGGACAATCTCCCGGTGCAGCTGCACGGTGCGGTGCCGCAGCTCCGCGATCTTGCGGCTCAACATGTAGCTGTGCAGCCTGTACTGGTACGGGGGGTTCTTGTTGGGGTGCAGGGTTATGGCTCTGTGGATCTTGCTGTTCCGCAGGTCTCGGATATAACCTTTCTTGTTCTTCTCATAGTTTTCATAGAACAGCTGCTGCATCTGGAAGAGAGATGGGAGAAGTTAAAGGCTCAGCAGTGCTGTCCTTGGGAAAGTTAGCCCATGCTGGGAGAAAACTCCTTGCTCGCAGGGCCAAAAGGCTTTCTGACTAAGCTGTTCTTGGGTTTAGGCACAGGTTGGAGTGATACCAGCTGCTACTCAAGGAAATGAAGAGGATTATGCACTGTAAACTGGTGAAAGAAGCATCCACCGCGGATTTGGGATTACTACAGCCCATTGCAGGGATAGCACCCTCGGCACAACTGAGCAGTAAGTCCACTGTAAGCACAGTTTTTCACAGCACCAAAGCATCACCAGGAAAAAAGCCCATGAAGGGTTCATTACAAAACTCTTCCTATTTGTCTCCTTCCCATGGATTTAATAATAATAAAGAGCAATAAAAAGGATCCAAGTAGACAGCAATCAAGCATCTTACTTAATACCCAAATGCTGTTTAAGCACTAAAAAGCCTTGCTAAATGTTTTAGTCAAGATGCCAAATCCATTCTCTCAAGTGCTACAATGCAAAGCTATGGTCCCCCTGTCATTTAAAAATGCCAATAGAAAGTAAAACGCCTCTGAGGTTCTGAGCAGTAGTTCCAGGTAAGACAGGATGTGTATATACACTAGGATAAAGCATCCTTAGAGTGGAAATTGCTATTTCAAAACGAGAAGATAGTGAGATTACCATTATATTCACCAGCCTAATGGAAACCCAGAACTCAAGCAGACAAACCAGCTTTACAGTCTTCAGTAGCTCAGGCACTGGCTGATAAAAGGAAAGGCTTGTGCAAAGCAGAGTGATAACATGGAATATAAACTGGAAAAAGAAACCAAAAACAAGGTAAACACCCCCCCAAGGCCAAAGTATACAGCAGACAATGGACATTTAAAAGATCACAGGCTGATTCCATGTCACAACAGTGCCCCAGGACCTGACATGATTGCTTCATTCAATATAGGGTCCAGCCTACATTATCAGCAGGAATTTGTTATCTGTAAAAGGTGATAAAGCACATGCAAAAAACCATAAAGATTAGCAAAGAGCTAAGATCAAAGGACAAGCAAAAGAGAGAATGACTCAAAACGATGGCAATTAACCCCAGCACTAAAAGGCAGCACGAGTGATGCTTCTACCAGCTGGTCAGACCCAGCCCAAGTCCTGTTTTACTGGGCCTGCACTTGCATTTTTCCCATTACTGTGGGCAGACGTTGAACCTAAGGGATAAACACACACCTGGATTTCATTGCTGCTACCTTACCAAACCAGATGTGTGCACGCTGAAACCTGAAGTTCAGCATATCCCTGTGGACAGCACAGGAGTGACCTGCCTCTGCTTGGAGCAGCTCGTGTGGATCTGAATCCCAACAAATGTCATTCATTTCGAAGGAGGGAGGGAGGAATTCCAGCCAGGCTGGGAAAGGAAGAACAATTCTTGTCATGGGTCACCACCAATCCCCCATCCCTTCTCCTTTCTTGCTCAACTTCACTTTGTTGCCTGCTCATCCCCAAGTGATTCCTGCCTCTTTCACACTGCCTGTGAGCAATTCAGGCCAACAGCTGCCTCTTATTAGATAGATCCCATACAGATAGATGAGATAGATCCCATACAGCAACGTGGCCAAAGGAGAACATCTTGGCGACGGCCTCCTGGCAAGCCACAGATGAGCTGCCTGTCAAGATGTGTATCCCTTCAGAAGTCATGCAGGATTGAAGAGCGTGCTACAGGCAGACGTCCAGTGGCCTAATCCCGTGTTTAGCAGTTATCCAAGCTGAGTGAGCCTCGTGCTTTCCCAAGAAGCACGTTTTTTCCACCATCCATTCATTTGTATCCCTAATATTGTTTCCTCCACTAATAACACTTCATTTTTTGTCCACTTTGAACCTCGCTGCTTCTGTTAGGGGCTCTAGACCCCAAATCACACCCACTGACAGTCAGTCCTGTAAGAACTATTTATTACAATGGAGAGCTCACACAGCAAGATCAGACCAGCACTGCAGGACCCACACGTGTATTTTCACTGACTCCACTGATCTATCCTCTCTAACACTGTATACGAAGAGAACTAGAAGTATTAAATGCACGTGGTTAAGGGGTTTAACTGACACTTGAACTACACCACAACTACAGGCCCAGGCTGCACCACTCGATGGAAGTCCTTAAATCATGTCACCAGGCAACTATTATTTCAAGGAAAATTGACAATAAGGCTGAATGTCAAATCTTGCTTTGAATTTATAAGAAACCAACATCAAGCCCATGCAGCCGGAATGCCTTTGCTCCGAAGCTGCTAGCTAGGGCATTCCGAATTAGCTACAGGAGGAAACCAGGAGAAGCAGGAAAGCTTTTTGGTTATACAACACAAGTTTTAATAGAATACCGATGGGTAGGAAAATGTTATGAAACTTCCCAATGGAAGTAAAGATACGAATCCCTAACAAATGGCCCTAAGTCAGATTAACAAGCGCATTTGAAAGCTCTGGTTTGCCATGCAGGAGTAACCTCTGAGCTGGGCTGCTTAACGTGTGACCCTTTAATACTAGTCCTTGTCTCTTCCAAAACATAAGCTAACTTTGACAAGGGAGCTGGAAATAAAACAGATCTCAGCGAGACTTCTGCTTCGAGGCAAAGCAATTTACAACTGAAGCATCTACTAACGGTCACCTTGCTCCAGCCAAAAAGGTGACAACTGTAACAAATCCTGTGCTCCGGCCAACCCTGCTAATGAGAAGCACCAGAGAAGCCAGGCTTTTATATAAGCCTGGTTTTCAGTGCCTTGCCAGGCTGGCACTTCCATTGTTTTTCCTATGAAGTCTCCCCCTCTCCTATCCCAGTGTCCCTCTTGGCTCCTCGCATTCAGCAAGCTGCAGCAGGCATGGGATGTGACAGCACCCTGCAGTCCTGATCGCCCATCTAGGAGCCAAGGGACACCCCATACATGGAAGGGTATGGGAAGGGGTTAATCAGCTCCCTACAGAGAGCACAATGACTTACAAGCTGTTTCTGCACATTGGCATGAAGTGCTGTTAATGAAGTCCAAGTGGCCAGTGAGCAGCAGAGCAATTTAACCATTCCTGGGCCAAGGTGCCTGCGCACACTGACCCTAAGCCACAGAAACGCTGTGATGCCCATGGGCTTTCCTTCACGATAAGGAGCTCCACATGGATTGGCTTTTGTCACCCACATCTACACAGCTTGAAAGAAATGAGCAGCTCCTTCCATATGGTTTGACAGCTCCACCAACACCCATTTGTTTCTATCCTTTAGGCAGTGACAGTCCTCAGCATTGGGTTCAATCGCTAACAAGGGCAATGCCCGACCATTGCCTATCACTGCTGATGTGGTTTCCACCTCATTTGGGTCCAGAACTCTATGGATGTATTAGCACACATGGGCTTTTGACTCCACACAATACTGGAAACCAGCGAAGAGAAAATAATCAGTTATCCCTGTGTGTATTGTTAATAGATGGGTAGGAGAAGACAGCAGAGAAAGCAATACCTGTAATCTATTTGTTCCACCATTAACACACACGTGGGGAGTGACACAAGGCCAGGACACGCACGTCTCCCACAGACACTACATGCAAGCTTCCCCATGCCTGTTACCAGACTCTTGCAAACTCTTCTTTTAGTCAAACAGGTTTCTCTGTGATTCTCCCCCAAAAAAGAACCTTTCATGGATATTAATTTTGCACTGATTATATTCTAAGCATGCTTTATTCTAGCGCAGAGCACTGAGCACAGGGATACAAAGAAGAGCTACTCTTTCTTGACCACTATTTACTCTAGACCTGTTGAAGCCTTAAAAACCCTAATGTTCCCCAAACCATTAGAGACTGAATGTTTAAACTGTGGTACAGCTGTTGTGGGCACTACTGGCTCGTGTCCAAAGGACCAACTGAAAGGAGAGAGTGTTACGTTCGCCGTTTTAAATGAAGAAGTCTTTTGCAGGCCAAAAAAAAGTGTACTGGAGAAAATGGACTTTAAAAATAAGACCAGTTTATGCAGAAACTGGCCCGCAGCCACGGATCAGCCCCTGAGGGCTTTCTCTCACAGCTCCAGATTGTGCTGCCACAGCCCTGCAAACGCAGCCCCACAGGTCTCATGAAAAGCAAGCATGGACAAGACATGTTGTACGGCAGGCTTCGAAATGCCCAAGATGTGCTTTAAATACAAAGCCAAAGGAATGAAAAGCCTGAAAGATGGTCAATGTCACCTAGCACGGGAGGACACGAGCCTGCAGGTCCCTCTTTGGAGGGACCTGTTCTTCCCCTGCCCCACAGCTCTGCAGCTAAAACTATGCAGGATGCTCATACCCATCTCCTCCTTGCTCCTCTTGCCACAGTTGCAGCTGTACTGGTGCGAGGGGGCAGCTCCTGTCAGTTGGTTAAGTGAAAGGAAACGATGTTTTGCACCCACATCCTAAGTGGTATGAAATAACCGTCGCTGCACTAACACAGCTTTGCCACTTTGCAGTGATTAAACACAACAGATCACTGGGTTTCTGGTTTTCAAATCACCCATATAGCTAAGTTGATAAAGAATTTTGCAGGGAGACCCAATGGAAAGAAGCAAGTGGGTCTTTGTTTATGGCTGACTGGCTTTTTGTGGATGGGGACCCTGTACTGACCTCCCTGGATACAGCCCTGGATATTCAGGGCTCTTATTAATGATGCTCTTTCTGTTTTAAATCCCAATGCTTTATGTGCAATCCCACAGCCAATCACTGACATTACTAAAGTCACTCCTGGGCAGAGCTATTATGATGGAGACAAACACAGGGAAGTAATGGATAAACACCCATTTCCACTGAACTTGGCCTCTCGTTCATCCCTGTAACCTCCCCAGTTGCCACTACAGGAAAGGATGCAGGAAACACCAGTTGGTGATGGGAGATGAGACTTCCCTCTCAGCTGACCAGTGAAGCCCCGAGCTCTGGAGCACAGTTAAACGCTGTGATTCCTCAGACGAGTGACTTCTGACACGGATTTCATCATGTATCATGGGTTCACATTCGCTTTGTTTCGTAAACTAAAGAGGATCAAGAGAATCAGCTGGACATCCCCAACAGGCAGTACTGGGTATTCCACAGCAGACTCCTGCAGCAGCAGGGGCAGATCCGGCTGGGATATACTGCGACCTCTGAGTGCAATAACTCCAAGCATCCTCTGAAGCAAGGAGTTCGTTTGTACAACACAATTGCCTCTTCTTATATGATATAACCGAAACAGAGCCTGTCTCACTCGAGCCTCCCAGCGCCTTCTGCACCACTCTCCTCTCCAAAGTACTCCAGAAGGGAAGCCAAGTATCTAAGGCAGATTTCAAGCAGAGCAAACTCAAGGTCATTGAATTCCCAAGGAATCTGTGAATTAGGAGGTACTGCTGGAGTTCAGTCTTTTGTTAGCAATCCCAAGTAGCTGTCTAATTGAACAACTGTCCTTCTCCAGATCCTTTCTTGTTTAAGCAAGTAAAAGAGCTTAAAAATTACTTACTCATTTACGGTTTCTCAACCCAAGTAGCCTTTAAAGTACTCCCAGCTTGGCAAGAGAAAGAAGAAAACCTGCAAGGGTGAATGTGTCTTCAAAACTGACATCATGTGCTTCACCTCTGACTTGACAATCTCATTACCTCAAACCTACACACAGGAGCAATCCAGAGCATTTGGAACTGAGGCAGCAGAGAACCTCTCGTGGCCCTGTATTAAACTGAGCTCCATCTTCCTGGTCTAAATCTAGGTAAAAACAGAGGAGCCTGGTTTCCTCTTAGTCATGAAGGGGGATGATCTCATGTCTCGCCTATTCTGGGTAAGGGGGATGAGTTGTGTAAAGAAAAGAGTAGTGCAAACACAAAACACTCTCCAAAGAAGGTAGTCGCCCATTTAGTGAAACATCCTTCCCCTTGGGTGTATCTGATGAGCAAACTGTACAGGTGCCATTGTGCACTCCATGAGACCTGGAACTCCTTCTCTAGGGAGACAGATTGATGCATTAAAGGCACAAACCAGACACAACCTGAAAGCATTTTGTCCTTTAGCAGTAACCAGATAAAGCAGAATGTGCCGGTTTAGGGTATTTAGATTTACCCATGCAAACTATAGGAGAGCAGGATGCAGCTACAGGGTTTTCTTCCAGAAGGCTCTTATTCAACAGAAACAAAACCAAATAAGACACCACTAAATAGTAACAAATGCTCTATGCTACGGATGTTAAAGCAGCACAATATTATAGGTGCTAATGATTATCATTGCTATTGCTTGAGAAAGTCTGCTCAAAGTCCGTGTCTAGCTCAACTTCCAAATTAGGAGTCCTGGTGCAAACTGCTGTGCTGCACATGGCTCTCCCTTGCTTAAATTAAGGCTTTGACCCACAGGGCAAATGATTCAGCTCTCCCACTCCAGCAGAGAGGGTCAGGCTCTGTCCCAGATCCAAACAAAACCCAGGATGCAGCGACTCGCCACTGATCTGTTCATTTAAAGGCCAGGCTCAGGGATGATGCCAAATTTCTGGCCCACCGAATATACTGAATATAGCAGGTCTTGGGATTTCTTTTTCTTGCTGTCAACTCCACACTTGGGGACTCTAGTACAGAGTACAAGGAAAACCTGGCTTTCATTATGGATTTCAACAGGCTCACGAAAGAAAGAGCTGCAGCCCTGGAAGTCTGGATCTGCTCTTTCTCATGCTAAGTGTTAAGAATTCAGAGGAACAGAACATGACCCTTGGAGGGCAGTTTCATGGAGATGATGAGCAGAAAGAGAAGACCTTCTGGACCGTGGCGTGATTTTCCACCATATGTTCTCAAGAAGCAGTAATGTAATCACTTAGAAATACTTCTGTCCATGGAATTCACAGATTCCTATTTGGGAGCTACTTCCCACATCTTTGTAGGAGATGCAAGCCATTATGGATGCTGAACCCTTTGGGTCCCAAAACACTTGGAAAGGCTACCACAAGCTGCTGCTTACAGAGAGGGTGGAGAAGAACCCCTCTGCTTGGAGAAGCTCCAGCTGCAGCCCAGGCATCCATGCATCATCCCAACATCATCCCAACATCAGAAATAAAGCCAGAGCAGTGTAGCCTCTGTGCCAGACTGGATGGGGACAGCAGCGACCTCGAAGCACACACCAGACCAGGTCTCCAGTACCACATTCTGCAAGAACCCTGGGGGAAGGATTGGCCCCAATGGAGCTGGCTGCAGGATCCAGCCCTTCAGCCTTCCCCACATCACCAGCACAGCTTCCTTTTGCTGCAAGATGCTGCTGGAACCCCCTCCCCATAGCAGGTACACAGTGCCCTACATGGAGACACTGTCAGTAACAGGTCCGGGCCGAAGGAGGGTACCGGAGCGGTCACATCAGTGCAAAGCCCTAAATCTCTCCAAGCCTTCACAGGAGACTACTGTGAATTGAATTAGGTGACGATTTGGCCCCACAAGAGCTGCTGCTGCTGCAGCTCTTCCCTGCCTGTAAAGAGGTGGGGGGGTGTTTTCAAAACAGTCATTTCAAGACCTTAGGCACTTCCAGCTTAAGCAGCACCACGTTAGATGAGGAGGGACACAGCTCCCATTTGATGGCAAGAGGCCATGCTTGCTGTTCCTGATCCCTCACACTTGTGGCACCAATACATCTTTGGGAAAGGGGTGAGCGGGGAGCTGGGAATGCTGGACAAAATCCCTAACGAAAGGCCAGCTGCTGAACTGCCTGTGTCAAAGCTGCAGCCCTTTGAACCTGTAGTGCCAGGAACAGTCTGGAAGTGACAGAGCTTCATTCACAGCTGCATTTAGAAATCAGCCTGCTTTATGTTTTCCTAACAACTGATAGTAACATCTCTTCTGTGCCAGCAGCATCAATATCAGCTAATGAAAACCGACAGAAAACTGGGAGTATATTGGGTTTCTGATTTCTCTACTAGTGAGCCCTCCTCCCCGCTGCCACAATAATGCTGCTGTGCATTGTTCAGGACACACTCCTGAAACCCCTTGCAAACCAGTGGTGACCTGTCCATAGGAGGTGGCAGCCATGCACCACCTCGTGCTGGCAGGGATGTCTGAAACACAGTTTACTTAAACCTTGGAGAGTGAGCTAATTCCATTCACTTGGCCTCACTGAATCCATGTGGACACACTGGATCAAAGTGTGGATCTCCTCAAGTGCCACTGGTGTCACCTGGTTTGCAAACAGCACAACTGACAAGGTGACGGCTGGATCGCTGTTGTGTAACCTGATGGCACATTCATCTCTCCTCCAGGCTTAGATTTTAACGAGTGCTCCAGAGTGATGCTCAAGAACAGCTTTTCCCAGGGTCATGCTGAAGACACCCAGTACTTAAGGTGATTTAATACCCACAGCCCTTTAGCAAAACAGCCTGCAAGCAGCAACTTGGGAATCCAGATGACTTATACCAAATGAAAGATCCCCCTGTCTGACAGCCAACCCTGTTAGCAACTCAGCACAGTTTGAAGAGCACTGGCCATAGCACATATCCCTGCCACCTCTCCAGTTCGGCAAGCTTAGGAAGAGCCATGGTGACTGAGCACAAGGCACCAGGGCCTGTGATTAACCATATAACAGCCCCCAAAAGCAAGGACCACGACATCCCTCTGCTTGCTGCAGCAAGGCTGCTGCCTTTGTTGGCCTCCCAGCGGGAGGGGAGCCAGCAGTGAGGCAGGGCTGGGTTTCCTGCCCGGGACCACTGTCAGCAGGACGCCCCTCCAAGCCATCCAGCAATGAGGCAGGAACTCAATCTACTCCGTCTGCTTCTCCTAAATTAAGCTGGATTTAAAAGAACATCTTCTATTCCTGCTGGTGAATATAAGACCAAGTGATGCAGTTCCTCACTAACTCCCACAGAACCGGTACCCAATCCAGACGTAACACTTGTGACAGAGGCAGAGGGTTTCACTGCGAGCTCAGATCGGTTCTTCATCTTCAGTCTGGCTTTTCACCCAGAGCCACCATTTCTGGAGCTGGTTTCAAGCCTGTCTGCAAGGGCCTGGACTCAATCACCAGCTTGTTTCACACGGGGAGCAGCTTCCAGGGTTCACTGAAGCCGCACAGCATTGTTCTGCAGTGTGCGTTTTAAACGCGTGCACAGAGCTTGGGTTGCCAAAAGAATTGTTTCAGGATTGCTCAGAGGAGGGCAGGGGGATGAAAGCCACAAACCCTTGTTTCATGTGGAGAAGCCACATGGCTCAGGCAGCCCACGGAGATCTGACAGCTGAGCCCTGGCCCTGGAATAACGTGGCTTTACGAGAGCATCGGGTGGTAACGCCACAGACACAGTTTCCACAGTGAGATGCCATGATTGCGAAAGTGTTCTTCTGGTGCCCATAACATCAACGTGAAGCCTGTGTGAGTTTCAAACCAGAATCTGCCTGTTGGCTCATCCCTGGGAAACACACGCACACCATCCAGCGTAGACATGGCACTGCCAAAACCATACAGTGACACGGTCTCTGTCTGCCACCTAAAATCTGTGCAACCCTTGTTGCACAATAGCAATACACAATGACACGCAGTAAAATACACAGTGGTTTCCATTTGGTTATAAAATACACAGTAGTTTGGTTATACAATACACAGTAGTTTGGTTATACAATACACAGTAGTTTGGTTATACAGATACAGCTCTTTGATTGCTTGGGAATCAATATCTGCCCATTCAGAGGGGTGAGGATTTCTCAAGACTTGGACTTTCATGCCCTGTACCTCAAAAACCCCATAAATTGTGCATTAATAGCTCTTAACTACAAAAGGTCACCTATTTTTATTACTTTCTCCACTGAAGCACTAGGGATAATCCATTTAAAACAGGGCACGTTTCAGGAGAAAGTAGCCATTTACTAATGCAAACTGGAGCCTCATTTGGACAGGGGTCACAGGGTGGGTGCAGATTCAACACCCCAGGAAGAAACGTGGTGAAAGAGGAGCAGTGAAAGAAGGGAAAGCACAGCTACACGGGCACAGGTTTGGGAGCAGCCCTTTCCTCTGCAGTTCCCTGCACGCTCTGAACTAGAAGAAAGGCAACAACTTGCTACAGAGCCACAGCTTTTTATTGTCCTCCTGTCAGTGGAACAACTTTCTCATTCTGAAAACGAGCTGTCAGGCAGACTGGCATTTCCCTCCTTGCTGTGTCCAAGTTAGCCCCTTCGTTCAAATATGGTTAAAGACTTCACATAGTGTTGCTGGCTAACTGTATATGGTCTGAGGTTTTCTGGAAGATTGCTGTCTGGCACAGTTTGGAGAAGTAACGAGCAGTGTTACCCTGCAGGGCTCGGTAACCAAGTGCCTCTTGCATTAGACACAGTCTGACAAACCAAGGGGCTCACCTCTGAGCGGGTGTGTTTAAGCTTCGCTGATGTACGCCATCCATCATCTAGCTCTGAGAAAAAGAAGAGTCAACTGCTGCTTTTGCAGTGCCCTAAGTTAAAGCAAGAGATGTGGAGAACAGTAAATGCAGCTATGCTGAATGCCAATGTGTTAGCCACCATTAGAAATGGATAAATGAAACACCACCTCAAATAGCCCCAAGCTTGGTGAAGGATCTGCTACTCACACAACACATGAACATCCTTTTGAACATCAGACTTGTACACAGGGAGACTTTTTTTGGTCCCTTCATAGGGTTTTCTTTATTTCTCTGCTTCTGACACGGAGGATGCTTTGTTCTGCTGTTTGTGACCAAGCAGATCCCGTTCTGGGTGAAGGGACCCAGCTCCAAAACCTCAGTGTGTTATCTCCAGTCATCATTACCTGGTGCCTCCATCCCTCCAGCCTGCAAGTCTCTGCTTGCACCCGGCTGGTGTTTGCTCTCCCTCTCCCTTGAGCACTGCAGCCCTTCTAGATCTGGAAATTAGGCAGCTTAGAAGAAATTTAGGAGTGGCTTTCCCTTACCCCCATCAATGCTTTCCACTCATCTGGGAAACAGGGTCATTGGGAGGAGCAGGGAAACATGGAGGAGATCTGGGTGGGTTTGCCCACTGGGTCAAAGTCCCATTGCATCAGGAAACCTTGTGTGTGCTGGATGCTGCTGAGGACAATGGAGAAAGGCAAACAGAGAGGAAAAGCCATCAGTGAGAAAGCAGAAGCAGCTTTAGCCAAGAGATGGAGAAGTCTGGTTGAGGCAGCAGCTTCATTCACCAGACAGCAATGCCTTGTCTCCTTATGACCCATTTTTAGTTGCTGATCGAGGACATTTCAGGGATTTGACTCATGAATAGCAAATGACTTATGCTGGGCTTGCCAAAAGAGCCTTCTCCTTGCTGCCGGAAGGAGAGCCTGCTTTGAAGCAGCTCCTGAACCAAGACAATTTACAGCCTGACAGCTTAAAGCTGCATTGAAACGGGCACTCGTTTCCTCGGGGTGTCATAAATCGCCGCGGTTCAGACGCAGGCGGCCACCGGCCCAGGAGGGCAGGGTGCATGGATGGGGACTGTGTTCTTCTGCTGTCCCACCAAGGCACGTCCATGAGGGAGCCAGAGCCCTTCAATGGGGCTTTCAGAGGGACACACAGGACTACTTTCTGCTGCATTTTCCTTAGTACTCTTCTGAGATACACTTGTAGCATCTGAACTCTGGGTTGTTCCCAAGTTCAGTGCGGTTTTGAGCTGGAGCTAATAAGGGCTCTGACGTGAACCCAAGGAGCAAATAGGTGCACTCCCAACTCCCAGCCGACAGCAAGCTTTCAGACCACTACTGAGAGCAAGTGTTTGGGAAGAGGCTCAGCTGGCGGCATAAGGACATGTCCCCCATTGCTGACTCAGCCCTGGGAACAGCACCTTGTGTCACAAAGCACAGCAGGCACTGACACACTATTTGCATCTTAAAATAGCAATACTGTTCAACACAGCTCATCTGGCAGGCCCTGGAGGCACCCAGAGCTCCGGGTGGGAGGAAGGCTTCACTCCACGCAGGGACATCTTCAGTACTCCGCAGCAATGACCTGATTTGGGATGTTAAATCCAACGTTATCAGCACCATTCTCTAAAGCCTACAGGAGGAGCTATGCCCATACCCCATCTCATGGCTCTTTTGCCTCTCACTGTTGGGGTGTTTCGCAACCAAAGAGCCAGCAGGACAAGGGTACAGGGTGCTGGACCACACTCTTCATCAAGCTGTGCCCCTGCTGCCTTTGCCTTGTCTTGATGTGAATGCCAAAGCCAAATAGAATCCACCCACGAGAAGCAGATGTTAGCAACCTGTGAGCCTGTCTCCAGCTGTGCTCCAAGGCCTGGCCTCCTGTCAAACGCCTGAGGGCATGGGTTTCTTCCTTTTAGTTTTAAGGCAATGATATGATGTTCAAAGGCTTTTTTGCTGTTTGGAGAAGTCAATCCTACACCTGGTGCAGAAGCGTTTCAGTGCACACCAGCGAGTAACAACCCTCTGTCTCTAAGGGGAGTTCGACCTCTTGGCTTGAAAAATAGCTGTCTTCTACCTTGACAGAAATTCAACAGCTCAAATAGTGCCACGGGAACAGAGGTGACAAATCAGACCCTGTCTCTTCAAGATGCCATCTTTTTATACAGCAAACTGACATTTGTTTCTATAGATCTCTAAGCCAGAAGGATACAGAGGTGATCTCCTGAGCATTTTGTTCTCCACAGAAACACTGCACTGCCCTGATTCTTTTCCACAGATTAAAAAGGAGAGGAGCAATGGCTGGACAAAGAGGGAGAGCAGAAGGGAGAAGGCACAACAGCAGACCAGAAGAAGCAAGCTTATAGCATCCTTGTGTCATCTTGCACTTCTTTTTAAGGAAGATGCTCCTTTTGAGTACTCTGTGTCCTAAAAAGACCCCAAAACATAACAGCAGGCTGTGTTGCACAAAGATGAAAAGCATTATGCTAACTTTAAACCGTAGCTCGGGGGCCTGGTGCATGACAGACTGTTTAGCATTAGCAGTATCCAACAAAGCACTAAGAAAGGCATTGCAGGATATTGAAGAAATCTATATCCGGATATTAAAACTAGTATGCAGCAAACTACTAGAAGTGACTATCAATATGGTCAGACCACAAGCTTAACAAAGCCTAGGAAATAAAGCACCATGACTAAAATGAAGGAGATTAAAAGGAATCGCATACAAACTCCGCTAAATCCATGAACTCAGGAAAGATACTTCTTTGCCTTACTTTGGATGGGCGATGCGACAAGATGTGTGATTTACACAACATGTTGTACTGCTCGTTGCTTGAGGTGGATTTTCACCACCAGAACTGCCTGTTCTTGAGGGCTGGGCTTTCACACCCAGAGGTTTGTAAAGAAGGAGGTTTCTGGCTGGAGCTGGTGTGGCCCAAATCTGAAGACCCAGCACAGTTGGTGCCTGCCTGTGGCTGCCTTCCCCTTACACAAAGCACTGTCTCCTGTAGCAGTGAGGAATGACCAAGGTTTGGGACCCACTAGCAGGATAACAGCATCATCTCAGCAGATGTAGAGTGTTTTGCAATGAGTCCACAAGTAGGTCAAAGCAGTCTTCCCGGCCCTGAAATCCCAGCTCCTTGGGCTCCTTGTAGGTTAGCTTTTTCTATGGCAGCCATCCTGGCTACTTTGAATGGGAAAGGAACCACCCAACTCATGAATGTCAGCTCCTCCAGCTTCTCAAAGGGCTAAAACACATTGGGAAAGTAAAACAACCCCACAACATCAAAAAGCACACATCAAACAATACCCCTATCCAAAGCACCCTTGTCCTTCAGACAACTCCCACTCAGTAATGAGACTGGAAACTACCTCGAAAGGACATTTACCCAAGCTGGTCTGCTCTGGTTTTGCTTCATGTTCCATAGGAGAGCAACTAGGCAGGCATCAGATGGTTCACAGGCATGAGAAAGGGTACAACAACAGCTGATTACTTGCTCAAGGTGGCACTTGGAGCTTTGTGAGCTGCAGGGGATTAGAGCAGCTCTGCAGAGGTACCATGTTAGATAGGAAGTTGTGTGATAAATGCCAGCTTGGAAAAGAGATATACTGAAGACTTGAAAAGAGCAGAAGATGGTAAGGAGCAGTGGTTTATGAGACCAGCTGGGATTACTGCTAATACTGTGTGTCCTGAGTGATGCAAAATGTCAAGGAAGTGAATTCACCAGGATGCAGGTAAGAGACACACCAATTCCTGGCACTGCTGGATGATGTCAAATCCAGATGTCAAAACCACTCCACTGGTGCGCTAGCCAGCTCGATGTTAGGTTTCTTTCTTTACTTGCAACTTACAGAAGCCATTACCCTGACATAATGGTTTGGGTTTAAAAGGCATGAATCTTTTGGTCATAATTAAAAAGAAAAAAAGAGCAATAATAATCCGTAAGGCTCAGTGGCAAACAGAAGAATGTGAACTTGACCACTAAATAATTATGCTTACATCATGCTAAAATAAAGGTCTAGGTTGTGCTTTATGTCATTAAAAATACAAGGAAGAGCTCAAACTGCCCATATATGTGAAGTTATAAAACCAAGCCCTATATAACCCAGACCGAAGTATGTAATCAGGACGTAACAAATGGAGTTTAATACTCAGAGGAAACCACAGCTCTGGAAGACATTTAAAGGAATATTTCTATTTTCCTAGGTACTATATCAGGTTCTTGGCCAGACATTTTTGATTGCACTGTACTAAAAATACAGCCCTCGTTTCAGAAGACAAAAATGTTCATAGCATGACGAAATGTGAAAGGTAATTGCAATGCACCGCTGAGCTGTTTTATTATAGTATCTAACATCTTTAAGGAGTAGATTAGCTCACAGTGCAAACATTCTGGTTTCCCTGATGTTGAAGTCCTGGCGTGGACACAAGCAGCAGAAACTGTGCCTGAAGATGGGGGAGTGCTGCTAAAGAGCTTCTGGAGCAGGTTTCCTCGGCAGAACAGGCAACGCTTCCCAGCCAAGAACCACGTGGAAGAGAGACAGCCCCTCTGTCAGTGCGGAATGGGAAGATGGCTGGAGAGGTGTGGGAGCCTCCTTAGCACAACTCAAATAGCAGCATCCCGTGGGTCTCACTGCAGCACAGAACTGGTAGGGAAAGCTGTCAGAGGGGCTGCAGGAGCCCACAGCCCCACACAGTGCAATGGATGGTGGTCAAGAATTGTCATCCTTCCCCCCATCTTCCTTCATTTAATCCTAACTTCTTATCTTCCCAGAAAAAACAGGGCACTGTAGTCATGTAATAATATCTTAAGAAGTAAGGTGGCCCAAAATTAGGGGTATTCAAGGGCACAATTAGAAGCAGCAACTTCTAATTGCAGCAGCAACAATATACCAGAATGGAGTCCCTAAACCTGCAACAAGTAACACACTTCAGTGGGTGAGATTTGCACTTCACAAATCCCTGTTTACTCAGGAAATCCATATTTACAAGGGCTGTGGTTACATTTTCCTTCTGCTCTTCTCCTGTTATAACAAGAAGCAGCCGGAGCCCTCCTGCAGCAGCTCAGTTATGCACAGCTACCCTCCCTTCCCCTTCACTCTCTGGCTGGTTAGTCCAAGGAACGGATGTAGTTATCCAACAAAAAGAAGGGATAGAGCCATTAGTCTCTGTTTGTTGAGGGAAAAGAATAATTGTTAAGCAAACTTCCGTTCCCCTCGTGCAGCCAGACCTAGAACTTGAGTGCTCCCCTCCTTAAGCAGAGGGTAAGCCCCTAGGGAACCTGTATGCCGGTGGATCCAGCCTGGAATGGGATGCAGGGAACAGGCCAGCATCTCTCAGGAATGGAAGATGGAGGAGAAACATGAAGGTCTTTAGCTAAAAGTACACAGTAGCTGCATGTTGCTACCATCTGGTGTATGACATTGCAGTTTATTACTCTATAAAAGCCAGGTTGTGATGGCTGTCTTCAAGCAGCCATTTAAATGTAAGGATTCAAACGTGGTGCTACAAAACTGAAAACTCATTTCAGACAAGACTGAATGAATTGTATTTTGAGTGTTATTTCCCCAAAACTGTAGAACCTGCCATAAAAACTACCCCGAGAAACTACATCCAGGATACGAGGTGCCGACGGTCAAGCACATCCTCGGTAAAGGGTGGCCAAGTGATATTTATTTAATGTGCTATGCACAATGAATTAAACATTCATTTTGTATCAGGCAGTAAAGTGTGTGCATCTCATTTTGGCAGTTCTGCAAACTCTGCATTGATGACTGACTGTATTTTCTTTGCCTTCCATCCAGTCTCTCTTCTTGCTCAAAGAGAAAAACCTGAAAATCAAGAATGCCAATAAAGCAGTCGTGTATCAGCCCACAGCATGCAAAGGGAGGACCAAAGCAGATCACCCCTCAAGACATCATCATTCTCAAGGCTGCAGATGGAATTACAGCCTGACAATGAATGTCTTCAAAGACCTGACAACCTCATCCTGTAAGAGGGACTCTTCTACAGGATATGGGAACACAGACTTTCCAATCCCAGACTGGTGACTTAAACAGACACCGTATGAAACAATGTTGGAGATGTGACTATCAGTTCCTTTTCCCCCTTAAGGAGAGAAGGAGCCTCTCAGACTTTGGCCAGATACCCCCTGCAGATCCTCCTGCCCCAGGTGGCTAAAGCTAGAGATGACAGTCTGCAAGAAACTCATGTCAGCCAGCTATTAATATTTACCCAGCCTGAAAAGCATTCTGGCACAGTTTTAGCAGGGTTGCAAGATTTATTCCATTTCAAATGCTCTTTGGGCTATAAAGCAGAGCAGCGCTGCTGTGTGTCACGGTTTCATTGAATCAGCACCAGGAACATGCCACTTTTCCTACCTCAGAAGAGGCCCCGAGGGCAGAATTAGCCTCTGCTGCCCAAGGGACCAAGAAAGCAGATGACAAACTAGTCCATATAAAAACTCTAACAAGGAGAAACTGAAATAGGAGCTGTTGACACCTACGTCTCTTGGGCAAAGCAAACTCCAAAGGCATGTTTTGACAGAGCAAGATTACTTCAGCGCCTGGTACACAAAAGAATTGTCACCACATGCACTGCCCATTGTAGGGTGGCTTATGATGAAGCAGGAGTGAGGGGTGGGATGTTCTTAAAAAGCACAGGAATGGGAATGAGAGGGTTGCAAGCCAAACTGCTGGGATTCACTTTGTTTTCTCTAATTGAATGGGCATTAGAATAGGAAGAAAAGGCATTTACAAAGGCCAAGCCACAGTTTGAACATGAGGTATGGGTAGCTGTGAACTGACAGTATGGAAATGGGGCTTCATTACTGATTTAAAGGCGTAATGAGATCCGAGGGATGAAAACAGGAGCACCACACTGTCCCAGCAGCTGAACTTTTGAACAACTTCACCAAAAGACAGTGGGCAAGGTAATACACTATTGCCTTCTTTCCTTAATAAAAGGACTTATTTCCTTAATAAAATATACTTTAACTGAAGCTTTTGGGAGCTGCTGCATGGTCCCAGTGCACAGAGCATCCCAACTGCCTACATGTGACCACCTTGTTTGTACCAGAAGCCATGAATTGTTCATGTATTTCCTTACTTTATGCAATGGCCTTTACCTTGCTCAGGTTGTTCCTATCACTCACTGCCCTATATGAATAAATCCTTATTACTAGATTTGATAACTGCATCAGCAGTTGTCTGTCAAGATCAGAGAAGGTTTGCTGTTGTTAAATGCATTTGTGGTAGCAAAAGATATTGATGGATGAGATAAGGATGGAGATAAGGAAGTGGAGCTGTTGGAGTGAGTCCAGAGGAGGCCATGGAGATGCTGTGAGGGGTGGGGATGCTCTGCTCTGGAGCCAAGCTGAGGGAGCTGGGCTGGGGCAGCCTGGACAAGAGAAGGCTCCTGAAGGGGAAACCTGAGAGCAGATTCCAGTGCCTAAAGGGGCTGCAGGAAACTGGGAGAGGGGCTTTGGAAAGGGGCCTGTAGGGACAGGACAAGGGGAATGGCTTGAACCTGCCCGAGGGGAGACTGAGCTGAGCTCTTAGGCAGAAGCTCTTCCCTGTGAGGGTGCTGAGGCGCTGGCACAGGGTGCCCAGAGAAGCTGTGGCTGCCCCATCCCTGGCAGTGCTCAAGGCCAGGTTGGACACAGGGGCTTGGAGCAGCTGCTCCAGTGGAAGGGGTCCCTGCCCGTGGCAGGGGTTGGAGCTGGATGAGCTTTAAGGTCCCTTCCAACCCGAACCAGTCTGGGGTTCTGTGAGATCAGGGGTGCTTTGCTCTGATAAGTTACTGCATCCCACACAGACCAAGTCTGATGTCAGGTAAGAGCTTTTCTTAGAGCCCTGGCTAATCAGCAATGCTGCTGGTCACGAGAGCTGGTGTCAAGAATAACTCCTATCCCAGGACAGATGGGAGAATAAATCCTCCCCCCAGCATGCTCTCCTACTGCAACACAGGATATGTCTCTCTTAGGACCACTTAAGTACCTCTCACCTTATCAATCATGCGTCTGTGGAGAAGGTCAGGAATTAACCTCTCCTCTCTCCCGAGCAAAATTAGATTAGGCTGAAATTCTTGAGTTAATACGGAGACACTTGGGTGAAACTTAACAGCCTGTGATGTACACAAGATCAAATGGGCAAAGTCCAGGAGGAGACATGCTTAAGTGCTCTACGAGTAAGCGCACACACCGCCTGCTTTTCCAATTGCTAATGCTCCACACTGAAGGAGTGGATTCAGAGCCGTGGCTCTGAGGCTGCAGTGTGGTGGAGCTCCATGAGCTGCAGCGCTGCTCTGCCTCCCTCCTTGTGTGGTGCCAACCATGAGCATCCAGTTTCATAACGAGGAAGAGCCCGTGAGCAGCCAGCTCCGGGCACCGCCGTGTGCCGCACCTCGTGGAAAAGCCATTGTCAAACACTGTGTTAAGCCAGCTCGTTCAACGCTGCCAAGAATCAGCTGAAAGCAGCCGCAGTCTCCCCATCAACGTGGACAGGAGACTCCCATCAACCTGCAGGGACACACTATTCCTCCAGACACCGGCAAATCCAGGCGCACATTTTATGCTGCTTCGGTAATGACAGCGCTTTGAAGCCATCCAAGCCTCAGCCCCAAAGGAGGGGTAATGGAGAGCAGGAACTCAAAGTTAAGCTGTGGGCACAAAAAGTGACTTGGGATTAAGCAGCATTTTGCTTTGCTTAGACTGGAACCCTGGGTGGAGCTCAGGAGCTCGTCCAGATGTGCCTGAAAGGCACTTTGCTGTGCAGTGCAGCTGTGTCCTCTGACAGTGCTGGAGACCAGAAAAATCCTGGTTGGATCTTAAAAGAGCAGGGAATGCTGACTCAGGACTTTAGCTTTTCCCCCACGCCCCACCATATCCCAATAGAGCCAGAAAGGTGCTGTGCTCCCACACCCAAAGCAAGAGATGGAAAAGACACTTCTTTGGGCTCTGCCAAGAGACAGAAGATACTCAGAGAGAATCTGTATCAGTGCAATGCACCAAACCTCAGCAAACTGTCAGTAAAACACAGCCTGATCTGTGTCCAGAGAAAAACAGAGTTCTCTACAGCGTTTTCCTCTCTCTCAAGACTTGCCAGCAGTACGTGATGATGTGGGGAAGCTCAGCAGACAGCAGGATGAGCCCCAGTAAATGAGAAGCAGCAGGTTCAGAACAGGGGAAGGGATGAGAGAAGGAAGCAGATTACTGGCCGTGGCCGAGGATATACTCATTATATAGAAAGGAGATGAAAGGCTTGACTTAAAGTGTCAACATAAGTTCAATGTATTTATAAGGATTCAAACAAGACCCACTGGTGCAGAACAGCCCAAAGGAGCTTTGTGTTTGTGTAATGTAATGGCTCTGTGTTCACAGGAGTCAAAAAGCAAGGGTAGACTTGGAGTCCCCAGCCAGGTCCTGCACCGCTTCCAGGACTACAACAGCCATCATTGGAGAGGCTGCTGAATAAGAAGCAGCTTGACTTATGAGGCTGTTGTAAAAGAAATGCTCTGATAAGAGCAGTTAATGTTATCATAATGATGTCTTTTCCCATGCTCGTCACTATAGCTGCTGGCTGCTGACTTGCACAGCCACGGAGGCACTCCTCCCAAGCACAATGAGCAACTACAAGCAAGGTGGGGACTTTCAAAACAGCCTTTTGCCAACTGCTTTTCAATCCAGTGCAATGAGCACAAGATATAAAAAACCCCACTCCACAGGCTTTTGTTCTGTGCTGTATTTTTATTACTGGCAAAGCCATTAAGCTTGAGGTTTTCTTATTTTATCTTTGCATTCAGTTTTCTGGGGTGGGTTTTTCTTTCTTTTTGGGTAATGAAAATGGCAAGAGTTTATTATGTGCTTTGAGGTTTCCTGCACACAAAAAAGAAGAGGAGAAGGCTGTGCTACTATTCCTGTCTCTAATTCATCCCTTTTGCTTGCTCTGCTGTGGGCAAGACTTTAAGTCATAACCAGCAATTTTGTCTGCCTCCTAGTTACCAAAAATGACTGCTGCACCCACTGGTGATTCACAGGCTGGGAGCGACACACATGCACACACGTTTGGTACCAGCTGAACAAGCAGATGCCTGCCAGCTCTAGCTTTTGTTCATTAAAACACGAAAGCAAGTCAGCCTCTAAAGTTTCCCTGATAAACTAGTAGAAAACCCACATGCACTTTGAGAGGGGTTGAAGGAGTACTATTCTTCAAGCCAAGAGGATGATAGTGGAGCTTTATATACCTTTGAGATAGGTGTACATCTGAAATGTGCTGTTCTTTATCAAAATAGATGTCTCCAAAGGCAAAAACGTGGCACTTCTGTGAGAAACAGACCTGCCAGAATATCTGGTTATTTCTAAGACATGGAAAGGGAGAGAAACCCATCCAGCATCAGTGTGTTTAAACACAACTCCAGCTCCAGTCAGCCAGGATGTCCTCAATCTCTTTGGAAGATCTCCTTCCAGTAAAGCACAGCTCAGCATCCCTCTCAAACGCACTGGAAGCATCACCTAACACTGTGCACCATCCTCATACAGTATCTGCAGAAGAACACACTCATCTGCATCCCCAGAACAATGGAGAAGTTAATGGAGATGAGTACAATTCATACAGCCTTGTGTCTGCAGCAGTGGAAAGGTCAAACAAATTAAGGCTCTGAATTCTGGGCAGAGATTTCAAGCTGGCTCTCGAACATTTGCAACACAAGGGAATAATTAGAAAACATCCATCAGCTCCATTTCCATTAGAGAGCCCATTTCTGTTAACGTGGTGATGAGCTGTCCTCTGCATAGCCAGATCTGCTGTCAGATTAGGGTCAATTATTTCTCCTCAAGTATTTCATCCAGCAAACACAGCCTTGACTTCCTTCAGCTCTCAGGCACCCCGACCACACACAATCCCCCTCACACAAAGCACCGCTACCCCACAGAGCCCCTGCATCACCCACTGCAGCTCCTTGGGACATGAAGGAAGGGGAAATGGTCCCTGCATTAAATGAATCCCCAGGTGCTATTAAAATCACAGGATTTCCACACTGAGCACACAGGACCCACAGCACCACTCTCCTCATAACCATGAAGCATTACTCAAACAGTCCTCTTTTACAAGGAAGCATCCTGCTGAGCCCATAGGATGCTTTTAGACTGGGGGACAGGAGAAACACAGGACAGTGCTGCTTCAGAAGCACCTTTTATAGGAGCTGTTCCATGTGCGAGCTTGCACACCCAGATGTTTCACTCCCCATGGAGCTGGCACTACCTTGTGTTCGACAGATCAAACCAACCTGTCCCCCGTGGGATGCAGAAGGCTGCTCAGAAGAGATGTGCAATCTTGGCATTGGCTTGGGACTCCACGTGTTTGTATCCCACAGCTGAGAGGGAGCCTGACAGTTTCTGGAAATCTGGGTATGAAGCCACGAACCCCAGCAATGTCCCCGAGAGGAAGGTGCCAGGGAAGATTCGATGCAGGAGCTTCAGCAGCATGACTGAAAGGAGGTAGAATTCCTTCCCAGCCATCCCGGCAGGGCAAAACACATGAGCTGAAGAGATAATTTCATATCAAAGCCTGTTCTGCCCCAGGAGAACGCTCAGAGAGAAATCACGGGGGTAAGAAAGGGAGGAGGAGCCCATGGGAGTGATGTCCCCACCGTGCAGGCAGTGACAGGACACATGTACCTGCTCATTACACTGCTCATCCGTCTGCTTTCTGTGCAGTCTATGTTGATCGTGAGCTCACACTGAACCAGCATCTGCTGCCATGCCCTTTACCCCCTCATGTACTAAACATGCTTTCCAGCTCAACAGACATAGGGATCAGTAGCAGAGTCCCACCTGGAGCACTGAGCTGCAGACAGGTCCAGATCTCCTGGGAATGAGCACTTCCATTCAGCATCATCCCTATGCTGAAGGAGCTAAGCCCACTTACTCATTATCCTATTCCCTAGCACATATTTTTTGTTGCAGCATGGCTGCCAGAGCTAATACTGATACCTGGCCATAATCCTTCTTAACCCCATGGAGGCTTTGGCAGATCAGCTGGTTGCAGAAGCAAGGTTTAGGGGTTAATGGGTGCTACATGAAAAGCATCCCTTTGGAAGCTTTAAAACATGTCCTGCTCCAGTGGAAGGTGTCCCTGCCCATGGCAGGGGGATGGAATTGGATGAGCTTTAAGGTCCCTTCTGATGAAAACCATTCCATGAGCTTATGAAATGTTCTGACAATGCCTCCCACCGTGTCCTTTCTGTGCCATCTGGTCCGTCCCAGCAGCCAGCTGCAGCATTGCCCTTGTCCCACTTTCCCAGCTTGCATTAATGTCCCTTTCCCCCCCCATTTCTCCCTTATTTCATGTCAAATGTTGCTCAAGGCTGGGTTAGCTGAAGCTCCATTACCTGGAAATGGCACCAAAGGACAAAAAACAACCCAACAGACTTTTCTGCCTTTGGAAATAAGAATGTTTTGACTGCCAAAGAAAAGAAAGAGTTACACCCATGTAAAGCTTTCACTTAGGAAGAATTAACAGAGCCAACTGTTTCTGGATGGATTGCCAGCTAACTACAGGAGAAACAATAAATAAATTAAGGAAATAAGAACTGAGCAGCCCCAAGCCCTGTCCTCTCTGTATTAGACTCACTGCGGTCTCTAGCTTCTGCTGGGTTCCTGTTGAGAGGGAAATCCTCCGTCACCTCTGTCTAGACTATCCACCTGATGTTTTACTGGAAGGAGAAGTGCTGAGATGCAGCTTTCAGGACCATAAGCCTTTCAAAGCAGGCAAACGAGCTATATTATATACACTTAGATTATTTAATACACGTGTCTCAACCCTAGTGAAATCCCCTGCTATGCCATCTCCTTGTTGACCATCAATTCTAACATTCTTCAGAAGATACCCCTTTAAAATAGCTCGAAGTTACATGTGCAATTCCAAGCATGACTTATTCCACATACTACAGGCTTCCAGCTTGATCCGCCCCCCACATCTCACACAGAGCCAGTTAAGCTAAAGATCTGTCCAGAAGGACACGTAATCTTGCATCTAATCCCAGCTGAACAGAGCCATACTGACTATCACAGCTGAACTCCAGCCTGCATGAGTAGGGATTTTACTCCCCTGTTGTCCAAGTCCAGATTTCATTCCTGGATGACTCTCCTTTAACTTCCCTGATAATCATTAGTGATAATTAAGTGATAATAATTAGTGATAATGATGCAGGAGACAGAAATAAGAGGTTAATCATAAGGCAGTGATTTTATTCCCCCTTTTACAGAAGTCCAATGCCAGTACTTACACCCATGAGCTGATCCTTGACAACTGCCCAGCAAAAACATGTGGCAGGGGAAAAGAAACCTTGGATTATCAGGGGGTTTTGTGCTGAGCAGCAATGCTGAATGCACATCACATCCCCTTGCTTTAGCCTGTGCTTCGTAAGAGGATCAGCTTCAACATCTCTCCTGGTGTTGACCCACAGTGCAACAGGGACACTCTTGTTTCGTTGCCTTGACATAAATGACTTGTATTCCAACACAGCACTGGACAGGCTGTCAGAGGGGCTGACAGCAGCTCAACTTCATTCCTCACTTCATGTACTCGCTTTCCTGCAGCACTGAGCATCCCTGCCCTCAGCACCGCACAGGATCTCGCTGCTGCTGTCTCATCCTTCTGTGCTTTCTGCTGTTAGCCTGCTCCCCAGAAAGAGAGCTAAGGGATTCTACCATGAACTAGATCAGCCCCTCAACTCTTCCAAAGTGGTGAGCTAAAGAGGATTCTCTTTGTCGGGCACAGTTCTCTTCAGCAACACAAGCTGAAAACAACACATTAAAATGCATCACTTGCCACCAAAAGCTGACCAGAATTTTTCCACTTCAAAATAACAGAAAGATCCAGCTCCTGAGTACGTTTCCTTTCCTTCCTGCCTGATTTGGAAGTTTCACATTCTGAATAATCAGCTCATTCTGAGTAATCTGCCCACAGGCACAGCCCTGGAACTCCGCGCAAACTGGGACATCTCAACTGTGTTCAAAACTCCCAAGTGCTGCTCTAACTTGCTTATCAGCTGTCTGATGAAGAAGGTGGTGGAGACGATCAGTCTATGTGCTGGTGGCTCAGTATCACACACTCTTGCTCAATTTCATCCTATTTTTCCCCTGGTTTCCTTCAAAAGAAGGCCAAGCATCTGTTCCAGCAGACAGCTCCCGGATTTCCCTGCATGTGCGTCAGCGCGATGATGCATGCCACTTCTCAATCTGGAGGCCATCCTTCAGACAGAAGGAAGTAAGACCGTGGTCATATCTAAGCTACTGAAAAGCTTGGGCCATGATGTGGAAAGGGAGCCAGGCAGACAGCTTTCCGTGCTTGCACTTTCTAAAAATGAATCCCAAAAAGCCACGACACCGCAGTGGATGGTTTAAGCCAAGCAGCCAAAACCAAAGCCAAAGCAGAAGAGCGCTGCCAACCTTGCTCCACTGTGTCATTTCCCATCCAGGAAGGTCTCACAAGCATTTGCAGAGTCTCAAATTAAGCCATCAGTACCAAACATGTAGACATCCACTAACACTGTGAAGCAGTGACCCTCCAAGTTTTGCCTTCCTAGAGCCATTCCCTCCTTAGTGCCTTTGCAGAGTGTGTTTTCACCTTTAATGGATGCAGCACGTACCAACAGCACAATGATGCTGCATCCTCTTCCCTCCCCAGAAACATTCAGCCTGAAGGTCAGCTTATCGGTTTCATATTGAAAACCCCAAACACAGCCGCAAGCCCAAGACACAGCTGACCCCACACTTCCCATGTATGGGAATTGGGCTTTTCAGCCTGTGATGGCACAGCTTCAATGCTGCAATTTCCACATCCTTGCTGGAAGATCTCAAGCGCAGAAGTCAGTATCTGTTCCGGGCCCACTTCTTCCCACAGAGGATGACAAACTCATGCTGAAGTCAATGAAAATTCGTCATGTCCTGTGAGGGAAGGCTTAAGCCATGAGCCAACAGGGGGGAAGTGGCTGTTGGTCTGCCCTGACAAGGTGCAGCTGACCCAGGAAAGAAACCAGACCCCACATATCCTGATACACTCTGACATCAGCTGATAAACCCTAAAGGAAATTATTCTGCCCCAAGCCCTGTTCTGACAGGGCAAACCCACATGCTCAGCAGACACTTTCTTTACCGCATGTGCTGTTGGTGTGCTGAGAAACGTGCATGGGTGTTAACCTGACACACACGAGTTTCTGAGCAGTGTTAGTGCAGAGGGTCAAAGCACGTATCAGTCACGAGACAGGAGCATCTGCCAGGACTGCAATGGAGTGTGGATGCTGCACGTGAAACAAGCTCTGTTTCATTTCCTCACCACCTCCTGCCCTACAATTCAACCCAGGCAACAACAGCCTGATGCTGCCCCATTGAAGGCAAACCCAGAGAACATCTATGGCTTCAGTCCCTCGTGCACGGGTTCCTGTTTGGCATTCTTCAGATCAGGATTCAAACATCCTCCTCCCTACCTCCAGAAGCCTCGCCACAATACAGATTTTAACAAGATGCAACATTAAACCCACCACAACCAGAGTCACATCAAATATTGGCCAAGGTTGTAGGCGATGAGGCCATGCAGTGACAACCCAGATGTTCCCCATCGTGCCTCCCTCCCACCTCCTCACGGCATTAGTCACTCAGAAGACATCAGAACAAAGCCACATTCAGACTCGCCAGATCAGGTTTTGTTTGCTTCAAGACCACAGTGGTAGACAGCTGTTGCACATTTTACCCTGAAGCTTGAGTAAGCTCTTCACAACATTACAGAAGCTTTGATTATGAAGGACTCCAGCCCAACCTCCCTCTTGAAACGGGGCTATTGGCACAGCTTTGAACCCCTTTATTATGTGGCCATTGCTCCTTGTACCATGAGGCACAAGCAAAGAGCTTGGCTCCATCATCATCACATCTGCCCCTCACACAGTTATAGGTGGCTGTTTGGTGACTCCTTAGCTTCTTCACCAGAGGAAACGAGTCCAGCTTCCTCCTTCCTTGGAGGCCATGTGTGACACATGGGTCCTGGCCAGCCTGGTGGCCTTATGCTAAACCCTCTGCAGTTTCTCATGACCTTTATGAGCCGAGGGGATATAATATTTTAGATGTACCTCACCAATGCCAGGCAGATGTGGTGAGAGCTTCTCCCATCCCACTGGCCAGGCTCCTAACACTGATATTTAACACTTGGCTTTATCTGTGACAATTGCACTCTGGGCTTGTTCTCAATCTAGTGCCCACCATGACCCCCAGGTCCTTCCCAGCCACCCCATTCCACATCCAGAACTTTACTGGTTCTTTTCCTCTTAAACTCCACAAGATTTCTGTCATCCCAACTTGGAGACCACCAAAGTCCCTATACTCCCTCTAAATAAAAGGGAGAACAGTTTGCTCTAAAACACATTGTTGGTGTGATCCCCCTCTATCCTTCTTTGGCCTAAGAGGATCCCCTTACACACATTAAACCCCCCAGTGATATCCTATGACACCAGATGGAAGCATTTCTCCTCTATCATCCGCTTTCCCCATTTGAAAGTGATAAATACACAGATCCATGCATAAAAACCTGGGTAACACAGCACTTCCCTGCCTCGAAGGTGTAGGCAACATTAAACTTACTGTTAGACAGCCACTAAAGATGCAGAATAACATGACAGTATTCACGTGTGCCTTCCCCAAAGCAGTGTTAATGCCTGCTTAAAACAAACTGCAAACGTATGAGATGTATTTAAAGCAAAAGGGTTACAAACAATTCAATTTGGAACATTTTCATTTTAGACTACAGACGAATCAGCCTTTGCATAACCAGAGGAAAAAAGGAGGGCAGTTTAATTCTTAATGTTTTCATCCCCTGTAAATAGGCATTTAATCAACAGAAGACAAAACATGGCAATCATGGAAAACCACTTAAATGATCAAATTTGGCAAGCAAAGCCCTGGTGTTCCTTCCATTCTCCACTGCTTTAGGAAACTAAAGAGGCACTGGACTTTGCTTGGGAACAGCTGTTCACCTTAAGGGGGATGTAAGGAGCTGCTGTTCCACATCATGCCCTCTTCTGTACAGCTGCTGGAGGGCTTCACACACAAAGCACAGCCAGGACACTTTGCTCTTGGAGGTACTTCATCTGCTGAGAAAGGAGGGGTAACCCCCAAAACTAAACCAGGGGGTGTTCTACAAAGGGCTATAGAGGAGAGGAGCAGAGCCTCGAGGCTCAGACTCCCCGAAACAGGGGATCCCATAACTGGAAAGGCTGAAGAAGGGATGAAGGTGGGGGAACACCTCCCTTCTCCATCAAGCAGATATGCCTGTGTTTTGTCCTGCAGCTTCTCCTGAACTCTTCAGAGTCATTTCCATGTCATACAGCCTGGTGACTGCAGGTCTGCAACCCCATAGCCCCAGCACACATCCTGCCTTCTATGGAGGGACACCATGCAGGGGAGGCTCAGGCACATCCCAGTGTCAGCCCTGCACACCAGCCCCAGTGCAGGTGCACCTCCCCAGGCAGTAAGCATGGTGCTGGATGTGTTTGACTTAGAGCTCACCCCAGTGCCCCCAAGAAGTCACCTCTGAGGTCTCCCATGCACCAGGTCCAGGCACTCACCCCCTGTTTCACTGCGAGTGCTTTGTTCTCCTTTATGGCTGCTTGAAAGTTCTTTCTCTCCCCTTTTTTTTACAAGGAGGAAGATGCTGACACTGCAAGTGACCACCCAGGCTTTCAAAGCACTGCAGGAGGCCAAGAAGCAAAGTCACCCATCAAGCTGCTTGTTATCCTGATGTGTCTTTACAAGAAAGGCAGTTCCCACAGTCAGTCCTATTTACTGCAGGCTGTGATTCTGCCTGGATGGAAGGAGGAGCTCCTCGGGTTGTGTATGAACTGCTCTGCTTGTGCAGGAATGCTTTTGAGGCAACACTGAAGATGTTAGAGCTTTTAGGTCTCCCCCCAAGTGTTCAATGTCCATGTGCTAACTACACTTTTAATGGACTCACATGATGCTTGTCAATGCAAACACCCAGCCTGATGGGGAAAACTGTGCAATGATGCTAAAAGAGCAACAGACCTGTAAGTTTTAACATCTCTATTAGCCTCTATCTCAAGTCTACAAGCCCCAAGAACACGTACAATTGTACTTGGCACCAACAGAGATGACTGAGCAAGACAACACATACAAGGAAGCCAAAGGTTTCAATCTCTTCTGAAAACCTCTGCCATAGTCAGCTAATGACAGGGAGCATGTGGCTCGCAGCCATGTTGTGTGTTTTGGTTTATTATGCATAGCACAATACACACAGTAACAAGTGTCAAGACATGGCCTGTTAAATGTGATGAAAACATTTACTGGGCCATTAGCAATGAGAAGGTTCCCTGCCCTTGTATTACACAGATAGAGGTTTACCGCATGCAGCCCAAGCCTGGATGCATTGCCCAACTTGCAGCCAACAGCCCCAAGTCTCAAATGTTTTACTAGCAAGCAGCTTGGACTCCTTGTGAGCAATTTCAACTGGAGTTGGGTTCACACATCCAACAGGCAACCGTCGATTGCAGAAGGGTTGCAAAATGGGGTTACATTTGGTTTACCAAATAGTGAACTCCAATCTAAAGGCCATTTAAGGAGCTTCAGTAACTGTAACAAAACGAGTTTGGGCAGGGAGGGAACTCTAGAAATCATCTAGTCCCACCATCCTGCTCGAGAAGAGCAGCTTAAGCAGACTGCTCAGGACCCTGCCAATGCATGTTCAGTGTGTCCAAGGATTGAGGGTCTCAGCCGCCCCAGGGGCACCCAGGTTCCTGTTTCTGACCACTCTCACAGTAACAAAGTTTTACCTTCTGTTTAAATGTGATTTCACGGATGCCAGTTTGGACCAACCAGCCAAGGCATGTGGCAAAACCCCAGGTCTGGGCAGATCCTCATCCATCCTGCTGTGCTGGTGCCCTTTCCTAACAACTCAGTCACCTGAAAGGTCCTTGCCTTGGTGCGAGAGAAAATACAAAGCTCAGATGAGATATGGATCAGAAAAATCAGCCTAAAGTTGTAATCCGTGTAATTAAATGGGCTCTGAACCACTGAAGGCAGAGCACGTGAGGAAAGGAAACAACACGTAATGCCAGCGTTAGCACAGCAATTCCTTTTTCAGACTCAAAAGGAAACAGCAAGGTAGCAAAGAGAGGAGCAGTCAAACCAAAGCTGGAGATGGCTTATTAAAAACCCTTTCAAATAAGGTTGTTTCAAACATTGTCTTACTTTGAATTTGCATTCCCTCTCCCCAGGAAGATGAATACAACCTTCTGATCTCTGCAAGCAAGACTAATCATGGTATTGTGATTACGGATGCAGATCCTTCCGTCGCACCAGTAAGTGGGACACACACACGGTACGGCACTGTGCTGGCCCCTGCTGCAACGGTGCTGGAGATCTAGAGAACAGCACAGCAGTGTTTCCTCCTCCTTGAAGTATCTCAGGTTCTGGGCACAAAGGAGTTAAGATCATAAGCTGCTATGCCATAAGGGATGCTTGGCTCCTTCACTCAGAGCACCACACTGACCAGTATAGGCAATGTAGAAGCAGCTCTGCCAGAGGTGAAACCGAATTGCACACTCCCATTACTTGATCTCTAGCTGCATATATAACCAAATTAAAAGGCGAGGGGGAAATGAAGTTAATTTTACCAGAACCTAACTGGGAAGGGAAGCCAAACAACCTACCACATCTCTTCTTTTCCCTTCAATAAAAGCTCCCCCTGTCAAAGCCTTAACATCTTGTAAGTACATGCCAGCAAAGCCATTTAAAGCTCCAACACAGAATTTGATTCTTCTATGCCCACACAGCAGAAGTGAGCTTCTTCCTTTGTCGTGCTGCAAGGATTTGGGCTGAAAACTGGCAAGACCAAAATCTTAAAGCTGGGTCACTACTTTCCCCCTCCCCAACCCTTTCATCCTGGTAGGGTCTCAGTAACAACCTTCAGTTTCACTGCAAGGAGATGAGGGAGAGATTCGGGAGCAGCACAGTGAGAAAATGACAAGCGTTACCTTCAGTGATTACCAAGAAATACTTCCATGCTGTTACCATAGGAATTAATCCTTATATTAATATATGAAGCATGAACAAAGGAAGGACTCTGGAAGAAGTTATGGGGGGGGAGGCGTTAGCAGTTTGCCACTGCAATGCACTGATTGTAACCTCAGAATGAAAGACTGAGACCCCAAAGGAAATGGTGCTGTCTGGATGAGAGGGTGAGCTCAGACCCAGAATCACTTTCTTCCCCTACACATCTTCTCAAGTGAGTAGTAGCAAAGCCTACCCAGACTTCTGCAAGTCTCCAGAACTGGCCCCCTTTCTATAGAGCTTTTTGGAAATGCACCCCAATGACACAGAGCACAAGCAAGGCATATAAATGATGAGGGAAGGAAATGTGAAGGAAAAGAGTTCTTTCCAAATCCTGCAGTGTTGTCCTGAGTAAAGACAAAGTCTGCACCATGCCAAGTCCTAAAAAGGCAGGAAAGTGTTGGACCAGACTTTAAACTGTACCTTAAAGACAGCAGAAATATCAGACAACCCCTTGGGATCATTGCTTCACAGGAAGCCTCAAGAGCAACTCCTCAAATGAAGTCGGGTAAAACCTCAAGCAGCCACAGGAGCCAGACCTAAAGGCTGCAGCATGGATGATGAAACAGAGCTGAGGATGCATGCAGAAAGAGCTGCACCACCGCTGCAGAGGCCTGCAAGCACACGGGTTTAGTCAGCTCTCTTTCACTCAGCCCTCTTCTAAACCAAGAGGCAGGCAAAAGCAGAGGCAGGGAAGAGATTTTGCCTGCAGCAGCATTGTGTGAAGCTGACTGTTCTCAACAGCACAAAATCCTATGTAAGTGCTGTGACATGGCAAGTGGGCTGAAAATATGGGTCATGCAACCAGCATTATGGTGGGGTGTAGAGTCACTCTCTTTGAAACCCATCATTTCAGGACAGCTTGCAGATTAACACCACTCCATGCAGGAACTGTCAACTTCAGTCCCCTGTTCCCTGCCAGCTCCCCTCAGTGTTTTGGGGTGTTGTTTGGGCTTCTTTCTGTTAAAGGAAACTGTACACTAAATGCTGCATTTCTAAACACTGCACATTCACTCCCTGCTCTTGCAGTCTGTTCTAATGCTTCTCTAGAGTCAATCTCAAACCATTTTAAACATTTGGAATACCTCCCATGTGGGGAAAGAGCACAAAGCTCCTGGTCCCTTCACAGACAGCTCACAAGTGGGAAAAACCCCTTTCAACAGCCATTTGGATACTAACGAACAGGCTGGGGAACAGAACACCTTACATCCTGGTGGCTTTGAGATGTGAAAGCAGCTTGCTCAAAGAAACAACTATGATTTTATGGAGGTAAGTGCATTTAAATCGGTTACCAAAGTTAAAGTGAATGATCAAATGCTTCAGAGCCTCATGTTACAGGATACTGCAAAGAAGTTTTGGGGAGCATGCATAGGAAGAAGTAGATTAATAGCTAATAAGAGAGCTCTGCAGTTCCAATGTCCTAAAGCTGAGGTCCTGAGTACTGCTGTGACAGCACAAAACCCAAGTCTCTCTTGTTTTTCCGCCCTTTCCCTGTTAGCAACAGCTATAAATGTCATCAACAGCACCAGCAGGAAACCTCCACAGAGGGTAGGATGTGAAGAAATAAGATGCTTGCTTGTTTTAGAAACCATTAAATTTGCCATTTCCACTGAACTCCTACAGTTGCTTCTTCCTGAGAAGTTCAAGGACTCAAAATGTAAAAGAGAAGCTGCCTCTGCAGCAGAGCAAGGATGGGGCTGCCCATCAGCTCTGGAGCCTTCCAGGCTGATGGGATCACGATGGCCACTGTGGGCACTGGAAGAGGCCAAATTCCTCTGGGTCAAGAGGTTCAGAAACTGAAGACTGAGCCCTCTGTCCTCACCAAAAAATGCACGATGATATCAGAGGAAAGGCCTCCCAGTCCAAAGGACCCTGCTCTCAAATTCCCATGGCAAAATGAGTCTCCAAGCCTCAGAGGAAGGAGCACCTTGTGGGAAATCTGCTGTTTTCCGCCCTCAAGCAGCTCTTCAGCACCATGGAATTCTGTCTACCCACTTCCCATTTTTCTCAGAGATACTGGATAAATTTTACAAAGCCCTTTCTATTTAACTTGTCATAAGAATGTGACTGGCTTCACGATCCTTAAATTAGCACCTTGAGGCTTACCTGTTATGTGAGGAACAGAGGTCAAGAATATGATTTCTCAGCTAACAATAAAATCCCAATAGTTGAGAACGTGACCAGTTCCCAATATCTGTGTGTTTGGAAGGCAGGGATGCCCTCCCCATCACAAGACCTCAGCAGAGCCCTTCATCCCACTGACAAAGGCAGAGCAGCCCCAGGCCTGGAGCAGGCTGGGCTCACATCACTTGCACCATGTCCATGGTATTTGGGAGCTATGCTATTCATGTGTCTGTTTTAGAGGGATTATCAAGTCTGCTGGCAGCAAACGCTAATCAGGGCATAGCACCTCATAAAGCAGGCAAGTAACTGTGGCTATGTTACATTAGGGCTGCTGGCTGTAAGCACGTTTCAGTGCTTCCAAAGGCCAGGAACAAGCAGCTGTCTAGTGGAAAACAGAAGAGTTTGGTGGGTCCAGTGGACAACAGCACTAAAGAAAGCAAAGACTTCTGCAGAAGCACATAATGAGAGCTGCAGGTAACACATGGTGCAGCAGAGGCTGCAGGAACTGAAGAGCCCAGCTGCCTTAGGAGAGAAAAGCAAAGCAAACATCTGCTGCAGGACCAGTGTTTAAGTAGATGTAACCTAGACTTCAAAATGAGAAGCTTCCAATAAGAGCAACATTAAAGGCCTCTGTCTTGTCCATATGACTTAACCACCCACTTAAAAAAAGCTGGATAGCATTTCCAAATCCATCTTCATGATTTAAAGGCTGTGCAGGAGCGTTACGGAAACCTGCCTAATTCACCGAGACAGTTCTGACAAATCCAAGCCGGCGTGTTTAAATGTTTAGTGAGGAAACATTTTTCAGGAGATGTAATACCTTTTATTAGACCAACAGATACAAACAAGGAGCCGGAGGGGCTGGGAGGCCAAAGGGACTGACAAGCTTTCAGCATCTAAGTCCTTTTTTCCAGTCTGAAGAAGGGCAGTTGGCCTGAAAACCTTCCTGCTCAGACTAAATAATACAGAAAGGAGTTAGAGAACTTGGCTCCTCCTCTAAACCTCAGTGCATTTGTACCCTTAAACTGTCAAGTCTTCAACATTACTTCATTAAATGATGAATACACCTCTGGATGGTGTATTTAAATACAGCAACGCTTTCTTTATACAATGAGAAAACTTACATCCACGTATGGGAAGTGTCTTATGGCATCTCTCACCAACCTCTGCTTTCCCGTCTCGCCACGATTGCCAGCCTTAATGTCCTCACCAGCACATACTACACTAGATGTGTCCCAAGCCCAAGTGAAGCAGCCAGTGAACACCAAGAAGATGCATATTCCTCCACACTCTGCCTTTGAAAGCTTCACAGAAGGAGCCTGGTTTTGTTGCCTTGTAGCTGGGCTGGGGGGAAGCAGCGTTTGCAAAAGCTTGTCCCCACACGCATGACGTACTGGAACATGCCACTAACCCCAAAGAGGATGAAAGAGGGAATGCACAGAAAGTCATTCTGGAGTTGTGTTGGGAGAAACATGACCTCGGTGTAACGTACCTCTGGAATTTCCTTGCTGCACCTGGGGACTGCAGTGTGTGGGAGCAGACACCAGGCGCATGCCTTTCCTATGGGAAAACGCCGCAGGACCACAAGATGTGCTGGAGGCATGGAACATCTCAGCTGGCCACCTGGCTTTCTGAAGGAGCCATTCTGTACACGCTGCACAGCCCTCTAAAGGAGAGGGTTGTCTGATGGCTGGAGATGTTTGAATTGCTGTAATCTAATCACCACCAAGGACAGCCAGCGGCTGCTTTAGGAGCTGTACTAGGATATTGCTACATATGAGAAGCTCGCAAGGATCTTGAAAGGTCACTTTTAACGGTTGGGTATGTTCTGGGAGGGTTTCACATTATAGTTACCAGCATTAAAGACTTGCTCTGCTGGCAGAAATACAGATACACCCTCCTAGCCCTTTATTCCTGGAATACGGTCATCTTACACAAGGCAAGTAAATGATGGTACCATCACAGAAACACAGAATCCCAAAATGGTTTGTATTGAAGGTACCTTAAAGCTCATCCAGCTCCAACCCCTGCCACGGGCAGGGACCCCTTCCACTGGAGCAGCTGCTCCAAGCCCCTGTGTCCAACCTGGCCTTGAGCACTGCCAGGGATGGGGCAGCCACAGCTTCTCTGGGCACCCTGTGCCAGCACCTCAGCACCCTCACAGGGAAGAGCTTCTGCTTAAGAGCTCAGCTCAGTCTCCCCTTGGGCAGGTTAAAGCCATTCCCTTGTCCTGTCCCTACAGGCCCTTGTCCCAAGCCCCTCTCCAGGTTTCCTGCAGCCCCTGTAGGCACTGGAGCTGCTCTCAGGTCTCCCCTTCAGGAGCCTTCTCTTCTCCAGGCTGCCCCAGCCCAGCCTGTGTCCACAGCAGAGCTGCTCCAGCCCTCGCAGCATCTCCATGGCCTCCTCTGGACTTGCTCAAGCAGGTCCACATTCCTGTCATGTCGGGAGCCCCAACAGTGATAACCACACAGCACAGTGATAAAACAGCTTCTGCAACTCCCCAGCTGAAGGAGCAGAGACCACAGCAAAGCTACAGCTGAGGGACAGAGGAGGAAACCCAGAACTGCACCCATCCGTGTGTCCGGTCTCACACCCATGCAGTTCTCAGAAGAGAGTTTGATCTCCCTGCCAAGCAGCCGCTTCCAAGGCCGGACATGGAGAGGCTGCCCAGTGTTATGGGTGGTTGGGCACCCAGCCTGACTGTGCCACACTGAGCCAGCAAGGAGCAGGACACAGAGAGGGAGGCCTGCAGGAGATGTAATGGACCCAGCGCTGAGGGGCCTGACCAGTGTATCCACATCACCCTTCAGAAGGGCCTGACCCTGGAAGCCTGTGCCAAGCAGAGACAATGTGCAGTGAGACTCACCCCTGGGAACTGCTTGGAAGGCAACCATGAGTAAAAGAAACTGAGACATTTTAAACACCAGCTTCTCCCACTCCTCCCTTCGAAAACACGAACCAAACCCAAGTGCAAATACAAGGACGTACAGGCTAACCTAGCACCTTAAGTAAGAGGTCACTTCTGCACTTGACTTGTATTTTAGGATCAAATTATATTACATATATTTTTGCTGTACCCCTTAGTAAAAGAACCTTAAATAGATGCCTGAGGTCTTTTGGGCTGTTATTAGCAGCAGAGACAAGAGCCTCTGTAACACACACCCTGCAGGGATCTCTGCGCACGTATCCAGTTACGTACGCTTCTATTTCCAAAGTGTTTTCCTGGTGTCTGGAATAATCTGAAATCTGCAGCATGCAGAACTTCTGGGATGAATTTAAATGAGCATCTCATGAATAATCCCGTACAAAGAGGAAAACTAAAAGACGAGGGCTATTGTTCAAAACAGGTTCTAGGCAAGGTTTTGCCATAAAATTCCCTTGTGAGTTTTGGGAAATGTCTGCTCCATAGAGTGGAAATTGGGCAGGTATAAGAGACAGTTCTGCCGTGCATCCCATAAACCAGATGAAAGACTGTTTAAGCAGTATTCCAGAGTTAGAGCTGTCTCTAACCAGATTCACTCTCTCTGCCTGTGGCAGAGCAGTCAGATATGCCACTGTCAGGCAGAAAAGGCCCATCTAGTTCTCATGTAGGCAGGACCTGACTCGTGCTGGAGTCAGAGAAGGGTGAAATCAAAGAATGATAATAAAAATAGAAAGAAAGGAAGAAAAAGAACTCATACAAAGACACTTTATTACCATGGATTCCAAGCCAAGTGTGCAACGAGGATCTGCAGGAAGCTCTGCCAGCCAGCTGTGAGAACTTACTCACACAACCAACCTCAGCACTCATCACCACCTCCAGTGCTACTCCAACAAAGAGCTGCTCAAAATCACCAAGTTAAAGACAATTCGGTGTGTAATTTATAGTCCTGGGATGGCCAAAGGCTCTCTCTTACCCCAGAGGAGAGCCCATCGGGCTCGGTAACAATACAACAAGGAAAGAAACAAACCCAGGAAAACAAAGACACACCAAAACCAACCAACCTCTCTCTGAGCTCCAAATTTAACAAAGCGAAAGTACAGTGATACACAACACCCCAGTACAGGCAGAGCCAAAAGCACAAGGCAAAAGGGGAGGCAATACCTCAGCATCACAAGGCAGTGGTGTCAAACCAAACACATCCAGCTGGAGAGGACATAAAGAGAAAACAAGGCTACAGCTTGATCACGAACAGCAATCTCATCAAGGAAATGCAGACCCTTCCATCATACTTTACCCTTTAATGTGGTGGGCTTGCAGACTGAGGATGTTAAACACACACCCTCTCTGCAACACTGCTGCTGGCAAATATGGAGTCCAGGTAAAGAACAAGTGATGTTCCAAAGCTTGACTCTACAGAGCCAGAATATCACCCTTTATTGCCCCAAACTTTGCATTCCAGCTGTGCCAAATATCAGGGACAGAGCAAAGACACCACCTCAGGTGGGTGCCCATTCTTAGAGAGTTTTGTATGCTGCCAGCTTAGCAACCCTACTGTTTTAATCACAACTGTGGTGAAAGGGAATGTATTTAGCCATTATGGCTTACAACTGGGAAACAGTTACAGAATGAGCAGCATGTTATCATGTCTTTATTTGCAGCAGTCAAATGAGGCTTCTGAGAATCCTCCCTAACGTCAAGGACATTTGTTTCATTGCATGAGACTTTGTGCTCCAGTTTAGGATTAAAACTGTCATGGGGGGATTTACTGATTTAACTGAATACTTGCTTTCTGAGAGAGAAATTCCAGTTGTGTGCTCCTCAGCTCTATCTAGCCATCAATACAAGCCAATTTCAACTGCAGGTTTCCTGAATGCCTGGATTAAAACAAAGAAAGGTGAAAATGAAAATCCATTCTAGCGTGAAACGAAAATCAACCAAGACAAGAACAAAATCAAGCAACATTAATGAAAAGCATATGGGTCTTCCTAAAGATATCGAGGAGTCTCTTCTGCTCAGCTTTTATGGCTTCCAGCCTCCTCACACACACACAGACTTGTCAAAGGCTGACATGCAGAAGGGACTGTTGCAGGCCTGCCTTTTGTCTGCTGTCCAAACTTGTTCTACCCTCTGAGTAGCTGCAGAATGGCGATGAGGCAGAGGCTGCAGTTGTTCTGCCTTTCGCTGCCGCGGGCAGATGAACACCCATAAAGCACAGGAAGGCAAAGTTCCCTCTCAATACACTAATCAGATCAACAGTTACTTTCCATAGTGCCGTCATGTTCAAGCATAAACATGCTTATCTTTGTGCTTCAAATACAGAAAAGGCAAAGCACTGCTGCAAAAAATCCCTTTTTCGTGCCTGATTCTGTGGTGGGAGCTGGAACAGAAACAGCTTGAACAGAAAGAAGAATTAAGCACAAGGATAAGTTCCTTCTGTCCTTAAAACACAAAGATATTCTCCTTAGTGTCTGAAGTGACATCCGAGCAGCTACAAAAAGCTTGGAAAATTCACTACTATAGGAGAGCTCAAATCACAAGTTTGTCTCTGCCAAAAGCCTGATTGAATTGAAGCTGCTGGTTTAAAACTAAATCCTGACACAAATTCATAGCAAAGGAATCACTTCCCGAACAAACGAGGCGTTCCAGGAAGCAAGGGAAGGTGCCCTACATCCCTGGCCAGCACTGAAGGGGTATCTAGTGTTGGATGAACCATCATTTCAAGTCAGATTGCTTCAGCAGATCAGGTCCATCGCTGCTTTGGATTTACAACAGCAGGGAAAGGCCACTCAGGTTCAGGAGCAGCCTGATCCTATTTAAGATGCAGGTGACACTGCTGGAAGGGGCCCATCTTCTTCTCTTAATGCTGGCACATGAAGCTGTGGGACCAGCCAGCTCAGAGAGCTGATGTGGCTGAGGATGAAGCACTTGGTGTGACAGCTCCCAAGCGTTTTCTCTTGACGCTAGACATCCATTGCACTCCTCACATGTGTCTGCTGTTTCAGAAGCACCTTAACCTGCTGTCTCACACCAACCTTGCACAACAGGGAGGCCAACGGGTTGGGTTGCCAAGGGGTGATGGGAATGAGAAGGTGGCTCATCCCTTGGCAGGGCCAAGGCAGCGAGTGGGAAGCACTACACCCACCTTACGCGGCCTGGCAGCGCTGGGGTTTTCCGAGCCACAAAGGTCAGAGCCAGCTCGGAAGGTTAGGCACAGTTTAACCAGCCTTATGACTCTGCTTAAGCCATGGAAAGGTTTCCCACGGGAGGGAGAAGAAACACAAATGGGACAAAAAGAGCCAGAAAACCTGATTCATCACTAGTACTGATCCCCAGAGAAGCGAACAGCCAAGGCACTGCTCTTAAACCATTAGAGAGCACTAGGAAAAGCAGATGTGTCTTTCCCACCTGCACACACGTCTAGCCCCAGGCCAGATTTCTTTAAGAAAGGATATTAATTCAGATCTTCAAAGGTCTTGGCTTCACATTGCATTGCTCAGGTGTTCCCCCTCTGCCGCAGTGCCCTTTGGAGTGCTCTAAAGGCCAGAGCAGATTTAAAGGGAGGAAAGAGGAGGGAAACAAAACAAACTGTCCTAGCTAAAAGCAACCCAATCCCATCCATCAATCGGAAAGTTCAACTGACAACAAGATTCAGTATCCCACTAAGGTCAAGGAAATTTTCCACTGAACACTTCATGGTCCCAGGACACAGAAAAGGGAAGCACAAGATCTATTGGTGAAAACCAGGAGACAGCACACACTCAAACAACTTGGTACTGGGTCTGGGTTATCATGCAGAATACTGCTTGCAAACCCCCCCCATATCCAGTGAGGAATAAATGGAAACCATTGACTCAACATTTCTTAGTATTCCCTGATACAGCAGGATCCCTTTGGTCTATTATCTCCAAGTAATCTTTTCCCTCAAAGCAAATGAAAGACAATCACCAACATCACAGAAGTGCATTCCCAGTGATATCCAGCGTTGCTTAAGCTGGATATCACCAGAATACATCCATTTGGATGCCCATTTCTTTCCCTAATATCAAAAATAATCCTATACCATGAAGGTTCCTTATCCACTCCTTTCAAATACAAAGCACTAACCTTCATTAAAGTGTTTTCATCTACCAGCAGGAAGGGCAATACTTGAACCTGCATTAAGCAAAGGAAAGGAAACACTACAGATAAAACCCTCTCCCACTGGCAATTAAAGAGGCTCTTCATGGAAAAGCTGCCCTTTACAATGTTTGCCCTACTTAGCATTAGCTCTCAATTAGTAAGAGGCAATGCTCCAGAGGATGGTAGGGATCCAAAGAAAAGTATTAACAGGTACAAAGTAGAGGTTGAAGGCTGTTAAATGAGCTCAGAAGATCCTCCAGGTGACAATAAGAGGAGGAAAATGGGTTATAGTAAACTGAATGCCTCCCTTCAGTGCAAAGCATGAAGCTGAAGCAGTGCAAATACAGTACAATCAAAAAGGAAAACTGCACACAAGTCATTTGGTTGCAGGAAAAGATTGCAAAGCACCAGAAACTAAAAGCTGTGGAGAAAGGGGAATGTGGGAGAAGATGACCCCAGGATGCAGCATAGCACCACACGAGCAATGCTCTTTAACACACCAGCATCACCAAGAGCTTACATAGCAGCAGTGACACGAACCCACAAGGGAGAGGGAAAGTTCTGAAGAGGGGCCCATCACTTAAATATGATGGAAGAAACCAGAAGGTGACACTGAGCCAGTAAAAGCCTTCACTCTCTTTTCCCATGAAACAGAGATGCTCACAGTGCTGGAAAACAGAGTCAGAGGAACAGTTAATGGATTTCATCTCATTTTGTCCTACTGCTGCACTGAAAGCAGATGACATGCACTCAGAATGGACAAGCCAGCTGGACAACCACTGGGACAACTCCATAAGACAGAGACAGCATCAGAACTAACCCAAGAACACAGAGCAACCACACTGCTCCGGATTCAAACCCCATCTGGGTAATGTCTGCTCTGACAGTGGCACTTGTGAATTCCTCCGGGAAGCATCCAAGCAGCAGGGCAGATAGAGGATGGTCCCTGCCCTTGTATTGCTCTCCAGCTTGCAGCAGACAGCAAAGTGTTTCCTGAGCTGGAAATTGCATTTGGACCATTATGTTTAATGGCCCCTGACAGACCTTCCCACAAAAGCAGAGCAACAGTGGTTTTATATCTTACAGTGTGGGCTAGAAAGCAATTTCATCACCAGCGCAGCAAAAAGGCAATTGCTTTGGGATGTACTCATGGTATCCCCATGTTCAGGGCTGGGGAGCTAAGAATCACACATCTACATCAACATTGCACCTTCTGAAGATGTTCCTGCCAGAAAACTGGCTGTGAAATAAGGAAGAGATAAGGGAAAAACCCAACACAGCAACGAGCTACCCAAGCATACAGCAGGCCATGGACAGACAAAGGAAAGAGTAATGTCAATGTATGATCTACTAAAATGCTCATAAATACTTGCAAAGTAAAAGTCTAAATATGAAGGGACTGTTTAACAGTGTAAATAAGGTATTATTGTCCAATCCTAAGGCAAGACACTATTTGGTTATACCTTAAAGGGGGAAAAATGGATCTCTCAAGTGACGAATGAAAAAGCACTTCCAGGACTAGTAGAGAGGAAGTCTTGAGCTCTCCCTTGAGATGTCAAAGGAGAGGAAAAGTAAAGCTTACAGACATCATCTCAAGTCCCATTGCTTTTTTCTAGTACAAAACCACCCTCCCCAGTCCACTTGGGAACCTTCTGTGTATTTTTCCCTATTCCTTTCCCCACTGGGAGGTCAAAGCCCACACCAGATCCCCAGTGCTCCACCAGCACTCCAGTGTTTCAAACATCTGTGCATACATGAATGCATACTTACAAGTCAGGCATTTTAGATCTCAATGTAGGTGCACAAGGTAACTGTTAATGTGAGTCGTGTAGCCACTCGTAAGCATGAGGGCATGAACCACATTTGATACACTCTAAAAACAATGCTCAGAACCAAACACATTTATATTGGCTTTGCTCAATTGCTGTATAAATAAAGGAAAAATTATTCATAGGCCACAGTTCTCACAGCAGCAACATTTACTGAAAAATACATGCAAAACTAATTAAACTTCAGTAGATTTGCAATTGGAGGCAGCTTAATCAGCAAGAAAAAGGGATAGATCCATAGAATCAAAGAGTAGTTAGGGTTGGAAAGGACCTTAAGATCATCCAGTTCCAACCCCCCTGCCATGCCCAGAGACACCTCACCTAAACCATGGCACTCAAGGCTTCATCCAACCATGCCTTGAACACTGCCAGGGATGGAGCATTCACAACTTCCTTGGGCAACCCATTCCAGTTCCTCACCACCCTAACAGTGAAGAACTTCTTCCTTACATCCAGTCTAAACTTCCCCTTTTTAAGTTTTAACCCATCACCCCTTGTCCTATCACTACAGTCCCTAATGAAGAGTCCTTCCCCAGCATCCCTATAGGCCCCCTATATCCATGCTCAATACAATGCTGCTACCAGTCAGGGTTTGTTCTTCAGAAGGTATTTCTTGCACTAAGGAAGTAAGGTTCTTCAGTTATTATTTGCATGTCTGAATTAAAGCACAGCCAATGATGCAGAAATAGTCAATGTCTTTATCTAGGGGTTGCAGGAAAGTATTTCATCAGATGACAGTCATCTTGGAGACCTTGGCATTAGATGTGCATTTTGTAAGAACTGCATTTACTCATGTATGAAGTAGGAACTATTTATTCATGTATCATGTAAGAACATTTTTCACAGCCATAACTTCTCATTTCTTTCCTCCACTTAAATTCACCTCCAAGCATCACATTTAATGCCTTCATACTGCCACCACAGTGCTCATCTTTCCCTCTGCCAATGGAGACAGCAGGCCAACCAGAAAATTGCTTCTACCATTCCAAACACAGAGTTTGCTCCTGAGTTCCCATTTCTCCCCAGATCACAGGATATGCAAGACCTGACACCTCCTACCAACAGCAGATCTTGCATGGCTAATAAAAATGAGACATTTTACACCCCAGACCCTGCTTTCTAAAGCACTTTATGCATTTCAAAGGGAGATTCCAGCTAGATAATAGAAGAATCATTACTGGAGCCTAGTCCTGTAAGAGCCCAAGACATTGAGCTTTCATGTCATGCCAATCTTATGCACAGAACAGCTATTTTGGGTAATTACAGAAGTTGTAATAATGCCTTTGGAGTCCCATGAAGTTGAGCTCACTCTAAGCCATGCAGGCTTGCAGGCAGCAGCTTTTCCAAAAGGGATTCAGTTTGGTTTAATAAAATACTGAACAAAACCATCCTTTAGACCTCACTGTTTCCTTGCAGTACTTGAACACAGTCACACACAAGATTTCAAAGCCTAATCTTTAGCTGATGTAAATCAGCATCACCTTGCTACCTGATCAAGTTACACCATTTACATCAGAGGAAAAATCAACCTTCTGCCAGGTCTTATTTAGAAGCAGCTCTTGTAACTCAACTGTATTTCACTTTTAGTATAAATAAATTAAATAATCTTAACTGTGATGTGATCCAACCTTTGCTGTTTTAAACTGAGCTCTCTGTTACAACAGAATTCATTCCTTACGTGTATAAAGACACTTCCAATGGATTGAGACATGAAGCCTTGGGTGCCATGGTTTAGTGTGAGGTGTCCCTGTCCATGGCAGGGGGGTTGGAACTGGATGATCTTAAGGTCCTTTCCAGCCCTAACTATTCTATGATTCTATGTCTGTAGAAAGGTCAAGAAAAACATTTAGAAGTATGAGGCTAGTTCTGCATAAAGAACCAGGGTGCAGAACCAGCCTTTTGCTGCAGGGCAGGTGAAGGACGAAGGTCTGTGAGCACTGAGGCTACAAGAAGCAGATCAGAGCTTTTCCTCCTGATCAATCACGCATCAGTGGAACACATCTGAACTCTCCAAACCTACAGAGAGGTTATGGGCCACATTTTTAGTCTCTGAAAACCCACACGAAGACCTGCACGCCTCATCTGTGGCTGTCCCTGTGCGTGTATTTCAGGTGTTCACTCCCTTAAAACCAGTCAGGGCTCTCAGAGATGAGAAAACTTTGCTTTCTTCTTGGGAGAGAACAGTCTGTTCTTCAGGCTGGCAAAAAGCAGTGAAAGCCAGCACGAAATCAAAGGAAGCATAATAAAATACTACAAGCTTGTTAGCTGCAGCACACCTTGGTTTGCACTGACGTCTGTAGCGCAGCCTCCACGTTTTCAAGTCCCTTCTGTTAAGCGGCATGATTAATTCCCTTTCGGTTTTCCAAGCCTGCTTCTGCTTAGGAGCCAATTTAGCAATTAAATTAATCATCAAATATTCCTTGCCAGAGAAAGAAAAGGGAGTTTCACCTCGCCTGGGCAAAAAGCAATTCCCAAAGGATCTGAGAAGTCAATGAAGGGAACCGTTCCCAAAAAAATGGACAACCTGGCAAATAGGACAGCCAAGAAAGAGACGGGAAGGGACAGATTTAAGAAAACAGCTCTAAAGTAGAGGAAATGAGTCGTCCTTTAAGAAGAAATCATACATATAAAGCACATAAAACAGAGTATTCTTTGTGGACTTGACTGAAGGGAAGAAAAAGTAGGATTTAAAAGACATCCTCAAGAGCATTAAAAGCAAGTTGTTTCAGTGGTCAGCCTCATGGGGTCAAGATGGAAATCTGAGCAATTTTAAAAGCAGTGTAAGCCTATCTGTAAAAAGAACAAAAAAGGGAAAATAGAGGAAAAAGGCAACTAAATGCATGGAGAGGAGAGTCTCCAGCCAGGAAGTGGACAAGCAGCTGCTCACAGCAAGCAAAGGGAGCATCGCTGTGCTGCACCCATGCATTGCAGGCAGAGTCCAAAGGTGATACTCCTGAATGGATAAAAGGGATGCTTTTACACATACAATATGTATAGGCTGCTCCTGGCAGAGGTGTGCTGAGAAAGCCTTGTGTTGAGTTTCTACTCAGAGAAAGTTCTCCTTGACTGGAAGGATCCTTCAATGAGTTACAACCTGGAGCAAAGGGGTTCAATGCACAGCTTGGGGAGCACATAAAGAAACACCTCTAGCACAGGAAGGGCAGGCAGTCCCCAAGCTCATGGATACCCCATGCAGCAGGCCTGGGAATGGACCAGCAGCAGTGCTGATGAAGGCGTTAAGGGCACTAAGTGATACTGACATTTTATAAAGGAAGCTCAAGCTATATACATACAGCCTTGCTTGTGAGAAGATAAGTCTTCCTTAAGCACTCTGCTTTCAAAGCTTGTTGCTATAATGAAGGAAATCTCATATATAAAAGAGCTTTATCTGAGTGCAAACACCTTACAGAGCAAGTTTAACCTTTAAGATTCCGTGTTCACCCCCATAAAAAAACACTCATTGTTCAGACACGTTCAGCAAGGTTTTGCTGGGGGAAGGAGGGATGCAAGAGGGGAAAAAAATACATCTTTACTCCATTTTGTGACTGTAAAAAGGCATTTCTAAGGTATTTCTGTCTAGCTACAATCATTTTCTTTCATTATAATGCTATCTCATTAAATATACATTTACCTGGACCTGATTCTTTACTTTTGGAATGATCGAAGACATCTTTGACTAGGTAGAGAAATCAGACCAATTAATAAATATGAAAGCTTCTGCCACAAGGATTTCCCCCAAAAGGGCTTTAACAGCAGATTTAGCACTGACCTGCTGCAAGCAAGCTCACTGGTTCTCTCTGGCTATTGAAGGCAGCAGCAGTCACACAGCATAACAAACCTGCTACTGTAACCCATCACTCATCACAGCCTAACGGGCACGATAAAGTGTTTGCTGGTGAGGGGATTGTGCGGCCACTGAAAACAAAGACCACTTCATCCTGCATTTCCTAGAAATCCCCTTTTGAAAACACAGGAAGAAAAAAGCTCATTTCCTGAGCTCTGCCTATGGAAAGCCCTGGGAAGCCTGAGCCTTCTCCCACAGAGCAGAGCTGCCTGCCCTTTCACACAACTGCTCTGTGCCTGCCATCCCCTGCGTCTTTCATTCAGTTATAAATGATGTTCTAATCACTTGAGGGTTTATGCCTGTTACCTGGAGACACTGCCAGCAGCTTCCTCCTGCAGCCTGCTGAGCGGAGGAGATCTGCAGCACACCCAAATCAATCAAGCCAACAAGGTCATTTCCACTGCAGAGCGAGGAATAAAGCCTGGATGAGCCTCACATGTAATTCTGCTCCTGCTCCTCCCGACACCTCCAGCTTGCAAGAGCTCGGAGACAGAAGATGTAGGAGAGCCACTGGGAAAGCATCTCCCCATCACTGACTGTCATGCACCTTCTTCCTTCAGAGAACAGGAGTGCACATATATATCTGTGTGTATATATATCTCTCACATGCACATGTGCAAATCCCTAATCTCTCTAGCACTTCCCCACAAATAGAAGACAGAAATAGAGTGATTTAGCATCTCTCCAAACTGTTATTCTGTTAAACTTGCTGTGGTTTGGCCAAGCAGGGGTTTACCCACCAGATGAAGCTGTGTGCAATGGTAGCTCTGTTTGGAAAGGCAGAATCCACAGATGAAGGTGCCCCAGCACTCTCTGGATGCTCTCATGCTTTAATTCCCCTTCAGACGTTATGACTTTCCCACTTTTAGTGGCACTACAAGGTGAGAAGTTTCCCTGGCTACCCTGGCACAAAGAACAGACCTCTCAGCCCTGACCTGCAACCAAAGGGCTGGGAAGGGGCACGAGGGAAGCTGTGTTCAGCCACTCGACACGGATCCTTGATCTTGCCCTTTTGGGAGGCTGGTATGACATTTGCTGTACCTTCCACTGGGAGGGCTGCCATCCCAGCCTGGTTAACCAGTACATTTGAGCCCCGCTCTCAAAGACTAAAGTACAACTGCCCAAAGTTGGCAACTTATAGCATGGGTGGGAAGGTACCAGACTTCCAATGTTATCTGCCTCCTTCAAGTATCTTCTTGTGTCCAAAAGCCACAGAGAGCCACAAAGAGCCACCTCTGTGAGCCTGCTGGCCCACTGGGCTGCCTCCTTTTGTGGCTGGGGTCTTCAGTGAGCCAGCAGAGCTCCTTGATGCCACAGGAGAACCAAGGTGGTCACTCCACAGCAGCACCCATAGGAGGTTACAAGTCAAACAGGGCAGATGAGGGGCACCCAAAGCAGGCAGCTTGACCAAGGGGGCAGCCAGGAAGCTCTCCTAAAGCACAGACAAGAGCTTCTCTCTTTACTAAGTTGTGTGTCTAAACTGAATTTGGTTTAACTTGAAATATCATTAGCAGTATCTGCATCTATTCTTGCTCTCTTAATGCTGCCCATGGTGCTGTGTGGTGTCCTGCCATTTAATGCACTTCTCTTACACCTCTTGGCATACAAGATCTCCGAGGCAAAAGCTGCAGCACACAGCCCTTTGCACCTTCTGCACAACACCCGGGCTCCCAGCAGGGACACAGCAATCCTTACTGGATTACAGACTCCATGCTGCAGCAGATCAAACACAGGCACTCTCTCCACGCTGTCAATCTGTCACCTTCAGCCCTTCAGGATGACTCTGGGAATGAAAACCAACCCAAATTGGATCATACATATAACCACAGCACCATAGGCAAACATGGATACTGCCCTAACAGAACAGACCACCAGCAGCTTCTCTGGCAGGATGGGCTCAAATCCACCCGGCAACTGGATGTAGGAAGAATGGACAATCCCATGGTTTGTTTGGAATGTTATAGAAGACACAGGTTGAATGTTAATCAGAAAGAAAAAAGTACTGATCATCAACATATCAATGGGCTCAGTTTAGCTTTCAGTGCTCATTGCTGTCTGGTGTGAGATGCAGGACTGAGTCAGTGTGGATATTTCCAAGTCTCAAAGTTATAGCTATGGTTTTCTCCCCAGAGGCTGATGGGGAAAGCACTGCAGCACCTCTGCAAAACACTTCAGGATTAAACAATGATGAAATAAAATCCCCTGTGATAGCATCATCCAAGTGACAATGCTCAGGAACAGGGCTTGGAATATTTTACAGTGATGCTTTTATACTGCAGCAAACACAAGGATGTGAACATTAACTACCCTCAGCATGCATGAACACACACACAAACTAACATGAACAGCACTGCTTTCCAATGTGTAGCAACTGGGGGAGCCTAACTAGAAGATGAAGATACAGCCATATTTCACCCTTATTTACCATCAAGGCACCACAAGAACCACTGCAGCTCCTTTCTCCTGCATGTAATCATCATATTGATAGAACTGGCACCAACCCCAACCTGGAGACAACTTTTTTGTCCCACCACACAAAGAGAGGCAGACACAAAGACAAGCAGTGACGTTATACTGGCTCCCAAAGAAAACAAAACCCAAGCCACTGCTCTTCATTGCACACTCTCTGCTTGGACAGGAAGAAAACATACTCTAAGAAGTCACTTTCAAACCTCAGGTTTTGCATAAAGAGCTGGCTGTTCTGCATGGTAACTAGGCATGAAATTATACCAGCTACAATGCAGGCTGCTCAGGGGTTCTGTTGGCCATCAGGCAGGGGGATGAGCTCTCCCACTTAGAATTCATAGAGCTGCCACACCAGAACATGTCCCATCAGCATCACGCAGTTGCTTAAGTGCAGGATGGTTTTGCTGGCGTGCCAAGGCAGCTGAGTCTCATTGTGTTGCTTTCTTGGCAGGTATTCCTCCTTGCCTAGGGGAGACTGAAACAGGGGAGTTCTACAGCTAGAAAAAAGTAAGATTATTGTAGCCCATCAGATATGATTTCCAGCTTAAAGGATTAGAGCTGTGTCACAGCCAAGGGCCAGGGAAAACAGCAGGTTGTTCCTCAGTGTGCACCTTGTAACGTTTTACTGTTTACTTGCACTTTAAACCAATTTACCATTTCAGAAATAGTATCTCAGCCTGTCACCACCACACATTCCATACTCTCATTACAGAACCTGCCTGCAACTAAGATTAAGCACATTTGAGGTTCACATTGTCCTCACACTCCTTAAGGAGATGGTTTCTTCAGCAAGCCACTGCTTCTCCTCCAATCTCAGTACTTCCAACCTCACCTTTTATCCCAGTGCTGGCCCAGTGCAATGGGAAGCACCTGTAAAACAGCTCCCTGCTTTACACAGGCACCCAGACTCTTCCTCCCGGAGAGAAACTGGTTCACTGTGAACAGCAGTTATAAAAGGATCAACATCTGTTCCGTAACTGCTCAGCAAGAGCGTTGCACAAGAGCAGTTCCTTTCGCCAGCCTGATATTGCAAATGCCAAAGGAATTTGGTTCCCCTCGTATCTCTGCTCATGGGACCTCTGTTTAGAATATTTGAAATTGCTTGGACAGTCATAAACCCCCCCAGGGTTTTGCTCTGGCTCTCCTGCTTTCACCACCTCTCACCTCCAGGAGGTTCTTCCCCATTCCTCCACTTGGTTCCCTGGTGCCAGCAAAGCAGCTCCCCCCTGCTTGGGGGGGAAATCATCTTCCACAAGTGCTCTGGGCCATGGGTCAGAGAGGCTGATGGAGAACATGGACAACCACAGGTTTATCTGCAGGGCTCTTCACTTCCAACTCAATCTGTTCCTGCTCTGATGCCCTCTGGGATCTGATGGAGACAACACTGATTACTCCTGCCATTCCTACCTGTGACTTTACTGCACCGCACTGCTGGGGAGGGACATTTCCTGAGCCCACTGTTAGAAAGGGCCCATTCTGGCAGCAAATTTGGTGCTCCCTCTCCCTGCTGAAAACAAGTCTGCTCCTGCCTCAGCCCCTGCAGCCCTGACTGTGGAATTTTAATTGAAGTGACTGGTGAAAGAGGGGAGGGAAGGTGTGGTTTGGCTGCAGGACACAGAGTCAGGACCTCTTACACTGCACCTTGCCCTCCTGTGCCCTGGGGATAACCCCATGCCATGCGGGGAGAGCTGCGGTGGAAGGAGCATGGGAAAGGTTTGCAATGGGCTTTGATGCTGAAGCATGAAATTGTAGACCTGGGGTAACAGTTCCCTCAATGCAGTGGGAAATCAGGGTCTTCCAGGGCTCCCTGCGAGCAAGGTCAAACCCACACTCCTTCAAGCTTGCTTGAGAATGACAGCCAGGCTAAAATTAAGTTGAAAAGTAACTTCTCACCCTCTTGTGAAAGAGGCCACAAAAAGCCTAAATGCATCTTCAAAGCAGCTCTTCAATGAGAAATACTCCCTGGAGAGGAGAGCAAGTACAGGCACATGTTCACAAGCCAGAGCTGGGAGCTGACGCCAGGGCCTGGGCAGGGCAGAGCTGCTGTTCTGGAGGGATGGGGACTCAGTGGGGAGGGAGGTCTCTGGTATGGTCCAAGTCACCTTTGCCACCCTCATCTACCACATTTCAGTATTCATCCATGCTAATGGAGCAGAAGGGAACACCAACGCCAAAGCAGAAGAGCTTACGTGAAACGGAGCACATTCCTCTCGTGCTCTTCCTTCACCCCATGAGACCTATCTCGTGGTAATTTGATTGAAAGCTGGTTTTCCACCCAAATTCTACTTTCAGTCGAGAAGCCGGCAGTGACAGCATCAGAATGCTATTTGAGCCTGGAACTGAAGAGCTGTCAGATAGCTTTGTGGGGTTAAAATAAAACCCAACATATAGAAAAGCAAACACAGGAGCCAAGAGATGGCAAACCCTAAGATGTCTGAAAACCAAAGGAGACAAACATCAGAGGTTCAGAGCTCACCAGGATGCTGTCAGCTTACAAAGCCTCCTCTCACTCCTTCCCTTACATTGCAAAAGATGAGTGTGCATTTCTGGGCAGGACTGGTTTCAGCAAAGTCTCTTTGTGAAATGAGCACGAGGACATGTGCAGGGGGGAAATACCAGGGCAGGAGAGGGAGAAGATGGGGAAATGAATCCAGAGGCTGCAACAGAGTTCAAAAGCTTTAGGAAGTCAGGGGTTTATCCAGTTGTTAAGTGCCCTATGAAGGCACATACACTCTTTCAAGCCAGGTCTGTCTCTGGAGCAGAAATTCAACACACTTTTCCCCACAGAAAGTCCTATTGTCCTGCAGTCACATTGGTAAATTCAGACATTACATTCAAAGTGTGAAACAGATTCCTGCCCTGCTTTTAATGGGAGAATCCATCCACCACTGCTGCTCCATCACGTAACTACATTAGCTTTGTCCAGGGCAGGACACAGCACAGCTCCCTATCCTCAAAAGGAAAGGGAGGCAACATATAAACAACATATCACTGTACATCACAGCCTCAGAGCCTGCATACCTCAAACAGTAACCAGTGCTAACAGTCTGAGGCACCTCGACAGATGTATAGCCAAGCAGCTATAAAAGAGCCTTTGTGCTGGCTGAACAGAAACAAGGCATTTTCTGTAAGGGAGAAGGCCTTGACCACCTACCAGAACACATGGGGTTACACATTTCACACTTCCCCTGCACCAGAAACCGTGAGGGCAGATGGCACAAAGCAGACGGCGTGGACTCAGAAATGATCCGTTTTCTGCAGAGAAACCTCAAGGATGAGGAGGAGCCACATCACAACCAGGAGGAAAATGACACTGCCCTCACCTTAGAATCATAGAACAGTTAGGGTTGGAAAGGACCTCAAGATCATCCAGTTCCAACCCTCCTGCCATGGGCAGGGACACCCCACACTAAACCATATTACCCAAGGCTTCATCCAACCTGGTCTTGAACACTGCCAGGGATGGAGCATTCACAACCTCCCTGGGCAACCCATTCCAGTGCCTCACCACCCTAACAGTAAAGAATTTCTTCCTTAGATCCAGTTTAAACCTTTGCTTTGTTTTAACCCATTACCCCTTGTCCTACCACTACAGTCCCTAATGAAGAGTCCTTCCCCAGCATCCCTGTAGGCCCCCTTCAGATACTGGAAGCTGCTCTGAGGTCTCCATGCAGCCTTCTCTTCTCCAGGCTGAACAGCCCCAACTTTCTCAGCCTGTCTTCATACCTTCCACCTTCCTTGCTTGCAGTTCCCCTGTCAGAACTGCACCACTTGGTTTCAATGTGAGCAGACCTGCAATTGAGTAGAGGCTTGCCCCTGCAATAGAGTCCATACAGAAGATCATCATAAACACCTCTGATTCACCATCCAGAGTCCCAGACAAAGCTGCTCACTCTAATGCTTGGGCACCCAGCTCCTATTTTATGTATTTTGAAATAGCCTTTTCATCGTCACCCTACTTTCCAGTTCTGAAAGTAGGCTAATTCCTTAAGGCTGCAAGAGCTCTGGTGTTATTTTTGGCCTAGAAACCACATGGACAGTTTCTCCTGAACACAAACACACGCAGTAGTGATGCTACCATCAGCAAACTTCACTATTCCACAGGATCAGAGGTGGCTTCCAGCTGGGCCCAGGAAGATGCAGCAAGATGAAGTGCACCTGCAAAAGGCTCTCACAGTGACTACAGAGCACATTTCAACACGGAGGAGTCACAAAGGGGGGGAAAGATTATCTGAGAAAGCCAAAAATGCTGTGCCCAAAATCGGGAAAAGCCACAGCTCACGAACATTCCAAGGGAAGCAAAGGCCCTGATGCTTTATGAAGATTAAATCTGTGATCGTCTCTCAGTTGTAGGTTGGTTTTTTGTTTGCTTTCTAAATAAAGAACCCCTTGGCCAAAGGAAGTGTCTTAATAGGAGAAGGCCATAAGTACATCAGTAAAAGGATCTGTGATAACGTTGAACAAACAAGGGAAGGGAAGGTGATGGTGAGGTTTATTGACATATCATCTGTGTTCAGGTTAAGTAAATTTCCCTTTTGCCATGATAGCAAAGATACAGAGGCAAGGAACAGTTATTTGTGCTGACCTGGACAATGAACACGAGAGGTGTGTGCTCTGGAGTCGCTCTGCTCAGACAAGAGGGGGTTTTAGTGAAACATCTGGGCTGAAGGCTGTATGAAGCCATTAAAAACACTGTGTCAGGCGTTGAACCCATTCTGCACCCACACACTGAGGGGGCTGTAGGGAAAAGGATTATAAAACCTCAGCCTTAAGATACAGACAGTTCCCCATCGAGTATTTATGCAGAATTACACTGTATTAATTCTCAACACCCACTTACTAAGAACTTTCTTTGTCCTTAATAAGACAAAGAATATTGCCCTTATGCAGAGATGCTGAGGATGAAATCTGCTGTCCCTTGGGCAAATGTTTTTGCTCTCTATAAGGCAGTAACAGACTAAAAAGTATGGTTACAAAGGATTAAGGCAGCTCAGTTAATGCAAGCTAGCATCCTCTCCTGCATTCCTCACTAATACAGTGGTGGCATAACCAGCCAAAACATGTAGCTTTAATTCAAATAAGGTTTAAAGAAGTTACTGCCAAGTAATTACACCCACTGAAGGCCTACAAGTGGAGGAACCTTCATTAAGACTCTGCTGCCATTCTCAGAGCACTTTTCTAAGCAGCTGCACCAATGTGAAGTGGCAACCATGAACAAGAGCAGGCAATGAGTTTTCATGAACGAACTTGTACTTGCCTTTCAGAAAGCACACTGACACCAGGTCTGAGCACAGCCAAGAGGACAGCAGTCAAGGATGCAGCACTCAAATGCTGGCTGCCTCCTCCGAAAGGCTGGGGCAACCCAAAGGTAGACAAGTTTTATGTCTTTATTGGTCTGACAACATGCTGTTCTTTGTGGCTGGTAGAAGGTGACAGTAACACTTTTGGAACTGCAAGGAGCTTTCTGCCACTCTTTTCTGCTTTCTAATGAACTGCTGGCTGTGTCCAAACTATGGTTTCCCATTTATTTCATTGCTAATCCTAGCCTCTGTCTAAGAACCTGGGCTTAATCCACAGAGTACCGGATGCTTCTAAAGACTGCTTCCAAGAAGAAAAATATAGCACTCAGCTGGAAGTCCCTAAAGCCATTCAGTAGGAAGGATTAAACCCAGAGACATGGATGGAGCTTAGAACTTGTGGGCATGACCCTACCTGTGCTCTCTTGGTTACACAAGAGCAAGTCATGCCTTTTCCTAAACCTCTTTCTAAGCTAATGACTCTAAAGCACTGGCTCTAGGAGCCTCTTCTCACAGCTCTGCATAAATATTTAGGGCTCCCGTCCTGTGCTGCCACGTGCTCCCAGCCATAAACCAGAACAGAGGGTAAATGAAGCTCTTTGCCCTACCTTAGCAATGCTCCCAGGACATCAGAGCAGCAAGAGCAGAAGCTGAGCACTGGAGCTTCACCTATGCTGCAGCCCTTGGAGGAAAGCACTGCCAGCAGCACGGGTAAAACAGCATTACACAGACTGCTGGGTGCTTACTTGGAAAGAGAGCTTGCTGTGGTGGCTTTCCTCTGATCAGCAATCCTTCACATCAGGGTGCAACAGTGCAGCATGGACAAAGTATAAATGGATAAATGGGCATTTCCTGTTCTAAGAGTCTTAAAAACACTTTGGGTCACCAAAATTTAAATGACATGCAGGCTTTGGCTCTTTTATTGAAGCCACCATCACCACACAAGCTGCAAGTAATGGCTTGAAGCTCAACTGGTTCTCAAGAATCCCTTCTGATACAAATCAGTCACAAGTTTCACCTTTGTATCATTAATGTAACAGAACTTCAAAGTTGCTCAAAACACATCTAAAAGACACCAGTAGAAATACATTTTTATGCAAGAAGCTACCAGAAATAACCAGAACCCAACTTTATGTTCTGCGAGGACCCCCATATACACTTTCAGCTGAAACTTTGGGATTTAGGAAAAACAAAACCAGTTGGTTCCCCAAACTCTTCTAATTATGTTCCCAAGTTCTTTGTGACACAGAAGGGTCATTTTGGTCGAGGCATGCAGGAAGATAATCCCCACCCTTTGGGCAATCAGGAGCTCTGCCAAGATTTTAGAGGTCTCCAGCTGATAACATGGAAGTTCACACAGCCAGGAGTCCAGATAAGCTTTTAACAGGAAATTAGTGCCAAAATGTTTTAAGCATTATAAGGATCAATTAAAGATGGTGCAACAGTCCAGAAGAGCAGAATTAAGTTCTCTGCTCCAAGTTAGATGGGTTTGGAACACGAAACAGCAGCAGCAGCTCTGCAGCTGGGAGGTTTCTACAGGAAATGAGGTTAGACAAACCCTGGACTATTAATCCTCTGTGCAGGCAGAGTACTCACACCATGCACAGAGCCAGTGACAGCAGCACAGAGCACCCAGTTACACTGCTACCTGCCTGCTGCAGGGACAGGGTGCTCCAGGTTGTCATCTTGCATCTTCCCTGTTCCTCAATGAACCAGTGGTTCCCCCACCATCGCCTTAAAGTCAAGCTCCTTCCTGACATATGCTAAATGCGCTTGGGTACACTGCACGGGAGGACTTAACAGACAGATCTCATTAGTAACTGCAGCTGTGAGGTGTAAAACAAACCCAGTGGCACAATGACTGCCATCCTCTGCCTTGTCAGCACTTGGGGAATCACAATGTCCATGGAGGACAGGGACTTCAGGAATAGGGAAACAGAAGAGAATTGCCAGCTCTGCGCTGAGGAGTCACCTGGTGTTAACAGCTCTACTCAATCGATCCCCCAGCACCAGACCAGAGACCACAAACATGGCGAGCTTGTAAAAGACACTTGTACAGATCACAGATGTATCCTCAGAGTGTGCCCAAGGCCCCTGCCAGCACAGGTTGATGCTCACAGAGCAGCCACCCACTGCTATCCCAAGGCATTAGCCTGCCAGATCCTATTTTCTCCAAAAGCATCAAGCAAAGCCTTCACTGCAGGTGAGTGCTACACCAATACAGCTCCCATAGCATCAGCTCTGGATGATTTTCTGTGTTCAGTCCCTGACAGTTCAAAAGAAAATTACCTTACATTAAACCTGTTTTGGTTTTTTAAAAGTAATAACTGGATATGGCCTCAAAACCCAACGCAGCATCCATTTAAAAGAGCTGCTTTTTCTTTCTTCTCCATCATAATTCAATCGTGTTTAATAAAACAATCCAGTTGTTCTCAAAACACCATAGTCCAAGTATAACACAGCACCAAAAGCATTTGAGCTGAGGCTGTTTCCACCATCCCTTTGGTGACCTCAGCTAGTTTATATTAAGCCCCTTCCCCACATCAGCACTTCGTTTCTATTTCCCATCACCGAACAAGCCTGGCTTTTCTCTCCCGTGCTTACAGGCTCTGACACCTCCATGCTGCTGGCCCCTTAAGCTGCTCACAGAATTTGCCTTTAATAGATCTGAGTGAAGAAAGGCAAATATTCTCTCCAAATTTACATGATTAACCCAGAGAATCCCACTATCCAGGTTACAGTGACCCTCTACATATATATCAGCCAAAACCTTCCATCCTGAGAGCCCAGCTGAAGACACTTCATGTCCACTGCAGCTCAGAAAGACAAGTTCTTTATTACTTTTTTACTGCTTAGTCACAAGGGCCATTTCAGAGATTCTGTTTACACAGAGGTAGCCAAGTGGTTTATTCTCCCATCCTCATCTTTTCTGCACTAAATAAAATGGAAAAGGAAACTCAGTTTGGTCAGACATCATTGACCCATGGGAGAAACACAACTACAGAGGTATTCCTAGGGTTTATATATTGACCAGATCTGGGATTCAGCAGTGTCCTTCCAGGGTCTCCAGTCAGGTGGGATTCGCCTATCAGAGGCAGTGCAGGGTGCAGCACTGATCACAGCACAATGTTATCTCCTCCAAGAACCAAGTCTCACAGCTCCAGCAAGGCATAAAGTAAGAATCTATCCTGCAAGACAGGGATGGCTTTTTCCATCAGTTCAGAAGAGAAAAACACATTAGATGTAGGCTCAGATGTACTTCTCTCTGCCCATCCTCACTGCTGCTCAACACAACTCAAATCCTCAGGTATCTTTTGAATGCTGCAATTAAGAAACTGGGATGAGGAGCTGTTTTATTTGAGTTCTTTGTCCTGTTACACAATGAAGGATTAGCCTTTCCTGACTTGTCCTCAAGATAACAACTAAACCTGATGGCTCCCTAAGCTCAACAGGCTGCACACACCCTCATTTCCAACCAAAGCACTACACTTCAAGATGATAATAACAGGCAGAAAAGCAATCCTTTTGTTTGCTGGATTCATGGCTGGAGCTTCCTTAAGAGTCTGCACCACATCATCAAAGTCCCCATTTCAGCAAGCCTCAGCTTACGCATTAAACCAAGCCATTCAGCTAACTAGGGGCCGATTAACCATGTGCTCACAAAAACTAGGTCAGTCTCAAACAGTCTCTATGGACTGGACAGGCATGTGTGTGTCAGCACAAAGCACACAGCCTTCATCTTTTAAAGTGATGGTCAGCAGAGAGTCACTGGGATCCAGACTCAAGTCACTTGGTTACAGCACTCAGCTCTATATACAAAGTGGTTCTTGATGTCTCCAACAAACAGGACACCTTTCTGAGTTCAGGATACACTAAGAAATGACTCAGTGATGTCATTTTCCCTCTTTGAAACATCTGGTTCTCAAATATTTACTTATAATAATAATACTTAATTATTTTTGAAGTGCAAGAGCCAGGTCAGGACTCAGGTGCAGATCTGAGATCTGTCTCCTATTCCAAACCCTCCTAACCCACATCTTGGTTCCACAAACCCAAACTGCAGCCTTTACTCTCTCCTTTGACCTCTCTGCCCTGCTCCTACGTATTTAGTCTCTGACCAAGCCCCATGCATCACCTTTCCTGCCTGGATAATGCCCTTCTCTAGTCTTACCTGCCTGTCCTCTGACAAAATCCCCAGAACAGCCACCCACTTCCAACTTACTCTGAAGCCAAAGAGGTATCTCTGATGTGTTTCAAAGATAAACTTTAATGTTTAAGGGAAGATGATTTATAAACACCCACTCTAAAGCACTGAGCATGTTTGTAACTTCCCCTCACACACACACACACAATTTGTATCATATGCTTCCTGAATGAAGAGATGCAATGGGCTACACACAGACACTATGCGAGGTACCTGTTGCTGTCAGGGTTTGCCAAGTTCCTATGCTCTGATTTCAGACAAGCATACAAGTTTTGAAGCCAGGACAATGTATATGTATTAGAGTGTCCTGTTTCAGAAGTGCCACTGGATGCTCCCACCACAAAGACAAGTCGACTCTTCCACTTGCTGCCTTGTGTCCAATGCAAGTGCCCACAGAGCAACCAAATAATCACAGCCCAACCCCACTGCAGTGCATCAAGGTGCTGCATAGCACCCTGCCCAAAGCACCTCCTCACAGAGGCCATCCTGCCCTATGAGATGTACAGCTCTGCTGTGTGCCAGACATTAGCCAACCACAAGCAGGATGAATCTCCTATTTCGTTAATGGAAGGTTCTTTCTCAGAGGATAAAGCAAGGTTAGCCATCAACAGTTGCATCTGTCCCCAGCCTTTCAGTTCTGATCAATCACTGCAGCACCTTTTATCTTGCTTTAACTTCTGGCTATCTTACAGAAAACAGAAGCTTCAGTTTTGCCCACGGGAGAGTCCGTTCCAGACACGGTGTGTTCTGGCTGGGCCAATGTACTTGGCAGATACAATGTGCACTTGGAGGGCTTTCCTAACTTCAGTGGATTTCAGAGTAGCAATTATCTTCAATTACTCCAGATGAAAGACCACACAAAACCTTAATTCAAAACCCCCTTCTCCAGAACCACCCCCCCCAGTCACCACTGCCCTACTTTTTCCCTCACTAATGCCCAGAAGATAGGATCTACACTTCCTTGATGCTCATGTTTCCCAATGGGATCACTCCCCTTGACACAGCACCTTTTCCACATATATTATAAAAAACCCCTGTCTCACTTCAGGCCATTTAGGGAGTCCTTGTTGCTGGTTTGGAGGAAGGCACTGCCCCCACACACACACACTTGTTGCTTCTTGCCTAATTTCTCCCAATGCCTTGATCAGAATGGAAGGAAAACCAGACAAAACATCTGCACCAACAGTTAGGGGTAGCGTAAGCTGCATCCAGCTGTTTCTATTGTGCTGGGGGACACGAAGCAGTCAGTATCACCTGAAAGCAGTGTTAGAAGGGTTTTATTCCTGAAGAAATTAATGGGGTATCTCTGCACTGCCTTGATTTCCAGCAGCTACAAAGAGCTTGCATAGAAGTTCGCAGTGTTCCCAAGGTGAGGATATTAAACACAAATTAGAACAATACTCAGCAGCAGCTACAAACAAGGCTGAAACAACACTAAGCTGCAGAGTGATGGCTTTGTAATTCAGATGCATTTAAAGGAAACATTAGACTCAAAGTGAAAAGTGAGCTTGGCAATACCTTGGGATCCTTTAAATCACAAATGAGATATCTGGTCACTTAAGCTGAAACCTGTTCTCCGGTTGAACAGCCACGATCATGCACATGGCAGCATAGGAGAAAACAAACCTAGGATGTCTCTGACCCACACAGGACACACTGGAACTACTGGCATGAGGAAATGAGAGAAGGAAGGAGACAACTACATAAGCTTTTCCTGAGAAGAACAGCAGCAGCGTGCCACAAGACCAAAGTACCAACACTCACTCGAAATGCAAAACCATGTCCTAGCAAGTTCAGTCCAAGCCTTTTGTCCTCTTCAAGAAGGACTGCGCTCTATCTCACTTCATAAACTCTCAGCCCCTCATCTGTAATCTTCAGAGGTTTCACTGCTCCATTCTTTCCATGATCTTTTCTTCCAGTTTGTTGCATAAAATCTGTAGCTCCAACTGCTCGTTATTTTTACAATGGTGATAAGGCTTGCCATTAAAAAACTACCATTTCAGAGGCATGTCTCACCTATGGCTCACACAACCTGTCTCAAGTAGGGTAACAGCTACAGATCTGGTCATAGGAGTCTAAAATCTATTGCAGGCTGCAAACTGCTCCTGAAACAGCTGCCTAGGTGCATCAGATGGACAGGGAGCTTCAGTTCTCCTCAAGCTTGCACATACCATTGCTGCCTCTTTTCTGGGGTGAGATGAAACAGGAAGGCAAAGAATCCTGGTGTCAAATCCTCTGCTGTATTTGCTGCAAAGCTTCTGATGACAGGAAGCATGTGAACAAATCTTTACAAGTCTTGAAAGGGGCAATAACCAGTGCCACTGATGGAGTGGTCTGAGAACAGCAAAGTGACAGAAACACAGGAGGGGGTTTTGAGACAGACTGCTGGGAGCAGAAAAAACCCACAGCACTGGGCCTGGAGATGAATTTGGGCACAACACCAGAGCCAGAGAAGATGAGCAGCACAGTAAAGACATTGTGAGATCTTAAAATCAGAGAACAGGGACAGTGACAGTCATGGAGATGAGTAAAACAACTCTGGGCATAGAGCCCACTGCATGAACAGCACAGGGAAACAACCACCCGCACTGAGGTCCAGCAGGATATTCCACATCCAAGATGCTAAGAATGGAACCAAAGAGCTGGGGTGTGACTGCAAAGACTCGAGCTCTTCATCTGTGCTGCCACTTGAGTCTCTCCAGAATAGGAAGTACAGAAAGCAAAGGAGAAGCCTGAGGTTTGCTTTTTCTGAGGCCAACACCGCTTTGCTCACTGAGCCTGGTGCCATTGCTGCTTCCCTTTCAATGGGAATTGTGAAGGATTTGGTGGCTGTGCCCCAGCAGAGCAGGCACAGATAAACCTTTTGCTCTGTCAGAAGCTCATTGAAATCCAGTGCTTTGCAGCTCACGTGCCATGGCCTGTTGCTTGATGCTCACGACTGTACGAGACATGGAAAATGTCGCTTTTACCCCAGGCTTTCCTAACACAGCTGTTCTGACAGCTGCATTATTTCACACAGCTATTGCTTTATCTTAAATAAAATAGCAGGCACTTTTCATCGAGTTGTCTGGGCAATGAGAGGAGCACATCAAAAATGACAGGTTTTTAAATTGAAAAGCCTCAACTACATGAGAGTGGACTTACTCAGGCAGAAGCAGTGAGCTTTCATCACCAGAACTCTTCCCTCTCTCCAAAGCAGCTGAGCTTTAACATCTCACACTCAAGGGTTACTTCTGAACATCATACAGTTTACACACTTCACACAAATCAATTTTAAGTAATTCATAGCACTTGGGAGAATCCAGCTCTGTTAAATATGGGTAATTTAGCAGGAGCTGATCAAACAAAACTGGCTTTGAGAAAACCACAGTTTAATTCTGTCAGGTACAATTCCCAGTGCAGTTGTGCTATCGTTAGCTATTTCTAGCCAAAATTTGATCATATTCCGTTTAGGAGGTCTTTGCCAGTTCCAGTAAGACCAAAATGCTGACCTTAAGTAAGTCATCAAATGCCACATGGTACAGGCATTCACACCAGGACTTATTTCAACTCAGAATGTCTACAGGAAAAACTGTATGCTGCTAAAGACTGTGGAAAAAGTTACTGACTCCTGATGAATGGCTAACCACAATGCTGGCAATACACAAGCTAGTTACAGGTCTGTAAGTAGGGAATGTGGAGAGCCACTTTTAAAGTCTTTATGCACAAAAGATACGAATGAATTGGAGAAGCTGAAAACCTCCTTCCACTTCCTCAGAGGCTTTCCCATCACTGAACTGTGAACTGAAACGAAGCAACAGCTTTTGGGAGCAGAGAGTCAGTGTCAAAAGTTTACCACAAGTCTTTGGCAGTGGGTCAGCAGCAGCATCTGTCGTCATCTGTGACCACAGCTCTGTGTCACACGGGCAGAAGAATCCCCCTCTTTACCGCATCTCATAAAAGCACAAAGCAAGAGCTGCGTACAAGTCACAAATGTTTGTGTAAAAGGACAAACTGTTCACCCTCAACTTCTCCCTTATTTCCACCAGCATTTTCCCTGGGAACCAGAGGAGAAGCTGCAGCTCAAGCCCTGCAGGTGTTTTCAGTCAGTCCGTAAACACCCAGGACTCAAAGAGCCCAGAGCACTGGGCACAAGTCCCCTCACCCCTGCGAGGAGCTGCCAGCTCCCAGCAGGAACAGCAGCAGGAAACTGCCACAAGCAGGATGAGGACTCTTGTTTTTTCCAACCTCAAGCTGCCAAATTTGCAGCCACATCAGTGTGGGCAGACCCTGAGCTCTGCTGCAAGAGTGGTGGCTTGTCTCTGCTGACGTCAAGGATCTGCTGAGCAGGCTTCTGCAGGACAGGGCTGCCAGCAAGTCCCTTGAGCAGCAGCAGACTCGTGCTGGGAGCTCAGCACACAGGGTGACAGTGCCAGCCACCAGGAGACATCTCTGCTGTGGCTGTAAGTTTAGGGAAAACCCGTCACTGTCAGGGCAAACATCTGTCAGGCTCACACCTTTCAACTGTGGTAGGAAACACAGTAATTGTGTCATCCGTTTTCCACACTGACACTATGACATACTCAGCTGAAGAAGATAAAAGACACTTGGATAACCAAGCCTGCAGAGACCTGTGGCCATTTTGATTTAAGCTTATTCCCTTTCTGTCTAAACAAATGTATCTGTTATGAATGATTGATGTTCTTCCCCACATCCAAACAAGTCAGGCTCCATTTCCCCCCTTACAGCTGCCCTTCCATATTTGCATGGGTCTTTCCAGGGCAACACTTGCAGGAAAGAAAGTGTAGGAACTGTACAGTTGGATGGTCAAGAGCTCTGAAGGAACTGCTGCGCAGCCATCCAACATCAATCCCCTGCTTCCAGCCTCCCCCACCTCTCTATCTCCCCCAGAACACACAGCTCACACTCCATGCCCTCATCCTTACCTCGTAGGACCATACACACTGCACTCCCGCAAACCTCCGTACGCATCTTCCCACTTCCACGTCCTCATGGGTGGTGTACATCTCTCGCAGGCACTCGCCAATGTGGGGCACCATTCTCCGCAGGACCTCCCGGCTCATGATCACTCCTGGTCCCCCCATGCAGAAGTTCTCACCCGGTTCCAGCGCCAGTTTCCCCATCTCCTCGGTGGTGCCAAGGCCAGTCTGCCCAAGGAAGAGGGGCTGGCTGCTGTTCAAGCTCCTAAGAAAGTTCTCCAGTTTGTCCCCTTTGATGTAAACGTCGTCATCAGCTCTCATAAACCATTCGTATTTGTCCAAGTAGTGGTCATGCATGTATTTGAGCATCATGAATGATTTCTTCTGGGGTGGGTAAGAGTCATCTACACCTGGAAGAGGCACGATGGGGATGGGAATAGAGGTGTCCGAACCCTCGCTGGAGAAGAATTCAACCTTGCCAGGAATGGTTTTGGACCACGTTCTAGATTGAAAAAGACAATAAGGACGAGTTAAAGTATGCAAAGCAAGACAGGCAGAGAGTGCTACCCTAGACGGAGACAACTCAGAGAAACTACATCTCATCTGCTTTACAAATTTCCTTCTTAAATGCCTTGAAGGGTTGTTTTTTCCCATGCAAATGAGGACATTCACACAGCACACAGAGCAATTGGTATAACACACAAAAGATTCTGCTATGACAAGCATCTGATTATCATTTTTGCATCTCTATCTGGTAGAAAATTCATTCAGTAGTAGTAGTTCACTAGTGGCAGTCAGGATTGTTTAAGCACACCCAACACTGGTCTACCAGCTATTGGCCAAAGGGAGCAAAGAGGGCAGGCTTGATTTAATGCCTCCAAAGCTTCCCTGCAACTTATTCAGCATCGTGTCCCACCTCCCATTCACTCTCAGCCCCACAGAAGCTCCAGTGTGCATTCAGAATCATTGACTTCCACAGTGAGAAGATGCATATTTCACATGAACTTGTGAGGAAACCACTCAAGCAGCAACTTCTCCAGATGCTACCTGGAGGAGTATGTAGGGCTCTGAGGAAAGTACAACACACCTGTTTGCAGCTGCCAGAGGAGCACAGAGCATACATAGCATCAGTACTAACCTCCAATGGGCTTGCCCATATCAGCAAAGGACTAGTAGAAAAGTAGTCCTAAGAGATGCATACAAAACATGATCCCAACAGATGACCTGGTGCTACCAACACCAGCACCTCCAGCAGCTTTCCATACACTTCAGAGCAGATTTTAGTAGAGGGGAACATTACAAAAGAGGAGCCTTTTGTGTATGAAGCAGCACAGCAACATCTGCTCCACACCTTGTGTGCTCCTCTCTGCCAAATCCAACCCATCTGCATGGGCAAACTGGGTCACTTCTGGTGCAGGAAGAGATACAGGAGGATGCCTAAAGGTGGACTGCAGAACATTTAAACTCCCCCAGGGAGGATTTTCAATCATGTATCTAACAACCTTGCCCTAAAAATTGGTAATGTTAAGCTTTCAGTACCATTTTCTCAGATTCTATGTGGGAAAAAGCAGACCTCGCACAGGCTTCACAGAAAACTACTTCCATTGGGAAGCCAATAGGTTTTGTCCCTTTTTCTATAGGGGGAGAATATTTTCTAGTTATGTTTGGTGTCTCTGCTCAGCATATAACCTACATTCAAAGCTCTCAAGGTAAAGAACACAGTATTCCCTCAAGGCATCACTGTCACTTTCACCAGACGCCTCTCAGCATTGGTTTCTTGCCAAAAGCAGAGATTTTGGGCAGTACAGACCACGTGAAATTTGAAATCTCCAGAATTAGCTCCCCTACAATGGCTGAAATGTAAATGTATTTCAGGAGGAAAATAATCCTTAAGTTCCACTGGGAAATGCAAAGGTATTTCATTAATGCTAACTGAGCATCAACTTCAACACCTTCACAGTTACACACTAACACAGCTTTGTGGAATGACAACTGCCCTATTACTTTAAAACCTTTGTCTTCTGGATTTCTCACTGCCATAGGTAGTGTCTCCAAGGAAAAGCGTAGATCCCAGCTTCCCGGAGTAAAGCCAATGGAAATATTCCTGTTCACAACAGAGGTGATGAGGTGTTTAATCATCAGTGATGCAATTAATGGTCACAGAGTCACATCCTGTTAAAGCATTGTAAACTGCCTGTTTCAAAATGAGACCTGCTCAGATCTTGAACTTTCACTAACTATTGAGGAAGTTCTGCTGTTTATTTTGCAACACCCACACTCCACATACAAATCACCCAGTCTAGAATGAAAAGACTACACCGTAGATTGCTCTTCCCATATCAGCTCTCAGACCAGAGGTCAAAAGACTTCTTCACTAAAGGTACTTGACACATTCATATTTTAATATCTAAGAAGAAAATGCAGATGCTGCTGAGAAACACAGCTCAGAGCATCCATGGTGACCAGTTCCTGATGCAGCTTTGAGTGGACCCAGGACACTTTCCAGCCAATCACCAGATAAAGTTATATGTTGGTTTCCAGTTTAACTTAACTCCATGCTCTCCAACCAGGTACCCTCACCTCAGGCCCACCCTAAGTATTGTCAGGAGAAGGGTTACCATTCAATAGAGAGGAAACAAAATGCATGTACATCCATGAACCCTGGCACTTTTGATTCCCAATCATCATATTGCACTAAATCCCTCAAGCTCGAAGCCAGTTTGGCCCCATCTTAACATGGATCTAGGCCATATTTAAGTTTCATACTAAAACAGGAGCAAACCAAAGACATATTCCTGTGTAGGCTGGGGGCACAGAGCAGACAGAAAGACCATGCCCAGGGATCTGTGTGCGACTTGGGTCAGCAGCACAACGTTACTTCAGCCTTGGGATCTCTGCATGCCCCAGCACAGCTTGACAATTCCCTGAGACAATCTGTAGGATGGAATTGTTACTTGTGACTGTGGCTTTGAGCATTTGCTCAGACTCAGACAGAATATGCTCCCACATAAAAAACTGCCTGAGTATGTCAAAGCAAGTGCTGCTTGACGGAGGCTGAAACAATGGGAATCACCGTGTGCTGCTCCTTATGTCTAAGCCACAGCTCACTGCTCCATGTGGCCCTTTTTGGGTTGAGAATACAAAAAAAGAACAGTCTGCTCAGGAAACATGTTGCTGCGCTTGGCCAAAGAAGCCAAACCACAGATTGTTAGATGAACTGTAAGTACATTTTTCTGCCCTCAGCTATCAGCAGAGCTAAGGACTGGTAAAGACAGGGATGAATTCCGATCAAAGCTACTTGTAACTTTTATCTCACAGTGCAAGGAATCAGCCCTGATTCAACCACAAGCGGTTCTGCAGAGCAGTGTGTTAACAGCCACATTTCTTGCCTGTCCTCCCACCGTCAGTCCGGTTTACAGTGTCTGCTCTCAGGTTATGGGCAGCAACATGACCCCTTCAGCTCCTTAAGTACAGAGCTCTTGTCTCAACACCTTCCTACTTCCATGGTCCCACCAGCACCATTCCCACCGGCTGACATTGCTTTGCCGGTCAAGGCTTCTCTAATATAAGACTTTACCTGCAAATGAATATCTATCTGATAACTGAAAAATGAAAAGTACTTTTAGCCAAACTTGACACCCTCATTCCCCCCGCAAGGGCTCCCCATCACCTTAAAAGGAATATGGTCACATTTCTGCCATCAGACTCCTGCATCTGTACCTGCAGAGACCATCTCCATTGCAGCAATTGCTGGTGGCCTCAGACAGCTCAAGGCCATTCCGACTCTGTCCAGAGAGAAGTATCAGGTTCAGAATACAACTGATACGTGCACTGAACTGGTCAGTTAAAAACCAGCAAATGAACTGCTCTGACAGATCCCAACGTTATCTCCTCGGCGTAATCTGAATCTGCTCACTTAAACAGGAGGATGTGCATGAATCAGGACAGCAAGGCTCTCTATTACCTTCCCCAGCAGCAATGATGAAAACATACACGACAGCGTGCGACCTGGTTTCTCTCAGTGCACAGGGCACGTAACTGCAGTGAATGAGATGCTGACATTGACAATGAAATGAAAGTACAGTTTACACAAACAAAGTCATAAAAATTAGATAATGCTTCCTTAGAAGAAATTCTTAGCCCAGTAAAACTCCACTACCAGCAACTACCAAATCAATGTGATCATCCCGTAACTGGTTTTGCACACCAGATACCCTACGCGTATCCTCACACGGGCAAGTCACCAGCAAACAGGGTGCAGAAGTGGCACAGGTATTCATGCAATATAGAACAGTATTTTCTGAAGTGACCACTACTGTAGTCCCCAAATGTTGTCGTAAATCATTTCTTCCTTTAAAAGGCAGTATAAAAGGCACAGTTTGGAGCATGAGGAGCATAGATCTGTTTCATCTTCAGCTGTGTTTACTATTTATTTGTATTACCTTGCTTTGTTATCAGCTCTGCAGACTCAGCAGAAGCATAGTCAGCAGCGTTATGCAGACAATGCTCCCTTTGTAGAGACCCAAACTGGAGACAATTACAAAAGATGAACTTGGGTTTTCTCTGCAGCTTGGGGACCTCACTTAGAGGAGATCAGAGAAACCATTGAAAGTTTCAAGAAACAGTCATCTTGGATAACTGTGCTAAAGAAAACCTTAATGTGAAGAACTCAGCAAGACATAAAAGGCTGATTTCTTGAACACATGGTTCAGCTAAATTTCATGTTGAATTAGGGTTAGTTTTGCACAACTGTTCTTCGAGGTCCCATCTTTCCAGCAATGCTCACTACACTAACAGCTTAGCTGGAACTGAGCACCCAAACCAGCAAGTGGTACTGCAGATGGCCATCACAAGAGGCCAGAAAAACAAGCTGGGGGTTTTATTACATTTACAGCTCCATTTACATTTACAGTTTAAAGGAACCTGTCACAATCAGATTCTGAGGGAGAGCTCCCTTCAGCTTTTTGCAGGACAGCTTCTTGATTTAAACTCCTCCAATTTAAAGGGACACCAGTTTTCTGTCCATGGACATTCACCCACCTTCATCCCCCATAAGCACACTGAGAGTCAGTGGGTCAGACTAAGATCAAAGAGATTTGGACTATATGGTTATTTTGGGGTATGGAACTGACTTGGATTCTCCTTATCCTCCACGCATCAGTGCCCGTTGCTCTCACTGTACGTTTCATACAAATTCCTGCAAATTTTAGGTAACTGCTTGGAAAGCCCAAGTATGTCATAGTTCTGTTAGAGGATACAAGAGCAGGACACATGGAGTGCTCACTATTGCAGTACTGCAGTATGTTAAGCAAAACATGAACTGTGCCATCACGATGTTCAAAGTCACTTCAGATGACCTCCTCCCCAAGAGGCAAGGGTGCACGTTCTACAACCCATCATACTACCTCATTAGCAACCAGAAATGACCAAAACCAACCACCACCCAACAGCCACAACCTTTGCATTCAAGGCTCTGAATTCAAAACAAATATAAAAATGTGGTTTGTATTACACTGCTGCAGCAGCTAGTGCAGGCTTAGACAGATAATACAAACTCCTTTAGACCCCAAATCCCTCTGGCTGCCTTTCACTCAGGCTTTTCCAAGCACGCAGGTATTTAGATTCCAGTGCAGTCTGTTTCCTATAAGCCACCACAAACAGAGAGGCAGGAGCCTCTCTGAGGACATGCTTCTGCTGCAGGACTGGAACAGCTTAGAATGAGCCCTGGCATCACTCGTGGTTCTCCTGTGTGTGGCCTCTGGGTACTTCGAGGTGCTGTGGGGACTGTCCCAAACTGAGAAGTACTGCAGCTGTGTTCCTGTAGAGATACTACAGGAGATCAACCTTGGATATCTGGCCATTAATTGCATTCACACTAGTTTCCCAGGATATGTAGTTGCTACACACAAGATAGATTTGATAGATAGATAGACAGATAGATAGACAGATAGATAGACAGATAGATAGATAGATAGATAGATAGATAGATAGACAGACAGACAGGGTTAACTACTTCATACAGTTCCCAAGACAGCAGACTTAAATCTTCTAGGAGACTGCTTATTCCCATCCTGTCCTTCCTTTTAGCTGGTTTAGGACAACTCCCCTCAACTGCAAAACCATTAGCACATATTGCTGCACTTTCCCTGAACCCCAGCCATAAATTAACTCCTGCCTGCCTGCCTCTTTTCCCAACTATTTCTTGTCTTTTGATGTGACACCGCAGTTTCTACTGCTGCACTTCCCCAGCCTCCTGGAAGGGAAGCTCTGCTAACCTGGCTGTCAGATGCAATCACTGCTAAAGCTGCAAATCTGCCCTCCGAAAACCTGTAGTAGATCTAAAGCTCATTCTCTGCCTCGCAGACTACAAAAGCATGACTGTTTCAAAGAGCTGGCGTCCCCCGAACATCCAGCAGGCCCGTTTTGCCTTGCAGTGGTCATTTTGCTCATGATTGATGTTCAGGAAGTGGATTGCTTCCCCTCTTGTTAGACCCTATCTGGATTCACAGCAGCAAGGATCAGCAAATGCTTTCCGCTCCGGTCCCTTTTAGCTGTGTCTGTAAATGGCCTTTGAGCCACAGCAATTTGGAGGTATTCAGCCTCTGAATCCCTAATTCCTTTCAGCGCTCTGGCTACTGCCGTATCAAGGCTCTGCACACGCTGCCACCCCGGGAATGCCTTGCGAGCAGCTTCCCATTTCCCTGGCTGTGCCAGCGATTCAGCTCACCAGGATGCTTTGTCAATGGAGTAATCCCAGCAATTGTCTGCTTGAGTACTTCATGGCAATCAAAAGCCATTTAAGATTTCAGGTTCGTCTTCCTCTTCCCCCCTCCCCACCTTCCCCCAAAGATGTCTTCCTGTCACCAGGACATTAGCTCCTTTCTTTTACTACAGGAGGTGAGAAAAATGCATTTAGCCCTACCGCAGAGTTAAGAGGTCTCTTTATTCATCCCTTCCAAGAGCAGACATCATCTCTAGAGGTTAAACCGAAATAGCAGTGCAGTAAAAAGCAATGCTCAGATCTCCTTCGGAGGGCTGAAGGAGCCCGATTCCATCAGCTGGATTTGTTAAATTGCATCTGTAGCCATTTCTTGTGTGTGAGCAGATGTTGCAGGTCTGGTTCTGTAAACCCATCTCTCTCACAGCACGGGACTGCTCAGCAAGCACAGCAAAGCCAAGGATGAGAATCCTTCCCATGCCAGCAAAGTTAAATGCTCCACAACTAACCCCCATCTCTGGACAACACTGTGATAAACTTCCCTTTCCTGAACTCCTCACACAAAATCTGATGGATGATGGATCAGATCTGATAGACAAACTATTCTGCCATAAAACCTGTTATGTGATGCACAACTCCAGCCTTCCTTCATGTAAACGTAAATTACACAGCTCATGACATTTGCAATCCAAAATGCTCCATCCCACACAGTGAAGAATACATAACCCTGAAGAAACAGATTCTTTCACCCGTTTTAAAGCCTCAATCATGCACCCTCTGCAAGTTAATTACAGGTCTGCTGTTGAAAGAAGGAATTAAGTTTCCATTAAAACCATCGTTGGCAAACAATATGCTTCAGATTGCCCAAATTAAGCAATTTTACTGCATTTGATGCTGATATAAAGAGAGCTACCCTTTCCTGATACGAGAGCTTGGCAGGGGGAGGAGGAGACGGTCCATCAGACATGGCTTTGCCATCCTGTTCTTGACCTGGCCAACACGGCCAAGCACTTTTCAACGTGGGCAGGCAGGAGACAGAGAAGGGTTTGTCCTAGTGCACGTCTAAAGGGGATGTTTTATTAGACAAGGATTCTCCGCAGAGCTCCTCTGCCAGCAGGGACCGTGCAGCTCCCGATCCAAGCCGGGCTATACCCGAGCTGACATCTTAGCTCTAAACTCAGCTTTCCCAAGCACGCTTCCTGCACAGCCGCTGGCTCCAGCCCCAGAGCAATGTGCGCATCCCAGCACAGAGGAGAGTTTCCCCAAAGCCACAGACACGTCTCTCACACAACGGATGAGTATTCTGATGGCCAGAAGTCCCGTTAGCACGCGGTACTCACGGCCATACCCGGTAAGGGCTGGAGGCTACAGCAAGCAGCACACAGCGCAGAGCACAATGATAATGGGCTCAGGTAATGAACACAGCTCTGGTTCCTGCGCCAGCCTCACCAGCCCCAAGCCAGGAGCATTACACCCGCACTGACTTTCCCTATTGGAGCCGTTTCCCTACCTGGTCCAGCCTTAGCTACAGCTGCGGTGAGCAGAGGTTGGTTTTACTCTTTGTTCCCAGATGCGCTTTCCGAGTCCCATTCTTACACACATGCTCTCGCACGGCACAGCGGTCCTTGCCTCCCTATCCACGGGGTTACAGCAGCCTCTAAACTTTATTATCATCACCATTATCATCAGGGTGAGAGCTCTCTTCAGAGGCAGCAGCCAAGGGCTGCACCAGCATGACACAGCCAAGGTAGAAGCACTGAGGGCAGCAACACTCAATGGGAGGCAGGGGACAACCAACACCTCTTCTCCCCCGGTGACCGGCGGTAGGTGCGCCTCGCTGAGGGTCACAACCACTGGGTCCATCCGTCAGGTACCGGCTCCACCAGACCGTGTGTGAGCCTCAACGCCCCTCAACCGGCCCCTAACGCCTCCACCGACCTGTCCGGTCCTCAGAGCGGAGCTCGGGGCACCTCTCCTCCCTCACACACACCCGAGCGAGCCCCGGTGCTGCCCGCACCGCTGCGGGCTGGTGCTGGGGAAGCCGCACCGATTCGCCTGCTCACACCTGCCCGGGGGAAGGGCGAGCGGGCCCCGGGCCGGCGGCGGGATCCCGGTCACCATCCCATCCCGGTGGCGATTACCTCAGGGACAGCGGCCGAAAGAGGCCGAAACCACCCGAGCCCGAACCGAGCCCACCCGAGCCCGAACCGAACCCACCCGAGCCCGACCCGAGCCCACCCGATCCCGGCCGAAGGCAGCCGAGCGGAGCCCCGCTCACCGGTGCGCGGCCACGGCTCTGCTCCTCAGGTACTTCTGCGCCGTCATGACCCCCACGAAGAGGAAGCTCAGTGCCGGCGGGCGGCGCGGCGGGGCGGCGGCGGCGGCGGCGGGCGGCGGGCGGCAGCCCTGCGGGCGGGCTCGGTGGGGCCGCGCCGCCGCCGCCAGCTCGGAGGCTCGGGGCAGGACGAGGCGTGAGGCGAGCACGAAGCCCAGCACCAGCCCCAGCAGGACGCTGAGCCAGGCGCGGCGGCCCCGGGCCGCCATAGCCCGCCCCGCGCGGCTCCTCACAGCGCCGCCGCCGCCGCCAGCCGCCGCCAGGCACCCAGCGCCGCCATGGGGGGAAGGGGCAGGGACGGGAAGCGGAGAGGAGGGGAGGGGAAGGGAAAGGGGCGCCCGCCTCCCCGGCCCTGCCCCTCGGCACAGGCGCCGTGTGCGGCCCGAGCCGCGCTGCCCGTAGCCCCGCCCGGCCCCGGACGGGGGCCCCCGGTGAGCGGAGCGGGGCCAGAGAGCACCGAAGAGAGGGGAGTGAGGCCCTGAGCACAGCCCGGCACCCTGCACAGGAGCATCCCTTCGGAGCTGCATGAGAGGCACCGGGGAGCTGGTACCCTGAGCCAGCATCAGGTACCGTGCCCCATCCTCATGGCAGAGACCTCACGCACCATTCCCTTCTCTGCATGGGTGGGTTCCTGCTGCCCTGACTCGGGCCATGGTGCCTGCAGAGCTGGAGGGAGGCATGGCAGAGAGGGGCAGCCCCCAGCCCTGGTTTCACTTGGCATTGATGGATTCGTGCTGGTGCCAGGGAAGGGAGGAATTAGAGGCAGCTCTCCCATTTTCTGCCACCTTGCTAATGAAACCGACCAGAAACAGGTCAGTCTGTTTCCATACAGAGGCTATAATGACTGCTTCAGCTGTACCAGGTGAGGAGTTCTTTGTCTGCCGTTGCTAACTTGGGTTTCATCTGCAGAGTGCTTCAGCTTCAAATACTGCAGCCCCAAACCCTGGAGGTAAAACAAGCCCCCCAGTCAGTACAGAACAAACACATCCAGCACAGCTCGCTGACCTCCTGCTTTATCATTGTGGTTTCTTCCATTTCCTACCCATTTTTGCATCCCCAGTGGCCATTCTTCCCCCTTTTAGAACTTATTTATATGGTGGTGTCACCCACAACGAGCTGGGAAGAAGAAAGTTCCAGCATAAAAGCAGCCTGCTCTTGAGCAAGAACCATTGCACAAGCAGGCATTGTACTGAATAATGTAAATCAATGAGTCAAAGAGCCATATATGACACTTACAACCCTTGTAGCAAGGAACCTTATACCTTACAATTAGCAGGTAATACCCCAATCTGCTCACCAAAGTAACTCGGTAAGTTTGGTAAAAATGCCCTTTTTTGGTGTTTTATTGCCCTTGTGATGGTGCAATCCTCATACAGAATTCAGCATGGATGCAAAAGGGTGATGTCAGGAGCAATGAATAACACAAGGGAAGTGCCACCACAACTGATGGCATTAAACAAAACCAAGATGTGATAGAAAGTAGAGAAGAAATACAAGCGATTAACAGGAAAGAGCAGGAGGTCTCCTGTCGTTGCCCACATTTGCTGTGACAAAACCAGAGCTTTGCCTTCCTGGGACCTTCCTCTGGGAACAGGGAATGGGCCCCATGATCCACCTCAGTTCTTCCCTAGTAAAATCATCCCAAACCACTATTCACACTAGGAAAACCTTTTCGGCTCTACTGTCCTTTCCATCCCTTCCTTATGGAGAAATCCACCCCCAAACCACTACCAGAATTCCTTTCTACTTCCCAGGACTTGCAAAGCTTCACTATCATTTCTAACTCCGGGTGCTCTCATCCCTTTCTGCCAAGTCTGGGGTTATCCTCAGCCATTCTGCACACATGGATCTTTTATCCCACTTTTAAAAGCATCTTCTAAAGTGATCTCCAACTCTTCTTCTCCCCTCCAAACTCAATTATCAGGTCCTGAAATACAGGACACAGGCAGATATTGAAGCTAAAACTAAAAGTAAGGGCACTCCTTTCCAAGGGAGGGAGATGTGGCAGGCTCGTGAGCAGGAACGGGATTGCTCTCAGCATGCTCCAAATCAGCAGTAAAAATCTCCTGATTCAAGGGAAAGCCACTGTGGCCAATGAATTGCAGGAAGAGGCAGAGCTAGCGTGGTTAAAAGGCAATAAAAGAGAGAAGGGTTGGGGCTGAGGAGCTGTCAGTTGGCTTCTTCCCATGAAGAAAAGTTAGTCATCAGAACCAAAAACTGCACGACTTGCACACATGGAAACGATGAAGCGGAGCCGCACGCTCCTGTATTAGAGCTCCTCTGCCCACGGCTCTCCTTTGGCATCTTCCCACCTCCCTGCACCTCCTTTATAGACCAGGGCCTCACTCCAAGCAGGAGGTGAGCAGAGAGCACTCAAGGAATGGCAGGAGAAGGAAGAGGTGCTTTCTAGGAGTCGGGATTCAACCTGGACTTGAAGGCATGTTCAGAGTTCACACTGCTGCCGGATGAGATCATGCCAGCTATACACTTGAGACATCAAGCTGTAAATTGGGGTAGCACCCAGGAACATTGTGATCCTCACACAACCTCCCTGAGCACATCAAACTGCCTCGCTTTAGTCCATTCATTGTGCCAAACTCGTTCCAAAGTGTTAGGTGGGCAAATGCCTCCTCTGTTCTCACATACAGCAGCTGCTATTTCCACTATAGGAAAAAAAGGGGGGAGAAAAGGGAAGAAGATGGCTTAGTTCTTCCAGCTGAATTATAACCTTGGCATTACCTGCCTAGAGTATGTCCTCAATCCGGTTGGCAGAGAAAGGTCATACTGCATAATCACATTTAAGTGCCTCCCACTATTAACACAGCTCTTAGTAAATAATTAACACTATGCACTATGGCTATCATATATTAAAAGGCATGGTATTTTGTTCAATAACACTGTATGCAAGTATAAAAGCATTTTACACAGCATGGTTTCTTTTCTGTGTGGGATTGCTTGAGGAAATATTCTGAGGGTTTATCTGAAGAGGATGCTCATCGTGTGTGCTCTGTCTCCGTGCTCCCATCCCAGTCACTCCAGTGAGATAAGCACCCATACCAGCCAGGCAGAGCCCACTTGACAGGCCCACACCGTTTAGATTCATAATCAGATTAACAACACAGTAATCCTGTTTTCAAAAGGTAAAAAAGCCAAGTCCTTGGAGCAGCTTTTTGAGCTGGTTTGTGTCCATATGGAATAGGTGTCATCCTTTTGGAATAAAGAAGCTTAAAACCAAAAGAAAAGAGTTTATTCCAAATAGGAGACTACATTATAGAAGGCAGGAATATCCTGCATTATAACAGCTTCTCTTTCCCACTGGTTTTGCTTTCCACTTCTTCCACGGTGATGAGCCCACTCTAACACAGGATGTGCCTTCTACAATAGACATTCTTTACCATCTTTTAAAGTAATAGTTACAGAAGTGAACTACTTCCCAAGTGCTCCAGAAGGTTTAATTACGAATGTTCCAGTACTTAACCTGATACTGTAAGAACTACCCAGGCACTGGAAAATGAGCATACTTCATATATTCAAGGTAACAGACTCACGGTGGAAAAAATCTAGCTGGGCAACCAGCAGCATTTCTCCCTGTCACAGTATTTCCAGCTCCGTTGCATTTTCCCAAATGATGCAGAAACTCCTTCCCCAGCTCCCGCATTTCCCCTCCCCATCCTCTTCTGGTCCTGCCACGGACCAGTCCCAACCTTTCCCCTCTGAATCGCTCAGACGATGCCCGTTCAAGGGACAAAACCACCCTGAGCTGTCACCGTTTGCTCTTGCTGTAAAGCCAGACCAACATTGCCATCCCTCGGCCCGGCCCCGCAGTGCAGGCGCCAGGTCCTGGCTCTCATCTGCTCTTCCCAGCCAAGGAGTTCCGTTTAGGGCTTTGGAGGCCATGGAAAACCCTCCTGCTCTCCACACAGCTCCTGCTATCATCGGCTGGGAGGTGGTAGCAGCACGGCCATGGTGCACGAAAGGCGCTCGAGCTTAGTGTCAGAGAGGGGAAGGTGATGTGTTTTTAATGTGCTACCCCCACAGCAGTGTCAAACAAGGCTGGAAGAGGCTAGAACGTGTATATAAAAAGCAAGTGTCAAGATGCAGCACAGCTAAGAACAGAACAGCTCATGGAGTGGCAACAGAATCCCAGACTGGTTTGGGTTGGAAGGGACCTTAAAGCTCCTCCAGCTCCAACCCCTGCCACGGGCAGGGATCCCTTCCACTGGAGCAGCTGCTCCAAGCTCCTGTGTCCAACCTGGCCTTGAGCACTGCCAGGGATGGGGCAGCCACAGCTTCTCTGGGCACCCTGTGCCAGCGCCTCAGCACCTTCACAGGGAACAGCTTCTGCCTAAGAGCTCAGCTCAGTCTCCCCTCTGGCAGGTTAAAGCCATTCCCCTTGGCCTGTCCCTATAGCCCCTCTCCAGCTTTCTTGTCAGCCCCTGCAGGCACTGGAAGCTGCTGTATTACATTACCCAAGAAGCAGTCAGGCCAATTTACATTGAACATTACCCCCTCCAATATGTGAAGAAGTAAAGCTTTAAGAGCCAGCTTTGTGTCTGGTTCTTCTGAAAGCACGTTTTGTAGACCAACCTGACAATAACTCCTCATTTTAATGCACACAACAGAGCACTAGAACTAGATTGAACAGCCAGGAAGTATTTCAGTATATCCATTTTCCTTCTGTTCTCTTTAAATAGAACTTTCTCAGTTCTTCTCATTGCCATCCCTATATTAATGTTACCCACTGCACCAGTTCTGAAGCTGAGCCTCATAAGCAGCACATAAAAAGAATCTCGATTAGTAAACTATGGTAGACACAGAAAGAGGAATTACACTGTTAATTTACCAGTGGAGATCTTGCTTTGTGCTGGCAGTACTTTACACAACATAAATCTGCAATGAAAACCTATGTTCACCACCAGCTCCGAGCCGAGGAGACCGATTCCACTGCAGCCATTGGTTGCTTCATAAAAACTGATGGAAGTTTTTGAAGTCGCTGGCTCCAGAGCTGGGAATATGGGCAGGGTGTGTGTCAGGCTTGGAGCAGCTGGCTTGGAAGCTCACACAGAATCAGCTACAACAGTGCAACCGGGCCAGGACACCACCCAGCCAGCAGCCGTATGCTTTTCCTTTGTGGTTGCAGAGCTGTTCCAAAAGCTAAGCCTTCAGTCCAAAAGGGGGGAAGAAAAGAAGGAACAAGTCATCAACCCATCCAAGTCTAGACCAGCTTTATATCCAGTTTCAGTTTTCTGTGATAGCGTGGACAGAAACACGCTGTGCCCCGCTCTTAGCTAACCCAGTCCATCAAAAGGTGTCCCTGTCTTAGCCTGTACAAGAGTAAAACTCATCCAAATGTGGATCTGATGCAGACGTGTGCTCATGTGCAGTCAGGCTTGGGAAAGCACAACTCCCAGAGGTGCCAACTGTTTTGCTGAGCACAGGAGGCATAAAGGATGTGAGGATGGTCTAAATGCAGCCATAAACTGTAGCACTGTTGGTATAGCACGGGGGAAACTCATGCTTGATGCCACCCTCGTTCAAAGCAATGTGAATGCTTAATCTCTCCTTAAGTCACCTCAGAGGGAAGGGAAAAGACACAAAACCCAAGAGAAAAAAACCCCAATCTAAACACCTGCACTGAGCATCAGCCCAGTCTAAGAAGGAAACCAGACTGGCACAGAGCAGCAGCACAGCACCTCAGTTCCCGGAGCTTTGAGTCAAAACAGCACAGAACTGTTTAAAACACAGTAGTCCTAACGTTTCACACCTGCATTCAGTCTCTTCAAGGAGAAATGGAGCAATTAGCATTCTCATTCACACTTATCTCTGATTAACATTGGAGCTTTGATTAATCCTGGAGCACCTGGAACAACTCTGCTGACACACTCCCCATCTGCCCTCACTCCTGACTCCATCTCCTGTTGTGTATTAAAACTTTCCAGCATAAGAAACATACTCTTTTTGCCACGACAAAGTATGCAAGAGCACTTGTAAAAGCTTTCCCTCATTTCACAATGGTTTTGAAAGGCATGAATAAAGCCAAATACATTTTACGAGAGTGATGTGGGGGTTTTGTTCACTTTTCACTCCAGTGCTCAGTATCTCCTGATGAACAGTTAATAGAACTCTGCATAAACCAGACCTCATCTGCAACTTAAAGAAGACAAAAAACTTCCTTCCTCCCATATATAAATCATCCAAAAGGCAATGAAAAACACTTCCAGCTAACGTTTCAGGACTCCTCTGTGCCTCTGAACACTTGCTTCATTTAGGATTTTTCAATACCTCCAACTAGATTATTCTTCAGTGGTTAAGCAAAATTATATGGCAGTTTAATAGCATTGCATTACCTCTAAGTTTGTTAGCAGGCTTCTTCCAAAGGTGTTTTCAGAACACCTGCATCACTAGAGTAAGAGGCTTCTTGTGTAACTGCTCTAGGTCTGCGTGTGTGTGAGGAACCTCCTGAAGGATTTTCAATATGGTCTTTCATAATTCAAGTTCTTGGGAATTCATAGCAAAGTAGGAAACAATGGACTCATGAAATAGCTCACTTTCACCTCATGCTTTCTGTGTGCTTCCCTCTCAAGCTAGAAAGCAACAAGCAACCACCTCTCCATAGTTATCTGTGGTCAAGGGAGAGATTGCTATTTGAAGTCAGAGGAAAAACCCTTCCATCTGCTTGTGCAGGTTGGGAGCCAAAAGAGCAGTTTTACAAACTGAGGTTCTTCCTCCCACTCTGTTCAATGGCTTAGAAGTGTCTGATGAAGAAAAACTTAGGGACCTGAAGATTAAAATACCAAATTTAAGGGAGAGAGAAGGTTGAAGTTTCCAGAAATACATAAATCACTTCGTTCTCACTGGATGTATCTTAATAAATCCTAGAATTGGGCAAAAATCCATATTCTCAGTCCCAGCTCAAAGCAAGTCTTGAGACACAAAGATTATCATATGCTCAGTTCAGACCTGCTTATTTATTTCTTCAAATGTCTTTACTGAATTAAATCAGCCCATCCTCAGCATTTTATCCACAGAAGGAATTCTGCTTAAGACAACAACCTTCCCCAGTTGTTTTGCTGCAGACAACATCTCAGTCTGTTGCCTGTTTCCCTAACACAAGGGGAAAATGTTCCCCAGAAGCACGAGAAAGATAACAACTTAGTCCTTTTCACTGATGGAGAACCTTCAGATCTTGAAAACAGCCTTCCCCACCTCTATTTTGCCTTGCTAAACATTAAAATGTGAAGTTACATACACCAGAATATGTTACAACAGTGGAAATTTCAGTTTACAGACCAAAACACCCAGAAGCCAGGTTCTGTAGGAACATTAGCAGCCTTCTCACTTCATCTTCCACACACACCTGAACGTGCACACTTCATGGGCCTAAAGTAAAACGTTCATTGCCTTTCCATTTCATTAGCTGGCAACTTTAAAATTCACTAGTAATGTATTACTTACATCTACAGTGAAGAGAAAATCACAGCTCATCTGACATACAGAGCAGTATCTGATATATATAAACACCATAGTCAAAAGCTGGCACTTACACTGTCGGATGAACACAAATACTCCAAGCCTAAGTATTTAGAAACAAGTGTTGAAACAGCCTTAAGCTATGCTAATGAAACAGATACATATTTTAATGCCTATATACAAGCTCAATAGCAGTAATCAGACACTGAGACACTTGTCATATGCTGCCAGGAACTATTCCATTCTGTATCAAAGCCAGCCTGGATTTTCCTTGTCTGTTGCATTGTGTGTTTTGCATATCAAGGGGATGGGATGTTTGGGAAGCTCAATTACAACAGCCAGATCTAGCTTTATTTTCTCTCCACAGTGCTGGCTATGCATCAGAAGGACCACACACACTTCAGATACTCACTCCTTATAGCCCCTCACCTGCAAATCTGAACATCTGCTACCCAGAGGCCTTCTCCAGCACAAACCACACTCGGTTTTTATGCTGCACAAGCTGATAAGAGCCTTTAGCTGTGGTGTTCAGGGTTGCCGTGCAGCCAGGCTACCAGCTCCCACCCTGAGACACATTCAAGAGGTACAAAGTCAGTTCTTTATGTCCCCCCACAGTGTAACCCTGCCACTGCACTGCTAAAGCTACAGGCAGCCTTGTGGCCCACACCAACAGTTCTTGGCACAATCTGTGGCTTTCTTAGCTTTGAATACCTTGCAGTGTTTGAATATTTGTAGTCTATGAAAAAACCTGCTCTGTTCAAGCAAGGCCTTTGTTTCGTGCTTGCTTGATTTAGATTCAAACACAGCTGGAGTGCTTACCAATGAGTAATGCAGTTGATCCAACTACAGAATCACTTACTGGAAGTAGGGGAGAGAATGAGGAGTTTCACTTTTTAAACTTGGGAAAGCTTGAATTGGACTTAACCTGAAGGTGACTCTTCTAAAATCATGATCTGGAACACAGAACACCCAAATAAAACAAATCTGTTTTAAGACAAAAAGAACAGCTGAAAATATACCTTTTTTAATGGAGGTAGTAAAATGAAAATCCTTTCATTTGATCTCTTACCTTCCTTTATGCACATTTATTGCACTAGAACTTGTGCCTCCTATATAAAAAGATGCTGCAGAACCCCACAAGATTGTACATACTAGAGCTATGATTTGTTTGCAATTATATTTAATATTAATAGTGTTTTGTTTTTACAAAGCAGTTGAAATAAAATAAAAAGGTAGCAAGAACCCCCCCATCTGCTGTCTACTATCAGTAATCCTCACTGGTTTGTGTACCATTTATAAGGAAAACATCATTGAAAGCAGCTTGTCACAGAGACTCTTCTACAGTAAACAACTGGTCTTTGGTGCAAGTCTGTGGCGTTTGTCAGTTCATGTTTTGCCTCAAAGTCTCTCCACCTAAAATCCAAGGTATCTGCCAATGATAACATCCTTCCCCTCTGAAGTATCTTCTAGCCAAACAGAGCAAATCTGGTAACACACGTCTGGGGGTGGTAAACATCCTCATTTCACGGAGTGTAGATAATTACATTTGCCTGAGGCCAGACTTTTGGATCACCAGCCACAGAACCCAGCTCTCAACCCAGGCAATTCACCCTGGCTGCAGACAATGCTTCCTCTCTACAGGGAAAACTGTTTCTTTCTTCTTCCTCTCTAAGAGGATCAGGTATTTTTCTTGTGTGGTATCAGTTTCTACTGATGTATATCTGTTTTGATGTTAACACCTGCACTAAACCCAGTCCCAAAGAGTCACTGTGACAAGCAAACTATAGGCAGTTAGACAGTGGGTAAGATCAAGCTTGCTAGTGACATGAGACACTAGGGAGGTTAGCCTCATCCACCTGCTGATGGGCCTCGCCGGCCTGGTCTCCAGGAACAAGTTCCACCTCCTTCTCCAGACAGGGGGTTATAGCCTAGAAACAGAGGAGAAATCCATTGGATTAATATTCATCCTACACCAACATACAAGGAACACCAAAAATAAACCTCACAGCTATTTGCACCTTGTTTATACTTACTACATAGGCAGCATTTTAAGGAAAATGAAAGCAGGGACTTGAAATGGTTTATTTTTGTAGTGCTGTCAGTAAAAGCCATTGCAAAACACCTGTGTTTTCATTTGATCAATTTGGATTAAATTAAATTGAAATTAATTACCATTTAATTTCTCTTAAGCTTGCACTAAAGCTTTAGAGCTGCTCCGCAGAATAAACAGAGCAGTAACTCCTACAGTGAACTCTGTAAGAGTGCATCTGTTCTCCAAGAGCCCTAGTAGTCAGGGACTTAAAAGAACCTTTTATTCCAGTCCTGCAAGGAAGGGCAAAAGGTAAATCCAGTCATTACTACTGTATGATTTTTATCAAGAATTTGAAAAAGGAAGTATATGCAGCAAGACAAACATACTTTAGTTGAGCATCCTAATGCCGTAACTATAGGCAGCTTCATTTTATGAGTACATATTCAGAAAGATACAACTTGCTCAATATCCTCAATTTGTTCTCAACCAGGCAATGAAAAAGACAACTGAAAACCTAGTAGTGTTGCTAACCAAGCAGGTTTCAAAGCGACCTGTGCACTGAAACTTCAACATCACCTCCCTCTTTTCGAGTTTTTCTCATATTAGCCAAGTTCTGCTTTCTACCTTAATTCAGCAGCTGAGCAGTGCAGGTGGTTCTCTCACTTCATGCTGGGCTACCTCATGAGAAGATCAGAGACCTCTAATTCTATCATCTGTTATTTAAGCAGAGATTTAGGATGAAACTAAGACAGGGAGCAGCTGGAAACATGCCTCAACCCAACTGCCTTGATCTTGGTTCTTCACACAGCCATAACAGGCACTTCTCATCCCCCACAGCGCTAACTATCCCATGCAAGAGCTGTAAAAGACATTTGACAGTATCAGACATTAGACTGAGCTCATATTAACATAAAATGCATCAGTTGATCAGTTAATCCAGATTTTGTCATCAGCTGTCAGTAAAAATAGTCAAAGCAGAAATTTCAGCACTGCACAATTACTGAGGTTTAATATCTTTAATCAAGAATCTTCAAGTTTCATACATTTAATCGAGTGACCTACTCAGCACTGCATCCAAAATGGGTTTCCCTCTTAGTCTGATACTATTGAGGCTTATTTAGATGATCCTCCCCCCCAACTATGGAAAACCATCATTAAAATACTACAGCCAAATCAGCACTTGCAGGTACGGCACAGGCTGAGAGGAGACACAGGAGATCAGCTGCATGGCCATCACATAGCAGTGATCCTAGTGTGGGCCATGGAAAGCAGTTCATCAATCATGATGATTTCAACAGTTGACAGTGAGTTTAATAAGACCCTCTGGTGGTTTGTGAGAGTTGGTAAAAGTTTATACATCTGCAGGATTTCAGGTGTATTCATAGATTCAATAGATCACTACTATGGTATCTGATACATAAAGGTCACATTTTGTATAATAAACTCATCTTCCCAAATCTACATAATACAAAATAAAATACCCTCTTCCTACATTCAGCCAGTAATACAGGCGGCTGAAAGACAGACCAGATTGTCATTATCTGACTATTACAATAACAGGGAAAGGATCCCAGAATTACTGCAGGAATCTCTAATTCTGAGTGACAAAAACCTCAGTAAATTGTGGCAGAAGCATTTACAAGCAAACTGAAAAGCCTTTTCCCAGGGGGAAAAGCACCACAGAAACTTCCTGCTAGGTTCTGCACTGATTAAAGTCCTCATCTGCAAGGCACATTTTGTTTCCTCCTTGAAGAAGAAAACAAATATGTATGATGACTATGTCAGCAGCTGGAGAATGCTCTGTTTCAAGCTCACCGTGTCTTAAGGGTTTCACACTTACCACCTTCTCGCAAGGGCCTTTTGGTTGGTTTAGATCTCGGGACTGCTGATGAGGTGGAGGCACCAGATTCTACTTCTTGCTGTTCACAAAAGCAAAAAGTTACTTGGAATTTAATCAATGCAAGTATCAGCCCATCTAATGACATAAACGTAACTGTAACCTGGTTAACACAGTTGTTACCTGATTCAGTTTCAGGTTTCCTTTATAGCTTTTTCCTTCTTGCATGCTTTCCCACATGGCTATCTTCTGCCTTCGCTTCTCCTCTTCAAGCTAAGGAACAAATCCAGGATATGCAAGACTAAGACTTCAGAACTAATGGAATCACCAGTGCTATAGAAACAGCTACCACAAAACCCAAGGGCTTGGATTAATGAGCAACATTATAGCTATGCTGATTCACATGAGCTTTTCTATGCTACCTCAAATAGCAATATGCTATTCCTCATTTTCTCAAGCTGAAATTCCAACCATTAAATTACAGCAGTGATAACCTACGTTTCTAAGAACTTCTATTTGCCATCAGGAACAGAAAAAGCATGTCTGCAGCAGTACAGTTAGCCTAAACACCAGTAAATCCCCCCCCCCCCGACATTGTTTGTGCCTAGTACTAAGTTTCTGTAATCATAAATTTACCTGTTAAAAAATAAAGATCAGGCCCACAGTGTCTCACAGACACTTCACTTGCAGTGAAGCAAGTGCCATAGAGGGTAATTACTTCAGGAAGGAGCAAAGTACTACATGTATGAATCATTCTAATTAACAAAGAGCATCAAGACATCAGGTCAGCACAGCATATAGGGATGTGCTTGTGGAGGTGATACCATCCTGGTACCTACTGCCTGTTGCCGCTCTGTGGATCAAACTGTATCAAAAGCGTTCCAGGTAAAGAAGGGGGTAAAAACCCAGCACCCCCATTGCAGCAGAGAGTGAGTCTCCTATTATTCTGGCACCTAGTGTGGAATAAACCTTCCTACAGCAACAGCAAAGCCCTTGATAGCAAATGTATGAATTCAAGAAAGAAACACTCTCCTGTTACCTGTCTTTGTCTTTCTTTGTATCTTTCTGCTTGTGCGTTCAACTCCTCCTGCATCCTGAGGCGAGCTGCTGCCAGAGCTTCCTGCCTCCTCACCACCATGTCAGCGTCTAGGAGAGTGGGAAAGAGTTTGCAGAGCTATTCAAGACAAATGGTAGATGGCCTCCTCACAGATCTGTAATAAGGAAAGGTTCACACCTCTCCCTGCAGCTGGTAGCAGAAAAACCACAGCTCAAGCTCAGTTTCCAGCTGATCTTTGATAGTAATTTATGTGCTGATTTCAACTGCATGACATTTTAATCTTTTACAGCAATTACTTTAATGGGATTTTAATGAATAAGGACACCTATGTTAAGAACCCCATAAAAAATTAAAATTCACACTTCTGGGATACTTGCTTCTATTTCTGAGGATTTGTTTGAGACAACTTGAGCAACAGCACCCAAGCTTTGCAGGGCTTCCGTTTGTACCCAGAGAGCTTCTTTTACGCAGAAGCATGGGGCAACCTGCCCACATTCACTCCTCCTCCTCCTGCCAACTGGTCCAGCTTGTCCCATTACGGCAGCGAAGCAGTGGCAGGTTTAACACTCCATCAGCAGAGGAATTACGTACAAATAGCACATGTATCTCAAAAGAAACCTGGCAGTCTCACAAAACCTACAGTCACTGCTTCCCTTCAGTGGCCTTTAGAAGTCCACATTTGGCTCTTTACAGGTTTGCTACCATCCGGTGCTGCACATGTGAAAGAAATGTCAGTACTTTCAGTAATTTTAGAGGCAGCTTTGGCAATTAAATGAAGATTTAATTGGCATTATGAAAGAGCATCAGTAGGATAAGGGCATGTGAGTACTATTTCCTGCGCCCATGTACTACCAAAGGAATTGGTATGAAGCACTTACTGTTTGGCTGATCCCTAAGTACAGCTTGTGCTTTACAGCAGTGAGTCTCTAAATGAGGCAGGATCATGACTGTGTAAGATTTACAGCCCATGACACCCTTGGGAAGATTAACACGGATGAGAGGCAGTTACACCGCAATTGCACACAATCCTGCTGGAGCAGGAAATGGGAAGGAATAACTGAAAGGAGAGAGACCATAGAATCATGGAATGGTTTGGGCTGGAAGGGACCTTAAAGCTCATCCAGTTCCAACCCCTGCCACGGGCAGGGACACCTTCCACTGGAGCAGCTGCTCCAAGCCCCTGTGTCCAGCCTGACCTTGAACCCTGCCAGGGATGGGGCAGCCAAAACAGGCGATGAATTTTGATTAAAAAAATAATATTAGCCAAAAGATTTCTCCCCCGGTGTTTAAATTTGGATGTTTCAGTTTTGTTTGCCAAGACTATTATTGGGTAGCTGACTACAGCTAATTTTAACCACCATTCCCATATCTTCTGCATAATCAAAGTCCAGCTGATCCCTTATTCTGCTCCTTCACCCCCAGCCACGTTCCTCTGGGACATAATAATTTCCTGACAACCTTTGACAAATACACCTCTTGGCCCAACCTCTGCCCAGGGATCAATTCAGTACCTCTATCTCTATGTCTTTGTGGGCTTAAACTGTTATCCCGAGTATTGACCTCCATTAAAACCTCTCCAAACCATATCTATTCTTTATTAACTAAATGTGGGTGAACAGACCCAGCAGCTGCCACACACCCCACGGCGCCTGCGGAGCAGGCCCCCAGAGGCCCCCGCACGGGCCCTACTCACCCATCGCTGCGTCAGCCGCTGCCGGCCGCCCGCTCCCCCGGGCCGCCAGGCGCTGGGACAGCTTCTGGAAGAGGCCATAGACGGCGACAGCGGCCAGGAGGATGTACCAGCCATAGCTGGACAGCAGGGAGCCGGCTGTGAGGGAACAGGCCGCAGGTGAGAGCAGGCCGCGGGGAACGGAGCCCACCCGGCCCGCAGCAGGGAAGCGGCCCCGGCGGGACCCGAGGCGCTCCCCTCGCCGCACAGCCCTCACCCGTGTGCTGCAGGAACTCGATCCCCCCCAGCCCCAGCGCACCGGGGCCGGGGCCGGGGCCGCCGCCGTCCCCCGCGTCCATCGCGGACCTCCGCCGCCACCGCCGCCTCACGTCCGGGAGCCGCCCCGCTCGCCAATCACCGCCCTCCCCCCTTACGTCAGGGGCGGAGAACCAACCAGGAAGCGAAGCTTCTCCTCGTGGACCAATCGGAAGGAGAATCAGGGTTGAAATCACGGCTATGCCGACCAATGAGAGAAGAGGGGAAGGGAGCTAGGAGCCAATCAGGGCGCACACGGGGAGCAAACGGAAACGCTCGTTTATTGAACGCCGAAACGCGCGGGGGGGGGGGGTGTTGGGGTACGTGGGGGGGGCCAGGCTGAGCCCCCCGCAAGGAGAAGCGGCCAGACGGGGTCTAGGATCCATTGGGAACCGTATCCTCTTCCATTTCCTCCTCGGCGTCCTCCGACGGGCCTGGAAGGACACGGGACAGGGTTAAGGTGGTTGCTGCAAACGTTCCTGTTCTTTCCCGCAGGGTAAGGATATTGATTTCCACCCCCTGAGAGGGGCACTGATAACGTGAGCCCTTAAAACCAGCCCCGTGAGCAGAATGTACATAGCACCAATGGAAACACATGGCACTGCCAGTCTGTGGTTAAGGTTTGTCCATGCAGAACCCACTGAGACACCTTCCTGTACCCTCATCTGAGGCACAAATCCTCAGTCCAGACTCTGCAATTAATCATGTCTCTTAAATCACTGGGATTTAGCCAGTTCCTCAGGGAAGGCTCAGGGCTGATGCTCAGCACCCTGCTCTCAAGGAGTCCAGCTAACAGCCCAGAGCTGCACTCCAAAGGCCAGGCAGACATAGCCCTATGGATGTGGTCCAGTCATTCTGATGGTAAACTTACACTCAGTTTAAACAGTTCTTTTCAACTGTCTGTCCTTTCCAACATAACTCCCTCCTGAGCCCACATAAAACATCAGGAAGGAACAAAAAGAGGTGGATTCCATTTGGGACACAGTAATTAAAGTGACCTGATTTTCGTTCTCTGCCAGGAATCTGACCGGCCTGCAGCATGCCCTTCAGCCGCTCCACTTCAGCCAAAGTCGTGGCATTTGCTATAGCAGTCTGCAAAACAGACAAAAGAACCCAATGAATCTCCACACCCAGTGTCAGTCTGGTTAGAAGAAACCTCAGTACGTTTTTTCCCTGGTAAAGTGATGCTAAGCTTCTATACAAAGTTCTAGCAAATTCTGCTAAAGATAAAGACCCTGCTCAAAATAAAGGAGGAAACCTCTGTTCCATTTGGATCCACATGTGCTGTCCTGACAGATTTACCTTAATTGCCTCGACATCCCCTGGGGAGGGCCCAGTTTTCTTTTTGTCAAAGTGCAGAGCAGCGCCTGGGATGAACCTTCCAAGGAAAAACAAAGCCTTGTTACACCTTTTGAAGGGCACGCGCTTCTCTCAACTTCCAAACTAGATTTGGAAGTGTTTCAATCAAGTGTAGTATCTTATCTTTGTTAACAAACTGATACAGTGAAGAATCGCCTCCTTCAGAAACACCAGCAGCCTGTCCTCGCTGTCCCGTTCCCCCCCACTCCCCCCCAACCTTTTAATGTGCTCTTATAGAGAGGCAGGCCTTAACTGTAGATATCAAGCAGTTGAGAAAAGCTGTTTGATTTGGATGTTGTTGAACACTCAGGTGGGCTGTTGCCATTTCAAAAGCAGGGTGGATAAATAAAGAGTTACTGGAACTGGGTTTCCTGCTCTCATATGTCTAATATGATATTACACCAGCCTGTATGAAACACTAGACTGGATGCAATCTTAACACTCAAAAGAAAAACCTCTGGCATGCAAAACTGGATGTTACTGGCTGATCAGCTGGAAGGAATTCCTCAAGTGCTGACCCAGCCTAGGCTGCAGCCTCCTCTGCAGCTAGAGATTATGTTTATTGAGCTGTTTAGTTCTGTCATCTACTTGTTCTAAAACTATCCCTAACTAGAACTCACAAACCAGAGCTCGAGTCCATCTATTATAGTTTTAAATGCTAAATACATTCAAGATGTCTTTAATTTAATTGTGGATTTGGAAATGCTGTGGCCATACACAATCCAGATTCTGACTTCCAAATAGGTAAAGAAACAAAACTTGTTGTACCGCTTAATAATTAAACTCATTAAGCATGTAGTTGTAACAGTTTAATTGGAGACTTTCATCTGCATTTATCCTCCTGACTACAGCAGTTTATATTCCCTGGCAAAAGAAAATGGAATTACCCATCATCTAGGGGGGGGGAAAAGGCAAATTAAACAATGGCAAAAATTAACACTTCCTGCTTGTTGACTTACATCAACCCACCCTGACCAAATACATCTTTCAAACACACTTCTGAGACGTATTCACCACCATCCAAAACTCGGGATGCTTGGACAAGGCACTTCTAGCAAGCAGCTTTTGAAGCATCCCGCTAGCAGCTGGTGTTTCAGTCTAGTGCCTCACACCACACACAGAACGTGGTGTTTCTGAAGGAGGATGCCAGTGTAAATTGGTTTTTTATCTTACGTTTTTGCTCTCCTGGCAATATCCTTTGCAAGCTGTGCACCCCGTTTGCCCTTGAACATTTTCTCTGCCTCCTGTCGCTCCTACAGCGATACCACACACACAAAGTTAATTTAGGAACACTGCAGTTTGCAAAGCTTCTGTCTTTGCAAAGAAAGACTCTTTGGCTCATCTTCATCAGTCAACATTGGTAGGTGGAGACCAGACGGAAGAACAAGCACATAAACACTGCCCAAACACACTCCAGACGTATCAGCCTAGTAAGAACTCTTTCCCACACACATCTTGACTGAGAGCAAAGAGCAAAGGGCCTTTTTCTCCAGTCTTTCTACCGAAACCAGAGGGCCAAAAAAGAATCAGACTAAACAAAGCTAGTAAAACTTAACATCATTAAAACAGACTATATACTTAACAGAATGAAACCCTGACAGAAAAAGAGCATGTTTTTAGAGCCACTTATGATACATAGTTTCAATTAAATTTACAACTACAGCAAAAAGCTTATTATTACTGCTGAATTTTGAAGCATGCAACAAGGAACAAAAGCCATTCATCTTGTGCAGGAAGGAAAGAAAGCAGACTTACTTTGAGTCTCACTTTCTGAAAATCCAGCACTCTGACCTGGGGAACTTTGTGGATGACATATAATCTGTAATGCTTCTTATTTGTTACAGGATTCCTTAAAATGCTACAAAGTCAATAGAGGTTAAAAAGAGGTTCTTAATATAACATATGTGAAAATACACCGAAATACATTAATGTACTTAAAATACATCCATGTACCTTCTGCAACACCATTAAATAAACCTAGTGACTGTTCTTTGGCATTATGAAAATTATGGTAAAAACCTGCACTTTATCAATGAAGTTGATTTTACCAAATATAAAAAACAACCTGAAAAGATATATATGTACACACACACATATATATAAATCCCCAAACAACCCAAACAAAAGAACCCTAAACCATAACAATTCCTATCTGGACACTGATGAACTAGTAAAATCACCAAACAAATTGTTTCTACTTTTGTCCCTCACACCAAATGTGACTTTAAAATACATGTGAACAATGACTTTTCAGTAAAGTATTTTGTAACAGCAGTTTTAACCTTTAGTTTGTAGGCTTTGAAAGGTTAAGGTTACTTCAGTGCTCACATACTGGTTTATAGAGATGTTCCATCTCATTAATCCAATTGTCTGCCAGTAACAGAAATCTTCACCCATTAAATACCAGGGATTTCTGAAGTGTAGTGGAAACATTTACCAATTTAACTTTTAGGCATAAAGGCTCTGTCACAGCTCATAAAAAGGAGAACATTCCAGAGCAAAGCAAAGAGCCAGGTCAGCTGCAGAGTTCAAACAGCAGGGAAAGAGCAGCTTGTCTTTTCAAGATCACATACCTCAGGTACGTCAATGATTTAATAGTTGACAGCGGATCCAGTTCACCCTATGTAATGAGAACACGGTAAGAAATCGTAAGTTCCTTTAGTGAATGATCAAAATCTGATTTGAAGACAAAGTTCCTGAACTCACATCTATTTTAGTGACCAATTAAAATTAGTAACTGTTACTAATTAGGGTTACTGCAATTAGTTTAATGGGAAATCCACCAAGTCTTTGTGTCTGCTGTTCCACTGCATGCTGCAAATTGCGCTCATTACAATATGTGCAACATTAATTACTACCAATACCATATGGCATTACTCTAAAGAAAAAGAGCCAACTACTACCAGAAGTATGTGACACTACTCTTAGGAAAAAGGTTAACTGGAAAGATGGCAAACACAGACTTTAAGCTTGGTTCAATTTATCCTGCACCAGTAACTTACCAGTTCAGCGATGTTGTTGTTGGTGAGAATGAGCTCTGTCAGGCAGGGCAGAGCCTGCTCGAGGTTTTCACCAATGCGACTAAAGAACAAAAACCAAAAGTTTGACTTAGGCCAGAAATGAGCAATGGTGAAAAGACACACAGAAATATGATAACAAAGAGGATCCCCATGTAAAAAAACCCAGTCCAACGCTGGCAGGAGCTTGGGTCAGCATCCACTACAATACTTTTACTAAGATGGCAATAAATACCAGCCACTGCTGAAAGATTCCTAGATGCAATATCAGATTTATGTTCACTCACTGCAGGTATCCCTGGTCTTTGTCTTTATGGGGACTGACTACTGAAATCCAAAGTTCCAGACAGATTCCAAGCTCTGCATCTCATTGTCCTGTCTGAAAGACTGACTTTTGCACTGAGTGAGGCAGGAAAACCAGAGAGCCTACACAGTTCTCTATATACTATACAGTGAAGGTTTTTTTTCCATAAACCAAACATTTCTACATGTACCCAGCACTGAAAGATGCACAAACACTCTCCCAAAGAGCATTTTCTTCTGCCTCAGGGCCCCATCTGAGTAAAATACAACCACTTACCAAATCCTATTGTTATTCATCAGAAGAGTTTTCAGCCTCCTCAACAGAGGGAACCCATCCAGCTTCCGGATCTCATTGTCAGAGAAATCAATTGCATCAAATTGGTCCAGAGTGGCACCCAAGTTCTCAATAACAGGGATTTTATAGCCTGAGGGAAGGGTGCAAGGCAGAGATCAGATGGGGCCGAAAGGGAGCAGAACAAAGAGGCAGAGCACACGTATCTGGACGAGGATGCAGTCAAAGCATCTCTGGAATGACTCCTCCGCATCCCTCACAGACCAAACTCTCCCTCTCAGCCCCAACAGCCCCCGCAGCCTTTTCAAAGCGCCCCTCTTCATCCCCCTCAGCAAACACAACTCCCTCCCTGTAATCTCCATCCCAAACCCACCTTCCTGCCACATCCCTCGTGTGTGTCCCCCCAACCACTGCACGTTACTCCCACATTACTCCAAATTTCCTCCCATTCCAGCCCCTCCACGTTCCCCTAACCCTGGAGCCACTTTAACTCCCCCATTCCCCATCCCCTCCTCCCACTGCAGACCTCTCCAACAACCTCCCCTCGGCTTCCCTGTCCTACTGCAGCCCATTGCAGACCCCCCACACGATACCCGCAGCCCCCTCCACAGGCCCACTAGGCCTCACCACAGACCCCCCAAGCCCCGGCCCAGGCCGCGCCGCCCGGCCCAGGGCTGAAGCCACGCTCCCCGCCGGCCGAGCCCCGCCGGCCGGAGCCCCTCTGCCCCGCTCACCGCGCAGGTCGAGCTCTCGGTCGCGCACAGCATTGGTGTACTGTGCCGCCTGCTCGATCAGCTCCGCCGTCAGCTTCACCATCGCTCCGGGCCGCACCGTACCGTGCCTCACCACCGGGCCGCACCGCACCGCACCGCCCCAGGACACCCCGCCGAGCGCCGAGCCGCGCCCGGCCAGGCCGAGCAGCCGAGCGCCGAGCAGCCGAGCGCCGAACCGAGCACGGCCCCGCGGCCTGCCCCGCTCCTCCGTTCCCGAGTGGCCGGTCCGCGGAGGGTCCCCCCCTGGCAGCCGCGGCTCCCCCGTTGGACCCCGGGGCCGGGCAGGCACGGACCGTGCCCCTCGGAGGGTCCGGGAGCAGGCCCTAGCCGGCCCGCGGCAGTACAGGCAGCTGGCCAGCAGAGGGACCCCGCGCACCGCTCTGCCCGCCGAGGAGCGGCCCCAAAGCGGCACCGGCACCGGTTTGAGGCCGGGTCTGGCAGCGGGGAGGCTGCTTTGCTGCGGGCTGTGTGTGCTCTGTCTGTGGGACCGGGCTCGTCCGAGCCCTCCCTCCGTGCTGTGCAGCCAGGGCAGCTCCCCACGGCTCCTGCATCCGAGCAAAGCTCACCCAGCCTGTGCTGCTGGGCGTAGGGTTGCCCATAGGCGCTTTGCCCTGCACCATTAAGGCAGTTGCTTCGGCTCTTCCATGTGTATTCCCGGTTTCAGAGAAGCTCTGAATGGTGTTTATCCTTTCCCTGCGAGACAAAGAGCGCTTGCAAGTGTCCCTGCATCCCCTCTGCTGCTTTAGGAATGCGGAGAGCAGCAAGGAAGAGCCGAGGTCTCAGCCTGCCCCTTGCCAGCTCTGTGCTGCTGTAGCCGAGGCAGCGGGTGGCTGGAGGGTGATGCGGGCTAAAGGAACCCATTGACGCCTCCACGTCCCAACCATCGCCTGATGGATGTCACCAACCCACTTCCACAGCCCTGGAAGGTGCTGCCCCAGCCCCCGGGATGGTTTCTGGATCCTCTGCTGTCGAGGGAAGGGTATTCATGAGCCATGACATTCCGGTGAGCCCAGAGGATGTGATAATAGGTTCAACGCTGCAGACACGTTTGGCACCGCACAGGGATGGCTCATGCCTTTCCTTTGGGAGCATCTTGCAGCATCACCCGAGAGGGACTCCTGGCTCGTTCCCCGGATTGCAGCGTCAGAGCTGGCTCTGTTGTGCCGGATGATCCCTGCGGAGGTGTCAGCTGGGGTCAGGCGGCTCCTGTGCTCCCTGCTTGCAAAACGCCCTCTCCAAGGCTGTATATAGAAGCACGTAGTCAGGTTTTTATGACATCTGCGCTTGTTTAAACACAGAAGGGAGAGCAAGAAGAGCTGTCATAAGCAAAGTCACCAGCAGCACCGTTTTACCTGACTCAGGAGTCATGCGGTGATACAGACAAGAGTCTTTTGTCATTTCAGGCAGTCACTAAAAGGAGACCTTCTTCAGCCTCCTGGAAGGCAGGTCCTGCCTCTGACAAGGCCAAATAAAACCCAGACCTGTCTCCCTTAGCACAATACATCTGTATGCCTCAGCTCTACAGTCATCGTAGAACTGTATTGGAGAGCAGACAGGTTCTTGGTCTTGGATGCTGTACACACGCTCTTAAAAGCCCTTTCTTTGTAGTGGAAAGCTAAAGTAATGGTTTTTAAGCTGTGAACTGTGAAATGGAGATGGTCCTGGATGCAACCTCACAGGCAAACAGCGATCCAGGAGTCAGGCTGCACTGAGGACTCCAGGAAAACAGCTATTACAGCTCTGGCTTTGGTGCCAGGAGACAGCAGAGCAACGGGCTTTAACAAATTGCCTAAGTACGCATTTATCTTGAAAACACAGCAGCCACTTTGATCCTCGTACCGGTGTCAGAGGGACTTTAATAGCTCCAAGCAAGCATTGCAATAGCTTGAATAAATAATCTGAATGTTATTACTTTCCAGGAATGATTTCTGAGGGAGACGCTGGAAGCTGATGTTGATGTAGGATCCGTGTCTCTTTCCTGGCAGGCTGGAGGGCAGCAGAAAGCAGGGTAAAGCTGGCACTGGTCAGCTTAAATTGCACTGCTTCACCCGGTGTGTATTTTGAGTTACGCCAAGGATGTCAGGGTAAACACGTTTCTTTTTTAGCAGCTCAGTACATCTAAATATACCAGTGAGCAGTATTTAGCAGCAGGCCGCAGTGGGCAGAGCTGGTGCAGTATTCATGGCCCCTGCTTTTTGACTGTGACACAGCAACAGAAATGAAAGTGAGTTGGTCATTTTACAACCCAAGGGGCAGAAATCAGGAGCATTTTACCCCAGTTCTGACCTCTGGTTTGGCCCGAGACTGAGAGGGGAATCCTGGAGCAACAGCAGGAGTCACTGGATGTGATAAAGCATCTGATTAACTCACATTTATCATTTGATAAATGTGAAGGCCTTAAGATGCAGGAGCCCAAGAGCAGCCCAGCTCTGGGAATGCGCACCCCCTCATGGGAATATTCCAGTCTTTCCCTTTTTTTCCACACTGAAAAAGCTGTTTCAGGTATCCCAGCACTGCCCTGGGCACCTGGCCCATGGTTAAACATTGCAAAACCAACACAACGAACAAAAGGCTCCACAGCTCCCTCCTCTCCCCAGTGCACCAGCGGCTCCTCTCCTTTCCCCACCAGCTGAAAGGGGACAGTGGCCCTGCGGCTCCCAGCAGTGGTGGGGCACTGCAGGATGCTCCTTGTGCAGGTGGGAAAGGGGAGCAAAGCCCTCCTGCCTGCTCATCTGGGCTCTCCCATAGCCATAGAATACACACAGCTGTGCCTGAGCACAGCCCTGAACCCCAGCCAGACAGCCCTGGGTGCAGCAGCAATGCCAGCCCTGCCTGGCACATGGCAGGTATGTGGGATAGAAGTTTCCTCTGGAGGTAAAAAGACCTTTATGAGAACAAAAGGGAGGGTTCTGCAGATGCAGCTTGTCTGTTCCTGAGCCGTTTCTCCCGCAGGTGCTCCGGGATGACAAGGAGCTCCAGCCAGGACAGCAGTGTCCAGCACAATAAACACATGGGATGCATCACTGGCTGGGATGGCAGCTGTGTGCGTTTGGAAGAAGCACAGATTCATTGGTTGGGGAGATCCATAGTTTATTAACTTAAAGGTCAGTTCACCAAAGCTCCACCTTTGGTGATGGAGCTGGTGCAGGCAGGTGAGGACCGGTGGTGGCGTGGCTCTGCCCCTCTTCACCTGGCTGAGGTAAGCTCCAGCGGGCAAGCCCAGGCAGGGCTCGTGTCATCGCAACCGAAACCAAGCAGGGATTATCCCGGCTCCATGAGGAGCCGGTGACAATTCCCACTGTGGATTTCATTGGCAAAAGGTTTAACTCGTTCCAACTATTAACAATGGAAATCAGAACATGCAGCATAGGAAAGAGCGTTTACATACATCTGGTGCAAAGAGTGGCTCTGCAGGGTCAGAGAGGACGTAGGACACAGAAAGATTCCCCACTCCCATATAAAAAATAGTCCATGGAGGAAAACCAAGGATTGTATAAGTTATTTTTTAAAAATCTGTAAAACAACATAGCCAAGGATATTTTAAACACAATTATATATAAACACCACATTACTGTTAGGAGAGAGCATGAGAAGGTTTGTTTCAGGGAAGGGGTTTGGAGAATTAAGAGTTTCCTGGCTGGATCCATGGAATGTCTTTTGGAAACTGATGCCCAAGTAAAAACAGGAGGATTTTGTGTAAGAGAGAGTGGTGAACCCAGTGAAACAGGGGAAGGATCATGACATAAAATGCCAGGAGACGAACTGGGACACCACCTCGTATGAAGGAAGGATCTAGCTCATTCCAGAACTGAATTAATCAGCGAGCCCTAGCAATTCCAGGAGGGAAATACATTTTGTGGTAAGGCTGTTCCATGTGGATGGATGAACCCCGCAAAGTCCCTAAGACTCCCTGTAGGCACAGGGGTTTGCGGACCTCCAGTCACCTACACAGCCAAGCCCTGTGGATGCACTGGGCTGACAATGCCTGCAGAGCCACATGGATCAGCTCTCACTTTGGTCCTCAAATCTCCAGTTATTGCCGTGGTCAGAGAGAAAACAGGCTACGGTCTGAATCCGAACAGGAGCACTGGAGCAGGCAGTGGGCACCGCTCCGGCACCACCTAATTCATCGTTTTACCTATGTACAGAGCACGGCTGCCTGTGGTGCGGGTTTCACTCAGCCATCACCTAGCAGGGAAGGGTACCAAACACCGAGCCAGAACCGGTGCTTTCTCCATAGAGGTGTCAAGTCCTGCATCCTCCATCAGCCGCTCGCAGTGGGAACATCAGGAGGATACTGGGAAAGACCCACGCGTGTGCACATGGATCATGCATCAGTCCCTGCTCACGAGGAGTGTTTGAGAGTATTAATATCACCGCTTGTCTGCTGCCTTTCAGGACGTGCTCATTCAGGGTACGATCCAATCTCAGCTTACCATATTGCTATAGAAACGCGCTGACAGTGATATTAAAGCTATCAAACTTACGAGCGGATGCTTGACAGCACCATGTAAACTCTCCCAAAGCTGAAAAAACAAACTTGTGTCCTAAACAGTTGGCAAAACTGGGCTGGCCGCTGGTGGAAGTCCTGGATGGATGCGGGCGCTGAGCTTTACCCGGCCATAAGACACGTCTGACAGCAGAACTGCACAAACAGCTTCTTTTCACAGAGCTTGTTTGATTTCACCATCTCACAGAAAGTCTTGTCAGCTGGGAGGCCGAGGCAGGAACAAGAGAAAACGAGAGCAGATTAACACCCTAAATAAACAAACATGGCACGTAACAGGCGGTGCAATTTGTTCCAGTGTTGGAGGAGAGAGAATCGAAAGAGCTGCTTTTAAAATGCAGCTTTCGCGTGGTTTTAATGAAGGAATAAAGCAGCTTTGTAACGAGTGGGAGAATTAGCCCCAAGACTAAACAGTAACGAACACAGACGCTTGGATGTGTTTGAGCAACAGGCAGATGCCAATAGCTCTGCCAGGTAAGCTGCCTGCCCACCACAGCTGTGCCCCAGCAAGCCCAGGAGCTTTCAGCTTTACACTGTGAAGGGAATCCCCCAAACCCCTTGGTTTTGCTACCAGGGAAGCACTGCGGTGCCAGCGGTTCTGCACAGCTACTTACCATTGGTACAGGTCTCATTTGTTACACAGGAGCCACCGAGGAGGCTGAAACCTTCTTTACACCTGAGGCAGTTTCCACTGGAGCCCTCGCAGGCTGAGCAGTGGTCATCGCACCTGGGGATGGAGGCTCTGCTGTGATGTGAACCAGCACCAGCACCCGTCCCAGCCATCCCAAATGGGCTGGCAGACAGAACACGGATCTGCTGGCAAAGTGACATCCAGGCTGATCCAGAGAGTGTGGAAAATCACAGGATCCTGGACTGGGTTGGGCTGGAAGGGACCTTAAAGCTCTTCCAGTTCCAACCCCTGCCATGGGCAGGGACAGCTCCCACTGGAGCAGCTGCTCCAAGCCCCTGTGTCCAACCTGGCCTTGAACACTGACAGGGATGGGGCAGCCACAGCTTCTCTGGGTAAATGGTGAACCTGAAGCTTGAAAAGTTATCAAAGCCCCAGGAAAAATGGGCTCATGGTACCATTGATGCCCAGTGACATCCCAACAGCACTTGTGTGCTGGGAAGGGGCAGTGGGACACACACCTCTCCCACCAATCCCAGTTAGAAAAAGGGCTGTGAGGGGAACCTGTGCTACTCCAATCCATTCATTCAAGGGAGAGAGCCCAGCCTTCCTGCCTGGGGACAGCGTACCCAAAATCCCTGGGAACGGATGCTGGTCCCTTGTTTCTCCCTGCTGGGGAGCCAGCTTGGGTGAGCTCAACCCGATGCAGGCAGGGACTGCATTGTGTGTTCCCAAGTGACCTTTAATCCTTCCCTTTCATGTTCTCTTCAATGAGGCTCACTCCACTCCCACTCCCCACTTAAAGCACAGAGTACCGGAGAGTGGGAGCAAATTGCTGCCTGCCGGCATCTCCCATCTCCCGCATGCAGCCCCCGTGCTGGGGAGCGGGTGCAGCTCCTCCAACAGGGCCGCGGGCGAGCAGAGCAGGTTTGATGGAAAGCTGGGATATTTACCTAAACATTCCCATTCCTCCCACACCTCCTCCGAAGAGCCTGCAGCCAGGGCTGAGCCCCTTCCACTGTAGCCCTAAGCCATCTTGGCTGGCTGGCTCCGGCGGGGGAGCGTGCAGCTTTGCTGCTCTTAAATCCATAGGGCAGGGGTGTGTGGGGTCCAGCCCCACGGCTGCCCTGGCTGCCTCATCCCTACTTTAATTTCCCTACCAAACAGCTCCAGCTGTGAGCTGCTTTTAGCATTGCTTTTTCCAGTGTTTCTCCCAGTGATCCCCATCGATCCCAGCTTTGCTACGGTCATGGTCGGGGTTGTACCTACCTCTTGCAGACCTTGTTGGGCAGCCCATGGCTGTCAGCAGGGTAGAAGCCCTCACGGCAGGCAGGGACGCAGCGCCAGTGGGGTGCAGAGGTTTCGGGGGTGCAGGGTGCACAGTCCTCCTCACCCGGGCCTGCAGGACAGGGCACAGGGGTCACTCTGGAGACAGTGCCCCACATGAGATGGAGACAGCATCTCTGCCCTGCTATTGCCCAGGAGTCTACATGATGCCTGTTGTGCCACCAGAGACCTGCTTGGCTCCCACCCCAAAGCTCCCAGCATCCTATAGAGCCAAGAGCTGGCCACAGGGCTTGGTGGTGGACATCACATCAAAATCCCTTCTGGACCAACTGCTCCCAGGTGTGCACCGGTTTGACTTTCCCACCCCATTCAGAGTAATACATGGAAAAAGAGATGCTAAATTGGGCTGAAGGAGGGAAGGGCTCAGGAAAAGAGCTGGGAAAGCAAAGGGCCCCACTCTGACGCTGGTATATTGTGGCTGGACAGCAAAGCCCAGTGATGGAGGTGGTGTTTAGAGGCTTTCCATACACCAGGCTTGAGAAATGGTGATGCAGGAAAAGGAGACAAGAAAGGCTGGAAAAATAATTGTGGCGAAGTACATTTCCACTGACTGGAATAAGAATTAGAAGGGAAGTAATTTTCTTAAGGGATTAAGAGCCCGTTCTTTTCCGCGCCTGCCAACAAGATCAATAAATATTTTGGATTCAGTCTTAGGGAATTGCCCATGTATGATAGAAGAGACTCACACCACTGAACATGGATTGTCTGGAGATCATATTACCATCAGATCTATGATGATTTCGAGAGCAGATGCAAACATTAACAATGGAAAATAATTAGACTTCCAACAAGTGAAAAAGGAGGATTTAAAGGGAGCAGCAGGGGAAGCAGCAGTGGGCAGCCCATTCCCATGGGATAACACACCTCAGCTCCCTGACATTTTTACACTGCGAAGCCATCTTCCATCACTCCGTTTTACAGCCTCCCCACAATCTTATTAAACTGAAGCACCTGGCTTCAGAGGGATCAGGAAATAAAGAATGGCTCCAATAAAAACATGAAAACTCCCTAAAAGCCTTTCCAGTATGAACATATTCCCAGCGGGATGTGCTGGAGAGCCGGGATTGCTCCCCCTCCGGCATGATCTGCTTTGGGTCAGTGGGGTGGGTACCACCTCTTGATGCATGAGGGTTTGGGGGATGCTGTGGGGGGAAGGATGTACCTGTGCTGGCAGGGCAGGTCTCGCACCGCCGGGGCTCCCGGCTCAGGTACATGCTGGGCTGGCACTCGGGCACACAGCTCTCTCCTGCCAGGCTGCAGGGGAAGCAGAAAGGACATTGGCACCCAAAGCTATAGGCTCTGGAGGCTCAACTCAGCCCATCCCCACATCCCCCAGTGCCTACAGCAGCCTCAGCCCACAGCGCAGGAGCATCACAAAGCCTTCAGGAGGAGTTAAAGTCCTGCCTCGACCAAAGGGATGGATGCAGCTTCCTTCATTAAGTACCCAGGAGGAAATAAAGCTATTTCTTTCCCGTGGGCAGCCAGCCAGGCTCTCCCAGAGACCTTTTTGCACCATGAGACTCCCTGGAATGAAAGGAAATTGGCTGGGCCAGTGCCGCTTCACTGTGGCAGGGATGATTTGAAGTCCTGGCTTAAAAGGATATTGGGCAATAAAAAGCAAGCACCGGCGGATTCTGTCTGACAAGTGCAGCCACTTCGGCTCTTCTGAGGCAGGAGATAATCTTTTGGCAGGGGCAATTTCTTTGTCTGAGAGCCCTGCTGCTGCACCATGGCCCTGGCTCACTTACAGCCCCTAAAGGGGTCTTAAGTGTAAGATTCTTCCCCCAAAGATCCCTCCTGCTATGGGATCAGACTTCCACTTGGGGACGGAAACAGCTTCTTCCCAATGCTGACACTGCTGCCAGCATGGCTGGGCTCTGCATCCCGCAGGAGCCGTATATCCTATGGTATCCTACAGCAGCCCCACTCAACAGGTACATCCATACTCGCACTTCATAACATGCAGTATAAACGTTCCCATTGCTTTTTCCTGCCCAGTGCAGATGCTGCAGCACCAGGGCTGCTCTGGCCGCAGGTCACTAGGTTTGGATGAGCACGTCTGAGCCCGCAGCACTCACCCACCACCTGGCATGGGCTGGAGGAGAGGAAATGAAATCTAAATCACCCTTTTCAGCCACGGAAGGGACATGAATCACCCCCATTAAATCCCCAGGCCTCCAGCACTCCCCGTCACTGCTGCAGTACCACGGAAGCAGGATCTTGGGTCTTGAACTAACTCACTTCCTAGTTTCCCATTGGTTTTCCCAAGCAGGTACCCATGCTGCAGGTACAAACGCTCCCTTACCTGAATCCTTCTTTGCATGCAGTGCATTTGTCTGCTTCCCCAACGCATTTTTTACAGCTTTGATGACATTTCAGACAGCGTTTCTGACCTTTCACAAAACAAAGTGAGATGGGGAGAATAAAACACAGACAGTGATTTGCAGGCAGAGGCAGGAGATGCAAAACCCCCACTGCACCCCAGTGCCACAGAGCCATATCCACCCCCCAATGGGTCCCTGCTATTGCCCATGACCTTATCTGTCATTGCTTGCTAAGTAGAAATACGCTTTGTGAGCAGCTAGGATCATTAATTACAGTCTTCTAATTAAGAGCTGAGTTGAACACCTCGGTTTTGCACCACTGTCTGAACACCCAGAGGGTTTCCTCTTCCCTTCACTGTGCAAAGTGGGCCGAGGGGGGAAATTCACTACTAAAAATCAAGGTGTGTTCTCCACTTATAGGGTTTAAACTAGAAGGAAACCTGCATAGGAAGGGAAAGCACAAAGGATGCTCACACCCGAACTACAGCTCTGGGGAAGAAACCCAACTGCATACACAGCTGAGAGGCTGAGAGCTGGGCTTGTTCAGCCTGGAGAAGGCTCTGGGGAGACCTTAGGGAGAGGGGCTTCCAGTGCCTAAAGGGAGTGACAACAATCTGTAGAGGGCATGTAGTGATGGAGCAAGGGAATGGCTTCAAATTGACACAGAGGAGATTTAGACCAGATATTAGGAAGCTCTTCCCTGTGAGGGTGCCCAGAGAAGCTGTGGCTGCCCCATCCCTGGCAGTGTTCAAGGACACAGGGGCTTGGAGCAGCTGCTCCAGTGGAAGGTGTCCCTGCCCATGGCAGGGGTTGGAGCTGGATAAGCTTCAAGGTCCCTTCCAACCCAAACCATTCCATGATTCTATCCTCATGCTACAGTGTGCTCATGATAAACATCCTTACGTTCCTCGGCGTAAAACCCAGGCGGGCACAGCACCACGCAGGTGCCCATCTGGTGATGGTAGAGGCTCCTCTTGCAGGCCGTGCACTGGGTCGGTCCCCTCCCCACGCAGCGCTCACAGCCCTTGTAGCACCGGCGGCACCTCCGGGCACCGTCGTCACCAAAGAACCCTGTGGGGCAGGAGCTCACACACATCCTGGGGAGGAACACAGAGGGTTCGGTCTGTGGTGCCAAGCTGGGCACCTGCAGGCAGTCAGGCATCATCCTCTCCCCTGCAGCTTCAGTGATTTGGGCTCATTTACTCCTTGTTCTTTATATTTAAGGTGCCTTGAATGTGCTGGCTCTATAATAAAGAGCTGGGGACTCTCGACCAGCAACCCTCACTATAAGTAAACTTTCCCTGTGCCAGCCCATGAGACTGAGAAGTGGAATCCCCAGAACTGATCTGGCACCTCAGTTACCTGCCCCTTGGGCATGGGTGACCTGAGCTGGTGAAGCTGATGCTTCATCCCCAGCATGAGTACATGGCCAAGGTCCTCCAGGGCTCTCCAGCTCTGTGTACCCCACCTCATACACCTCAATCCAGGACAGGGATCCCCACTCTGCCTCCTCCTCCCTCCCGGTTCTCTCTCATACTCTGCTTCCTCTGTGCAAACATCAATCACCCTTGTTGTGGTGTGAGCCTCAGGGACACCCACCACCCCTCACCTGCCGGTTTTCACACTGCCCAGGCTGTAGTGGATGCAGTTCAAGCACTGGTCGGCATTGGGGCCATCGCAGCCTTGATCGCCACACTCAGGGTGGCACGGACCTGGGGAGGGAGAGACTGGCTCAGCCGGAGCAGAGCTGAGCATCCCCCAGACCCCACTGACAGGATGCTCTGAGCACACCCTCTCATGACCCTATAGTGATGGATGGGAACCCTCCACCTGCCTTATCCTATATCTATTATCCTATAGATCTTATCTATTCTATGGAGCTGTGTGGCTTCGGGTGCTTGCCTCTCCTCCAGCTCCTCCTCCCAACATGATTCCCACACCAGCCATCCCCCAGCTGAGCACCCTGCTGCAGGAGCAGCTCTGAACAAAGGCCTGGACCCATTCCTTGAGGACCAGCAGCAGGGACACCCGCCCATGCCCGGGACGAGGTGGGCAGAGCAGCTTTTTTTACTCCTGGGATGGCTGCACCACCAATTTGTGGTGGGAACACTGGGACGGGGCCTTTTGCTACCTTCTAATTTCCCTGTCCTGCTGCCCCACGCCGGCCACAGGCACCGCTCCTCCCAGTCCACCCCAGCCCCCGGCAGGATCAGGCCTTGTGGCTCTCCCAGTGTATCCAGGTTTGTGTTTTCCCAGGTTATGTGGGGCTCACAGCACAGCGGCTCAGTCAGCACTTACCTGTGTACTCCTCCTCCTCCTCCGTCACCTCCACCTGACTCTGCAGGAATGCAGCTCTCGATGGCTCCATCTCCGATGCTGACACCTCCAGTGTCCTCCCGCGGGACTGGGAGCTGCCCTGGGGGGTGTAGGGGTGCTCGGCTGTCCCATAGAAGAGGAGGCTCCACTCCTTCAGCTTCCCTGTGGGGCAGGCACAACATCACCCATCCCACTCCCTGTTGGCTCCTTGCTGGGGACCCAGCTTTCAGAGAAGCAGGGTGAGGATGGACTGGACCATCAGGGCTTCCCCATCGGCATGTCAATGCAGAATCAACCAGCAAGAAAAGCTTGCAAGCCCCTGAGCTCCCACCCTGCACAACTGCAGCCGTTTGAGGCATCTATAAGGGTATTTTTATTCTATAGCTCATCTGATGGATCGCAGCATCACCACAGCCTCCACATCCAACACACAGAGAGAACCAGTAACTTGAAAAGCTCCATAATAAAGGTCTATTTCTGTCTGATAAAAGCCACTCAGCACACACTGGGTTATTTCCTGCTGCTGTTGCTCCAGCCATTCCTTTGCCTTACAGAACAATGGTCCGAGCTCTGCATCCCTTGGAACACCACGGGGGTCACCAGAGCCTGTATGGCACCCAGGAGCTGGGATGCCCTCACCAAGGTCCTCCCTGACCCATGCAGCTCTGGGGAGGGAGTCAGAAAACGCTGTTGCTTCTTTCCAATGCTGTTTCTCTTTCGATTCCCCATCAATACATTCAGCTCATGCCCATGCCATGCTTGGCTTTCACTCCCAACCTCTGCATTTCCAGGAAGGGCTTAACATTCCCACCAGCAAAGCCTTGGCTCTCCCAAAGGCCTGAGAAGGACCTACTTGCTGCAAGCAGCATGGAGGCTGTGAAGGGGTGAGCTGAGGTGGCATCAGCCAGGAAAGAGCTCAGACATGTGCCTCCACCAAGAGAATGTGGTTTGCTTTAAATCCAGGATGTCCCACATAGGGAAAGCCCTCGCTGCATGGGGCTGATGCTGGGGATGCAGCAGGGCCAGTGCCAGGACACCTATGGTGTTTATTTGGTAATGAATTAACCAATTCTACTAACATTTAATACCCCTTTCTTCTGCAGGCTGGGAACATCTTCCTTCATGTTCCCTTCTCCCCTCTGTGCTTCAAACCCGATGCAGCCCCTTTGAGGGGGTGACTGAACACGCTCGTTCCCATCTCCTTTTGCCAAGCCAGGTGAAGCCGAGCCTGGATGCCCACGAGGGGATCCGGAACACCCACCACAAACTGCAAACACAGGGGGAAAAGCAGCTCTGTGGGTGCTTTGCTGCTGCTCTCCGAGTTCAAAAGGCTTGGGGGTGAAGGCAGCAAACACAAACAGTCCCTGCACCATGAACCCCACCTGCACCTCCCACCAGAGATTCAAGTGGGAGAGGCTTTAATGTACCCCTGGCTTCCTATCAATGGCTGTGTGTATTCTAACACCCCCACAACACACATCAGCCCCAGGCAAGATGCTTCATGCCCTGCTGCCATCAGCAGTGAGGCGGCTTCCCCTTCCCATCGGGAACAGATCCCATCAGCCCGGCCCCTCTGCTGGGAAGGGGTCAGGGAGCAGGCGGCCAAGCCAGGAAGGGGACACAGCAGGGTTGGGGACCTGCTGAGCACAACCACCCCCTGCCAGCACAGTGGCAGCCCGGGCAGGGTGTCCATGGGTCTGTCTGTCCATCTGCAGCCTGTGGGGCATCGTCCCCTTGTGCTGTTGCACAAGCAGCCCACAGGCCAGATGTGCCAGCGGTGCAGCAAACCAAACAAACAACAATTACAGCGCTCGGGTTTCCTCCTTTTTGGCTCATTACGGTTTAATTTTGGAAACCTGGTGCTTGGGTTTGCTGAAAGCCATAAAACTCACAGCAAAAGTGACAGCCAAGCCAAGAAGCCTGCAAAGAGCTCTGGGGGCAAGGGGGACCAGTGGGTGCTGCAGGACATGGATGCTAAGGGGGAATCTTTACCTTGCACAGTGGGGTTGCGCACTTGGGATGGTGTGTCGTGGATCTCCAGGGTCCACTCCCCTGCTGCCTGCTCCCCCCAGCAGTGGACGGTCATGAATTCCCAGCCTTTGAACCCCTCGTTGGAGTGGTCAAACACCCTGCAATGATAATGCAGGAAACGTGACTTATTTAATGGGAAGACATAGATGGGGATGAAGGATTTTAGGCATCCTTGCATGCACCCACCCTTACCTGAAGCCCTCCTGCAGCTGAAACCAGAGCATGCCCCCTGCCTTCCCAAAACACCCATGGAAAAGTGCAGCAAATGCTGCCCATCCAAGCACCTGCTGCCTCCCCTCTGCTTTACCTGCGGGCAAGGAGCTGCGACCTGGTCCCTGCAGGAGAGATGAGGCTGATCTGGAGGTCTCCCCGGCGCGGGTGGGAGATGCTGAGCCTCACCACAACGTGCTCCAGGTAGAGCACGTGCTGGTCACGGTGCTCAGCACAGGCACTGCTGAGGGTGCTGGCACGCAGCACATGGTCTGCTCGGATGTACCTGCCAGGGATGGAGAGCATCGTATGGTCCACAGTGCTCCCAGTATCGTGGACACACAGTTATTGTTGAACCCGGTCTCTTACTGCTTCATGGCAAGAATCATCTCATCCTCCATTGCAGTACCATGTCCTAGCATGGAATTTGCTGAATTGCTCAATGGTAACGAGATGGGTTTGAGCTGCTGCTAAGATCTATGCCTTATGGGCTGCAAGGGCGCTTCTTTATTGTAATTATCAGTGCAGCGCTCCTCTCTGGGTTGTAATTAGTGTCTGTATCAGATAAATAGTTTCATGCACATACTTGGCTCCAAATTCATTCCTGCTTTGCATGCACAAGGAACTGCTTTGCTGATGAACAGCTCTCTTGCTCCACAGCCAGGCAATGGTAAACAAGGAGAGTCCATGTGGTCATATCCCTGATCCCACCCTTCAACCTAGCAAGGACAAACCTAAGCTGGTTTGAACCCGAAGCCAAACTCAAAGAGACCCCAGGCACTGGATATCTGCAAAGCCTTGCACAAAGCACCAGGTTTTGATGTCTTCCATCAAGATGAGATCTTTGAGGGAGGAGGGACCAACACATCTGCTCCTGTAGGACCCAGTGGGCAAAGTGGTTTTGGTCTCTCACCATCAGCCCTCAAAAATCCCCTGTTAGTCACCAGTCTGGGAAGCAAAAGCATGCAAAAGGGCAAAAATAAATCCTTTGCTGTCAAAGCTGATCCCAGAGGGGCTCCATGGGACCTGCTCCTCACCAAACCATAGGCACAGACCCCAGATGGGCACTTCTGGGTCAGTAACCAACAATGCAGGTCACTCTGACTGTAAAACCCATGAACATCACCTCGCCTGCACATGGACCCATCCCAGCCACCGCAGCTCCTGATCTCCCTTTCCAAATGGGAATCAGTGGCTGAGCCTTTGCACTGCAAGAGCCAGACCCACCAAAGCTCCTTCCCAGTGGCTGCATGCCCTGGGAGAGCTCCCATCCCACAACACTCACTTGGGCACCCGGTCCAGGCTTCCCACACAGACGTGCTGGGGAGGAACCGTCTTCCACTTCTTGGCTTCCACCACAATAGCATCTGCATCCACCAGACCGAAGCCATATAGATGGCTAACTGGAAAGAGAGAAGACTCAGAAACCCACTGCCTGCCAAGCAAGGATCAGGAGCTCCTCAGTGCTTGGTGGAGCATCCTCTGACCACCAGGAAGGTGCAGAGTTGACCCTGTCGAGGTACGAGATACCCCAAAATACACAGAGCTTATCACCCTCCCCAGACTGCACCCCAAACCCACACTGGCACCATGGAAATCCCATTTCTGAGAGCAGCCCACTGAAAGGAGCAGGCAATGCTGCAGCTCAGGACAGCACCCACCAAACAGGGCTCCCAACCATCCATCAAACAAGGCTTTCAAGCATCTTGCCCAACAAATTACTGCCCTCTCCTCCCTCTGCTCAACACCTTCATGGCAGGAGCACCCAAAGCAGCTGACAGAGACCATTCATGGTGAACACTCCCATGAATGAAGCCCTGGGGACCTTTATCTCCCCATCTCACCACGCCACCTCCCCACCATAGCCCCTCACCTTTGTGCCCTGCACCATTGGTCTTCCAGTCTGCCGCTCGCAGATGCACTGGCCGCGAGGTTTTGACCAGTAGATGCTGGACATCCCTCCAGGTGAGCATGGGGCTGCAATGACACATAGCTCATGGGATGGCTCCCATGCAGCAGCAGGGATCCCCACTGGGTTAACCCCCCCAAAACCCTCTTCTTTCTTGCTCCAAAAGAACATGAACTGATGATTTAGATGTTGTTGCCCTGCCTGGGGTTGGCCATCATGGGGTGATGCAGGGAGGGATGCCACATGCCCACAGGCATTGCAGGGTTTATACCTGACCAAAGCTAAGTAGCTTTGGCTGCCTCATGCTCTGAGGTATAACTGGAGCAAATCTAGAAGGTTTTCCCTATTTTCTTGCAGGAGATTGGGAATGAAGCACATCCCAAGGCATGGCACCAGGCTCGGCACCTCCCTGATACACAACACTGAGCAAACTTCCCCATTCCAGGAATTACAGCAAAAATTGCCTGGCAAAAACCCTTAGATTCCTCATTTAAGAGGAAAACGAAACCCAAAGTGTTTCCAACCCCCCTGCTAGACTGGGTTCATGTGAGGTTTGCAGGTTCAGGGTGCTGGACACTGAACACTGTGTGTGTTTTGTGCCTCCCCATCCCAAGACCCCATCCCAGGGATATTGCTGCAGAATTTCCCCCTCTTTCCTCATGCTCAGCTCTCCAGCATCACCAGCTGGGATTTATATTGATCTCGAGCAACATTTAAGACAAGAAATCCAATCTATTCCTTCTTGTCATAATGGAACACCCGAGCACCAAGCTCTGGTACTTAATGTTGCGTTTTATGCCTCAGCTAAACAATCTGAACATCACATCAAAAGCTCATCATATCTTTGCAATGGAAACAGCATCTCTGGAATCATGCTCACGTGAGCTGGGAACTGGGATTAAACCGGAGGAGAGGGACTGGAGCCGACCTGCTGCAATCACAATCCCTGAACGTGAGCACAGCGCTGCCCTGGGGCTTATTCCCAGCCTTATTTTTAGTTCCACCCCATCAAAGTAATAATAATCCCATTTTATTGAAGATAAAGATGCTCCATGAAGCAACATGGGGATGCTCCTGGGCAGGGGGACCGCAATGAGACCAGGATGGGGACAAGAGTCAAAGAGCAGCTTGTTTGAACTGGGGAGTGTGTCTCTGCCAGTCACACCATGTGGATTTTTGACATGATCCAAAAGCAGCCCTTTTCCCCCCAGAAAGGAAACCCTTGCTGAAAACCATCACTTCTACTGACATTTTCCATTTCCTTGATGTTTTCTGACATTTTTCTCCCAGGAAGTGTTTATAAAGCTCCTGCTGGAGCCAGCTGTCAGCAGTTTCAACGCATCAGATGAGAAGCCTGCCTTAATCTCACCAACCCCAACTCCTCAACACACAACAGCAAGTGAAGAATTAGCTCAATAAAGCACCTGCAGGAAGATTAGATGCAAAACAACAACGCTGCATCAAACCTTGCCAAAAGGAGCTCTTCGGAACAACTCTGCCCCATTTTGAGTCCCTCCAGAGGTTAAAACCCCAACTCCTGTTTCTGGCTTTGCTTACCAGGTATTAAACACGAGGGCATTTCCCTTTAACCATAAGGTTACACTTACTTTGCCTCCAAAGCCAAGGCAATGATGCCTGCGACCATAGGTGCGGATACGGAGGTGCCGGTGTGCCCATCGGTGCAGCGGTGCCGGAGGTCTGTGGTGACCTGTGGAGACAGGAGCTGCAGCATCCCTGCTTCCAAAGACGCTCCCAGCATGGATTATCCCCCATTGAGCACCCAGGTTTGCTTGGGATGCTGTCAGCTGGTACCCAACCCTGCCATGGCCCCTGTGCCATCAAGGTGGTAGAGCCCCCCTAAAAAGGGCTGCAGATAGATTTGGCACATGAGAATACATTTCCCTTTGCTCAAAGGTACAAAAACTATTTGGAAAATGGGGAAAAAATGTCAATTTAGCTGTGGATCAGCTGGGGAAAAGGCATGGATGGAGCAGTGAACTGGGCAGAGCTGCTGTGGGTATGTGCCTGTGGGTGCATGTTGCACTGGGCCTTATTACTTTAGTATTACTTTATTACCAGTTACCCCAAAGCTCCATCTCCTGCTGTTCTGCAAGGATTTCCATTTGCATGGGAAGAAAAAGGGGGAAAAAAGCCATTTCCAGCTTTCATTTCAGGACAGAGCTTGATGCTCGGGTACCAAAGGCTCTGAGGGAGGAGGTGGGCAAAGAGATGCTCCATCGGTTACCTTTGCTAAAGGCTCCTGGGTTTGGAGTTAACCTGGTGATTCCTGAAGGACGGAGAAGCCCCCATCTTCTCCGCAAGGTACCCCTGGACGGTGCTTTATTGCCCATCAGTGCTTCAGCAGCACTGGATTGGTGCTGGCCTCAGCCATGCAAATGCTCCCGAGCACCATATAAATGGTCCTTGGTTTTCTGGCTGAAAATGAATCTTTATGGGGCACAAACGAAACAATTTACCTGGAAAAAAATCCACTTTTTTTTGCCAAAAACCTTATTTGGGTGGAAAATTCCGCCCAGTTTGGTTTTGGTGCTGTGCTGGTGGCTGATGTTTTATAGCCTGAGGTACAGGTGATGCACTGGAATGCCAGCAGCGAAAGGCCTTGCTGTGAGGAGACCACAGCATGTGTTGGGACAGAGCAAACATAGGCTGGGCAGCAGGGAAAACAGACTGATCCACACATGCAGATGCTTTCAAGGGAATTCCTGGGCTCCAAACATTCTCTGTTCCCTGTCTGGGGCTTCCACATCCCTGCCAAAACACCTCCATCCTCACTCTTTTTGCTCTCTCAGACTAAAAAAACCTCAAAATTCCCTTATTTATTGAAAGCAAAGAACAGTGACCAAGTACTTTGGGGAACAGGTTGATATTTGCATGGGTATTCTCACAAACCTCCAGTCCTTTCACCCCTTTCCCATGGACAACATCCCCCAACCACATCCCCTATCACTTCCCAGGGACCACAGCAATATCAGACCCCCCATAAAGAAACACAAGCAAAACCCACTGCAGGTCTAAGAGCTCTTCCAACGAGCCATCATCCAGCCCAGCCACGCAGAAAACATCCAGGGAATGTTGAACATTGGGATGAAACTCACTATTTTCCGCTCATAGAAAGCCCCACTGCTGTAGGTGGTGGCCAGGGTGGAAGCACACTCCTCCAGGTACCAGGGCTTGTAGCCGTTCTCGGTGGTGCTGCTGATGGAGATGGTGTAGATGCTGTTGGTGTAGCCATCACAGGAGCAGTAATCGCCCTCTCTGCCACCATTCCCAGATGCCCAGACAAAGATGGACCCCAATCCCCTGCGGCCCTGCAAGGAGAGAGGGGACAGATGTGAGAGGAGGGGTTTGTGCAGGAGGAGAGGTCATTGTGGCATGGGGGATTGGGGGCAGCCCCTCCAGCATTGGGATGCTGTTGGTAAGCCTGACTTTGGGGTCTGGACATGGGGTTTGGTTACAGTGGAAGGACGGGTCCCATCCTGCCCAGTGCTCAGCCACCTGGAGCAGGTCCCACAGATGTGCCCCTCGGCTTGCCCAGCCCCAGTTTGACAGCCAGTGACTCCCTGTGAGGATGGGAGAGCCTCTAGTAATGGGGGTTTTGACATCTATAGGTTTTCCTGGGGGAAAACATCCCCTGGACCCGATGGTAACACACAGCATGGGATACATGGGATCACCCTGTGAGAGGAACTGGCAGGGGTACCCCCAAACCCCACATCTCCCTTGCCCCAAGCCCACAAACCCCTTATGAACCCATCTAACCCACCAGAAACCTTCCCCCAGCCTCACTTTTAGGTTCCTTTTGTTTTCCTCTCTTTAATTCCCAGCCTCTTTTCCCCTCCCCATCACTTGGCAGGAACATCAGATGGAGCCGTCCCCACCGGCTACAGCTGCAGCATCCCACCGGGAAGTGGGGGGGGGCAGGAGGCACCCAGACCTCCCCGGAGCAGAGGGAAAATCCCGCCCGGCAGCACCAGCCACACTGCCAACAAGGGGCCCCATGTGAAGCCAACAGTGGTGGGGTGAACCCCACTCACCCCTCCATCCAAACCACTGTGGGACACCCAGGAATAATGCGGCTCCATTGGGATTCATGGTCCCAAGGAAGGATTTTTGGTGACCTGAAGGAGTTTGGGGCAGGAAATGAAGAGGCTGGTTTGCTTCCATGCCCTGTAAGGCAGGGATCTCCGGGGAGGGAATGGTGCTGCAGGGCTTGGCAGGGGATGGAAGCATCCGTCATGGAGCAGCCCCATCCTCCCCATGGCTACTGCTGCCACGGAGGGATTTGGGCGCTAGCCTGGGCAGATCTGGTGTTTATCTCCCTCCCACTGCTCTGCGGTGGCTTCCTCAGCACAAACAAGGGGGAAGAAAGGGAAAAGAGCAGCTTTGCATGGCAGGAATCCACTGGGATGTACTGGGGGGGTCAAGCACCGGAGGGGAGAGGGATGGTTTATTGCCTGTCTCACCCTCCTCCTGGAGCAGAGGCTCTGAACTGAGCCTGCCCCTGGACACAGGGGCTAAGTCAGGCTCTTCCCTCACTTTATGGAAGCTTTCATTATCAGGGCTGCCTCCCAGCCCAGCTGGGAGGGTGTTTCCCTCCCCGAGGTCAGTAGAGCTGTCTGAGCTCTGCAAGGAGAACTGCAATGGCAACAGGAACCACTGCCCTGCCCCACATCACACAGAGCTCGACCCAGCTCGCCTGTCACCAAGCCTGCTGCTGGCACCTCCAGGCTGCTTTCCAGGCTTTCCTGGACCTCGGAGGCAGCAGTATCCCAACCCAGTGCTCGGCACAGCAGGGGTTGTCCAGCTCTACGCTACTAAAATCCACCCATCTCCAAGGATGACCCCAGCTGCATCCAGCACAGGCTTTCCTAATTCACTACCTGGAGGAATAAAACTAGGCACCGGTTGCTGAAGGTGGGCAGAGACATAGCAGTGATTTCAATTGGGATCAGACACAGAGCCCAGACCTCGCTTACATCCCACACCCAGAGCATTGCAGCCGCAGATGCCAAGGCTGCTTGATCCCAGTCCAAACCTGCTTCCCCATGATGCCCAGGCAGGGCTGCACTGGAGGGAAGTGTGTTCAGAGCCAGCAGTGTTGCACGAGGACACAGACAGGCACATAAATGACACTACAGCAATGCACACCCAACACATGGTAGCACTTCCCAGTGGAGCAAGAGCTCACCACACATTACATACAACCCCCTTGGACTGCAGAAGATCACCCTTTCCTCCCAAATGATTATCAATATTCCCACAAGCAGATCCCAGACATCCAACTTCTTCATCTGCCACCTTCCTAGTGAAGGGCTCCTGGCTGCTATAAAACCTGGATCTGGGCATCATTTAAACCACTGAATCCCTCCCTGTCCAAGGCTGGGGCTGATCCTGCTCACCCAGCAGCACATCAGTCGGATGCAGGATGCACAGCATCTCCCTGCTTCTGCAGCAGGGCTTTGGTGTTTGCCCAACGGCATTCCATGAGAGCCCAGGATAAATATCCCCTCGTTAGCTCAGGAACTAATAAGGTGTGGCTGGAGGAGCGAGAAACAAGAAGATGAATTACCCCAGCGCAAGCCTATTGCTAATAGATAAAGGTTATTTTAATGTTTCCATTAAAAACTCAATTTTAAGGATTTATAACTTGCTTAGAGCCGTTTGCATGGGCTAAAGGTGGCTGCTAAACATCTGCCTGCAGCTCCTCTCATCATTTAAGGAGAAGCTGGCAGTTAGGATCTGTGCATGAGGAATAGTGGGTACCACAAACACGGGTGGCAATGGGGGGACAGAGCCGGATACCCCTTGGGAGACAGAAGCAAGCATCCCAGAGCAGTAGGGCCGTGCTGGGCCAGGACCCCACTGCCTCTCATTTGCTCCCACATGGAAAAATAAGGTTTAAAAAGCAGCTTTTTTCCCCATATTTACACGGCGTGAACTCAAGGCACTTCAATGGGAACCTCGGCCTCACCGCCCCGGCAGGAAATCAAGTAAATAGTGGGAAAACCACTCCACCCTATTTATAGATAACACGCAGGCTGCATTGCCCAGCCCGAGAAGAGGCAGCAGGGGCAGGAGGGAGGCAAGGAGGGAAAAGGGGGGCTCAAAGCACAGCCTGAACCCCAGTATCACTGGGGACACCCATTGCAGAGCCCTGAGCTGCTCCAACGCTTACCCACAGCACCCACTGGGCTGCCAAGAAAGGACTTTTCCCAATGGTTTTAGCCAATATTGAGCATTTTTTAACGCACCCAAAAAGAGAAGAGGGGTGGGAAGGTTGGAGCATCCCCAGTGGGGACTGACAGCTCCCATCACAGCGGCTGAAGCCTCTCGCTGGAGGGCTTGAGGGACAACTACCTGAATTCCTCCTGTGTCCCTGTGATGGGACCCCCATGTCCCCCCAGTCATGACTCGTTCTGGGTGGAAAACCAGGGAAAGGCTTGGTGTGATGGAGACCCTGGGAGCAGACACAGGCAGCCTGGGGAGGGTGAAGGATGGGAGATGGAGATGCCAGCATCCTCATGCCAGCACCCAGGTGCACATTTCAAGGTGCAAAATCACCCTCTCCCCCCACCCCAAACCCCACTTTGGGTTTCTCAGCCCGGCAGAGCCTCACAACTCAACCTGGGGGCCCTCAACTCAACCTCCCACAACCACCCTCATCCATACAATCCACCGGAGCCAGGGAAAGCAAAGGGAACATCAGGATGATTCGCATCCCCCCCACCCCAGCCCTAGCATCAGCTCGGGGGGCCCCAAGCCAGACCCCAGGCCAGCCATGGCCAAGGCACGTGTTATTCCCCATGGGGAAGGGGAAAGAGGGCGAGCGCGTCTGTGCGCTGCGGGATCCACACCTTTTTAATGCCATGCTCAAAAGCCTGTTTGGCCAATAGACCAGGTCCATCAACTGTCTTCCCATCATCATCTGGCCCCCAGCTCGCGCTGTAAATGTCAATGTAATCGGGTCTGATGCCAAGCGACTTCGCTTCAACAACATCTGTTACATCGCCATCTAACATACGAATGCCTAAAAGCACAAAAACATCAGACATTAGGGCTTAATGGCTTGGATGAAAGTGCGAGGATTGCAATCAAAGGGCTTTGTTAACGGCAGCATGGCTCAGGCGAGCCTGGAATCGCTTCAACCCCTGTCCCTGCACACTGATGAGCCCGGCAGTGGGATGCTGGGGAGCTATTCTGGATGGTTTTCCATGCTGCTGGCTTATGGCAAGGGATGGGGAGGGAGGGATCAAATCCACTTCCCTCCATCAGTGGGAATTGGGTGGTGGGAACAGTGCTGAGCTCCCCAGCAGCAAAATCCACCCACTAAAACCCTTTCCCCCCTGCTTTAAATGAGCTAACTCATTTCTCTACCTGGAAGATAACAGTGTTTCCTAGTGCTCAGAGCCACCCAGCTTCAGGCACATCGGGATGAAGGTGCTTCCCGGGAGTGGGAATGACTGTGAACATGACTGTAAACATCCCTGAACCCCATCACTGCCCCAGTGATGCCAGTGGAGCCCAGGAAGGGGAGAAGCGCTACAGGAGCCCCAGACTGAAGCTTACACAGCCAAAATCACATCCAGGACCCCAACCCATGGCAGATCGACGATGCCACCTGGGATAACCACACCTGCACACCCCAACTGCTGCAATAGGGGGGTTACAACCTCCTGCACTCCCCATCACCCTTTCCCTACCGCATTTCCCCCTCCATACAGCAGACAGAAGGTGCCAGGTACCCCAAAAGGCTGCCCAAACCCAGCTCTTCCAGGAAAAGGGATGCTGGAAGTTTCAGCATTGCCCTTTGCAGCCAGGGAGAGTCCAGTTCATCAAAATGCATTTCCCCTTCCACATGTACTCCTCTCAAAGCAAACAAATGCAGGCAGATGTCATTCCAGCTGCAGCTGTGCTCTGGACACCAGTCAACTCAAACATCTCCTTCCGACCCTGTCCCCTACCAGCCAAAAACAAGCTCAGAAATACATAACCAGGGAGCAGAGCAGCTCCCAAGAAACTTCCTCCCTTTGTCATGTTAACGTGGAAAGATGAGGAGAAGGGCTGAGGAGCTGAGCCTGGGGTCTGAGCCACACTTGGCTGTGGCACAGCAAGCAAACCCAGCTCAGGGATGGTCTGTCATGCTTGCTAAACTCACCAGCAAGCCCAAAGTCAGTTTAAAGTCAGCCCAAAGTTAACTTGAAGTCAACCCAAAATCAGTGCAAAGTCAGCCCAAAACAGCCTAAAGTCAACCCAAAGTTAGCCCAAAGTCAAGTCATAGTCAACCTAAAGGTGCCCAAAGTCAGCCCAACGCCAACCCAAAGCCAGCCCAAATCTAGCTCAAAGTCAATCCAAGGTAACCCAAAATGAACCCAAAGCCAAGCCAAAGCCAGCCCATAGACAACCCCCCATGGTGTTGGAACCCCCCTGTTAAACAATGGGAGCACAGGAGGGAGTAGGGAAGGATGCTGCAGAACAACTGAGCTCTTTGCCACGCAGGGAGCAAGAGCAGCCTCTAAAGCAAGCATTTAAGGAGAGGGGAAATGAGGAGGAGGAGGAGGAGGAGGAGAAGGAGGAGGAGGAGGAGGAATGGCCCTCTCTGTTTCCTGAGCAGCAATGTATTTTGCCCGGAGCAAATGAAAAGCAATGCAAGAGCGCTGAAGAGCAGGCAGTGAAATGAGGTGGTAGCTCTCAGAGGGTGACAAATAGGCTTCCTCAACACGTAGTGCTCATTAATCGCTGCTTTATTTGTGTTATCCATCTAAAATCACTCTCTCTGCAGCTATAGTGTGTTTTCCTCTATGATCCCAGGCTTGATAACGGCTACAGATGTTATTCTTCCCCTCTGCCTGCTCACGCTGTGGGAAGCCCTGTGCCCTGTGCCTTGTCTTGCTCAGCACCCCCCAGTGCACCCCCAAGCACTCGTTAAAGGAAGCAGATTAAAACAAGACCCATAAGTCGTTATAAAGCCAACAAGTGATGCTCATCTCCAGGGCTGCTGCAGGGAAATGGGCTTCAAAAGGAGCATGAAGGCAATGGTCTGATCCTGCAGGATGTGATCTGCCTTAAACCCTGTGAGAGCTTTGCCTTGCTCTGCTGCTGCTTGGGGCCATCCTACATAGAGATGGATGGGATGGGATGGGATGCGGTGGGATGGGATGCTGTGGGATGGGATGGGATGCTGTGCCACAGCATTTATAGCCCCTACCATTCCCCCATCATCCCCTCTGGAGTTATTTCTTCCCTATGGGGATTTTCCCAGCACAGGGAACTGCTGAAGGTGCTTGGCCAGGAGCAGGACCCCCTTTGTGCATTGCTCCTGTGCAGACACAACCCTAATAAAGCCAAGAGAAGGAATTGAGCCCCAAATCCTCCCATGTGCATTGCAGTCCATGTTCCCAACAGAGACTTCTCCCAGCACTGGGATGGGTGGTGGCAGAGGTTGCAGTAAAAGCCCCTCTCCTATTCCAACCATGCCTGGGATGGAGCTAAAGCCCCCAGGGATGACCCAGCTCCAGGCATTTGTACCCTATATGATGGGACACAGCACTCCCAACCCAACACCCCCATCTCCCTGGTGGGTGCTGCACCAGCTCAAACCAGCTTCCAAAACAGCTGGGCTAATGCAGATAAGCTCTGATGGTGCTAATTGCCATCCAGTTTGGTCATAAACATTCATTTGCTTCCCAAGCATCATGTTATTTGAGGGACCATGAAAGGTCCCCCTATTGCACACAGCTCCAGCCCCACATCTCCTTGGTTTTCCCATAAAGGTGTTTTGGGGTTCCCCCAGACCCCCCTATCTGAGCAGCTCATCCACACACATATAACCTCCCAAACAACCAATTCCAGCTCTGAAGCTAAACCAGCACCACCAACCATAGCAAATGAGGCCACCCCAAAGACAACCCTCCCCAGAGCAGCCATGGACTTGTGGGGTGAAACCACCACATCCTCAATCCATGTGCATCCTAACGGCAAGGATGCAACCCAAGCAGAGGGTTTCCACCCCGGAACACACCAAGCTGAGGTCTCCTGCATCCCACATCACCCATCCTCCCCCAGTCCCCCTGGAGCTCCTGCATCCAGGGCACCAAGAGGACTCTCTCCTGGTGATGCTTGGGGGAACAGCATCCCACCACCCTCCCATTGGCATAGCCAGGGTGGCCGTGGTCCATCAGGAGGGACAGTGAAGGGCAGGGGAGCTGTGGGCAGGCGCCAGCCTCACCTCCGATGCGCGCGTTGTAGGCGATGCCCACGATGCAGTAGGAGTTGTTTGCTGCTGCTGCCACCTCCCCTGCACAGCGAGTGCCATGTCTGCAATGAGAAACCCCATGAGCTGATGTCCCATGGCAAGGGGTCCCTCCAGACACCCCCCATCCAGCCCAATGGTTGGAGCAGGAATAAAGTGCCCCAAGAGCTGAAAACCCCCATCCAAAACCAAGGGTTAGGGATGGAGGAAACTAACACAGGAAGCGATTTGCTGTTTGCTTTTCACACCTAGATGTGATTTGCTCTTTGTATTCCCACCAGGTGCCCATCCGGCTTTAACTGAAGCCCAGGGAGTGCATCCCAGCTTTGACATTTGCCACCCAACCCAACTCAATGGTTTAACCCCTGCCCACAGCAAGGACCCCCCCTGGTGCTGTCATTCAGTGGCTATGGGGTTCCTTAGCAGTTGGTGTGGTTGCCATGGGCTGGATTCCCATTAAATGCAATGACTGCAAAGCCCATAACGCAGCATCCTCTGCAGTGCTGGGGATGGGGCAAGGCCATGGACCTGGAAGACACCCCATTAGGGACACCTAGCCCCGGGGACCCGAGCACACCCCATCCATGCAGACACCAGCTCCATGGCAAGTAGCATCACATACTTATTCTCATTGCTGGCATCGTAGCGTGGAGTTGGGTCGTGGTCATTCCCATTGACATCATAGCTTGCAAGAGGGTCCTGAAAACACGTTGTCACCATTAGATTTGACTTACAACACAACATGGGACAAAGTGGTCTCAGCATCACCACAGTCCTGCTTCTGCCATAGCCAGTGGGGTGGCAATAGAACTGAGCAGGGCAGAAAAAGCCATTTCCCTCTTAGTTACTCAGGACAAATAACTTTGGGCTGCAGCCCTGAGTGTCCCCCAGGGGAAACATCCCATTACCTGAGGAACAGCCCCTCCAAACCCCAAACCCTGCTGGGTCCCAGACCACTCCACACCCCCCCACATCCATTTGAGCTGGGGCTGAGCAGATTCACGTGTGTTTTTGGCTCTGCCTTGGCGAGCCGGAGGGAGGAGGCTGCTTCCCAGGCAGCTGCAAAGGGAGTTTCCCCAAACCTTGTCTAAAAACCTCATTTCCTACTTAAAAACATCTTGTGCATGTTCTAAAATCCCTTTCCTCCCCATCTGCCAGTGCACGGAATGAGCTGTGTTTATACACATCACTGCTCCATAGATCAGTTCACTGCACCCCCGGCCCATGCACCCCAGCTCACATAGTTCTGCAGGAGGTCGGGGTGGTTCCTCTCTATGCCGTCGTCCAGGATGGTGATCACCACGTTCTTGCCGGTGTAGCCCCTCTGCCAGGCTGCCAGGATGTTCATCTCCGACCGGCAGCGGCTGCCTTTGTCACTGCAGTGCTGCAGGGGGAAAACACAGCTGCAGGAGGGCTGCGGCCCTGGGTCTGCCCATCAGCCAGCAGCCGGGCTGGGAGCCCATTTAATCAACCAGAAAGTACATTTACATCCCATCCCCTGCCATATAACTTGTAGATTTGTTGCAACTTTACTCCACTGCTCAAAGCCATCCGGCAGCCGTTAATCCAGGCAATGCTATCTCCCTATTATTGTTTTCCTCTCCCATTTCCCAGACCGTGGGCTCTTTGGTTCTGAAGTGCTCGTTTCCTTTCTGTGCTTCATTTTTAAATGAATTTCCCCATCAAACACAGATCGATGAAGCAGGCAGGAGAAAAATGATATTGCACATCCACGATTGCAGCTCTTGGGCTCCTGAGCCTCTGCTGTGCACATCATAGCATGGGGCTGCTAATGATGGTGAAGCCCTTCAAACCGGACTCCTCCATGTATTAATTTACCATTTCAAAACCCTGCTGCCAAGCACATTTGCTGATATTAGGCTGTTTCAGTGAAGATTGATACCCACCAGGTACCACATGTTGGGCCACACTGGGTCATTGAAGGGCAAGGCATGCGGCTCGCCTCGGACCTGCCTCTTCACCCGCCGCTTCACCTCCTGCTGCTGCAGCCAGTCCACCTGCGAGCAGAGATGTGGGTCAGCATCAGCACTGAAATGGGATGAGGGATGCAGGAGCAGCACAAATCACAGCCTGGACCCATCCCAGCATCACCCCATGCTCCAGCAAACCCCCGTCTCCTTGGCCAGGGTTGGTTGCAGAGATAGCAGCTCCTTTCGGGACAGAAAGGATGGATGGGAGATGGACAGGGCAAGTCCAGCTCTCTGTGGCCTCCGAGCCAGGGATCAGATTCCTCTCCCAGTGCAGCAAAACCCTGAGCATAAACAATGTCCCCTCCAAGCACATGCCTGAACCCCCACCCTGGCTTAACAGAGCTCTGAAGCACACACTGAAGTCCCAATGGAGACAAGCCACATGCTTCAGTGGTTACTCAAAGTGCTGGAGAAGACTCGGGTGCTTGGCTTGGTTTTGGGGCTGATCCTTCCCCCCCGGCCAGGAGGCACCAGGAGCAGCTCAGCCCCAACACTTCACTGCTCAGCTCCAGGGCTGCTCATCCTTCAGGCTCCTCCTGATGGAGCAATGTAAGTGGGGGAGCTTTACCCAAGCACAACCCATGCTTCCCAAATCCATGGGATGACCACAGGCTGTGGCAGCTCCTAAGGGATGTGGCCAGCTCCAGAGAGGCATTTCTGGCACCAGCTGAGGACGAGGTAACCTTGGGGCTGACCACTCTGACATGTGTTTGCATTGCAGTGGGGCATGACACACAAAGACATCAAATGGGAAATGAGCCGGAAAAGGCCAGGATTGGGAAACACCAGTGTTTGTTTGGCTGGGAGCTGCCTACAGTGCCAGCTCAGGAGCAACCACATCCTGTCCTTGGTGAGCATTCCCCCCCCCAGGCCAATCATTGCCCACTGTCCTGCCTTCAGGATGGAGATGAAACCCAGGCCTCCCAAAACCAGGTTATAAACCTAATTCATAGACCAAATCCTTACACATCCTTATAGTGGAGGGAGAAGGAAGCACTGGGCAATGAGCCGGGATGGCTCTGCAGCACATCCCTCCTCCCCAGGCGCTTTCTACCCAGCATCTCAGTCTCTTTTGGGAACAGCAGAGCTGCTTGTGGGGACTTTTCTATTCCTGCGAGCAGGAATTCATAAGGAAAAGAATAAAACTCCAAAATGCAAGTTTTTGTTGGGCTGGTTTGTGTAAAACCACCTTCCTCTTGCGCGGTTTATGGCTTGCTGCTCGGATGGAGGTGGATGGGGAGCTTGTGCCTATCAGGAAGCCGACAGCTTCCAGCCTGGAGCCTGGGATTTAAACACATTTTTAAAGCAATAAAACCACCCAACAAACACTGAAAGGAAGGAATATATCTATTTCCTAGGAAAATGAGGTTCCAGGCTGCCTGCACTGCCAGCAGCACGCTGCTCTGCTTTACAGGGAGGAATTCAGGCACTGGAAGCAAAAATACAACTTCATGGTCTGGTTAAAAATACCCCAAACATTCAACAGAGGATGTGGCCCAAATACCCAGCTTCTCTCCTTAAAGCAGCTCTCCTTGGCAGTGGTACCATGGGTCCTGCTGGCCAAGCCGCAGCTATCGCCTTTCCCTGCGGCTTTGCTGGATGCAGGGATCAGTATGGGATTGCACAGGGCTTTGCCAGGGGCTGTGCTGCTTCATGGAGACACCTTCATCTTCAGCAGGCTCCTGATGGATCCCAGCGCTGCCAGGTTCAGGATTCTTGTGTGGACACAGAAATCAGCATTTCAATAGCAGTGATTTCAAGGGGGATTTGCTAAATCCATGTGGTTGGGGTGTGGAGACAAAGGGTGAGCAGGAAGGAGCCTGAGGCATCCCTGCAACAGCTCCTGGAGCTTGGGAGACTGGGATCGGCTTCCATTACCCATCCAGGGAGGGAAAAGCTCAGAACTCCCTGCTCCAACCTCACTTAGCAATAACAAGGCCTCAGTGAGCAGTACCAAAGGACCCTGTGAGGAGGCATCACCAAGCAGAACCCCTTGGCCTTGCTGGAAACAGAGGGGCAGCTTTGGATGCTCCCCCTTGCTTTGGGGTAAGGGAGCTCCAGGGTAGCTCCATCAAACATGAAGCCAGCACAGGGGAGGATGCAGCTCCTTGTGCAGCCTCAGGAAAGTAATAGCTGCATTTATTCCAGTGGATGTGCAAGAATAAAAGCAGGGATCCAGGACAAACAGGATGACTCCAGCATGGGTTGGCCATAAAGCACAGCAGAAATAAGCTGGGTTGGGTTCATTGTGCTCCAGTGCTTGGCCAGAGGCACCCTCAATGGGGATGAAGGAGGTAGGATTAAGAGGGAGACTGAGCTGAGCTCTTAGGCAGAAGCTCTTCCCTGTGAGGGTGCTGAGGCACTGGCACAGGGTGCCCAGAGAAGCTGTGGCTGCCCCATCCCTGGCAGTGTTCAAGGCCACATTGGAACTTGGCTTTGAGGTCCCTTCCAACCCAAATCCTTCCATAGATCAGGAGCAGATGCTGCAGCTCAAGCCAAGGACCAACAGGAGCATCCCATGGAGCCAGGAAAGTTTACATGGATGAGAGCTGCAAGTAGAACCCATAAGAGGACATGACCCCTCTCCCTACCCCAGTGCTCCCCACATGGCTGCATTTGCCACATCCTTCCTCCCTTTCCATCACTTGGCTCACATCAGCCGCAAACAGAGCAGCCCCCAGCCATGGGGTCCCTTGGAGCAAGAGCAGAGTGGTCCCACAAGGACCAGAGCCCTGGATGCTGCCCCGTGTTCACTGGTCTCCCTTTCCCCAGCCACCCGCACCCTTGGGATGCGGGGCTTGCCCATGGTCCTGCTGCTGGACCCTGTGAGCCCCCATGGCAGAGCAGGCTGGAAACAACACACTGGAAACAATAGCCCCTGGAAGGCACGAACCACCCAACATCTGCAAACCATTGGATTTGCTGATTCTGACGGATTTCTGCAAGATTTGTTTCAATTTGCACTATTCCAGTTCTGTTTCATGCCTCGAGGTGAAGTTTTCCTGCATTGCACAGGCTAAGCCGGTGCAATTCGAATACCAAGACACCTCCGAAAGGATCTGCAAATGTCCCTGTCCCTCTCCCATGTGAAATGAATGCCAAAAGGTCCTGAACTCCAAGTGATAAACAAGGATTAAGAGAACAAGAGTTAATGGCTTGCAGTCCATAGAGCAAGGCAAGGTAAATGTTAATAAGACTAAAAGGCAATTGATAGGGTTTGCATTACAAATAGACTCATTTAAATGGAGCCATCGAGTTCAATTCCTCCCTTGCTGGGATGCCTGCACCTCCCCAAGGGCAAAGAGCTTGAATGAGAGCCCAGCAGGATTCCAGGGCACCCACAGTCCCCTCACTGTTGTTTCCCCCATGGGGACCCAGCCCCGTGTGTGCTCCTCAGAGATGTGCTAATACATCCCAGCAGCTCTGTGGGCAGCAGGGCTGGTGTGGGTATGGAGAGACCCAGATGGGACCGGTTGTGCTGAGTGGGTTGGGAATGCCTTGGGAAACAGCATCCCAAAGGTGAACAGGAGCACCCCAAGGGTGGCCGGGCACCGGTGCAAGCACCAGCACTGCAATGGTTCCTTCTGTATTGGTGGCCCCCTCTCCCCACACAAGAACCCTTCCCCTGTCCTGCCCTGCTTACCTTACATGGGTAAGCATCCTTACCCATGGGTCAGGCCCCGGCTGGAGCTTGGGAAGGGAAAGCCAATGCAGAGCCACAGCTCACCCAGTCCTGCCTGTCCCTCCCTGCCTTCTCCCCCCCACCCCATCACTTTTGTCAATTCAGCTGTGCCGAAAATCCCTTCGGATGCTTGCTCTAGGAAAAAGCAATGCAGAGCTATTGCCAAGGATTTCACACATAGCAACCATTGAGGCAGCGAGTGTTGTGGCAACTGGATCAACACCCTGACCAGGCAACAGCCTTTCTATCCTGGAAGGCTTTTCTCCTCCTTTCCTTCCTCCTGGTTTTCAGGCAGATGTTAGTGTTGAATCACTGCAAGTGTTTGTCATCACCCATGGATGTCCCCATGTCCAGTGAGTCACCCCAGGCATGCACAGGCCTGCAGCTCCAGAACGTCATCACAACATGCTGGGGCTCACCCTTGACCCACACCAAGACAATGGGAAGCAGGGACCCCCATCCCACAGAGGCTGGGGGACCCCAGGCTGCCCGGCCCCATACCTTGGGGTCCATGCGGAGGAAGTTGTGTGGTCCCCGGCTGCTCAGCGTCGAGCGCTTGAATGTCTTGCTGTGGTGGAAGTGGTAATAGTCCTCCAAGCTCCCGATCTGCAAAAAAGAGAGGGTTTTCTTTAACAAAACTTAAGGTTTCCTGTGGTTTACCCCCATTTCAGTGCTGGCAACATCCCTTTGTGCTGCACTGTTCAGAGTGGGATTCAGGGAGGGGATGCAGGATGCTGGCACTTGGTACCACCACCATGGTAAACAGCTCTGCACCGGCACAACAGAGCCCCAGACCCATCTGTATGAGTTCTCACCCATTAAAAGCATCTTTGCAAACCACCTTTCATCAGCTCCTGAGCAGAAACATGAGCTCAAGATGAGCTCAGCAGCAGAGCTGGGGCAGCTGTGCCTCATCCTCCTGCCTCTCCCCACCCCAGCAGCACCAACATCCCCATAAGGGGAGGTGGATGCGATCCCTGCGGAACACTGGGATGCTCCAGGGAAGCCTGGATGGATAGTCTGGAGCCAGGGACAGCAGGAGTCAAATAAAACAGTATCATCACCAAGCAAACCAACCATCCCTCCCAAGGGATGTACAAGGCATGCCCCAGCCTGGAGTCCCTCCCATCAGGAAGGGCAGCCCCACTGGCTCCCTTTGGCTCAGGGCAGCCCCACACTCCTCTGTTACAAGTTTTTGCCCTTATTTTGCTTGCACAGAGCCAAAATGTCCAACATTGGCATGAAAACAGCATCCTGCCAAGTGCCAGGCGCTGTACTGCCTCCAGCCCTCTCATCCCAGCAGCCGGAGATGCTGCAACTCCTCTTTTTCCATCCCAAAGGCACAGATCAAGTCCAGGGATGCACAATGAGCAGGGCGAACTCAGCCAGGAGCCACATGAAAAGCATTCCACAGGGATTCACAGCCACAGGGGTGGGAAGGACCCAAGAGCTGCACTCACTGCGTGTGGCTCCCAGGTCACACCATGTCCGTACGAATCGGTCCCTGCTGTAAAACCCCTTTTAGCTGAGGTTGGTTTCCTTCCTCCCCCCAAACCCCTGCCCCATGGGCAGGAGCTGCAAGGAGCCATCAGCAGCCCCTGTGCCTGGCTCAGAGGACCAGGGACAGCCATGCTATGAGCCCCATCTCACACCCAGGAGCCAGGGTGATGTCCCCAAGGCCAGATCAGGGCTGGCTGCAGTGGGACAGGGGAGAGCAAACAGGTTTGTCTGGACTAGATGCTGACAACTACTCACATTGTATCACACTTGATACCCTGAGATGTGCCCCTCATGAGCATGAACTATCTGATCAGTTCTGCTTTGACTTCCATGCCTTTCACTGCCATTAGTGTGAGCTTTTGTGATTTGCCTCCAGTCAAGCTCATTTAAACCCTTCCTCTCCCCCATCACCACCTTGTTCTTTGCATTACAGCACAGGTGGGCACTTCCCTTAACATCTACACTTTGCCTATTGCAGTCTGCATTTGGCTTTTAAAACCCACTCCTCAAATCCACTTGTGCTTTGGAAAGGGAAGGAGGATGCTCCAACCTCCCCGTGTTTTAGGGAAATCAGAGAGGGCACAGGGCTTTTGTGATCAATGCAACATCACCATGCAAGGCAGAGCAGCAGGAGGACAGGGAGGGTGATGATCCCATAGCAGGCTCTGGGCACCCAGTGCTCCAGGTTCTTCATCCACTTGGATTTATGGAAGGAAAAGTAAGGAAAACCTCATGTTGAGGCTAAGGAAAAGGGGTTCTGCTCTGAGCCAAGGCTGGGCCTGGTGCCCTCCAGAGGCCTCCTTCCACATCAGGGATTCTAAGGAGAAAACCTTTAAAATGCCCTTTTTTTAGTGGAAATCATTTGTTCTCCTTGTGGTCAGGAGGGTTCACAATGCAACCGCTGGGATGGGAGCACTGGAGACTCCCAGGAGTGGGGTTTTCCCCTGCATACAGCACCAGCGAATCCACAGCCCCACGGCCAGAGGGATGGGGAAGCTGGAAAACCCAATGGAGCACCCAAGAGGCCCATAGCAGCACCATGGCCCTTCCTGACACCCAGGTCATGCCCATCAGCTCCGGACCAGCCAGGAGCCAACTGCCCATGGTGAATGGTCCCAGCTCCAGCCACAGGAGATAGCCCAGGTTGCCCCCAGCTGCAGTTATGAAGCCCACCAGACCACACCAAGCAGCTCCAGGCACCCTCATTCCCTCCCCAGGTGCATTTACAACCATGAACCTTGGGTTTTGAGGCTCCTGGCTTACAACAAGAGCATCCACAGGAGCTTCCCAAGGATCCATTCTCATTTCCCCAATTGATTTGCAGTTTGGGGCTGAAGTTTTAGGGGCAATTTGAGGTTATTCCAAGGCAATTTGAACTCAGACCTCAACAACCAGGAGGAGGTTTCCTTCCTTCCTGCATGGGAGGCAGAGGAAGCACTGCTCAGCTGGGCTGCACGTGGAGCAAGCCAAAGCAATGCCAAACACGTTTTGCACCCTGCGAAGCCGTCATCACTATGCCAAGGGTGTTGATGTTCCAAAAACACACTCACTTGCCAATGTCATCTGGCCAAATGGGGAGGAGCTTGAAGCTGAAGGAGTTACTCATGGCCCCAGCAGGACACAGGTGGTTAGAGATGGAGATGTATGGCAAAAGGATGAGGCAATGAGCTGCAAGGGGAGAAACCCTGTTTGGATATAAAGGAGGGTGACACACACAGGCCCTGAGAGGTGCTGGGATCTCCATCCTTGGAGAGCTTCGGATCTCACCCAGCTGAGGCCCTGTACAGCCTGATTTAGCCTCAAAGTTAACTGGGGAGGCTGGACCAGACCTCCATAGGTCCTTGCCACAGGGATCACTGAACAAGGACAGCTCTCCACAGCACTAAGTGGTATGATCCAAAGGAGTTTGGCCACATCCCAATCTCCTTTCCCATCCCCCTTTCCCCTCAAATCCAGGTGCCACCAGGGCAGGGAGAGGCACCCAGGGATGCCCATGCAGCAGCACCCAGCAGGATGAGCCCTGCCCCAACAGCCATTAGCACTTCCAGTTCGTGGCTAATGAGAGATGGCAAAGGAGAGCTGGACACCACCGAGGGCAGTCAGGGCATTGCTGAGCCCATTTCTTCCTTCCCCAGTCAGGGAAGTCCTCCAGGATGTCACCCAATCCATCCCATTCCCACAAGTGTTGGCACTGGTGCCCTCCAGGAGGCTGGATCCAGCTGGGAAGGACATGACTGCTCCCCTCCTTGGGACACCATCCATTCCCACTGGGGATAAGGGCTCCAGGCACTGGGCCTTCTGGAATGCTGTTCTCAGATGGCCACACCAGACTGGGCCAAGGACCAAGCCCAGAACCATCATTCCAGCATCCCCCAAATGACAGGAATCCAAGAAAGCTCCAATTGCAGATCCAACTGAATCCTGCCCAACTGAATCCTGCCCTACTGAATCCTGCCCTCCTGCCCTGCAGCTGGCACTGCTGAGGACTGCTGCAAACCCTCCTGAAATCATAGCATCAGCCAGGATGGAAAAGCCCTTTATGACCACCAAGTCCACCCCAACCCCTGTCCCTGTGCACAGCACTGGATGCTGCACAAGGAAAACCTCACATAAACCCCATACCCAGGATAGGAACAGGCTCTGCGGTGCTGGCAGCGCTTGGGACACCAGCACCGCACAGCCCTGGGCCGGGGCCTGTTCCTGCCTGCCCAGCACAGCCCATGGGGAGGAAGGAGCAGGAGTTGGGGGTGTAAAAGCTTCTCCCTTTGTCCGATTGTTCACATCACTGCGATGGAAGTTGACGTAAATGATTCCCCAAGGGAAATGTCACTGCTGTGACCCGGAAGGGTTTTGGAGTGTCTTGGTGCATGGGTTGGGCATGGGAACAAGCAGGGACAGGTCGGACTGGGGCAGACGCTTGTGTGTGCAAAGCACAGCGATGCCTTTGGCAGGCAGGAGCAGGCACCAGGTCCCTGGCACCCGGTGGGTCACCCTGACTGTGTCCCCTCTCCTCCTCCACCCGCACATCTCCCCAGGGCAGGGGGATATGCCCTCAGGAAGGGTTTTCCAGCAGGATCAGGCCCATCCCACCGGGAATAACGTTACCCCCAGCAGCAAAGGACCCAACGAGGGACACACACAGAGCCCTATAAGCCCCATGCAGACATCACCCATAAGCGCACACACATGCGGGGAAAGTGGTTCCAAGGGTCCGGCCCTGGGCTCGCTCCCATGGGAAAGGCCGGAGGGGCTCGCGGAGCAGGAATGCTGAAGGAGGGCGTTGGGAGCAGCTGGGGAAGCCCCAGCGGTGCAGGAGCTCCCGGGATCCGCAGGAACACCCTGATGCAACCGCACAAGTATTTCCCTTGCTCTCCAGCCTGGGCTGCCCCGGAACGGGCTCAGCGGGGTGGGATGGGGGCTCCGGAGGGGCCACAGAGTGCCCGTGAGCCAAAGGATTCCAGCGTCACAGGGAAAGGCAGGATGCTGGGAGGGAAGCAGATGCTCCAGCAGGGAAGGGACACGGCTAAAACCCCAGACCAGGAGCTGACGTTAGGCTGATGCAAATCGGGAGAATGGGAAGCTCGATCATGATATCCTCTGGCTGAAGAGGGATAAACACCAGAAAGCCCTTTGGGTTGCACAACCACATTCATGCAACCCTGCGGTAGAAGCATTGAATAATACAAGTGATTTTCCCCTTGGTGGGACAAGTCAGGCAGAACAGGTTGGAGATGGAGGGGGGGATGCGAGGGGTGATCCCCACGGGAGGTCACAGACACCGGTGCAGGAGGCAGTCCCGATTCAGCCTTTAACCCCCCACCGAAAGTGTGTTTACGCAGCAGCCTCTGGCTTTAATTACACTTAAAGGGAGGGTTGCGATCTAAAGCAAGGTTATAATTTACGGTGCAGGAGCCACCTTGGGCAGGCAGACACCCTGCAGTGCCACCCAGCCAGAAAAGCGCTGAGCACAGGGTGATAACTCGGCAGGAAGCTCCGAGGACACCAGCGAGGAGCCGGCGTTAACAGAGAGCACGAAGCAACCGAGAGGAACAGAAACGCTCAAAGTCGCCTTTAAACCACCCGTGTGTGGCAGGGGCTTGAAAGCAAAAGTTCCCTGTGCTCCTAAACCCTCCCCTAAACCCGGGCCGGAGAGTCCAAAGTTTGTTAAATCCACAAATAGAACTTCCCAGGATGGGAGGAACTTGTGCAATCCCAGTCGCTGCGGGAGCGGGGTCGGAGGGGCCCGAGCACCCCGAGGAGCCGCGGCCGGTTCAGCCGGGACCGGTGCGGTGGGAGCCGGGGCCGGGCTAGTCCGGACACCCCCGGGGCAAACCGGGGCTGCGGCGGCACCGGGGCCCATCTCCCTGCCCCGGGACCCCCGGTACACCCCCCCCAACACCCCGCAATGCATCCCCGCTCCCAGCACCTGCCCCTTACCTGCCCCAGGCTGATGTACCCGTAGGCAGCAGCGACGCGGGCGGCCTCGGCGGGGCCCCCCCGCACCCGCACGGCCCAGTGGTTGGTGTAGACGGTGCGGGAGGGCTCGGCCGCGGCTCCGCACCCGCTCAGCGCCAGCGCCAGCGCCAGGGCCAGCAGGCAGAGGAGAGCGGGCGGCGGCGCGGCCGCGCTGCCCGGGCCGGGGCCGGAGGCTGCGGGCATGGTGCGCTCCGCGGAGCCGGGCTGGGCGGAGCGGCCGAGCTGCGCCTCTTAAAGCGGCCCCGGAGCCCGGGGGGGCGGGGGGATGCTCCGGGGTGGGGGGGAGGGCCCGGCCCGGCGGCAGACACGGCGGAACGGGCGGACGGGGCGGGACATGGACACCCCCAACACCCGCAGCCCCCCCCCCCGCCTGCCCGATGCTGATCCCCGGACCCCCTGCACCCCCGGTGCGGCTCCGAGGACACCTCCTGGCACGTCCCTGGTGAACCCCTGAATGCCCCCGGACAACCCCCCCTGTACCCTCCTGCATCCCCCGGTGCTGCTCCCCGGAGCCCTTCCTGCATGTCCATGGACAGCCCCTTGTACCCCGCTGCGTTCCCACTGTGTGCTCCAGTACTGCTCCCCTGACAGCCCTCTGCATCCCCCCATCCATCCCTCTGAGTAGAATCATAGAACAGTTAGGGTTGGAAAGGACCTTAAGATCATCCAGTTCCAACCCCCTGCTATGGGCAGGGACACCTCACACTAAACCATATCACCCAAGGCTTTATCCAACCTGGCCTTACCCCTCATCATCCTTTGTGCGCCTGCATCCCCCCTGACAGACCCTCTGCAAGCCCTCAGCATCCCCTCAGCCATCCCATGGCTCTGCTCCGAGGTCTGCCCCCCGCTGTGCAGCCAACCTGAACCCACCCCCCCCACCTCCCGTAAGCCCCTGGCACAGACCCCCTAGGTACCCTGTCTGCATCCTCTCCATCCCCATTCACCTGTATCCTCACAGGCATCTCCCACTGTGCTTCCCTCTACATCCCACCACTGCCACCCATACAACTTGGGCATCTCCCCTGCACCTCCCACAGTGCACCCATCACTCTGGCACCCCTCCCGCACCCCCAGACTGGGGCTCCTTGTGGGCTCACAGGGGCAAGGCTGATGGGGGAATTTGGAGGCAGAACTCTGGGCAAGCCTGGCTATGGTGGGCACAAGGGGAGCCATTGGAGCAGGCAGAAGGGCTGGAGCACTGTCCTTGCCTCCCACAGACGCCATTCAGAGGACAGCAGAAAGCTGGTGGGGTATTAGAAAACAGGCTTTGTTAGGGAGAAGGTGGTGCTGGAAACAAAGGCCGGGCTCAGGAGCGGGTCAATGATGCTCTGTTCCACAGCCCTCCCTGCCAGCGCAGGCAGAGGCCAGCAGGAAGCTGACAGCTGCTGAGATGAAGCCATGTTTCACACACATCACATCCGAGCTCCACTCTCATCACATCAGAACTTCACCTCCGTCACATTGGAGCTTCAGATCTGCCCCTACACAGACCCCAGGACTCACAATGCCCAGTAATGAGCACTGCCAGGCCCTACAGCTACAACCACAGGCTCCTCCAGTCGGGATGGCCTTGGGGCCGCTGTGAGTCCCACAGTGGGTCTATCTCCCAAGCCCTGACAAGATTTGAGGGGCATTTTGGGCACAAACCCCTGCTGCCAACCCAAACACTTCCACAAGTGCCTTGGGGCTGCCCCAGCCCCATGCATCTGAATGCAAACACCTTCACACCTTCCCAAAGCTTTGCCAAACCCACCTGGGGTATCACTGTGGGTACCAGTCACAGCATGTGGGGGCACTGGATCCATTTGCTTGCATTAGGGCTCATCTCACCCTCTGGGCAGAAGCGATGGTTTGTGCATGGCCATTTCTTCTGATTAAGCAGTGAAGGATGGTTCCCATTAGAACAAGCCTGCTGCAGATCCAGTCCTCTCTTCCCATCTGCCTTATGGGCTTTTCCTTGTGTTTCCCATTGGTTAAGGTGTGTAGATGGATGAGCAGGGCTGGAGGGTTGAGCCTGCTCTGTGTGTGATGCACATTGAGAGAGGTGCAGGGGGCAGAGCCAGGGGAAATGAAATGAGCCCCATCCCTTGGGTCTCAAAACATCCACCTCCTGTGCTGGGGAAGGTCCATGGGGGATGCCCATGGTCACCAGAGGCTGTGAAAGAGGGAGGAAATATTCCATGTGGAGCAAAGGAGAGGGAATGGGCTCTGGTGGTGGCAGGGAAGGTTTAGGGTTTGGTGGTGGGGAAAGCTGCCTGTGGGGAGGAAGGATGTGAAACCCCATGTCCTCTGTGTTGGGTGGTGAAAAATGGGCAAATCCCAGGAGGACCACACTAAATCCATGCCTGGGAGCGCTCTGCATCCACTGCAACAGCCCCATGGGCACCAAACACCAACAGCACCTTGCATAGCAGATTAGGGGGGGGGGGGGGGGGGTTAGAGCCTTGCCTGAGCACTGGCTGCCACGCTGGGACCCACATTTCCGTGCCCCCATCCCCACATTCCTCCTCTCTCACTGGCTGGGTTTTGAAACTCAGAGTGTATCCCTTATGTCCTGGAGGGCAGCTTTCCAGCCGAGCCCATAGGATTTACCAGGGGGGTCAGGAAAACGAGCCTTTGGCCTCACGTGCTTTGCACTGGACATGCACTGAGGCAGAGGGTTCCTTTTAACCCTTTTCCTGGGATTATCTAAAAACCCGGATAATTCCTGCGCTCCACAGGGGATGCAGTGGGTTTGGTGAGCAGGGAGCTGAAACAGGAGCTGCTGCAAAGGCAGCACAGAAAGAGGCGCTGCTGAACCAGTAACGCTCGAACTGTGCTCTATAAAGCACACGATAGATAATCCTGGCAGGTTTATGTCGCTCCATGAGTTACAGCCCAAATCCCACCGCGCACTGTGCCACGGGGAGACGGACGAGCCGGGAAGAGCATCGCTTAAACGGTGCTCGGTTGAAAACCGAACCCTTCTGCGCCTTTTTAAGGCAAGGGCAGGGAAGGGAAGTGCAAATAAAGCACCGAAAGCTGCTATTTCTGTGGGGTGGGATGGGAGCGCTGGCGCTGGGTGACTGCTGCCTGTCCCTGCCTGCAGGCAGAGCGGGCAGCGGGGGCCGTGCTCTGTTCGCATTGAAGCCAACAAAAAGCAGTTTGCGAACACACGAAGCCCGAATGAGCCCCTGGGGTGATGGAGCCGGGTGCCTGCTTGGCTCGCTGGGGACATCGGCCGGTGGGAGCTGCCCCATAAAGCCCCGCAGGCCCTGGTGGTGGGAGCTGAGGGTTTATCCTTGGCTCTCAGTGCAGGGATTACAGCAAACAAATCAGGTTAAAACCCATTTATGTGAGCCAAGCGGTGTGCCAGGGACGTGAGCGGGGCCATGGTGATGGCGATGCCGGTGGCTGCAGCCCCGGGCAGGCTGCGTGCCATGGTTAATGAAGGGCACACCTGGAAACAGCTCTTTCTGTAGCTCCCAGGCTTAACCAAATGAGTGAAATTTGCACTGGCATAATTAAAGTGCTGCAGTTCCTGATCCTGTTTGCAGCGGGGACTCACTCTGCAGACTGACTCTTCACTCACCACTGGAAGCCCATGTGGAAAAACCCCATCCAGCTCTGGCTCCAGCACCTGCACAGCTCCAGTACTGGGGCTCTCACCATCAGGGTGCCCATTAACGCCAGCCCATTAGCTCCAGTTCATTATCAACAGCCTTTAAACATGATGACTTCAGCATCCTCCTCCAGCCACCCCAGTTCCCTCCTGATGGCAAAACATGGGGTTCTTGGCCATTGTTGCTGCTCCCATCCAGGGACCTGTAAATCTGAAGGGGAAATCAGTGTTTTCACATTAAATTCGTGCCTCTCAAACAATCCCTTTATCTCCTTGTAGGTGTTAGAGCATCACCAGGCTCACCAGCCACCAGATTGTTTGGTTTTTGTTGTATTAATGGTAAAATCCTGCACATAAGTGAAGCTTGCCAGCAGAAAGTAAGGTTTGGAGGTGCTGTGGAGCAGCATCCCCATGGATGATACGTGACAGCAGCACACGGGCTCTGGCAATGCCACTGACACTGTTTAGCAGCCGCCAGCTTCCAAGTTGGTAAAACCCTGGGTGAATTCCCAGGAGATCCATGATCAATGGAAATAGTGCCCCTGGTTTTTCTCTTTCCTTCCTAAACCTGGAACAAGCTGTTTCCAAAGAGGTGATGGCAAATGTGATGGAGAGGAAGGAGGGGATGCAGTGAAGGAAGGTGAAGGAAGGTGGGTGATGAGCAGCAGCTTCATGTCAGTGGCCCTGGACACATCAACCTGTGCACAGGGAAACTCATTTCAAATGTCCCAGATGCTCTGATCCCTGGCAGGACCACGGGGTTTGAAGGCTCCTGGGAGACCTTGGAGCATTGTCCCAGTACTTAGAGACAAGAAAACCAGGGAGTGTCTGTAAGGACAGGCCAAGGGGAATGGCTTTAACCTGACAGAACAGGGGAGACTGAGCTGAGCTCTTAGGCAGAAGCTGTTCCCTGTGAGGGTGCTGAGGCGCTGGCACAGGGTGCCCAGAGAAGCTGTGGCTGCCCCATCCGTGGCAGTGCTCAAGGCCAAGTTGGACACAGGGGCTTGGAGCAGCTACTCCAGTGGAAGGGGTCCCTGCTTGTGGCAGGGATTGGAGCTGGATGAGCTTTAAGATCCCTCCCAACACAAACCAGTCTGGGATGCTGACCAAGCAGGGATGTACTAATGCTTTTCTACCATCCAGCATCTCTTCCAAACACTGAAGACAGCAGCAAAAGGGATTTAAACTGGAGATTATAGAAGCTGCCTGACTGCAGTGATACACTCAGGGTATCGGAGCATCCCCAGCACCAAAGGTTTTAGCTGTAATTACACCAACATCTGTCCAGTGACGGTCGGGGCTTGCGCAGTCCTTGTGCTGCTCCAGGCTGGAGGTTTCCCTCAGCCTCCTCCTGTGCTGCTTTGCTGGTATTTCACTGGGATCCGGATGGGTTCATCCTGTCTGATGCTTTCTCCCTCTCGGATGAAGCCTTGGCTGTCAGAGCCGGTGCCGCGGGCAGGGAGATTTCCCAGCCCAGTCAGAATGTCCCCTGGTACAAATGCTGGCAATGAGAAACAGAGAGGAAGGGCCCACGATGGGCTCAGGACTGTGAAAGTATCCAGGAGATGGATCTGGGAGTATAGAAACCATTGGAGCTGAGCCGTGAAAGGCGCTCCAGGGACTGTCATGCCCAGCACAGGCATTCAGAAAGGGGGGGGAATCAACAGGTTAAAAGATAAAGTGTCTCTGTGCTTGGCCTGGGATTGAAAGGGACCTTTCCCTCATCTCAAACAGTTCTGGGGTTTATTGTTAGTATGGAAACTAGGGCAAGGAAGGAAATGCCCAAGTGGTGGGACTGGGAGATGCTTCAGCTCCTGCTGCATCCCTATGAGGCTCTGCCAGGGCTGTCCAGGCTCCCATCTGCTCTGTTTTGGGGTGCAAAAGGGGCTTATCCCTAAGGACAGGGTGCTGGGGACCCCACGGGTGCATTCTGAGGGCACCCATCCTGTACATGGAGCAGGAACCTTTCCTCCTCTCCCATTCCCCACTGCCATCCCACTGCATCCGAGATGAGGAACAGCATCAGAGCCAAGCAGGAGCTGTAATAAACCCTGGGCCAACCCAACCCCACCCTGGACCAGCGCTGTTGGAAAAGCCGGTTACACCGGCGCTGCTCCGGGGCTGTGTCATCCCTGTGCAGGGGGGAGGATGCTTCGGATCCCCCTGGCAGGAATCACAGCGTTATGGTGAGGATGGTGGCTCCAGGGCTGGAATTGGGCTTGGGAACTGGGCTCCCACAAGGGCACTGGGCAGGGATGGCGGCTGCCTGCTCCCTGTGCTGTATCAAATACAACCGGTTTACTTCATCCCCGGGTCCAGCGATGCCCTCAAGGACGCGGCTGTGACCGGACCCCCCGATGGAACTTTCACTCCCTAACAAACCCGGTTGCACTGGAACAAGCACTGGGAGCAGGGAAAGAGAGAGCCTGGAGGTGGAGAGATGCAAAGATCAAACCAGCAGCGATTCCCAGACAGAACCCAGGGAAAACACGGCGTGTCCTTGCCGAGGCTGTCATTTGTGCCCATTAAATAACAAACTCTGGCATGGCACGAAGGGAGCTGCGTGGTATTTCCTGAAAAGGGCGTGGGGAGCATCCTTGGAAAGCCTTCCCTGCACAATGCGCTTGCTGTGCCCAGAAAAACAAGGTTTGCCGGGACCCACCTGCCCCCAAAAGGCAGCTATTTAGGGCTGGAACATGGAACATGGTCAGCCCGGAGTCGGTGGCTGGACCTGGGCTCCATGCAGAGCAGTTGGCACCTTCACCAGGCTCTGGGGCTCGGCTGTTTACCTGCATCTCCTTAATAGCTGCAAAATGCCTTGGGAAAACCCTCAGGAGAGCTGCCCAAGCACCAAGCATTCCCAGCTAAAGGTGCTTCCCCCCCCAAACTCCAGTTAGTGACCATTAAACCCCCATGCCAACCCCAGAGCCATGCCCGGCAGGGCCGGGACAGAACCAGGAAGGGGTTTTCATCCTTTCCCACCTCAGCTTTTTGGGAGTATTTTGACCCGGTTGGGAATTTCGGGGTTCAGAGCCCAGTGAGCAGCAGCTCTGGGAGTTGCCAGAGAGATGGCTGCAAGAGCAGTGGGTCCGCTTATCCCTATGGGGTTTTGGAGGGGCTCTGCTGCCTTTCCCATTGGGAAGGGACCGGTTTTGGAGGAGAAGGGGGTGTCCTGTGGGTCAGTGTCACACGTGTGCCCACATCCCCCTGCAAGCTGGGGCCAGGACTCACTCCCCATCCCAGCACAGGGTGTGCTTGGGGCTCACCAAGGGCGTTCCTGGAGGTTTTCGGCAGCGCAGCCGGGCTTGCCGAAGCCTGATCCCCATGAGCTTACCTTTGCCATGGTATTTCAGAGGGGGAGCGTGGAAAACAAACACAAACCCGCAGCCTGGGTGGGTTTCTTTACCCCTGAGCTCTGCTCGGGCGCTGCAGGCAGGAGGGATTTGGGTGCTCAGACCGGATCCAGCGCTTTCTGGCTGGACGGGATGCTGAAGGAGAAGCAGCTCCACCTAGGCAGGCGCTGGTGCTAAAGCAGAGACGACCTCGACACCAGTTCAACCATCGACCAGCAACCAGCATCTGGGCTGGGGACGGCACCAGCAGCGTCTGCCCCAGGCTTCGAGCCAGCACCAAGGTCCCAAGTCCTGGGGTCAGTTTGGGGCTCAGAATTCAGTTTCCCTTCTGCACACTCAAAACCCCCCCAATGTTCATTTTCTTTCCCTTTGAGGCTGGAAAATTGGGGTGAAAAAGCCTGGTTTTGGCAAATCCCCCTTTGCATCCTACAAAGGCACCCCCGGGGGGGGGGGGGGGGGGGGGGGGGGGGAATCCCACAAGGAGCAAAGCTCCCCAGCACTAAAAACTCATCCCAGGTGGAAAAAGACCCTTAAAACAAGGCAGTGAAAGGCCAAGTGGGGTTTATGGGGCCTCAGACGTGTCTGGATTAGTCCCATAAAACATCAGCATCAGCCGCTGGTGAGGAATATCAGTTTCCCCGCAGGAGACAGCGGCAGAGACGCAGCCCTGGTCTCATTTTGAAAGCTGCTTATTAGTGCTCATCAAGCGTAATTATACTTCATCCCCAAATGAGATGCCCAACTGCATTCTGAACACACGCTAATGCTTTTAAATGGCCAAAACACCAACCCCAAACCCACTCATTGAATCCCAGCCAGGCTCCGAGTGTTAAAATAGACACTGCCAATGGCTCCAGGAAGGGGGGGGGGGGCTGCAGCTTCGTTGCAGCCTTGCCAGTTAAATGCTTATTGCTGACTAATTAGGCAGGAATCAGTCTGGTTTTAAGTGATATCCGATTAAACGGGTCCTGCAGAGCAGCCTTGGGTGTTAACCAGGGCAAAGAAACACCTTCCCCCCCATTCAGGATGCTCAGACCCTGTGTTTCTTGCCACCCTGTCCATGAAACATCCCCTTTTCTTCCAGCACTGCCACTCTCCCGAGGGAAACACATCCCAAGGACCCATCCAGGCACAGCAAAACCTTTTGGAGCCGGGAAGGAAATGGAAAGGAAATGAGGGAAAAGGAGAAAATTAGCCACACGCAGAGGGTGGCTTCCCCCCCCCCCCCCCCCCCCCAGCTTGGCAGGTCACTGCTGCCTGGCTCATGCTGGGCCATGCCCATTCACAGGCTTTTCCAAATATTATCCCAGTATTTGCTTTCAGTTCCCAGATAAATGGGCCTCTTCAGCAGGCTTTAAGCCTGCTCTGTTCCACTGGTTTCTCTAAGGCAGCAAAGGAAACATGTGGGTTACTCCAAGCTGCTGAATCCTGCTTTCAGGGCTGAGCTGCAAGGGGTTTTCCAAGACAAAATAGGGGCAGTGTTGCACCGGGAAATACAAAGGAGGCCACATCACCCCTTAAGCTGCCTTCCTTTCTGCCTCCGCTCCCATGCCATGGTCTGTCTTTCCCATGCTTTCGTGTGGTCTTCATGGATTTCTGAGCATGTTTCCAGCTTTCCAGTTCCATTCAGAGGGCACTTGGCAGTTTGTATCCGAAATGCACTTCCTCTGCAGCAGTAACTGGTGTCTGAAGTTAAATAACACAAATAAACCCTCAAAACATTGATGCAAAGGGTCTGTCCTTGCAGTTCCTTTTGTTGGGAAAAGGGAAATATCACTCCCATTTCCAAGAAGGGGAAAATGGATGATCCAGGGAATTACAGACCAGTCAGTCTCACCTCTGTGCCTGGCAAAGTCTGGGAGCAGATCCTCCTGGAAGGCATGCTAGGGCACATGAAGAACAACAAGGTGCTTGGTGACAGCCAGCAGGGCTTCACTGAGGGGAAATCCTGCCTGACCAATTTGGTGGCCTTCTATGATGGGGCTACAGAACTGATGGACAGGGATAGAGCAGTTGATGGCATCTACCTGGACTTGTGCAAAGCGTTCGACACTGTCCCACATGACATCCTTGTCTCTAAACTGGAGAGACATCAGTTTGATAGGTGGAGCACTCGGTGGATAAAGAACTGGCTGGATGGTCGCACTCAAAGAGTTGTGGTCAGTGGCTCAATGTCCAGCTGGAGACCAGTAACGAGTGGTGTCCCTCAGGATCGGTGTTGGGACCGGTCTTGTTCAACATCTCTGTCGGTGACATGGACAGTGGGATTGAGTGTGCCCTCAGCAAGTTTGCCAATGACACCAAGCTGTGTGGTTCTGTTGATACGCTAGAGGGAAGGAATGCCATTCAGAGGGACCTTGACACACTTGTGAGATGGGCTGATGCCAACCTCATGAAGTTTAACCATGCCAAGTGCAAGGTCCTACACCTGGGTCGGAGCAATCCCAGGCACAGCTACAGGTTGGGCAGAGAAGAGATTCAGAGCAGCCCTGCAGAGAAGGACTTGGGGGTGTTGGTAAATGAGAAAATGAACATGAGCCAGCTTCAGCCTGCGCTTACAGCCCAGAAAGCAACCGTATCCTGGGCTGCATCAAGAGGAGGTGACCCTGCCCCTCTGTTCTTGTGAGACCTCACTTGGAGTATTGTGTGCAGTTCTGGTGTCCTCAACATACAAAGGACATGGAACTGTTAGAACAAGTCCAGAGGAGGCCACGAGGATGCTCAGGGGCTGGGGCACCTCCTGTATGAAGGCAGGCTGAGAAAGTTGGGGCTGCTCAGCCTGGAGAAGGGAAGCTGCATGGAGACCTCAGAGCAGCCTTCCAGTATCTGAAGGGGGGCTACAGGGGTGCTGGAGAGGGACTATTCATTAGGGAATGCAGTGATAGGACAAGGGGTAACGGGTTGAAACTTAAACAGCAGAGGTTTAGATTGGATATAAGGAAGAAATTCTTTACTGTAAGGGTGGTGAGGTACTGGAATGGGTTGCCCAGAGAGGCTGTGAATGCTCCATCCCTGGCAGTGTTCAAGGCCAGGTTGGATGAAGCCTTGGGTGAGTTTAGTGTGAGGTGTCCCTGCCCATGGCAGGGAGGTTGGAACTGGATGATCTCAAGGTCCTTTCCAATCCTAACTATTCTATGATTCTATGATTCTATGAACCACGACGAAGGTCCATGGGAGCCTGCATCCCTGCCGTGGGGCTGCGGAGCCACAGCGCCCGAGGGAGCTCAGGGAAGCGCCCGTGCAGCAGCCTGGGGGGTGATGGAGCCAGAGGAAAGATAGGGAAGGACAGGAAAGAGCCGGAGCGCAGGGAGCCGGGTGCGGGTGCGCCGGGCAGGCACTAGGGGGGGGTGGCACCACACGGCCTGCGAGGGCAGAGGAGGAGGAGGAGGGAGGGAGGAAGGCAGGGACGGGCTGCGGGCAGGGCGGGTGCTGCTCGCGGAGCTGAGGGGCTGGGAGGGACAGGGGACTGAGGAGCTGGGCTGAAGGGAAAGGCTGATGGGAAGGGATGAGGGGTGGGATGCAGGCAGCGGCGTGGCAGGGATGCTGGAGACAGGGTAGCAGAGATGTGGATAGTGATGCTGGAGTCAGCACAGCAGGGATGCCGGCGGTGGCATGGCACGGATCCTGGAGGCACAAACCTCACTTGGCAGGAATGCAGGACGCAGCAAGGCAGGGATGCTGCAGAAAGGCCCTGGCAAATGTTACTCGACTTACCAAGCTGATGTCCCCAAGCCTGTACCTCGGAGGGATGAAAATGCCCATAAACCACCTGAAAAAGGGAAACGAAATAATATTAGCCCAATTGCACACAGAGCAGAAATCAGTTTGCAAAGTTCACAGCCTGGACGGGTCACACACAGACTTTTCCCTGCAAAAGAGCCAGGGGCTCCCATGGGCCTGATCCTGCCCGTGAATCCTGCCTTCACCTCCCTGCACCACGGGCTTGGCGGGTGGTTCGGGACTGACTGGGGCACATGTAGGTCCTTTGGTGTTGCCCCATTGGTATCCCCTGGGGCCTCCGGAAGGAGGCAGAGGGGAATTTGCTTTATATTTACTGGCATCGGGACTGTTTGAGGAGATCCTGCGAGGCACACTGCCATCCTCATCATCACAGCCAAGGGATGAAGGCAGGGAATGGGCTTCTCCCAGCCCATTGGCCCACATTCGGTGGCTGTGCTCACCAGAGGGAGCCCAGCCCGACCATAGCACTAATGAGTCTCCACGTTAATTACCAGCATTAATTACAGTCTCAGAAAGGAATCACTTCCCATGGGTGCTCTCAGCCAGCCCCTCTCCTGAGCCTCTTTCATCCCTCTGTCTGCAATGGGTTATCACTAGGGTGGGACACAGCCACCAAGGTCCTGGCCTTGGTGGAAAGGCTGGGAAGGGGCAGCTGTGCCGGGAATGGGATGGAAAGTGCTCAGGAATGGGATGGAAAGTGCTTGGGAATGGGATGGAAAGTGCTCACAGTCCTTGTGCAGCCTCACCATGGGGTTAAGGAGAGGTGAACACATGGCAGGAGGAAAATCCCATCACATGAGAGTGTTTCACACTCCTCACTTTGCCTTGGTTGCCCAATGGACAATGCCCCCAAAACCTGTCTCGGACACAACAGGCCAGTGCAATAAGCCCTTCATGTGAAAGGTTTTACTTGTAAATCTCTCCAGAATCCACTTGATCCAATCCTAGCTCCCAAGTCACCACCAAAACCAGAGCACGGCCACAAACCTCACCCCCCCTGCTCACACTGAGACTCAGCTCGTGCCTGCTGCCACTGCAAGAGGAACCTTTGGGGACAGCATTGCCCTGAAGCCTGGATCCAGGAGCCAGAGGATTTTCCCATCTAAACACTGGCAGCAAGGGCCGAGGATGCTTTCGGCCATCAGCACCCTGAGGGGAACCCAGAGGCAACTCCAACAGATGGACAGATGGAGCCCACATCCCTCATTTCCCTGGATAACAAACCTGCACGTGCTGCTCCATGCTCCACAGGGATGCTGGGCTCCCGGCTGAGCCTGCTGCTCCCAGGAGTTTTCAATCCTCTTTACTCACTTAAGGCGAATTTGGGAACTATCTGGAGGCTGAAAAAGAAGCTGGTTTGGAAACGTCAAAACACTTCTTGTGGGATTCCCAAAAGGAAGCTCCTCGGGAATACCCAACCTCTGTTCCTGAAGGGTTTTCAGGAATGGTGAATTTAACTTTTTATTTGGGAATGGATTTTTTTTCCCCTTAAGCTTTAGAAGGGGCTAAGTGAGCCACGAAGACAAACTCTGCATTTCTTGTCAAACTGCCTGTTCCGGGGTGATCTAAACCCACAACGTTTGGGGAAGTTTTTCCTTTAGATCCGGAAGTTTCGGTTCAATCCCAACTGATTTTCCCCTTTCTGCCTCCTTTATGTTGTCCAGATCCACCCCAAAATGAAAATCCCTTTTTCTACCTGCAGCACGTGGCCTCCCCAAGCCATTCCCTGCACTCAGCTGCAAGACAAAACCTGAGCCAAATGAGCTTCCCACGATGCTCCCTGCAAACCCAACCACCGATAACCAACAGCATCTCTACCAGATTCACATGCCAGCATCGATTTCCAGCTACATCCCTGCACCAGCATCACCACCATCAACTGGGCAGCAGCCAGACCTTCCTTGAGCTGCCTTCAAGAAGCCAGAGCATCATCCTGAATCTGCTGCTGCCTTTGGGGCTTGCTCCCACCTCAGAGCCGATGCACTGGCTTAGTGGTCCAGCTAAAATGAAGCATCCGGAAGCCAGAGCTGGGATGCTGCATCTCAGGTCACTGATAAACATAGAATGAGAAAACCCCCCTACAGTGACCACAAACTCTGCATTTCTAAATTGAAACATCAACATCCTTTGGTATTCCTGTGTCAGAGCTGAAGGCAGCACAGGTGATGCTGGTGGCCAAAGGCCACTGAGGCTTTGCATGGCTTGTGTGAAAGCACTTTTAGCCACAGAGAGGTCCTTTGTGGTTTCCATGACATGCAGCAGCTTAAACAGCTCTGTTTGGGTGGTATTGATGGAAAGACCTCTGTATTTCTGTATTTTGCTTCCACTACCATGCAGGAATTTTGCATCATTGGCCTCTCAGCATGGAAACACCATCCTTTGACATGGCTCATCCATAAAACACAAGACTTAAGCCCAGGAAGCAGGCAGGGAGGTGAGGAGACTCTTCCATGCTAGCTCCGCATCTGTGGTCTCCCATCTCCTCCATCCTTTGCTGCTGATAATTGCCCATGGATCACCTAAGAATGGGGTCACCTCCACACTTCCTCTGTGCTCAGGTAGTTTAGAGGACTGCAGTTCATGTGGGAAGGGGTTTATCCCCACAAACACACAGCAGTTGTGACAAGGTGCCAAGAGCTTTACCTGGCATCAAGAGCCTGAATTCAGCCCTATCCTTGGGCATCCACTCAGACCCAGTGCTTTCTTTGAGCCTCTTTGTTTCAGCCCCAACCAAACAGATTAAGTTAAGGACACCACATTAAGTTGTGCCATGAAGGGGCTGAGACTTTCTCCTTCAGCTGAGGGCAGGAGCTCTGTGGCCACTCAGAGCCTGGCTCTGGCCCCCAGCCTTGCTGGCACGGCCACCTCCTCCTCCCTGCTGCTGAGCAGGTAACACAGCCGATAACATGGCAATTGTGCTAATGGGCCTCTGCCCTCCAGCCCTGCTCAGAGCATCTTAATGAAGCCAGGTGCTAATGAACCTGGCTTCACAGCACCCTAGAGATGGGTTATTGCCATCTGAGGTGGAGGGAAACCGAGCTGGGAGCAGGTGGAGTGGCTGACCCATGTCACGAGGTACCTTGGGCTGGATGCAGGAGCCAGAGCTCCCTGTTTGGAGCAGAGAAAGGATGGCAGGGAGACATGAGGGTGACCACAGCTCTCTCATGTGGTACCTGTCGCTGGACAGACAGGTTTGCCCATGTTAAGGAGGGCAGTGGGGACTCCTCACCATGCTGGTCCCAGCTCAGCAGCTTCAAGGCAGCTGTGTCTCTGTGGCCATCCCTCCTGACCTCCAGCACTGCTGTCCTCCTCTGCTCCTGCCCCACAAGTTTTGCAAGACCCCACACGTGGCCATCGAGGTGCAGAGCAGGAGGACTCGTGGGTCCTCTTGTAAATGGTTCTGTGGTTCACCCATGCAGCCTCCTCGGTGTCACTCATAGAACCATGGAGTAGTTTGGGTTGGAAGGGATGTTAAAGCTCATCCAGTTCCAACCCCTGCCATGTGCAGGGACCCCTTCCACTGGAGCAGCTGCTCCAAGCCCCTGTGTCCAACCTGGCCTTGAGCACTGCCAGGGATGGGGCAGCCACAGCTTCTCTGGGCACCCTGTGCCAGCGCCTCAGCACCCTCACAGGGAAGAGCTTCTGCCTCAGAGCTCAGCTCAGTCTCCCCTCGGGCAGGTTCAAGCCATTCCCCTTGGCCTGTCCCTACAGGCCCTTACAACAAGTTCTTTTCCAGATCTCTTATAGCCCCCTTTATGTATTGGAAGGTTGCTATATCCTCATGACTCAGTTTCACTTTGCTGGAGCAGCATTGCACCACCTCTTACCAATGAAGACAATGGCCTAACAGTGCATGCCACCCTGGAGGGGCAGCCCAGCCCCAGCTGCAGGCACAGGCCTGATGGCTTTATCCACATCATTTTTGGACCATCCTCCATGGTCTCACGCAATGAGCATCCTCTTGCAGACAACAAGTGCCCCCCTGCACTGGAGTCACAGTGGCTCTCTCTGGGTCTGCCTGCAAGGGTGAGGGTAGCTGCTAACTCAGAGGGATGCAGGCTCTGCATCGTGTGCTCCTGCAGCACACACACATCCACATGTGCTTGTCGACAGCACACTAAAGGTATTCTTCACCCATCCCAGTTTTGCAGGAGGGCTGGAACCACAGCTCACACCCTATCTGTAAAGCCAGAGGTTTCCCCTCTCGTCCCCCATGGTGTCCTGCCGGTGCTCAGCAGCAGAGCACTGACCCTGGCTTGGTGACAGCTCCGAGTGACCATGGCCAGACACGATTTCCTGGTCAAACCTTTCAGCAGTGCTGTTGTGCCAGGTCAAGGAGAGATGGGAAGGATGCTCACACACCCCCAGCCACCATCCAGGCTTCTTTATGCCATTGCCAGCACTCATTGCCACTCATTCTCTGCCCAGTTTGGCTCTCAGCCACGGAGGGGGAACAGGGAAGGCCACAGAAGGTGTTTACACAACAAGGAGATCATCTCAGCGAGACTGGAGCCTTTGCCAAACCCAGCGCTAAGCTGATACGAAGGAGATGCCATCAGTGTGGTTTTGCTCATTATCACTAATAACAGTTTGTGTGTTGTTGCTCTTAGGAGCTCCAGCCCTGGCTCTGCCCCTGCTGCTCTTGCAGCCTTGTGCAAGAGGAACAAACAGGGGCATCCTGCCCCAGTACCCTATGGACAAGAGCGGTGAGTGCAATGCTCTCCCAGCTCACACCAGTGTTGGAGGTTAGACCCTATCATCATCCCTTTGCTTATCCAAGTGTGACTGACACCTCAGCCTCTTGTCAACACCCAGATTCACCACAGCACATCTATTAGCACCTTCCTCCCCCCACCGTGGGGATGTCTTTCTGCTGACATGGCGATCATTCCCCTGTCAGTGCACAGTGACAGCACAAGGATTTCTCATTTCCAATCCTGGTGTGTCCCAGGGTGATTCCTGGCTCCTCCATTAACCCCTGGCCCTGCAGGATGGGGGCAGCCAGCCCTGATGGATGCGCTGGTATCTCTTCCACCTCTGATTAGCAGCAGCTATCTCCTGCTTTTCCTCCTGACACTTGCCATACCTATGCAGAACATCACTTAACCTGGAGTTAACGGGTGTCGAGACTTTTCTTCTCCTTTCCTTCTCATCTCCTCAGCTGAGAACAATGGAGGCGAGGTTTGCAGAGGGAGGTAATAGCTTTTTTTAGACTGACTGAAATAATTAGAAGAAAACCCAGGCAGGCTGTTGGGTACATGAGCCCTCCAGCAGGCCTGAAATAGCAGCAGAAGTCTGCAGAGCTGAATACCAGTGGAGAACAATAGCTCTGAGCGTGACTAGTTGCGTTAACCAGTTCTGCCACCAAAGACCATTCCCCAGCTGTTTCCCCTTGGGCTCATGAGCCACATCACACCTCTGCTGTCCTGAGATCACCCCACTGCCAGGGAGCCACTGCTGCGGCCACATGGACCTGAGCCCCAGGCATTGCTCCACATGGGCTTCGTGATGCCCAGAGTGCCATGAGAGCATCCCTTACCCCTCTGCACCCTGCCCTGCTGCTCCTGTGGATCTCCCTGACCCCAGACACAGGGACACTGTCCCACTCTGACTCCAGGGACCCTCCAATTTCGGGGACATTGCCCTACCAGGGGGGTCTGGCCTTATCCTTGCTGACCTGATCTGAACCCTGGGGACCTTATCTGATCCTGGGGACCCTACGATTTCAGGGGCATCATCCTGCCCCAGGGATCTGGCCTGATCTTTGCAGTCCCTATCTGATCCCACGTGTCCCGATGTGATCCTTAGGGTCCCTATCTTATCCTGGCGACCCTGCCTGACCCTAGCGACCTCTCCCACCCCAAGCTCCTTGTCCCACCCCAAGGACCCTATTCCACCCCACACTCCACGTCGCACCCAGCACCCACCGTCTGCCCCCAGGCACCTTGTTCACCCCGCATCCCCTGTCCCTTCGGCTCAGCCCCACCTCCCTTCCCCCAGCCCCAGCCCGTCCTTGCGCTGGGGGCCGGGGCCGGGCCAGGCGGGGGGGGGCCGGGCCAGGCGGCGGCGGGGCCGGGGCCAGCGGCGGGGGCATCCCCGCCTCCTCGCTCGCAGCGCCGGAGCCGCCGGAAACCCGGCGCTGCTGCTGCTGCTCCCCGAGAAGTTGGTGCGGAGGCGAGAGCCGCGGAGCCCGGCTCGGTTCGGCTTCACCCTGCTCGTCCCGTCCCGTCCGGTCCCGTCCAGGCTCGGCCCGGCTCGGCTCGGCTCGGCTCGGCATGCCCGCCTGCCCGGAGCCGAGCAGGGCAGCGGGGCGGCGGCGCAGCCCCTGAGCGGGCGGCGAGGAGCGACCGGCCCCGGCCCGCCATGGAGCAAGTGAGTCCGACCGGGACCGGACGGGATGGGATGGGATGCGGTGGGATGCAGTGGGGTGGGGTGTGCAGCGGAGCCCCTGGGTCGGGACAGGGCTGTTGGGGACCCCTGGGAGGGGCCGGGAGCCCCTCGGTGCTGCTGCTGGCCGGGACGGGGCGTGAGGACCGCTCCGGCCACATCCCCGCTCCCGTTCCGACAGCGGGAGGCGGCAGGGGCAGGAATGGAGACGCAGATGATGGGGTCCCGTTTCCCAAGCAGCCCCCCCGCTGCCTTCAGCCCTGCCCCGGGGCTGAGCATCCCGGGAGCTCTTGGGATTTAAACTTCGCAGCCGGCCGGGTGAGGCTGCCGGGCGAGCGCTGGCGCTGCCGGAGGACGAGTGCTGGCAGAGTCGGGCTTGTTCAAATGCCACGCTTGCTCAGGCCACCTTCTGCTGACTCTTGCTGGGGTGTTGTACTTCCGTACTGGAGCTGGGCCTCGGTCAGACCGCACGCTTGGCCATGGCCACATACCTAGCAGCCTTCCCCAAGTCTGTCCTCCGCCTCCGTGTCTGCCTGGGACGGGTTTAACGCAGCAGTGCTTCTGCACATGTAGATTTACACGTCCATGGGCTCACACCGCAGTAATCCATCCCTGTGTGGATCAGACACCACAGATTTGTTAGTGAGTTGAACAGGTCATTTTCCCCCCTTGTCTGGCCAGATAATTATTCCTGCTTCCTTTCCTTAAATGAGGTTTAATGCTCACGCACAAAGCAAGCTCCCAGTAGGGCGGTCTGCTGCAGGACTTCAGCCTCTAGTGCATGTGATGCCGGTAGCTGTGGCTCGTTTCCCCTCTTTCCCATTATTACAGCTCCCAACATTTTGTGGCAAGAATGAGAGCTTTCCTAAACCAACAGGGAGATGGCAAAGCAGCCCAAGTTGGTAGCAACCTAGAGCTGTTATACACTGGCATCCATGAAATTAATCCACAGCAGAGAAACTGCTTCCAGCTGGCGGCCAGTGGCCAAAGGGGCTTCTCACCCACCCCAGCATTCAGTGACCATCTCACCATCTGCTCTTCACTAATGATAAATGAGTGCTTGCATGGGGGGGGTGTCTGATGCTGTTCCCCAAGCTTCACATGGGTCTGAGCAGTTTATTTCCAGTAAGATGGTTTTCCTTTTGCGGGTCAGGGAGAAGTGGAAGGGCCAACAGCTGGGCTTGGAGGGGATGTGGAAAGGGAGGAAAACAGTGGAGGTCTGGAGAGGAAGGTTGTGTCCTGGGAGGTGTCTATCAGTGCCTTGTTAGGAATGTGTGGTACATGAGTTGCTCACTTTAAGTGAAGTGACTGTAACTGGGTGAGATGCTTCTGCGCACTACATGTAACTTGTAAAAGCATTGCTGTGATCCAACTGTTGGGTTGATTTTGTGTTGGAAAACATGGAAAGTATGTGGGCTTGTGGGCCCTTAAAGTACATGGGGAGAGGAGAAATAACTGCCTAACTGGTGCATAAAAAGCCATCCTGTCCCCCTGATTTGTCATCTCTGCATCATCAGTCTGAAACTCATGTCTCACTTCAAATGCCATCGTGGTGTAAACTGCAACAGTGGCTCCTGCGAATTGGTTTGCGGAGTGATTCCTTTGGCATGAGCCAGTGTTGGGATAACTCAGTTCTTCCTTCATTTACACTGGCTCACTTAGCTGATGTAAGGGGGTTTCTTCTCATGGATTTACACCAGCATCGGGAATGAATCCAGCCCAAGAGCATCCTGGGAAGGGTATCTTGGTGTTTCTTATGGAAGGAATAGCTGAGTAGCTGAATAGCTGAATAACTCAACTATACTTGAGGAAGTATAACCACAACAACTCATCTCTTTGTGCGATGCTCTGGTTTGAGCTGCAGAATGGTCGGCACAATTCCCTGCTCTTGGTGCCCTTCCCTGGCCGCCCTTCCTGTGCCGATTCCAGGCAGTGGTGGCATAAAAACAGTCTGCAAAGGTGTCAGGCACCATCTCCAAGACTCTCCTTGCTTTCATGAGAACAGGTTGCATCATCTGGGCTTCTACACAGATGGCTCTGTCACATCTATCTTGTAGTGGGGACTGGAGCAGGCACCAGGCAGCTCCAGCTCAGGTGACTCCTGTGCAGTGCTGGGGACAGAGCCCTCTGCTTGTGGCTGCTGTCATCTGCTGAGCCCAGCACCCTTCACCTCATCTCACCTTCCCTCTCCTGGGCTGCTCAGCTGGGGCAGGCGCAGGCTCAGAGTCACGGATCCTCCATGTGGATGCTCCAGCCAGGGCTCTTGGGTGGCTTGGGGACAGGGTGAGCTGCAGAGCCACTCTGCAATGTCATGGAGGAGAGGTGATGTCCTCGGAAGGCTGGAGAGCCTCAGAGGCTGCAGATGAGCTCTGCTCTAGCTTTGCAGCTCTGCCTTGTGGAGAAGTGCAGCTCCAACAAAAACTGTTACTGGACCCCACTGGTTTTGCACTGTTAAGTGCTGTATCTTCACAGAGGGTACCTTTAGTTTAAACCCAGAGGAGACAGAGTAGTTTTCACTCTGCAGAGCACCTGGAGAAGCCAGGGATAGATGTATCTGCTGTGGGTTTTCAGGAATTCTTTCTGCCAGGTGAGGAAAAAGAACAGCAAGAATTCGTCTGCCAAGCAAACAAAACCCAAACCTTTATGGAGTAAGAACATTTTGGCCGCTCTTGGTCTGGAGTCACTTCAATAAACTCTTAGTGCAGCTACATCCATGCAGAACTGCTCCGAGGGGGGTTAAAGTCCGTGCTCAACCATCTAAAAATGACATCAAAAGGGTGCTCGATCAGGAAACCAGCAGGTCTATATTTGTGCAGCAGTTGCTCTTTGCTGAAGTCGCAGCTCACAACTGAATACAACTTCCTGGCAACCTAAAAAGTCAAGTTTAAAGAAACCCCCACGCAGGCCCTCTCACTTCCCGGAAAACTCCTTGGTGCTCTGTCATCCTGTATTGTGGCTGTTTCAAACACAAATAACTGCTACAAATGGCACCAAGGATGTTGCAGGTTTCCGCCTGGTTTTCTTCTAGGTGATACGTGATTTACTTGAGTGTCTTGCTCCCAGTGTGCTCCTGAGCCTACCTGTAAAGCCAAGCCTCTTAGGGATCAGAATAAACGTGGATACATGGGGTATTTCATGTGTTTTTCCTCCTTTTACAGGCTGAGCTCCCTCTTTGGAGCAAGCAAAGCTGCTGTCCAAGGGTGTGTTCATTGGGAATGTAGTGCATGAAAAGAGATTTGTTAGCAAGGCTCTCCTCCTAATTTTTGGAGCTCATCCGACAGATTTGCTCTGTCCTGGCCATGGAAGCATCCAGCTCCGACTCCTTTCCATGCATGTGGGATTTCCTCATGTTATGAAACATGATGTCTGAGCTCCAGCCAGTCCAGTTTGTTTTGTTTGGGCTTTTTTCCCTATGGGAAAAGGTTTCATTCAGCAGCCAGTGAGGGCTGTTTGGGGATGGTTGGTGTGCTGCATTTGCTGCTGTTATAGACTGGGATGTGGAGGAAACCAAGTCTGAGGGGTCAGTGAGTTTCCTGGGAGGAGGCTGGAGGGTTTGGGGTTGGCCTCTCCTTACAAGTATCAAGGTTGGCGAAGAGTTTGTGTAAGGGGATTTGGCTCAGCAAGGGATTCTCCTTGCCTTGCTCCAGGGAAAGAGGCTTATTGAGGGTCTGTGGGGTGTTGGGAGCAGCAGGGTGCTCCAAGGGAGGGGAAACAGGGATCCTGCCTTTGCAGAGGCTCTTCCAGCACACTGGCGAGGAGGAAAGCTCAGCTTTAGCCAAGTCTGCTGGTGAAGGCAGTCAGCTAATCAGCCCCCGCTCCCGGCTTAGGTTTCCTGTCTCTGTTTGACGTGAATATTGATATTGGATATTTCTGATGTTTTTCAAAGCAGGGAAGTTATCCATCTTCTGGTTTTTACCAGGCCTGGAAAGGCAGCAGCCTCCCAGCGCAGGATGCTGGGGCTCCCCATGCTGCTGCAGACAGGCGAGAGCAGGCTGGGACAAACAGCAAGGACCTAAAGGCAGGACAGTTAAAACCACCCCTCTCTTGGTGCTCCTTTCTCTGCTGGTCCTTCCCTCTGCCTGCAAAATACACAGGAGCCTTCTGGGAATATTTTAGTGTGGCTCTGATGAAGTCCTGGCTCCCATGATATTTAAGGTCCCTTCCAACGCAAACCATTCTATGCCATGGATTTGCCCATGGGATTTGGTTTGGAGGCATTGTCCAAACATAGAGACCTAGAAGAGACATTTACAGAAGTGGCCATGGGCTAAAATATGCTTGTTGCTACTGATGCCAGCAGGATACATCCCACTGGGATCCATCAGAGAGTTGGAGGAGCAAAGTGGAGAGGAAGGTGCTAGTTTTCAAGGAGTACTTGGTACACGGTTGAGCAGGGAGCACCTGCACAGAGAGGGGAGCAGAGCCACTGGGGAAGCAGAGGAACAAGGTGGTCTTGCTGCCATCTGAACAGGGTACCCCAAGGTAGCCACAGACCATCCTCACTCCCTGATCCGATGGGATCTGGTCGAGTTTTCCTCTGGAAGATGCCAGTGTTTTCCCTAGTGATGTGGTGGGGAGGGACCACATTTGGTGGGCGCTGAGGTCTTCTCTGGGCAGGCTTTCTGAGGACCTTGATTAAATGGATGGAAAGTGCTTTTGCTGTAATTCCTTCTCCTCTCTGTCCTTGCAGGATATAAAGGAGGAAGTCTCAGAGAAACCAAAGCCTGCTCCAACCGCAGAGAAGTACGGCTGGATTAAGAAAAGCAGCGGGGGGCTCCTGGGATTATGGAAGGATCGTTACATCCAGCTACGGAAAACACAGCTCGTGGTCTATGAGGACGAGGTATGGTCACAGCTGAAGGTCTTGGGCAGGGGCAGGACCAGGCCCCTGGTGACACATGTTCCTGCGTTTTACACTCTTCTCTCCAGCTCATTCCTTTCAAAAGGGCTTCTCCAGTTATCTCCAGGAAGGGTAAATGCTATAAAGAAGAGACAGCAGCTGCATTTTAGGGTATATTATATATTATAAATATTACAGCCAGTAAATATTTTGACAGTTCCATTGCCAAAGAAAAATAATGGGAGCAGGACATCCTGTGAGAAGGCAAAGGGAGTGAAGCTTGGGGCGGAAGCAGGATATGTGCTGGGTGGTTTTGGAGTTTAAAGGATAAAAGTGGACTGTAGCAGGCTGACTTCCCACCTGCTGCTTGAGGGAATGGCAGGCAACCCTGCAGCTGTTTGGCACCCCTCAAGCAGCTCAAATTGCTGCTAGCCAGGCTCATCGGAGTCTCTGATGGATGCAGGGTGAGATTGTGAGTGCTTGCTGTCCTTCTTAAGCAGAGACACGGCCTGGATTTGGCTCATCTTTTCCTTTTACTTGAGCCAGTACTGAGCGAAGGACCCCTGGGAGCCTTGTCCTGGACTTCCCTAGATAAATTGCATGCCTTAAGTTCATGGCCTCATTTAGAGCTGTTTCCAATCAAATGAGAAATAAGAGCCAAGCCAAATATGTCCTGCATCTTCATGCTAGAAGAATGACAAATGCAGGGCTGGTCCTGCTGGGCTGCAAAGGGAGCTCTTCCCTTGGCTCCTGGGTTAGAAGGGGCTTCTGCAAGAGCAGAGTTTGCCCCCGAGTTAGGAATTACAGTGCAGAGGACAAGCTACAACCATCTGAGATTAGGGGTGGGTCAGACTAAGCCCTGCTGGTATATGGTGACTGGTAGTTGTGTGTGCGTCAGGATGGAGGAGGATTTCTCACTGTGTGGTCGGCACAAGGACCACATGTCTGTGTGGTGTCTGCCACAATGGGATCTGGGTCATCCGTGGGTATCAAGATGATAGAAGACCAGAGTAATGTGAAGCTCTGTGTGCAGTTTGTCAAGGGAAGAAGAATGGGGAAACGGTTCAGCAGCTGCATTGCTGCCATGGTTTCAGGACCAGGACTGGCATGAGTTTGGTTCTCTTTTCTAAAAAACACACTCTTGCCTAATAAAGATTTGTTAAGAACAGTTTGGGTTAAAGGGTGTTGCCTCCTCCCTTACACTGAACCCTCCTGCTCTTCCCAAATCCCAGTGCTTTCCGGAGGCGTTTGTTCTGCCTTGTGAGACAGCAGGAAGAGCGCAAGAACAATGAAATGAGAAGTCACTGTCAGGTGATGAGCAGCTTGGAAGCAGGGAAAGGGTTTCTCTTACATAGAAAGCTGCAGCCTGGTCCTGCAAACCATTGACACTCTGCAGATTGCTTCCCAGTGCCCCAGATACCTGTTGACTCCAGCTGAAGCTTCAGGAACTCGGAGATTCAAATTCTATCATCATGACGTAGGGTTTTTTAAAGGGCATGCTTTTAAAAACAAGATATATGGAGGCTTTTGTTACCACAAGGGAAAAGGAGGCTTTTAAAGTAAGATTAATTTTCACAGATGTTCAGAAGAAGGGAAAATCTCAATCATTTAAAGGGTTATTTTATTATCTAAACAAGGAAAATGGCATTTGTAACAACCAGACATAACGTTTTCTGGTAGCCTGCGGATTGTGGTAACATCCTGTAATAAATTGCATCTGTAAGCTACAGTAGCTACAAGGTCCCATTATTGTAAATAAGGGATCATGTTAATATCTATAGGCTATTAAACTGGCTTACAGTGAAGTCAAATGGCTAAGAGAGGAAATTGCTACCAAATTATCTGGTAGCACAATAGGATAGCTTCTGATTGTGCAGACTTACTACAGGGGAACTAAAGGAAATAGCAATTTTCTGCTCTCAGGAGGGGTCCCATTGCTACAGAATTGAAGCAGTTCATGTTTATGACTGCGTTTATCTTCCTTTAACATGAGTTACGGCAGGGTTGCTGTCTCCATCTTACAATTGGGGAACTAAGTTTTTGAGATGAGAAGGGCCAGCGTCAAAGGAGAGTCTGTGATGCAGCATTGGTTTCATTTCTGGTGCTCAAGCTGCCATTTTTCCTGCTGGACCTTTTCCACATACCTTTGTGGAACCTGAGAGCTGGCTTCGTGTGACCCTGGAGACAGACACAGCATCCCAGACCATCCTCAGGCTGAAACGTTTTAAAATGGCATTGCTCAGTGCTGGCTGAATGGGAGCCTTAGAAAAAGAAAGGAGATAAAGCTTCAGGCAACAGGAATACAAGCATCTTCCCATGTGTATCCTAGAGTTAGACCTAGGTGAGTTAAACGGGAGGGAGGTCAGCTTCCATGCGGGGGGCAGGCTCAGAGACTGAGTATTTCAGCTGGTCTGAGCCCATCAGATTTCCAGGAACTGAGATAATGACTTGGATGCGTTGTGCTTTTATGGGTCCCTCACGTTGAAGCCCTTCACGTGTTGAGGCCCTTCATGAAGAGGTGCTAATATTGCCTTCAACATTGTTTCTAATGCAGGCACATTCCTCTATGCAATGTCATGAGGCTGGCTGCACTTGTAGCTGGGGTTTGTGTGGGCAAAACAAGAGCAGAGGGGATGGCCAGCATAAGATGCAGGCAGTAATGTACCACGTTACCAGAAAGTACAGTCTGAGCAGAACACAAGGACTGTATTTATCCTCATCAACAGCAATCTCCTGGAATGTGCTCCTGACCTGTTCTGGAAGAGCGTTTTCCATATTACATTTGTTAGTCAGGCTTTGGGTTTGGTTTATGAAGGAGAATTGCAAATGGCTATTGTATTACCTGGAGCGGATGGGGGGTGAAAGTCACCCCACCTGGCTTCAGGTTTCTTTCAGCGGATGTGAAATGAAGGGAGATGCATTTCTTGTTATCTGCTGTGCCTCCATCTGCAGCACCCTACTTCTGCACCCTCACATGAGTGAAGGCTCAGTTAAGCAAGATGTTTGTGTGATATTACATACCCCAGCAGCAGGAAAAGAGCTGTCAATGCAAACACTTACAGCTCTGGCGTGCTCAGATCCTCAGAAGCTGCTCAGCAGTCTCTGGGAAGGCAGGATGTGTGCAGCAGGCCCACACAGAACCAAGCAGGCTATTTTCTAAAGGGTTTTCTTTTTCTCTTCTTGTTTCTGCCTGTTCTTGCCAGAATCAAAATCAAGCCTTGCAAAGCTCCAGTGAGCAGGGGAAGAACAGGCAATCCTGTGCAGAGAGACTACATGGATCAGTATCATCACTCCATAGAGCAGAAGGCATCACTCCTGCATTTGAGGGTTTCACCCCCTAAACAGTGGTTTATATTTAGGTTTTAGAGTTGGGGTTTTTGTTGTCTTAGGTGTTTTTTAAAGTGCATTACTTGACAGGTTAAAACCCTACTAGATAAAGAGGCTTCTAGAGACCAGATGATCCACTCTGCATTTAACAGCCATGCCATTAACATCTGTATTTTGCCCCTGGTAAAAGGAATACATACCCAAAAGTGATCTGTTAAAACACTTTGAGCTCCTTGGATAGAGAATTACTATTTCAGGCAGTCTGGACACTGTGCACTGAATGGAGGGTCAGAGCCTATGAATGTGGGTCACTGAAGAGGCCTTTGCTGGAAATTATACTTAATATAAATACAAGTTTCAATGAGTCTGTATCCCCCTTTTTATCAGCTTCTCATTAAGGCAGTTGTTTGCCTAGTGTGGTTCCTTGGTTAATGCTCTCATGTTTTTAGGTGTTTGGTATTTTCCTTCGTAAGGGCCAAGCCAGATATGTGTTAAGTCGCAGTATCTGCTCCATGAATAGCTGGTAGAATTGGGTTTCTGCATGAAATCATGAATATAGGGGTTTCTGTAGCAGGATTTTAAGTGTCTTATTGATTGTCCCTTACAGCAAGCACAGAAGCAGTTTAAAAAACAAGCCCTGAAGTCTGCAGAGGACAAAATAAAGGTGGTCTGAAGGGAATTCCCTACTTTGATCAGGTGGAGGGACAACCTGCGAGCTGTGTGCTGCAGGGAGGAGCGACCACTGAGTAAGAACACAACATTTGTGGCTCAGGATGGCATAAAAGGATTGTTGTAACTTCTCTGGGAGTGAAATGGAGCGGCACCTTGTCCAGAACATGTGTCTAACACCCATGTGTTGGAACGGGACCCTGGAAGCAACCTTGTCTCTGTGTGATGCTGAGTATCCTCCTGATCCCAGGAGGTTGAAGGGCACCTGGAGATCTGCAGCAGGGCTGGGTCTTTCAGTCTTTATCTTAGTGGTGCAGGACAAACATAAAGGATCTCTTTGTGACCCAGGTAGGGTCACATAGAGGGGATGGCTGCTTGCCAAGGGTAAAACAGAGACAAAAGCCCCATTCTGGTGCTCCCTGAACTCAGATGCTTTTGCTTAGCCTCAGACATGGAGTTTCCTTATTTCCCTGGCCGCTTTCTTCCCTGCCCTCCCTACAGAGGATAACTTGAGAAGTTCAGGTCTCTGAGATGAAGGAGCTCAGCAAACTTTCACGTTGGGGCTGGTAACAGTGCAGCAGTGCTGTAATGTGGGCGGTCGTGCACCAAAGGCCAGGATGAGATCACCCATCCCCGAGGCATGTATTCCTGACCTCACCCTTCTCTGTCATTTGTTGGCCGCTGAGGGGTTATTATTTCCATCCCAGTCCTCTTGCAGTGACACTGCGACAGCAGGATTGCAGCAGGAGCCTTGTGCCTTCAAAGGGCTCAGTACCGTCAGCAGGATTTTATCTGCTGGGCTTTAGGTTTGGGCAGGATTAAGCTGCTCCTCCTCGTATGTGTTCTCCCGGTTCTCTGGTCACGTTCACCTCCTCAGTGTTAAATGAAATAAACAGTAATGTCATTAAAATAATAAACCTAAATTAGATCCAGACATCCCTCAGTGGCTCTGAACTCGCTCTGCATTCCGGCATCGGCTCCGCCGGGCCCCCATCCCCACATAGGAGGAGGGTTAAAACAAACTAAACACAGCCTGAGCTCTGCACAGCGACTTAAATGTCAGGCGGTAAAGGGAGGAAATTCCCTGCAGCCCACTTCCCTCTGAACTCTCCATTCCCTGCCTCCAGCCACGCAGCAGCTTCCTGGCTGTGATACATTTCCTCATCCCACACCCCCTTCTCTGCTACAGGAATTGCTAAATACAAACTCAGATGGGTACGAGGAGCGGAGCCTGGGCTGGGGATGGTCACGGCCAATGGTTTTAATTCAGGGTGGTGATGGTGGTTCATGAGGTGTGCTGACTGCTCTGTGATTCTCACTGCTTGGTTGTCTAATGGTTAGTAAAAGGGAGCTTTGGTCTCTTCTGGGCTACTGAGACATGAAGAACATTGTCTGCACAGTGTTAGGCTGTGATTCCTATTACGGATGATTCTGTGCAGCTGAACTGAGCCACGCACCATGTGTGGAATTTTAGTTATGTTATGGGAGAAACGAGCCAAGATGCGGCCGGCAGTCATCAGTGGGGATACACCAGAGATAAACATACCCCTCTGAGACACTGCCTCTGCAGTTTTGCTGGCTGTATGGGACTGTATTTCCAGTCCTAAGCACTTTGACAGCTCAAAGCATGGCTGCAAGAGGAGTGTGGCCCGGTTGCACGTGGCTTCTGCTGACCTTTTTGATGTGAGGACCAGCCTGCTCTAGCTCCGTGGTAGCAGGGCTCCCCTCTTATCTTCACTATGCCTCTGGCATCCTAGGGGGCTGTCTGGACCACAGTGATGCTTGTGTCATCTTCCCTGTGAAAAACCAGAATAACATCTGTGTTCATTGCAGGGAGAAAGTAGTTTCACTTTTGGCTGCAGATCCTAACAGAGATGGCAGGAGGTGGTGTTAGTGTCCACAACATGTTATTTGCTTGGCCACTGTGGACCTCTAGCTGCAAATTGTCCTGTAGCTTAAAGACTAGGGTGTTTCCTTAGTGAGATGCCAGCCTGATTTATGGGGGCTTGCTGTCTGCACGCAGGTGATTTTTAAGGCAGAAGAGCTTTTAGGCAAATGCAAAGGGAGGATGTGCAGAGTTTGATGGTATATGATTGATTTCAATGGCTTCTATTCATAATGTTTCATTCCCTCTCTGCAGGACGAGCAGAAGTGCATAGAAACAGTGGAACTAGAGAGTTATGACAAGTGCCAGGAACTGCGAGCGCTACTCAAAAGGAAAAACCGTTTCATTTTGATCCGCTCCCCGGGTAAGAAGGTAGGATTGCCTTTCTCATCACCTCCAGCCTGCTCACTCCAACTGAGTTCCCAGGCAGCTGCAGCCAGAGCAGATGAAAGACTGAGATTTGGCTCTTTGGCAACTGGGAGAAGTGACTGTGAATGGTGAACAGTGTGTAAGGAGGAACGCTACTGGCTTGTAGGCTTTCTTCTTTTGATGTTTTTCCTGCCTTATCATTTTAGTCTTCTGAGCATTGCAGAAGGACCATTCCTTATGTTTCCCCATGTGTTCTGGGCAAGGAATTACCCCTGTCCCAGTTGTAGATGCTGCAGCTTTGCTCAAGTTCCAGTGAAATCAATGATCTTGATCCATGTAAGGAGACTGCTGCTGGGGTTGGAACCATTGAGCTGAGAAACTTCAGTGCAAAGCTACCTGCAGCCAAACAGTTCCTAGGAGAAAAGATTCATTTTGCAGAATTCATTAAACTCTACATCTTTATCACCCTGCACAGCCTCTGGTTAGATCCAGAACCTCATAACCAGGCTGGTGTAGCAAAGAAGCTATACATCCATCTGAGCCCTGACTGCATGCAAGGACATGCTTGCCTTGCTTCCTATGCAGGTTCATCATCACTACACATCTTTGATGTTCTCCTTAGTTCCTATTTACATGCTATCCATTTCAGCACCTTTATGGGCTAGGATGCTTCTGTTGTTGCTTTGAGGCATCACACTTTGACTTCTAATTGCAATGTGATTTTATTGGCCTAAGAGATCTTCCTAAATCTTCCCATGTAAATCTGAGAGGTTGAGAGGGACAAAATACACTCATTTCCATAAGAAAGTGAACAGGCAAAAATATCACCATGCCTGCATTCTCCCATCTCCAGTTTGTTTAAATAAATGGAGATTGTTTAGTCCTTGTTGTCATTGTTGCTTATTCTTTCACCCCAGTCACTTAGTGTTTATTCCCATAGTAAGACCACAGCTGAGTTCAGAGCTTCATTGTGCTAAACTTCACTCAGAACAACAAAACAAGACTGTCTTGCCCCAAAACACTACATGGACCAGGGTGGGGTGCAGAGAAAAGGTGAATGATTGTTTTGCAGCAAAGGAGAAAACCAATATTTAAGTACCATGCAGCATAGTGATGGAAATGTGCACCCTGGGCTAGCAAGCTCCTGCTCAGCACCAGCTCCTGGGGCAGAGTCTCCCCAGTCTGAGTTGAGGTTTAGTGCTTGTTTTGTAACTCGATTAATCAGAAATCATGTCATTTTCCATCAGAAGTGGCTAACCCCAGCAGGCTTGGTGTGTTTGCACCATAACTCCTAGTGCACACCTATTCCTGGGGAGATGAGTGAAAGCTCAGTGCTCAGAGATGGGTGGCACAGTAGGAATTATTGTTATCTGCAAGTATGTTACTTAGAAGAGTGTAATAGCTGTGTATGTCTGCACTGCTACATGAATCAGCACAGCATATGAGATCTGTTCCTAAACCTTTCATTTCTTGCTAGGAGAAACATAGGCTCAAACTGTGCCTTGAAAGGGTAACTTCATCCTTTTGCCATGCTGGCAAGTTTACGGCTCCTCTGTTCTGCATGCCACTGATTAAATGGAGATCTAGATAGAGGCTGCCTTTTATAAGGCTCTTTTGGTGAAAGGAAGGGCTTTTATAAATGAAAAGTTCCCTGTTTGTAGCTCCCCTCCCACCCTCCTTTTGGCTGGGAATCTGGTGAGGGTGTTGACACACAACATACTTTGGCAGATGTTAGAACAGGCTTCAATTAGGAGGCCAATGTACACAACTGTCCTTCTTCTGTTTTGAAATCGCAGCTGTGGTGATATATATCAGCTAAACATTCTCCATTTGGGAGGCTTGCTGCCATCCTCAGTTGAAAATCACCCTGTGAGCTGGCTGGCCAAGCCCTGCCAGACCCTGCTAGGGCTTTTTTTGCCCCCTCTCCTGAGCAGAATGCAGAGAAATGCAGAAATCCAATGAGTTTGTGGGACTCACGAACAAGCTAGGAAAGGTCATTTCCATTTCACTGCACAAACAGGAGTTTCCCTCTTGGATACAGGGAGCCCAGTTTAGCTGTAAGGAAATCCCAGTTTAAATATTGATGGGATGTTCTTGAAGAGCAAAGATGAATTGCTCAGTTAAACCTACTCAGCAACTAAAGTTGCACCCAAATAAATAAGTTGCCTTGCAAAACACTAGTCTTTGATGGATATACCCCACATTCTGCTTGCCCTGTTCACAAGGATGACATTTTGGTGAAGCTGTGACAATATAAGCATGTCACAAGCCTGCACTGGTATGGAACTGAAAGAAAGCACTGCCCCCTGAGCTTTGATTCTCCAGCAAAGGAAGCTGGCAGTGTGCAAAAGACCCGTTCTGCTTAGAAATCTCAAATGCTTCATTCTACCCCCAGCAATTAAATGAAAGCTGTTGGATGCAGAGAGCTGAACCTGTAAGAAAGAGCAGCAGCCTTGGCCTGAAGACTTGAAAACGTACTCATGATGCAGAAAGCAGTGGAAATCATGGTTGGTGTAAACTGCCTAGAGACTACAGAGGTAGTCTGGTATTCAATTGGTCTGAAAGCCTTCAGGTACAGGGAGGTCTTAAGAGTGGGAAGGAGGGTGGTAGTAAGGCAAGGGGTTCATGAGCAAGCACTGCAGTTCCCCACACATCCCTCCCTAGTGTGGCCAGACACAAACTCCACACCTGCAGCCAGAGGTGGAAACCTCCAGTGCTTATTTTTCCCTTAGTCAGCTTTTGGGGGTACCTGCAGCTGCCTTCAGCAGGGATCCAGCCTGGAAGCTGCAGTAGATCACAGTGAGGCATGTTCACCCTGGGCATGGAGGAGGCTGCTCCTGGGATCTGACTGTTTGGCAGAGATGCTGTGTTAGTCCCAGGGATGATGGAGCTCTTGGGTCAGCTGCAGAAAACCACAAGAATCCCCTAACTGACAGTCCCTTGGCTTCCACTTTTCCCTCCAGGATCTAACCTGAAGTCATATCAGAGAAGGCAGGAGATGGCCTCACATCTGGCAGATAGACTGGTGCACTCTTGGGTAGTTTAAGGTGTTACCATCCCAGCTCTGCTCTGGCTCCTGCTGGAGGTGACCATCCTGTACCAAAAGCCAGCAGAAGGGAACTTTCCACACCTAAACCAGCAGCTCACAGGCACTTCACAGTCCAGCCCCACTGAACTCAAGCAGGCTTTGCACTGAATCAGCTGAGGAGCAAGCACAGGATTCTGTCCCCCACCACAGCCACAGATCAGCACCATCTAACATAGCGAAGAGTTAGTGTTGGTAAAAGTCTTTAACTGCAGCTATTCAGTTCTCCAGAGCTTGCCTGTTAAATCATTTGGTACTGGCACAACAGAATGCCCACAGTAACAGTTCCCTTTCCTGGAAGGCAGGGTCAGCATAGCCATAAGACTGTCACTGCTTGAGGAGACTGATGTCTTCAAGAAAGCATGGAGCAGCCGGGGAGACTGCTCACTGCTGTCACAGACAGTGACCCGTGTGTGAGCCTCTTGTTGCATGACATTAAGCCAGTGATTCAGCAGGAGCTGACTGGCTGTGCTGTGCTCTGGGTTAGCTGACAGTAAATTGCGTGGTCTGTATTCATGGCTTACAATGGTCACTATCACATTAGTTTTAGCCATGACAGCTTTTCCTGGCACACCAAGCTGTTGTTTAAGGCATGACTCAGTCTCAGCTGGCTTAGCAAGAAGGCGAGGAAATGCGTTACCCTGCCTTCCGCCCTCTTACAGTGGTGTCACTGACTCTCTACCTTAAGTTGCTGCTGGAGAACAGACCCTGCTTAATGTTTCGTGGGGAGTATCCATCTCCAGGTGCATCCTCTGATCTTTGCAAATGCCCAAATGAGTAAAAATACAGACAAGATAAATTCATTTGTTCTTTGTTTGTGAAGGACCTGGGGATCTCAGATTAATGTACCCAGTGGCAGGCAGGACTAAGAACTCCTCCAGCTCCTCCTGCCTCTGCAGCTGTCTGCTGTATAGGGAGCTTCCACTCTGCTTTGGGTTAGTCTCTTCCCAGTGCCATGACTGAAAATGTGAGTCACAGATGAATTCAGACAGACAAGGGAATGTAAGGTAACAAAGAGCCTGGCAGCATCCTGAGCACCAGCCTCAGAGCCCCAGCAGCCCGACTGTTCCTTGCTATCTGGTGGTGTTGTTCTAAAAAGGAGAGAAAGGTTTTCAAGCATAGATAGCTCAGCATACTGGGGGGAAGCTGCTGTGAGCCTTGAGCCTGCTTCCCCTTTGTGTCCCAGCCCCAGGGACTTGTGCAAGCAGGGAGCAGGGCTGCAGTGGTGGCGATGTCCTCACTGCCCCATTGCAGGGAGCAGGGTCCCACAGAAGGGTGCTGCCTGTCCTCCCTCACTGAGTCCTTTGGGAAACTTCCTGCATCTTCCTGCTGCTGCCTTGGGAGCATCTTCCCATGTGTCCCTTTCCCTCACTCTCCCTTGTGTTTGGTGGCCGCAGCAGTAGGTCTGTGTTGTGCTGTGCTGTGGGGCAGAGGCTTGCATACCAAAGGGACATCTCAGCTTCTCATTAAAGATGAACCATCCCCCCGAGGCTTCGCTCTGTCTGGCCGCAGGGCTGCTGACACCAGCACTTAGTCACACTCTCAGAAGCTTTATTCGGGAGAATGAGGCACAGAAAGTGGCATTGGAAGAGGAAGCTTGAAGGGAGGCAGGAATCCTTCCCTGAACAACATGTACAGAGATTTCTAAACGCTGGTGCAGGCTGCCAGGTCTTTGCCAGGCAGTGCAGCAGCTCAGCTGCTCACAAGTAGGGCTTTCTAATAAGCTTTTATAATCAGAAAGCTTTGGGGCAAAATTGTTTCCAAACAAAAAGAGTTTTTAAGCACACATCAAAACAGGCCTGCTTGGACTAAAACAAAACCTGGCTGTCGCTCTGTTTTGGAGCCTTGCCTTCCCTTAGGTTCCCTGCTTAGTGTGGCCCTTCTGCACCCCAGACAAAGGGCTCTTTCTCCAGAGGGCTCTGGTTCAGGCCCTAACCTCTCCTCTGAGCTCTCAGGAAGACATGTGGTCCCGTCACCTTCTGTGCAAACTAATTGAGTAAATAATCTTTCCCCAAATTGCTTCTTAACTCCCTGCTTGCCGTGCTGGGTGCCAGGGTCTGGCACTTTGTTGCTGTGATGTGTAAATGTAAACTATGGCATTGAAGCAAGGAATAGATGCAGAAGGGAAGGGCAGTGGGTTTCTAGCTAAACAGCAGGAGTGCGGTAAGGAGATCAGGCTTTAGTTCTGCAGTTCCTGATGGTACCTTCAGAAGTTGTTGAGACACAAAACAGTTGCCACTTTGTTGTGCCATAGTGAAACAGGGAGCTGCTAAAAGCATTCAGCTGTCAGTCACTATTAGCTTTGTCACCCTCATTTTAGATAGCCCCTGGTTTACAGAGACACTACTGTGATTTCAGGATGTGGGGCCTCATTTACAAGAAGGCTGGGACTATAGCTGCTTTGGAAGGCAGTGGGAAAGTGCAGAATACCTGTAGACTGTTAAACACCCAAAAAACCTATTCCAAACGAGACCCCACTAGCATAGGTTTTGAATGAGCCTCTCTGTAACTCACTTCCCCACCTGCAAGAGGCAGATAATGTTGGTTGCTCTGAAAAGTTAATCTGTGAAGCCCCCAGATACTGTAGTGATAAACAGCAAAGACTGTCAGGGGAATCAGTAATTCTGTTTTCAGAGCAGAGTGTGATCAATAAGACGTATTGACCCATGAAGACAGAACACACAATGGGATAGCTCAGTAAGACGTGCTGCCCCCGTCATTAGGGATAGTGCTAGGAGGAGCATGCACTGCAGGCTGAGTTAGGATTGTCCAGCAATGCAAGTGCTTGATTTTGCAACTTTGATGATGTTCTTGAGCACAAGAGTATTTCCATGCGCCTGTGCAGTGTGGATTAGGGCACCACATGGAGCTCTTTGGATCCAAGCTGGCTGTAGAGCCACCTGTAATGTGATGATGATATTTCTCTCACCTGAAGTGTATGCTGGGGCAAAGCTACATAACGTGGTGAGGTGCCCTGAGAACACAGCAGTGAAATAAGTAACACCCTACTATTGTTCCTGCTGTGGTCAAGAACTGATCCCAAACACTGAACAAAGCCATGGGACTGCCATGGGGGAAGGGGAGAGCTGGCTGGAGGAGAGGCCATACCATCACCCATTGCTCCCTCCTTACTTGTGTCCCATGCTACTAGTATGGCCAACTCTTCCCTTTCTCTTAGGACAACTGATCAAGCCCCAGAGTGTGTATGCCTGTAGCATTTACTGCTGTATTTCTTTGCAAACAGAAAAAGATAGGGTGAATTGTTTCACTTACACTGCCCTTATGTCTTATCATGTCTGTGCTCAGCCGAATTGGGTTCCTGCAGCCAAGGTCAGAGCCCCAGATTCCTGTATCAGTTTTGTTCTGCAGAACTGCAGAAACAGGGAAGCAGGAAGAGCCCACTGCACACAGCCTTCCTGTTGCTTGCAGCCTGTGGGGGAGTTGGAGATAAAGTACTTTATTGCATCTGAACCAACACAAAATGACTTGGACTTTCAATCTGACTCTCTACACAGTGTGACCATACAACTTGCTGCTGCTCTAAGAGCTATTCTGAGCGTTTTGCAGAGGAAGAAACTCTTACTTTCTTACTACTTTAGTTACAAGTTGCAGAAATAAAACTACAGCAACAAGCTGTTTGAGCATAACAAAGTCCTGTTCATGGGAACTATGAAGTGAAGCACTTGCCAAAGCACAAAGGAATCTGTAGTTTAAACATAGGCTGGAGCTGGCTGTTATAGAGAAGCTGAAGTGAGAACAGAGAGCTGCCTCTCTGGTCCTGACAGACAGCAATTGTCTCTCTGCTTTTGCAGGTTCATGATATCAAATTTCAAGCTCCAACTTTGGAAGAAAAGGAATCGTGGATAAAAGCTCTTAATGAAGGGATCAATAGAGGCAAAAACAAAGTATTTGATGAGGTAAGAGAAACGGTTTTCAAACAACTCCTCTATTTCTGTGTCAGTTCTCATCCCCTGTTTTAGCCAAAAGCAGAACTTGCCCAAGCCCCTGTGCTCCCTATCCTTCCTGCAGGAAAGCCATGGTCAAAGAAAGGAGAAAGATGGTATGCAAGGCAGGCCAGGTTGCTTCCCCACAGGCTAGGGAGCTCTTAGCCACTTCAGTTCCCAGCTCAAGAAGGCAGGACATGTACAGAGCCATTTGCACCCTCCTGCATCTTCCTGCCTTACCCTCTGTCCCAGCCAGGGTTAGGTGCAGGGAGGCAGGGACAGCTGAGCAGATAGTGTGCTACAGGGATGGTCTCTGATGCTAAGAGCTAACATCTCTCAAGAGGCCCATGGGACACAAGAGCTTACCAAAGTCACTGGGAGATGGTCTGGTGGCTTCAGTGGGTTTGGGATCAGTGAGGGTATGGAAGTTCTCTTCCAATGGAAGTGGCTGGTGCAGGAAGCAGCTGCAGTGCTGAGCTGTGTAAAGCTGGGGCTGCAGCCTGGAGAGACCCATCTTCCCCATGCTGCCATGATCCTCAGCACCAAGCAGCCTGGAAATGGAGGTATTTGATTAGGACATAGCCCAGTCCTGAAGACTGGAAAACTCTGAAGTGACTCAGTCCACCAGCTATCCAGCCTGGAGAGAAGTCTGCTGGAAAGCTACTCCATGGCCCTGGCCAAACCTGCCGGCCTCTCAGCTACCCCTAGCATACCTGTGCTCCCAAATCCTGCTGCACAGAGGGAGGGATGAAAACTGCACTGACCAACCTTGCCCTGCTCCCCATTAGCTTGTATATCAGCCCTCAACTGAAGCAGAGGAGTAGCATCTACTCCGCAGCTGGTTCAGTAACTGAAAGGAAGTGCACAAAACCACCATCACAGGAATGGCACAAGAAGGAGCAGGCAGCATAACGAGGGAAAAAAAGCAATTAGCAAGATCTGTTTAGCAAAGGAAACCAGAGAGTGAGTAAAAGCTTTGAGAAATGGCTAGACACTGCAGATATGGTGCTAGAGATGTGAACTCTGAGAGCTTGGGTTCTGCTTTCATTCAGCAGAGAGCAAAAGCAGGAGGAGAGGCTCCTTTTTAGCCTAGGCAAATGGCACTCAGCTGGTGGTGGGATGTAGTGGTTCCTTGGACCAAGTGGGAAACAGCATGTGGAATTAAAGGGACCAACAGCAGCCTGAGCAGACAAAACCCAGCAGCAGAGAGCTCAGCAGCCAGGTCTGCTCCCATGTTTCAGTGGATGGGAGATGGGATGTGCTGTAATGAAGCGCCTGGAGGGGCCCAGCTCGTGGCTCTCCAGTAGGCAGCAAGCTCTGCACATTCATAGAATCATAGAATCATAGAATAGTTAGGATTGGAAAGGACCTCAAGATCATCCAATTCCAACCCCCCTGCCATGGGCAGGGACACCCCACACTAAACCATATCACCCAAGGCTTCATCCAACCTGGTCTTGAACACCGCCAGGGATGGAGCATTCACTACCTCCCTGGGCAACCCATTCCAGTACCTCACTACCCTAACAGTACAGCAAGGTGGGATCTCAGGTCACCTCCCTGCCACAGCCTGGGGTTATCCTCCTTATGGGTTCTCAGAGGGAGCCAGCCTCTAATTCTCATTCATTCCAGTAAGGATCAAACCCCAGATTTAAAGCACAAGCTAATGGGTCAAGCTCTCAGCTGGCTTGGATTAGCTGTTCTCATTTGAAAGATCTATAAACCCACTCTGCCATATCAGCCAGGGATTGGGACCCATTTTTCCCTTTAAATCCTTATTTCACCCTGGCCAGCTTTCTGATTGGACAAAGACCAGCACACCAAGGACACACTGATGTTTGCCATCCCCACTCACTGGTGCTGCACCTCTATATGGAGGAGACTCCAGCCCTCCTCCATCACAGAGGTGGCTGGGTGCTCACAGAGCCAGCACAGAGAAATACCTGCCAGGGGCTGAGACCTCCCTCCCCACGTGTGGGAGGCAGTGGCTTTCTCATCTGATTCCAGGAAATAGATTTGTTAATTCAGCTAGAGTAGCAATTAATCCAGGTCACTGCTCACACCTTCTCCTCAGCATCCTGCTGTCATTAGAGCTGTAGAAGGGAAGGTCTGTAAGGGAGCACTGCTGGTGCAGTTCACAGTCAGGTCACAGTTATTAATGAGCTTTCACCTCTAAGATGGCAACAGCAATTTCAGTGCTGGCCTCTGCCACAGGCAGGAGCTGGGCCAAGCCTAGGCTGCAGCGAGGACAACAGAGCTGCCTTGTGTCCTTCCTGCCCTGCCCCTGAGGTAGAGGGGTGGTTATCCATGGCAAACCTCTGAAGGTTGGGTGCTTTGCTCCCAACACAGCTCTATATAGAACAGATACCTTAAATATCCATCCTGTATGTGCAGGGCTTTGCAGGCAGGTTGTGTGAGGTCTGAGGGAAAGACTGTAGTGGTGAAAGTCATCCAAATGCTGCATCCTTTCATGTGTGACAGTGAGACCTTCATAGACATACCGTGAGAAATGAATAACCTTCTTCTTTCTTTCTTTCTTTCCCTCCTCTTCCCCCTTCGAAAGGTGAAAGTAGATCAGAGTCTTTCCTTGGACCATGTAACTCGGGACAGAGTGAAAATGACCCAAGGGCGCAGGCCACCCACAAGAAGCCACCTAAAGGAGGTAAGTGCATCCCTATGGCATGACCCATCTCCCCAGCTGCTCCTTCCACATAGCTACAAAACCCCAGGGAAAACCCCTTTGGCACAGCCAGCCTGGAAGAAGGTGACAGGGAAACAGCTTCCTCCGGGAAAGCCTGTGCCAGGACCTCTCTGAGGAAGCCTCAGGTTCCCATAGATTGTCTCTGCTGCAACATGTTATGCTATATTTAGCTTTCCATAACTCACGAGCTGCTTGACCATCTGGGGAGAGCCATTATAGAGTCACTGCCATCAGAAGGAAACGAAGCTTCTGTATTTATTCTCTATGAAGTGATGGGTTTGCAGCCGTGGTGGTGTAAAGGCAGAAGAACTGCACGCTCTGTGGGGAGAAGCTGTATTTTTTAGTAAGCTAACGGGAAAAAGCAGACAAGCTTTCAAGCTTACAAGCCCCTTTCTTAGGTGTGAAACAGAATACATTACTCTCCCAGGCAGTTTTATGGGCTTACCTGTCTACTCGTAACTGATGTTCTGGATCTGTCACTTAGAAAAGGAAGCAAAACCACCACAAAATAAACCTGCAGTTCCTTCCCATGGGACAAGTTCTTGCTAGTGTTTGATTCCTGCGATTTATGGAGAAGTTGCTACAGACAGATAGATATCGTAGCAGAGCATTAATCTCAACCAAGTTCCTTCACACTTCCAAGGCTCTGACTTATGTGGCTGCACAGCACTCATGGCCCTCGTGCAGAGAATGAGATGCCCTGAGACTTTTCACTTTGCATAGAAATGGAGGGAGGACGTCTCTTCTGGAGACATGCATGGGAATGAATCATAGATTCCCATCCACTCCTCCAGAAAACCGCAGAAGAAAACATGACAAAAGTCACAGCAGCGATGAAGTGTGGATTCTCTGTTGCCTAATATGGGTTGGGCAAGGTAGGAAGCCCTTCCCTAAGCATTATAAAGATCTGTCAGTGCTCAGCTCACTGTTTTCACAAGATACCTCCAAGGTTAATACCTGTAAGACCTCTCACCTTCAGCCAGATTCAGGGGAAACCAGCTTTATGAATTCAGAAGCAGGAATGAGGGGAAAGGGAGAGGATAGAGCCTGCAGAAAGATGTGTATCACAGCTGCTGGCTGCAGTATCGTGAAGGAAATGGGATGAATGATGCTCTTCAGTGTCAAAAGCAGGCCAGGTGAGGATGAGTCAGGGCCAAGCTGCCAGGATGCAGCTTGTCTCCATCCCTCTAATGGGCTGGAAAGGCAAAGAGAAACTGTAACTAAACTCTGCACTGCAGGAGTCTGGCTCTGGCTGCAGCTACACCTTGGTGTGGTTTTGGGTTCCCTCACACAGGAACTATCACTGTATTTTTCCCTCTCGGGGAGCTTACACACTGCAACATCTTTACTAAGTCCATCCTTTTTAGGACCCCCCCTCGCTAGAGTGATTTGCACACAGCCTGTGGTTTGAAGGAGGTTTAGCCAGCTGAGGCTTGGCCCTATGAAGACAGGGATGACATCAGGTTGGAAGAAGCAAGCAGAAGACAATGGGATTACAACAGTATCCCTGGCCAAATGATCTAAAGATCAGCTTGGTTTATAAGTTCAAGTTAAAATATGACAGTCCCTAAAGCACAAAGCAGGTGTGCTTTGGGTAGGCACGTTGTAAATGATGGGGGTAGAGGGATCTAGCACCAACAGAAGAGCCCAGAAATAGTGTGGAACAGGCTTTGAGACGTTATTCTCATGGGAAGCAGTAAACATTCCTGTGATCAGTCAGATTCTTCTTGCAGTTCCAACAGATTAAACAGGGTGGATGTGTGAAGCAGCAACCCCTGGCTTGCCATGCGGGTTGTGGGGTTCTTGCACTTTTAAGTTAAAGGACAGAACACAGGATTGGTGATGGGGCAGATAGTGAGAAAGTTCTCTCTTGTGTTTCAGGCTGCCAAGTCTACATCAGATGGCATCCTGCGATTAGATCTGGATATAGTGGACAATGGACCACCAAAATTTGCTTCCACTATCAGTGAAGGTGACAATGAGCCACCTCACAAAGAGACTCCAAAGCCACCTATGCCACCTACAAAACCCACTGGCACAAAAGAAAACCAAGATGCAGAGAACAATGGTCTTGACCAGGAGCATAAAAAGCCTCTGTCTCCTCCACTGCCTCCAGATAAGAAGCTTAAGGAAAGCCTAACATCAAAGGACAGTGTAGATGGCAAGCAAGAGGACTCTGTAAGCCCAGAGGAGAATGTGGAAGGATCCCAAGGAACAAGTGAGGAGAACAGAGAGAACCTCATTGAGGTCAGCAACAGGGGCATAGCAAAAGCACCGATTCCTCTTCCTAAGAGCATATCAGACAAGCTAAAAGTAGCTTGGGACCAACCAGTCTCTGAGCTTAAAACCACGGAAGATTTGCAATCATCAGGAGACAGCAGTGAAGACAACCTTGCTGAGATTGCTGCTGGAGATGTTGCAAAGCCTCCTGTCCCTCCTAAGGTTCTGTCGGAACAAATGCTAGCCACAGTGAACTCCAGCCATGGGGACCTGGAATCCAGGGGCTGGGAAGACAGGGAGTCCTGCAGCTTCAAGCCCCCAGTAAATGGGATTGCAGACAGTGATGTAGCAGAGCTCGCATCCCCAGCAGTTGAAACTGAAGGAGGAAATGGGAGAACCTCTGCCGAGAAGGAACAGCAAACTTCAGCAGAAGAGACAGAGACTTCCTTAGCTACAGAAGCACACCATGAGAGTGTAAAAGCAGCTATTGAGAAGAAAGAGTCTGTAGAAAGCACTTTGTGTCTCAAACTTCGCAGTTCTTCTCTGGGAGACTTGCTGTCCGATTCCAAAACTGCACAGAGAGCACATCCAGGCCCAGCTTTCCTGAAGGATTCCCATCAATGCTTAGCTAAAATGGAGGAGAAAGTGGCTAACGAAAGGGAAAAGGCAGAGAAACTGCTGCAGAAGGTTTTACGTGAAGGGCTGGAACAGGCCCAGGAGGGGAATGGACCCCCAGTGATGGCAGAGACATTGCTCAACGAGGCAGTAGAACAGCTTCGGCAAGCTACACAAGTTCTGCAAGAAATTAAAGGTCTTGGAGAACTGAAAAAAGAAGCAACACAGAAAGAAAAGCAGAAGGATCTAGTGACTCTCTATAGGAGAAGTGCACCCTGACATACTCTTCAAAGAGATGTCGTTCTCCAAAACAGAGCTAAACATTTGCCATTTACGACTTGTACCGTTGCTAGGCCAGTGTTTAAAAGGTGGTGTTTTGCTGGGCACACACCATGTGTCTGGGACAGGATTGAGCTTTCAGTTACAGCCTCCTTCTCTCTTTCTTCATGTTGTACATACCAGTGTGGATCTATCCTGTTAGTGCAGCAGAAGGTTACAGGACATTGAACAGTTTCAGAAATGTGAATGCTCTTTCAGGACTCTGTCCAAAGTCCTTTCAATGGATCAGGCCTTAAAAATTACTGGTAATCAAAGCCAGGTGTTTGAAAGGAGCAGAATGGCTATTCCAGCAAAAGCCCCTGTCTGTATTTACCAGGTTCCACTGGCACCCCTATGGTTTTCCTATTCAAGGATAGATATAGTCAGTGTTTGTTCACTTTGCTGGCGATGTTTCCCAGCCCACCTGGCCTGGTGACATCCAGGAATGTAAAGATAAATGGTTTCATCTTCTCCAAAGATACTTCTAAAACCACATCCCCAGTTAAAAAGTGACCTCACACAGAGGCAAACAGCCCTGGCCAATTCCTGACTATGAGCAGCATCCTCAGAGCTGGAGCAGCTGTGTGAAGGCTCTTATGAGCCTGCCTCTGCAGAGCTTTAGGTGAACTAAGCAGTGTGTGAGTGAATGCAAGTCTCAATGCAACACTGCCAGGCATGTATTAATTGTTCCTGTTTCATTAATAGGGAACTTGAGGCGAAGAGTTGGCCTTTGAAGAATGTCTTGTAGCAGCACCACATGTTTATTATTAAAGACCATTCCTATCTGGTAACTCCAAATCCCCTCATCATTATTGGGAACAATGAGCTAGGCATTTGGAGAGCTTGTGTCCAGGAGATTCCCAGGAGCTTCCTAAGAGAGCTGCCATTAAGAAGCTTTAAGGATATGTGTTCCCTTAGCTGTAGGCTTGCTCTCTGTGGTGTTTCGGGATGTTAACTGACAGGAGCATGCACATCAGGCAGCGGGTCTGGATGAGATCCCTCTTCCTATTTAACATGCCTCTACCTGCTGTGTCCTGGCTAGCCTGAGTGCCATGGCTTGGCACAGAATTGGAATACATGGAAGGAAAGGCATTTTGCACGCACAACTTTGGGGCTGGTCCCAGTGTATTAAAAACAGCAATGCATTGCTACAGGAGGGTCTGAGGAAGCCATTGCAGAATTCCCACAGCTTCCTGCCCAACTGCTGAAAGCAACCACAGTGCCCCTGGTCTTTGGTGATTACAGCTGTGATAAAGTCATGTCTTTGCACCACTGCTGTATACTGTACCTGAGCTGGGTCCCCTCCCTTATTCTTTATAGTTGCTTTGAGGAGAATCATATGACAGCCCAAAGGGCTTCTCCCTTGCTTGAGTCACACTCTGGAAGCATGGAAAAAGGTGATCTTCCCAGTGTGGTTTTAGGGAGTGACACACACCACCTAAGCTCTTCTCTCATTTGCCAGCACTGCCCTCTTAGCTCACCCTCTTCTTTCTTATATAATATCCCAGGTTCCACAAGGCTGCAGTGTGCTGCAAACACTCCCCCCTATAGCAGCAGCCCAGTAAAGCTTCATCCGAGCCTTTTCCTAGGGTATGGAGTGGGTACTTCAGGCCTGAGCACAGAAATGTTGCCTTTGTGCTTCCAAATATCCTGGTTTCATCACCCAGAGCCAGGCACACAGGTAGTGACTAGAACTGATGCTTCTGCCTCTTAAATCAGTCTTGGTTTCAGTGGTCTTTCCCCTCGTCAAGTCAGCCATAGACAGTGCATGGGAATTCACTTGTTACTCTGTCATGTGGAAAGTTCTACACAGCCAAATACTCAGGGCTCAGGTGCCAAAAAGCTTTGCTTTGAGACAAAAAAGTTTCCTACATCCTAAGCCCACTTCCAGGCTCAGAGCTGGGAGCAAACTCTGGATCTGTGTCATTTGCTGCTGTAGATTCAATGTGAACCATGGATCTTCTTCCCCTTTCCAGACATAGTTAGGACAAGGGCTAATAACACAGACAACGTTCAGTGCCTATCTGCTATCTAAATGTATTTTTCTGCATGTGCACTTTTGTTTACCGATCACTGTGTGGTATGAATGTGAGCTGTCAGAACCTGGTGTGCACTGGAAGTCAAAGGGCATCAGCTTCAGAGAGCAGGCAGGCTTTGCAAGATGCAGTGCTATAACAAGAGATAAATTCGATGGGGAATAAACCAGTTCACACTAACAGGATTATACACAAACCAGGGCAAACTCTGGGTACAGTTCATATCCCAAAGCTGAAGCCAGTCCTAAACTCCAGGATGAGTAAATCAAAGCCTGGAACTGAAAACCCAGAATGAAAACAGGTTATGGGATAGCTCAATCCCCTAAACTATACACAAATGCTTTTGCTCTCATGGGTGTTCTCTTGTGGCAGTGTGTTCTGTGGATACTCATCTGGCAAAGTGCTGATGAAGATACCCAGATATCCCTATCTGTTACAGCCAAACTTAGAGGATGTGCTTATATTTACTGTATATTTTTATATTATACCTATTCCAATGAATAAATGTCTGACATTTTAGTGAATACTCATCAGTAAGAATCTTAACAGATAAAACCTTTTGTATCTGTTAGGAAATGGGCAAGTTAAATCACTTTACAAGCTACAGCTAGTTACTGTAATTGCTGTACTAACAGAACTTACTAGATTTGTATTATGTCTTGTAAATAGGTATAACTTAAGTGGAATCTCTGTAGCACCCAGTAACTCTACTGCTGAAAAGGCTGTATTAGAGATTCTTTGCTTTTAACTGTTTTTTCTAATAGGGTTAGAAGTTTCATCCTAAGATGTCTAGCCCAGATGTAAGCCTGATTCACCTGGATTTTGCAGGAAAAAACCCATCATGTTCCATCTGCACTTTTCCCACTTGTTCTTCATATTCTGATCATGAGGCAGGCCCTGCCTAGGGCTGGAGAGTGGGTTCTCCTGCAACTGCCCTCTGTTTTTCCATGCTGCTCTGAAAATGGCAGTGCTGGGCATCTCTGACCTTACACAGCAACTCCCATCTTCAGTGTACATCCTGCCATCATGCACTTTTCTTTTAAAGCTTCCTTTAATCTTCCATTTCAACTTCCATCTAATTCTGGCTGCACTAAGGCTGTGGGTTTGTGCCTGAAACCCCCCTGGGAATGGGGCACTGGGGTGTGAGTCTGTGTTTTGGGCTGTGCCACCAGGTTACATGTCTGTGACAGGAAGGAAGTGAGTCTGCAAGCAAGCAAGTGTGGATGTCCATGTGAAAAGCTGCTGCTGCAGCCCGTGGAAAGGCAGCACTTTGTCTTCTGCTTGTAAAGAGCTTTGAGATTTGGCAATAAAACCCCCTTTTAAATACCAGCTGTTTAAGAGCCGTTTGTCCTGAACAGGAGCAAAGAAGAGCTATGTGAGGCAGCACATTGAGACTGCTCTGGAGGAGAGCACATTGCACAGGCTGTGGTCAGGCTGTGGTGAGCTAGATGCTGTGCTAACCACAAGCCTGGAGGAAGGAGAAGTTCTGGGGGCTGCAGCAGACACAAAGCTGAAGTTGCTGCTGCTGCACACAGTGCAGGTCCTCAGTCATCCCTGCCTGCCCTGGTCAGAAAGCATCACCAAGGCCAGGATCTGCTCCCCTTGGAAGGCAGTGGGAAGCATCCTCACCAAGTGCCACCGCCGGCAGTGCTATGTGGACTCTCTGGTGTCTACAAAATGTGGAGCTCACTCTGCAGTCATCCCCTTGGTGATGAACAGCACCAGGGCCTCGTTCCTCTGGCCAGATGCCAGTAAGCTAGAGGAAGATAAGCTGGTACCATAGTGACTGCTTCCCTTCTGTGAAAACTGGGTAGAAACTGGTCAGTAGGTTCAAAAGTTACAAGGAAGCAGGGGAAAGAGCACAAGTAGACATGCCATCCTATTGCACAAGCCTGGCTTCAGCTGGGTAAAAAATGTGCTTAGCAAACCCTCTATTCTCCTGCTGGGAAGGGGGCTGTTCCTCAAAGCAAGCTCCAAGACACAGGTTTAACTTCTAAAAATATACTATAGAGAAAGGCACTTTCTTCCTCTCACAGTAAGAAAGCAAATCACACATCACATTCTGGCCTGAGACTGATGTTGGTAAGGAAGTGTCTAGCACTATGTGCAATGTGATTTAAAGAAAGGCAAAAGAAAACATACATAGTATTTCATATTTGCCTGACTGCTTTCAGCTCAATGGCTACTCATGGGTTACTGGATTGACTGTGTTATATGTAACCTGAAATAGAAAATGCAGGTCCTAGGCTCCATCCAGTGATCCCACAGAACTCAGTCTGCAACTGAAAAAGAGCAGAAAGAGCTCTTCCTGTCCCAGGGTGCCAGAAGATTTACAACAGCATTGGCTGCTCTACTCTGATGACTAAGTGTTGTTGCTATTAAAAAATGTGTAGTTTATCTTAAAGATGAGTCACCATCAGTGAAGCTCTCCAAGATTTCCTCTTTCCAGCTGAAGAGTTAGCAGCCTTGCAGGGACAGAAGATACCCACTGTGTTTAGGGGATGGAGATCCCTGTTTGGTTATGCTGTGCAAGTTCACATACTTCAGAAAGCCAGGGCTTAATTTATTCCAGGAAACTCCATCACCATGTCTTTCTAGCACCTTACCTCACAGCTAAGCAACCCACAACAGTCCTGTGACAACCGCTGATGTGATGCTGCAAGGCATTAACAATTTCATTCTCAGCAGCAATCCTGCTGTCTGAGATCAATGTGAGGGACTTTCAGCCATGTGTTTTCCATCCCCTCCTGGGTATCACAGGCCCAGTCCCACCAGTTTCATTTCAGAGAGCAGCAGGAGGCTTTAGCGCTTGCATCTGCTGTGTAGCATTAGGCCCCTCAGCTTGAGCCAGCCCAGCTTGGCAGTTCAGAGGTTGTAAAATACAATAGATGAGGAAAGAGCAAAGGAATCCTACCTTAGTGCAGCTTTACTAAAGATGAGATATAAAGCACATGTATTCACACCTACAGGGGGAAAAAAAGAAGAGAACTGTTAAATACTGCAAAATGCCATTTTTGAGACGTTGTTACAGGAGGGGTGGCTGTCAGCAGCTTAACACATGGACTGGGGAAAGGGAAAAACCAAAGTTGGCTTGATTTGCAGCAAAAAAAAAGGATTAAAAACTTCTATTTAGGAAAGTCTTCCAGACCCAGGGGGATGTATTCTAGAATGGGATCTACAGAGGGACTTCCAGCAGTGGGATTTCTTAATAGTAGATACACAGGGAAGGTGAATGCATCTTCCTTCATATGGGGAGGTGGATGAAACTGTTGCGTGAGATCCTTCTTGACTATATCATTTCCACAGGACACTGGCAGAAGCCTCAGCAACAAGACTCAGGGGCTAACCATAGAATCCCAGACTGGTTTGGGTTGGAAGGGACCTTAAAGCTCATCCAGTTCCAACCCCATCACAGGCAGGGACACCTTCCACTAGAGCAGCTTGCTTCAAGCCCCTCTCCAGGTTTCCTGTAGCCCCTTTAGGCACTAGAGGAAGGTCTCCCTTCTCGAAGGTCTCCCTGGATCCTTCTCTTCTCCAGGCTGCACCAGCCCAGCTCCCTCAGCCTGCAAATAAATAATACCAATATAATAATAAAGCCCACAGGTTATTTAGGTCTTTAACCCTGTTTTTCCTCTCACTGGGGAGCTGGGCGATGACAAACATGGTACCCTAGAAATGCCCTGCAGACCCTGCTCCCACCTCCTCAGCCTGACCTGCTCTCCCCAGCTGTCTGCTCCCCTTCTGCTCCAGAGTTCACTCCTCACCTCTCCCCACTTTGCCATCCCATGTCCCTCCTCTGCCAAACAACTGACTCCTGGAAAGCTCAGTGCTGTGTTGATAGAAGCTGTCCATAAGTTGTAGTTGTGCTGCTGCCAACAAAACCTCCTTCCTCGTCGCCCCCGTCGGATTCACGAGCCGGTTTCCACATCTCCGTGGGGGATAAGTTTATGCTGCACAACGTGGGCATTTTTCAAAGTCAGGAAATGAATTTTTAAAGTATTTGCTGAAAATAAATGAATGAATGGAATGAAAATGCTGGAAACCCAAGCTGGGCTTAGAACGACCTCAGGTTTTTGACTAAACCCACTACTGGTTCTTCTTTATAGCATCTTTCAGGAGGAAGACCTGAAAGTGTTTTGTGGCGATTAATGAATTCTGCCTTGTAGCACAGCCAGGGAAGACAGTGGAGCTTCTCACCCTGCAGAATGAAGGCACAGTGACAGAGCATTGAAGAGCTGGGCTCCAAACCCATCCTCCTGCAGCAGATACATTCAATTGGTGCAATAGGGACATTCTGCAGCAAACATGAGATGACCTGAACATCAGTGACCGGGAGAAGAGCTCCTAAAACCAGTAAAGCAGAAAAAAACCCAGCCAATAATAAGAATCTGCCCTTTGATGATGACTTGTCTGCTAGCAGGGATGGGAATGGACGTCCAAATCCTGCTTTCTTTGGGTGATAAGGCAGTGAAAGAACTGTTATTCCTAGCCCATAAATGGGTGAGACATACTGTGCAAATCCTGCAGATAGCTGTTAAATCTACCACATTGTTAATTTAAAGTAAGAAGTAAGAACTTGAAGCATTTTGGAGATGCTCTGAGGGGAAAGACAAAGCCAGCTGCAGCAGAGAGTATAAAGGGGTTTAGTGGAGAAGAAGAGGTCAGAGGTAGGAAGAAGGCAAGACACGGGGAAGCAATGCTCAGTACTGGCTCCCATGCATGGCTAAGGATGTGACACAAATGCAACACAAACAGATCCAAACTCTCCTTCCCCTCAGAACTACACAGCAGAGTCATATCCAGAAAGTGGGATATTTGAAAGCTAATTACTGGGATATTTATCACTGAAATCAACAGCATGCTAGAGTATCTCCAAAAGCCCAACAGAGATGCAAGCCAGCATGACTAACTGGGCGAGGATCTCTGCTAACAAAGCAGCAAGTTCCTCTGCTATTTCATTTGCAACAAGAAGTCAATCCTGGCAGAATACTCGGGGTTTGTTTGGAGCACATCACCATGACAGCAAAGCTCTGCCCAGTTCTTCACGCATTGTATGACCGTGGGGAAGGGGAAATGAGACTCAAATTAAAAACCATGGCCAGATGTCATATGGGAGATCACAGGAGATAGAGATTGGAACTGATGCTCTCTGGTGACAGTTCCCAGCATATGGATGATGGTTTCATCCAACAACAGAGCCGGTGACCAGCCCTTTCTCTGGAGCAATGCTGAATTTTCAACAGCACGGGTTGAGTTTCCCAAGCCAGGCAAATGAATTCCACTTGGTTTTGAGTGTGAAGAAACTACGGAACATCTGAAAGGTCATCAGTTCATACAATAGTTATGCATTCGAGCAACAGGATGGCTCTCAGCTTAACCACCACACTCAAGCCAGGCGGGTTCGAACGGCATCTCCAAGGATGAAATCAGGACCTTTTGGGAATTGCTGCTGAGAAATTCCTGGCACAATGTTTTTGGGGCAAACCAGCAACCCCACGCTGATAAGAGAGGCTCCAGAGGCAGGGAAGTGTCCTGGTTTAAGCAAACATACATAAAAAGCTTTGAGAAGTTTGACATTTCAAAAGGGACAGTTTTGCTCTGCAACGTGAAAACACCATTTCAGCACTTCAGTTCATTTATAACATTTTAAGTTACCCAAAGAGTCTTTAAAGCATGAAATTACATATTCTGATGGAGCTCATGTGATTGCTTCCTCTCTGCTTACAGAAGTTGGAATTATTCTTTGCTTCCCTTGCTAAAGGAAGAGAAATCAAACCCTTGGGAGAATTCAAACCTCTTTCAGTCTGACCTAGGCAGACACAGTGGGATTCCTGTGTGTTTCAAAACAGGGCCCAGGGATCCAGCCTGGCTCCTCTGCTCCTCCAAGGAGCTTTGTTTCATTCTCAGATGATGCAGTCTGTGGTCCATTTGTTTTGGCTCACACAGCAGTAGCTGCACAGGTACAGGGTTGGGTTTTAAATGAGTATATCATTGCCCCAAGAGAAAATGCCATTTTCTCTGACAATCACAGTAAACTCTCAGTTGTCGAAAGCAGTCCCTAGAACTTCTTTAAGGAGTCTGGTCTCATTCCAGTGACAAGTTTGGATTCAAAAGTGTCATGTTCTTCTGGTAAGCAGCTCATTTAGAATGAAGAGTATTTTCAGTGCTCAACACACGAGATGTAAATTCGGGGGCTTGCAGCCAAAGGCACCATTCCTATAGAACAGAAAGAGCACAGGCTGTTCCCTACAGCTCTGCTCGCTGCGACAGAGGCAGAGGGCAACCTCTGCAGCAGCCCCGTTCTGGTTAGACATCACCCTGTGGACTATGAGCCATGTCAGCAGAATAGAAGGAATGTTTTGGCTTCTGAATCAGGACCCTTGGAGGACCCCTCCCATTCACCACAGTGAATAACAGCAAATTGAAATGCAGGCACTGCCTACCCCAGTTCCCTGGCATTTAGCAAGCACTTGCACCAGCGGATTATCACCAGTCGTGTTCTACCCAGAGCTCCCGAATACTGCAACAACCTTCTGTAGGGAAGAATACAGGATGTGCATACAACACCATTAATACCATGGGAATAGCATCTGGGTTTGAAGATGCAGCGTCCATAGACTGGATATGCACAAAAGCACTGAGGAGGGGAGCTGGTCGTTTGGGGTTTGACCCCAATTTCTACATTTACAAACAAGAGAAGCCAACAGAGTTTAATGCATATTTCTTTTGCAGAGCAACTGGGTCCTCACTGGAGTTGCTGTGGCTGCAACTCGCTGTGTTAGGAGCCATCTCCAGCAAGAAGGCACTGGAGCAGGAGGTAATTGAGGGTTGTCTCCCAGAGGGAATTTTCCCTTAAAAGGATAACTCCATTGTCGTGATGAAACCAGCCTGTTTCCACTGCCCACAGAGCTTTCTGCAGACACAGCTGCCAGAGCTGGAGGCGGTGGTGAGTATTAGCAGCAGACAGGCAGGAGCAGTGGCTGCTCCTTAAATCCTACAGGAGCACGGACCTCTCTAGGCCATGTTCTCCTGTGAAGGGCTGCAGGACGGGCAGGCAGCCCCAGAGGGTCACTTCAGCGCCGTGTAACAAGAGGCCAGCTCCTACCATCTGCTCAAGGTAAAAGGAAACCTAACAAGAGAGGGATTGCAACCAGAGGAACCAGCCTCACATGGAGAGCTTGCACTGAAAGTGAGCAGTGTTTTCAGAGGGGCAGGCAGGATGCCAGCTGAAAGCATGCCAAGGCCACGAAGGATTTTTTTCCAATTAAGTATTTCTTCACCATAAAATAACCAAACCCCCAGTTCTTCATCTGAGAGTCCATGGAGCAGTTCTGATCAAAGCTCTTTAGATGGGATCAAGGAGAATGATGAGAGAGCAGAACCCTAGGGTGGCCTCTCGCACAGCAGCAGGCTGCTGAGAAGGGAGAGACAGGTTTGAGGCCAAGTTTCCCTCTGGAAGACTTAAGAGCAGTGACTTGAACCTCAGCTTCCCACAATCCAGAGGAAACTGCCCTAATTCTAACAGAGCTCCAGGCCCAAGATACCTCCTTGTCCTCTGGCCAGCCCACCCACCTGGAGCCTTGCACTGTGCTCCTCTGTGCAGGGCTGGAAGGGCTGCCCTGTGCTTTTCACATGGACTAAGGCTGTGATGGGAAAGGCTGGGTTTGGCCCAGTTATAGTGCCAGGCACTGGTTTGCACCTCGCAGCTAAAGCCTCCCTGTGCAGATCTTGGGTGAGGTTTTCAATCTGACTCATGCTCATGTGGTCTCTAACATAGAATAACCCACTCAATGTGCTGCAAAAGAAGGAACTAGGACCCGGTGTTTCCCCGCACCCTGAGGAGCAGACAGAGTATGCACCAGCGAGCAACAGCCAGCTCTCAAGAGACTCCTGAGCTGGCAGTACAACAAAGGCTTACACAAATAACATATCATCCCTTCCTCTGAGGACTGGCAGCCTGCAGAACCCCAAACTGCTCTAGTCCTTGTATTACAGTGGGATGGAAGCCCAGAGAGCTGGTGGGGCAGCTTTCTGCTCACCAACAAGCCATCACAGCTGGAAGCAGGATCTCCTAGCACTGAGCACTGAACACCTTTAAGACCACCAGCAACTCTCTCCAGATCTCAGGAGCTGCAATAACTCTTCAGCCATTCCCAGCTCCTCCTGGGCGTTGCTCCATCTGGTTCCAGGCCGTTGCTACGCCTGTGAAGCATCCGCTTGAAACAGTCCCATTTTGGGAGCTCCGCAAGCAGCCATGGAGACTCAGCACACTTCCTCTTTGCTTTAGGGGTAGAAAACTTCATTTCCTAATCAGTCTTCCTCTGCAGAGAGAAGTATTAAAAGCTGCAGCAGGGTAACTGTGTTAGTGCCCATACACAGAAACTCATCCAGAGATTAACAGCAGAAAGCTGGAGAATCACAGGTGTCTACAGGCACAGACTGGTTGCCATTTGGCTCTCCCTTTCTATGAGTAACAGCATGAAAATGGGTCAGGCTCCATAACTGAGTCACAGCCAGTGAATATAAACTTCCTCTTCAGACCAGGAGAACCTGGGCAGGTGGAGGAAGAGCTCAGTGTAGATAAACACTGCATGGTGCATCCATGGAGCTGTGCAAGTCCTGCTGCAGGGCCTGGAATCTGCAAGCCTGTCCCAAAGGAAAACCCTCTGGTGGAAGCATATGATATATATATATATATATATATATATATATATATATACACAACAACATCTGCCTTCTGTTTCCTGTGCTCTGTACAGTGTCCCTCTCTACAGATAACCCTGTCCTTACAGAGAAAGCAGGGGTTGTGCTTTGCAAACACTGCTGAGACCAGCTACAGTTTGAATCAGCTCCTTCTATATCTGTGCTCAGACCACGTGCAACCACCACATCTCAGCATCATCTGCTACATGCTCAAGTGATGTGCTGACACATCTGCCTGGGGTTGGTTGTTCCCTCATCCCTCCTTCTACCAGCACATTGCACTGAAGACAGAAGCAGGCAGGCAAAATGCTTTCTGCCTTTCCATGTGCCCTCTGCACAGACAGAGCAGAGCTGACACCCAGCCGAGCTCCTCACCCTCTCTCCACTGATGTCATGCTTTTCCATGTTGCTGCTTATGCCCAGAAGCGAGGAAGCCCCTGGAATGCAGCAACCCACTGTGGGAGCTGTTCGTGCACTGATCACCAGCAGCAGACTTTAAAGGGAAGCCTGGTGGGCTGCAATAAAACAAAGGCCACAAAGCTATTTGACATCAGCAGAGCTCCTCGTAGAGCACACGACTGTGGCTGCTGTCCCAGCCCCCTTCTCCTGCCTCCAGTTCCAAGACCATGAAATTGCTTATTAGGTTTGGAACAAAACTCTTTCAGTGCACTTGCATGTGGCTGGAGGCAGAGACAGATGTTTTGGGCTCTGGAAGAGAATTGCAGAGAGAGAGAAATGAAACGCTTCCAAAGCTGCGCTGCTGCCTCCTGACACTGTGCTTTCTCACTCCTGTTGCACTCCGTGGTTTCCCATGGGATCAGAGAAGAAGGGAGCGATGGCATCACAGCCTGGTGACCCTTTGCTTCCACTTTGCTGTCACTAAACACTCCAATACAAGCTCTTTTGGTCTGGATTTTGCACTGGCTCCTCCAGCATGGTGTAAGAGCAGCGCAGGGCTGTGCCTTTGGCTGTAGGTTTCAGCTTTTCAGCTTTGTGGTTGTAAGATCCTACATTTCAGCTGCACTTTTGTCCTGAAAAAGCAGGGAAGGGATTGTCTTTAGGAGCCAGACAGCCCTCAGAGGCTCAGGAAGCAGAAGATCCTCCCTCTTTTTACACATGCAGGAAAGTGAGAATCAAAGCATTGCCTGCAGGCATGTCAGCAAGGGGATTAGGATTTACTGCCCAATTCTTGCTTGGTTTATACAATGCAGCCCTTGCCAGTGCCCATAAGCAAACACTTGCTCAGCATTCAAGGCAGGGAGGGTTGGGATCCCAGCTCCATCACTCCATTTCTCTTCTCAAATTCAAGAAAGAAGATACTTCTGCCCTTCAGATCCTTCCCTGTTGCACTTGCTTTTGTTCACACAGGGTTTTAAGAGCACACTAATCTCACAGTCCTGGTTTTGAAAGACCAGCCTACACTCTTCCAGTAAGGAATACAATTCAAAGCAAGGCCAGCCTGACCGCTGTGAGACAGAGGCTGTCTCACCAGCTCCTGGTCAAACCTAGGACTTGTGCATGAAGAGTTCGATCACGATGGGCTCCTACAGATCTCCTTCAGCAAAGCACCACAGAAACAACAAATGTGTGTATGTGTGTCCCAGTGACTTCTAAGATACCATTCAGGTACAAATGATACTGGACGTTGGCTTTGCTTCTCACGTATTTCTGCAGGAGAGATGTGAGCCCAGTTCTCCACACCTGGAAGGAAAATACACTGAGCTGGGAGATGTGGTGAACTCATGTCCATAAGCTCTATGCAGAGGCCAGGGATGAACAGGAGTGACCTGATCAACAGGAACAGCCCTGGCGCAGTGCTAATTGTGTGTAAGATTCGCTTTCAAAGCTACATAGAAGCTTAAGCCCATTTATCTTTCCAAGGGATTTAAAGGCCTATTGGCTTTGGGATGTGAGAGCAACAGGAGAGAGAAGTGCAAACTCACCAGCTGAAACTTCCAGTTGCTGTTAACATGGACAGAACAAGCCCCAGCAGCGTCTTGTCAGGCAAGATTCACTCACTGACCCTCCCTGCCATTTCCTGGCTTCCTTGAGGCTTCTCCTTACAAACAAGCAAACAAACAAACCCCTCAATTTCTCTAACGTGATTTCCTCCCAGTGTCATAATGCTGGATTACTGCTAAACCAGAGAGCATCACTTTGTGATACAGGCTGCTTCCTGAGCTAGGAGCAACAGCTCTGCAGGAATACCTCCTCCTGTGTTGTCTGAAACACTATACAGGATGAGCAGAGTCTGGGAAGACAGGAAAAATGGAATTACAGGACACTGAAGAACCCCTGAAGAGGTGAGCTCCCTCTGCTGCGTCTGTGTTTAATCCAGTCATCAGACAGCCTCCGTTTAACCAAATATTTGACTTCAGAATTGGGCCTGAATTGTTATTGGCAAAGCTTCCAAGCTCCACAGGTGCCTCTGACAAGCTGTTCCTCTGTGGAAGCCTTGCGAGGAGATGAATGCAGCCTTTGAGGAAAGTCCTGGATCCCTCCTCAGGCTTCCCGAGTGGGTTTGTGGAGTCTTGTCATGTATTGACTGTTAGGAGCTACAGGGCTGATGTTTGTGTGCATTGCTGGGATGTTCCCAGAAGAGTTTTGGCTTCGCAGCATGTCACAGCAACAGAGTTATCAAAGAAAGCACCAAAAATAACTTAGTCTATGGACAACTAAAAGCCTAACCCAGACAAAAAGTAAATAAGATGGAGCCACACATGAAGCCATGCAGCCAGAGCTGTAACGTGTACTCCATTCTAATGGGACACACCTGGAAGCATGGTGTGCAAACCAGGACACACCATTAGTCCCTTTCATACCCACAGCAGGGACATAAAGCCCCTCAAACATACAGTTCCTCACGGCATCAATGGCAGCTCTGTGCCACATTGCCTGAAAGATCTGGTTTAGGTGCAGAGCCCATGGTTGCTATCTCAGAACATGGTGCTCTTTGATACCCAGTCATGTAAAAACAGTCCATAGGCACTGAAAGAGGAACGTGTCCATCCCCCTTTCCCATGCAGCATTCAAGTGGCAATATTCACTGGCAGCATATGGAAGCCAGTCCTCCAGGGCTGGAGCTCCCTGAGCTTGGCTCCTCCACTGTAGGCAGCTCCAGTGAAGCAGAGGCTTGGCTTCCTGGACTACAGGCAGCTGCAGGCAGGAGGAGTCACCTTCCAGATTTGTTTCCAAAGGAAGATTAGAAATTAAAGTCCAATTTGTTAAAGCTGCAGGTAAGCAACTGTTTCTGCATAAACACATCCTGGTTTGTGGGCTGTGTTACATGGCTAGCTGCAAATCTGACTGACTTTTGAAATCACACTGTCTCCAACTGAACCAGAAAGCAAACAGAGGCACGCTTAAAGGTGGCATGGATTTAAAGAGCCCGGCTCATGGTTTTTCAATAGAGATTGAAAACAGTGATTAGCTTAAACTAACACATAAAATACGTGCTTGCAAGGTAAGAGCACAACTGCTCCGTCAGAGAGCTTCACTTCCAAGTGAGAAAGAGCACATACATAGCTGTCTCAGCTAAAATCATTCTTCAAGTGGAACAGAGTCAAAGACTTTAACACTTTCTGAAAGACAGGGTCAATATCTGGAATATATTACAGAAAGAGCTCAAATTACCCCCTCCCCCTGTCATTCCTTATGCTACAGCCTTAGTGGAAAAATCCAAAAGCTCTCTTAGGTCTGTTAGCTAGACAAGTGCTCAGCATCGCTAACAAATCCTTGCAGCACTCTGTACTTCGTATCAGCAGAAAGTCCTCATCCCTTCCATCCCTGAACACGTACCTATTTAGTAAGGACAGAAGGAACTGCCTACATTGCTTTTTTCCTGCCTGCTGGAAACACTCAAGCTCACGAGCAGATGCAAATGCTCAGTGCATCTGTGCTCCTTCTCTCCTGAGGTCAGCATTAAGCACCAGAAGAGCTGTAAGTGATCAGTCCTGGCTGATTCAAGCTCTGGAGGAGGTGCAGACAACGACATTAACAGTGGCAGGTTAAATCCAGACAGCTTTCCATCCAAGGATCTCGCAGCATAACAAAAGCCTACCAAGAGCCAGAGGTCCCACCGAAGGCTGGGATGGATGTTCCATCCATACAAGCAGGGATTATTCTCTGCCCTATTGAGGGCTATTTCCCCAGCCCCCAGGCTCTGGGGTACCCAGTGGGAAGGGCTCATCCCTTCTCAGTCATTCCTGCTGGAGCCGTTCCAGTTTGTCTAAAGGCACTTAAATATTCATAGCGAGAGCAGGGCTCTGTCTGGCCGGGTGCACAGGCTGCTCTCCAGGGAGAGGGGACACCTGCCTTCACCACTCCCTGCTCCATCACATCATTCATTATTTAAAACAACAGGAAAGAGCAAGAAAAACCCTCCCCACCAGCCATGCCCCCAGCCTGCTATTTACGGTGCTCTCTGGGGTCTTGTGGAGAGCAGGGAACGCATCTCCCCTCCGGCAGAATCAAGGATCAGACCTGGCTTTCCCCTTCCCTCGGGGAGGATGCTCTACCCGCTGAGCTATTGTGCCTTTATCCAACAGAGCTTATATTTGCTTTTCCTATTGGAGCGGGTGTCTTTTTTTACTTCAATGTGAATCAAAGGAAAACAAAACACCAAACCTAAAGCTCTGGGACCAGCAGCTCCCCACAGACCCACACACAAAGTGTGCAAGCTCAAGAGCTAATCAGGGTCTACCTCCCCATTTCACAGCCATGACCCTGCAGTGGGTCAGCTGCATCAGTGCGGTGCTTGGCCATGGAGACCCTCAAGAGTGGGCTTCAATGAGATGGAACCGCACCGCTCAGCCCTGCTGCTCCCTGCCCTCGCAGCTCTGGTGCCCACAGAGAGATGTTTGTATCACATCAGAGCTATACAGACCCCAATGGGGGTCCCCAAAACTGACCTGAGCGCAGGGAACAGCCCCGTCTGCATGGGGTTCATGGCTCGCTGCAGCAAATGGTGGCAGAGGAACAGCGCTGGCACCCTCATGTGGCCGCCGGCACCAGCTCGCACTCACACACCCAGCATGGAGCCCTGCTGAGGGGCAGAGAGAGCCATGCCGAGGACAGCATGGCGCAAGGAGGGAACACGGATTGGATGTCCCCTCTCCTACCTGGAGACCGGCAGCATCTGCTCCTCTTTGGCTGCTGGAGAAACCAAAGTCATGATGGAGGCTCCTGGTCATGCCTTTCTCCTCACACCTCCTGCCAACGCTTTTGAAGGCCCACGAACAGCATTCACCGCATCAAACCCAAGATGTCGCCCCATCCCTCACGCCAAGATGGGCTGCAAGCAACCACAGGAGGGACAATGGAAGGAGAACACTGGTGTGCCACACTTACCGGGGCAAACCCGACACGGGGAGAGGGCCCAGACCCACACCAGAGACCTTGCGGCGGCTGAACCGGAATGGCTATGGCACAAAACATGGCGCTTGCAGCACTGATTTGCTGCCAGGACAGCCACGACCTGGCCCTTTGTGATAAGGCAGCAGCATCTCTCCAGCCTGAACATGGACGGCACTCACGGGATTGGGTTTGTGTTTTAGGGAGGTCTGGGGGCTGTTTGGGGTCTTTATTTGCCTACTTTTTGCTACCTGGCTCATACCTCAGGAGAAGCAGGAACAGTTGGGGTTCTCCTCCCAACCTCAGCTCAGCTGCTGGTTCCTTCCTCCTCGTGTTATCAAAATGGTAAAGGAAATAAAAGACAAAACCAGATCCAGCTGCTGAAACAGGAGAATTAACTAAAATTGAGTGTCGGGCGCTTTTAACCCTCTCCTGCACGCACTGATGTGCCTGGGCTATGTGGTACATGGGAGCATCTCATCCCCTGCATCAGCACCCTGACCCGAACCTTGTTTTCAGGGTAAAAACCCAACAACCCATTCCATATTTCCCACATAACAGAATTCCTTATCCTTCTAAATCCGGTTGGAAAGAGAATTAAACCGCCCGCAGCCTGAGAGCCACGCTGAGGTAAAGGGTGACACCGTCAGCCCCCCCCGCCTAAAATGGCGGGCGTTGCGTTTGCCCCCTCAGCTCCTCCCAAACGAGCCCGAAAACACCGGGTTCGTGAGGAAAACACCGAGTTTATGAGGAAAACAAACACCAAGTTTGGGAGGAAAACACCGGGTTTTGGTTTATTTCCCTTTAAATAGCAGTTAAAGGGGCGCTGTGCCGCGGCGCTCGGCCCGCCCTGAGGCGGCGGGGCCGTTGCCATCAGCCCGCCCTGAGGTGCCGGGGCCGCGCCATGGGGGACGAGCAGGCGGCGGGGGACGATGCCCGTGAGTGGGGCCTGGGGGGGAGCGGGGTTTGTGCCGGGGCAGGGCCGAGGTGTAAAACCCCATTGACAAACAACGCCTGCTGCGGGAACAGCTTGAGCCCTACAGCATCCTGTATCCCGTCCTGTATCCCTAAGATGCTGCATGGAACGCCGGTAACCCTCACTTCAGCGTTCTGCCCTTCTTTATCGACCACCGGCTGGCTGTCCTGGGTTGTCTTTGTGTCCCGCAGCCTCAACAGGCAGTTCTAGCATGTTTCTTTGCACACCTTTCCTCTCCTTTGATACTGTTTTAAGCCTCTTGCATAATAAACTGCCTGTGAGTTGGTGCATTGCACTGAGGGTAAATGGTTTAAATTGTTTTCCATGCTGTTTGGGATAACCGAATTCATATTCAGTGCTATGAGGTGTGAAATACACTGGAATGTGAGCTGGGAAGAGAAGGAAAACTGCTAAAAACCCACTGAAACACTGCTGCATGGCATGATGAGGAGTGCATCTACATCTACAGGGCTGGCTTCACCAGTGTGGACACCAAGTGGGGAACTCGGACCATCAAAATGAGGAAAGGATATTAAATCAAAGGGATGTTTGGCATCTCTTGGTGATCATAAACTGTAAGAACACATTTTGGTCACCCGGGGAGCAGGGACAGCATCATTTGCTTAACTGAAACACAGGATTTACTCTACTGAATGGAGATAAGCATTTGCAAAGAGGTAATTTGTGTGTAGCCATTGGTGTTAATAAGTAGTGTAAAATCTACAGCCTTTTGCCAGGTTCTCCTCTCAAATGAAGGGTCTGTGCAGTGTGGAAATGCAGTTCTGTTAACACACCTGACCAGAAAGAACAGGGTCTCAATATACAGCACAGAAAATCCAGTTCCTGTAGAAATCAAATCCTACTGTTTCAACAGCAGGTCCAGCACTCTTGAATGATCCCTATTAAGATTTGTGTTATCTGTGTTCTTCGTGAGCTGAAGGGTCTTGTTTGAAGGCAAGAGGAACAGGAATTTGAGGGTGAAGTTACACCTCTGCTGCCCTATGAGTCTGTAATAGGGGTGCCTTTGTACTGTGCTCTCCAAGAGAAATGGGGTAGTGCTATTTGGACAGCAAGCATATTTATCTCCTCAGTGTGGTGGGATGGGAACGCTGGTATGCTTTGATGCCTCTTGTATGGCATGTTGTGGACTGACTGCAAAGAAGTGGGCATACTGTGCCCAATCCCTATGTTTTAGCATTAGAAGATGGTGTTTATGGAGAGTGCAGGCCACAATCCCAAGTCAGCAAGTGCCTACGTGGAGCTCAACATGAACTGAGGATGAAGAAAGCCATGGGTAAAGAAGCAAACATAACAGTGCAAGCAAGATAAGAAGAAACTGGGATGTGTTGACACAACAGTGAACTGTGAGCAAGTTTTAGAGGCCAGGCTCTCATACGCTTAATGTAATCAATTGTATCTTGGTTGCTGTGTGCTACACTGTACATGTATCCACTAATACAGCAAGCTATTGATTATGTATCCAATCTTAATACAGCCAGTTATTGTGTATGTATCAAAGTATAATACACTGAGCCATTGTAAGCAGACACAGAGACTAAAATGGAAATTCTAGCTTAGCCAATAGTTATATATAGATAGGCAGGTGGACAAACTAACGTAACCAATGAAAGAGTGTTTAGTAGCACATGAGCTATCAGTAACTGTATAAATATAGGTGATCATGATCAATAAAGCAAACAAGATGTGTAACTCATATTGAGTTGTCCTCTTGATTCTGGGTTCCTCTGACAGCATGTGGTTAGTGCCTAGCCAATATGTTGATACAAGCTGCAGTTGCATTGAGCCCCTGCTACCCTCAAACTGCAGCCTGAGATATGCAGAAGAGAGCAAAGCCAGCTCTCCAGTGGGATGGGACTGGCTCAGGGTCTGACTCAAGCCCTTCTTGAATGGATTCCCCAATAGTGCTGTGGCAGAGACTGAGTCTAACAAAGGTTGACACCAGCCTTGCCAAAATCCTCCCTGTCAGGCTGCAGCAGGCCCAGAGCCACAGCCTTGCTTTTGTTTCTTGGCAGGAAGGTTTGTTCTATCAAGAAGACTGCTGGGGCAAGGCCCAGCATGGAGAGCTAACACGTCGATTGTGCCTAACTGCGCAGGACAAATGCTGCCAGTCGTGCTAAATTAGGTGCAGAACTGCCACAGTCTATGAAGAGATGCAACACTAATCACAGGCCAGGCTAGTGGGTTTGTGCTGCTTGGCTGGTGCAGGTTGCCTGAAGGGGAACAGCAGGACCATGTGTGAAGACTTCCTTGTAGAGCAGTGGGATTTAAGGGGAAGGATGGAGGAAAGGGTCTGTGTCTTCTGCCCCAGCCTCTGCACCAGCTCTGGGCCTTGGCGCATGCCCAGAGGACATGGTCCTAATGGGTCAGAAGGTTTTTCAGCTGGAGCAGAGAAAGACATTGAATTAGAATTGAAGCTTGTAGGACTGGAAGAGCACTGATGTGGCACAGGGTACTCAGGAGACAGCTGGAGAGGACAAATCCAGCAAACATGGCAATGTCTGTAGGGCTGGGATTCTTGCTGGAGGAATCTTTCTACACTTGAAAGCCCATTGAGATGAAGGGGAGGTTTGTTGGGACATGCTGCTCTGTGCTCCTTGCCAGCACTGTTTTAATACCCACTCTTCTGTCTCTGCTGCAGTGCTTCATTCAGAGAAGGAGTTCCACAATGCTGCGAAGCGTAATGACACAGCCAGGATGGAGGAGCTCATCAGGAGAGGGGTTGACATCAAAGCCAAAAACAGTGTAAGTCCTTGGATTTTCCACCTGTGAGCTGCAGGTTGTGTTCCGGAACTGCAGCTCCTTAACGCTGCTCTTCTCACTAGCTGCTTAGTTGGTCAGAGCTGCAAAATACACCACCCAGTGCTGAACAGGGCCTGTGGCAACTGAGCAGTTTCACACAGCATTGTCATCCTGGCCAGATCAGAAAGTTCCAAGCACTGAGGGAGAGTAATAATTTATGGTTCCCCTTGAAACGTGTGTGTCAGATACGGCTGCAGTGAAAGGTTTTGATTTTGCCATCTCTGTTCGCTGAGGCTCTGCGACTAACTCAGTTCCTGGTGCAGGTCTCTACTTATTGACCAGTAGGGGCTTGGAAATACAGGATTGTACCCATCGTCTGTCTCCACACCCATCCCTACTGCTTCAATCAGTGGTCAGCAATGGTCTTCATTCCTGTGCTGTTGTTACAGTCCAGAACTGTAGTTTCTGTGTAGAAGATGACTAACACTTGTCTGCCTGACAAGAGAGAAAAGAGACAGAGGGCTGTGTCCAAAGAAAGCCTTGCACAGTGTAAGAGATTCTGGCTGCATAGATGGCAAAAGGAGATTCTGGCCTTCAGGGAGACTGGTGGATAAAAATGCACTCTGCATACATTGGCCTCCCCTCTCTTCTTCCTTCTCTTCCAGGCAGACCGGACTGCCCTGCACTGGGCTGCAGGTGCAGGGAACGTGGATGCTGTACGACTGCTCCTGGACCACGATGTCCCGGTGGATGACGAAGACAGTGTACAAAGTCTCCCTTACATGTCCTGCAGATGTATTCTGTGCTGGGGGAGCACCAGGGCTGGTGCTGGGCAGAAAGTTCAGACATCACCTTAGCCCTGGGTGGGTGGCACAAGGCATTGCAGTGCTTGGGAAGCTGTGGCAGGTGCAATGCCTTTCTGGAGCAAGCCTTGTTTTCTGCTCTTTTTAGCCTTCTCCTTGCATGCACAGTGACCAGGAAGCAGGCTAGTAGAATCTGTGAGGTTTTCTGTGTAGCATGGTGGGGATGGTGGTGGCTGCAGATAACTGCAGGTGTCTCTCTTTTCTTCTGCCCAGTTTGGAATGAATGCGCTTCTGCTGTCTGCCTGGTTTGGTCACCTCCGTGTCCTGCAGATCCTCGTCAACGCTGGGGCCAAGATTAACTGTGTCAATAGGGTAACAGAGTCTCCTTGTGTGGGTCCATCACACAGCTCTAGAGAGTGACGGAGGGGGGAGAGGCTTATCTGTGAGCTAAGGTGATCATATGTGACAACATCTGCTATGGGGACTGCCATCTCCACTTCTGCCTTATTCCTAAACCAGGAGTAGTGTTTGTAGCTTTAGGGGTATACATGGCTTCTTCATCTCATATGTGCAGTGGTGATGTGGAAGGTGTTATAGAAATGGGAAACAGGTTTAGTGTATCAGCAGTCTTTGTATTTTTAAATAGACCTTGGTTGGGAAAAGAAGCATTAATACTTGAGTTATAACCTGCTGTCTGCAGCACAAGCTAGTTTAGCCCTAGAGGTGGAGGGAGGCATGAAATGGGTCATTACTAATGGGAACAGCTTGTTAAGAAGAGACTGTACCTCAGTTCTGGACTTGTTAAATGAGTTGTCCTTTATTTCTGTCTTCCTCTCCAGAATGGAAGGAACCTGCTCCACTGTGCTGCTCAGAAGGGACACCTCCAGGTAATGGAGTTCATCATGGAGAACCTGGAGGATGTGTGCGTGGATAAGGCAGACAAGGTATGAAGGCTTTTCACATAAACATAAAGCAGACTAAAAGTTAACAGAAGAATAATTTTTGAAGTGCAGCACTTTTTCCCACTGTGGACTGGATTTTTGGCCAATGAATATTGTATTGCTTACAACAGATGCTCTAATCTTGTGCTTCCTGAGCCTTTCTTGGACTGTATTTCTTTGTTTCCTTGTTTCCAAAGATGGACAGGACAGCATTTCACCTGGCTGCAGAGAATGGGCAGCTGGAGGTGGTGGAGTTCCTAATTCGACTGGGCTGTTCTCGCAGTGCCAAAGACAAGGTACGGGCATAAAACCACACACAAGAGAGGTAAATTCCAAGGATTAGAGGATGGAAAAATCAGGGAGCAGGACACCAAAGGAGGCTCATGCAGGCAAACTGTCAGCAGTTGTAACTGTGGTTGTGGTATGTCAGGGCTCTTCTTCCCTATCCACTTGCAAGCACCTCAGCCCATGCTGGATTTCTCTCCAGTGCTTTTCAGATGAGATACACAGTGAGCCTGGTGGTCCATGCTCCAGTTAGGGTGGCTGAGTTCCTTCCCTCACTGCTGCACCTAATAGAAGACTGCTTCAGGCTTGTGACACTGGTTACAACCTCCTTTTCAGTCACGTTGGATATACTCTTTGCAAGGTTGTAGCGTATAAACACTCAGTCCTGTGATACATATATGTATGAAGTGGTTATACTTTCAGGAAGAAAATACAGCATTGCATTTAGCTGCTAAGAATGGACACCTCTCTGTGCTGCAGAAGATTATAGATGTTGGAGTCGACCTTGATGAAAAGAATATGGTAAGTGTATTTAAATGAAATAAACCCCACAGCAGTTTTACCCTTTCCTTCCCTAGAAATACTCTCCTGCCACAATCAGGCTGAGCACTCAGTATTGACAGCAGAGGTCTAGAGGATAGCTTTTACCTAAAGTGTATGTGTTCAAATGCAGATCTCAGTTGTACAGCACCAGTGAAAGGCAGCATCCTCCTTGGACCAATATCCAGTTCTGAAGTATTGCCTTTTCTTCTGTATATGCTCACCTTATCACTCAATTTAATCTCCATTTTTTCCCCTGACCCTTGTACATTCAAGCACCTAGTTACTGAGTGTGCTTTAAACCGAACTTCACTACGCTTTATAGTATTGACTTAGTCACTGAACATATGGACCTTCTGTTTGAGATCTCTTTTTGACAGACATGCTTTGGAGAATTATGTGGGTGGAACACAGTTAATGACTTAGATAGCAAATATTGGCTTAGTAACATTGTTATTCATACCAGGGCACGCTCCCAATTGAGTTTATCAGCAGGTTTTTTTAGTCTTATTTAGTTACTGTCTTTGAGAAGTATATTTGATTGTGATTAAGACCTGAAAGGGACACCACCTCTGTGGTAACTTTGGTAGCATTTGTTTTCCCCCAGATGAGCTGCCCTTTGTGCAAAGAGCAATAATCAGAGCAGGTTACACCTTCTGCTTGCTTGTGCTTTCATGTAAAGAAATGAGCTCCAGCCCTCGTAAGGGAGAATGAGTGGTTGGGGGCCATGAGTTTCCAGGTCCTCCTGGGGCTGTCTCTGGGCTATTCCAAGAAAATGGCTTGTCTAATGGGCTGAAAGAGAGAAAAGATTGGAACACGATGTTTGCCTTGTGGCCCATGGGCCAGCTGTCTCCAGTGGCGTAAGGACAGAGCAGTACTTCGGCATGTCAGTGGCAAATAACTGTGCCCTTTACACTGTGCACTTATACACTGGAGATCAGAGGCCCTCAGAATTGATATTTTAACATGCAACAGGTTCAGAAAGACAGGATAGAAACCTCATTCTGCTGCTCTGGTCCTTGTCTACAGAAATGCTGCTTGTCTCCTCTTTTGCCTTGTCCAGGAAGGACTTACAGCTCTGCACATGGCTGCTGAGGGGGGTCACAGTGACTGTGTGAAGCTGCTCCTGAAAGCTGGTGCCGATGTCAACGCTCAAACACAGGTTAGCTCCATGGAGGTGGTTCCATTTCCAAACACGATTGTGTGGATTTTTGCCCAGATCTTTGGCCTTCAAAGTAGGGCACCCATTATTGAGTGAGGTCACGTGGAGCCCAGCACTTCACAAACAGTGCAAATGGCTTTATACAAAGAGGTGGGTGACGCTCCCTGGGACTGCTCTGGCTGTGGAGACAGTGTCTGAATTTGCTGGTATGGGGGCATGGGGCTCTTGCAGGAGAGAAGCAGGGAGGCCTCTGTGGATAGTGTGTAACAACTGCAGCCCTGAGAAGAAGCCCTGACTCACACCCATCTCTTTTGATGTGCCTCCCAGAAGAAGATGAACTGCCTTCATTACGCAGCACTGCATGGCTATGAGGAGACAGGCAGGATCCTCCTGGACGCAGGAATCCACACGGATGCTGTTAATCATGTAAGTCCTGATTAATACTCTCATCACATACAAAAAGGCAAAGCCAATTTGTGGAGCTATTCAAGAGCACAAAGTGACTTCACAAGGACCAGTGCTGCTGTGGTGTCTTCTTATGGAGCAGTGCTCCCAGTCTACCTCCAGTCCAGGCTGGAATCTGTCTTGGAGTAAAGACATGCTGGGCACAGCATGATCCTTTCAGTGCCTGAGCTAAGCCCTTCCTAAGCACAGGGTCTTCTTTCTACAGCAAAACGCATCAGCGACACACATTGCGGTGCTGCAGAACTTCCCAGCCATGGTGAAGCTCTTCATCGATGCAGAGTGTGACATTGACATTGCAGATAATGTAAGACTGCAGCTCCTGCTCTTTGAAACGTGAACCACTTCCATGGGGGATTTGATCACCT